>NC_054830.1:55781627-56418691 GCF_018345385.1 Vulpes lagopus
AACAGCAGGTGCCAGTGACTTAGTGGAAGTGGGGTTGGTTTGTGCTTTTGGCGGGATGTAGGGTGGGGGAGGTGGGGAGGGCTGTGATAGGGGAGATGGGGCAATGTCATCCTTCCAGATCTGGGGATGAGCGATGATCCCCTCCAACAACTTCCAACAGATTTTTGAGACTCCAGCATGGGGGAGGAGGAGCCCTAAAACTTTTGTTCTTTTCTTAACTGTTCCCAAGGGTCCCCAAAGTTCGTTTCCCTTCCCCCCTCCTCACCCTCCCTTCTAAGGTTGGCCACTGCCAGACTGAACACAGAACGGGAATTCCCCCTTCCCTTCCCCTTAATCTTAAGTGAAAATGTGAGCAGCCTCTTGACTTAGTGTGTGAGAGAATTCGAGACTCGAGTGACAGCAGTGAGGCTGTGTGTACGTGTGTTTGTGAGTGTGCGTGCATGCTGTGGGTGCACTCGTAGGTGCTCCAGACCCTCAAGGAATCTGGTTCTCCGACTCAATCAGTCCAATCTTGGGATTTCGATGTTTCCCAATCTCCTTGGGAGATTTCCCCCAAAGCAACATTCCCAGGGCTTTTTCCTGCTCCCTGCCCCCTGGCGTGTCCTTCATTCTCCCTGCCTGAAGGCAGGAGTGAGGGGATGAAGCTCTAAGTGCCTCTGCCCCTTTGCCGGAGGAGAGGGCTGGGGCCAAGCTGGTTTGTCTAAGAATCTGGCCAGAGAGCTGAAACCAGGGCTAGTGCCGGGCTTTCACTGTCAATGCTTACCTCCCGATCCCTTCAACCAAGGAAGAGGAAGATTTTTTTAAACTTTTACTCCTGAGTTCAGGAACCTTTCCTTGCCCCTGTACATCGACAATTTAGTTGAAAGTAAATGGGGAAACATTTTCCCGGGCTACGTGATGCAGGGCATCTGGCTACCCTGCCTGATTGCTGCCGCCACCTCGGGCACCCACCCCAGCCCCGCCTGGGGAGGGGGGCCTGTTCTGCTCAGGCTGGCTACCTTGCCTTTAATTAGCCCCTTCTCCCAAGTTTGTTTTACACATTCTATTTGAATTCCAGATGGTCTTTTGAGTAACAACAACAAAAAACAAAAACCAAAACCAAACAGCCCGCCATCCATCGACAGAAGACCAAGGTCACTTACTTAGTCTACTGGGCTTAAAAACGAAAGGGCTTATGGTTGATTTTATTTTAAAGAATGCCACCCTCGATCCGAGTCGGGGACCTGAATTCTAGGGCCTCAGCGGAAAAGGGGGAAGCTGGGGAGAAAGAAGGAAATCCCCCCTGCTTGGAGAACAGAAGCGGGGTGGGAGCTGCGGGCAGAGGATCCTGAGGTGGCAGACGCAGCTGGGGCAAAGGGAGAGAGAAGAGGAGAGGAAGACCTAGAAAGTGAGCCAGGACCCTCCCAGGCCCAGCCCGGTGGAGCGGGCGACTCCCGTCACCGCCCTGCCGCCGGCGAGGTTTGCTGTAAATACCCGTTCTTTGTAGCGCGGAGAATCCCTGGGGCCCTGGCCCCTCTCCTCCTTCTGCCCCGTTTCCCTTCCTTCCAGAGAGAGTTTTTATTTTATTTTATTTTATTTTATTTTATTTTATTTTTAATTTTTTTTTCAGTGTTATTCTTTAATGAAGAGCTGGGTCAGTGGCCAGAGAGGGTTTTAAACAGGGAGCTTCAGCCTTAAGGCTACTTTCCGAACTCCTGTCCTGCAGGGGAACCTCCTCCGAGTTCCAAGGAAGGGGAACCTTCCTGCCCAGAGTCGGAGCTCAAAGTCACCCCGGGGCAGCCCGCTGCCTTCCGGGCGCCTCCGCCCCCGACTCTCTCCCCTGACCCTGTCCGTTAAGCTGGCCTGCTGTATCTCCCTGTCCCCCCTGCAGAAGGCCGGGAGTGTGTCAACTGTGGGGCCACGGCCACCCCTCTCTGGCGGCGAGACGGCACTGGGCACTACCTGTGCAACGCCTGCGGGCTCTACCACAAGATGAACGGCCAGAACCGGCCACTCATCAAGCCCAAGCGGAGACTGGTAGGCACGGGCAGCAGGTGGCTGGGTGGGTGGGTGGGTGGGGGGCCCAACCTGGGCTGAGCCGAGACGTATTTAAAAAATAAAAGTAACATCACCCAACCCTTCCAATGCAGCTGCTTTGCCTCAGATCCTTTTATCATTAAAATCACTTGGAGTCGCCTTTCTTTTAGGCCAGATTTTTTCGGCCGGGCCGGTCTCCCGGTCTGCAGCCCACCAGGTAACCTCACCCCACCGAGCTTAGGGATCCCCCACACTGAGTGTCCAGGGCCCAGCTCCTGTGCCCTGGCCTCTGGCTAACTCTTTTTAAAAATAGGGCCATGAAGTAAGTTTCCTTGTAGCCCGGCACACAATCTCCTCGCGCTTATTTAAATAAAACACACACTCACACCAACCACCAAAAAAACCTGCCCTTTATTATTTTTCCATGGAGTCACCTATACTGTGTATTTTCATTTGAGTGATTTAAAAAAAATGCCCTTTCGGATCTCCTGCCGGAGTTTCCTATCCGGACATCTGCAGCCTGAAGATAAGGAAACTTCGCGTATCTGTTTCCGGACTCCGCGAGTTTTAGAGCCTCTCCTCGGCTCAATCCTGCCTCTCGCTGGGCTGTTTTGAAATTTCTAATACCCTCCGCTCTGCAAATAATGCGTAAAATGCTAAGAATAATAAATATAATTTTTTTCAAGGCGAAGTGATTTACGAGGCTTAAATCGCTTGCCACTTTGGGGGCCCCCTCCCCCTCCACCCGAGTGAGCGAGGTGGGGTGAGGGCCCAGGTGGGGGTAGGGGTAGAGGATACCACGTTGGCCCTTGAGTCAGAATTCCAGCTCCAGGCTGCTTACTCACCCTCACCTCCCTGCCCCCCTGCCCCCACCAGGCAGCAGTCAGGCAGGTCCCTCCAGCGGCGCTCCTGTGCTCTGTGCCTGGTGCTAGGAGCTCCGGCCCAGGCCGGCCCAGCCTCTGATGGTCTCCTTCCCCCAGCCGTCCTGCTGCCTGCTGCTCTTTGGGAGCTGGTGGGGTGGTGGTGGTGGTGGTGGTGGTGGTAGTAGTGGTGGTGGTGGTGGCCTGGGAGGGGGACGGGGCGGGGGGGGGGGCGGGGGGGGGGTGACAGATGAGTTCTGTCACCGTGGGGCTGGTGCTTGTGGGCCCGCAAGAGGGCATCTGCTTTCTCTCGGTCAAGACTCTCTTACTTTCCTTTGTCAGGAGACTTCAGGTCCCTTCTCCAGAAACCAGACACTCATTTCCAGTCCCCCTCTGGCCTGTATTCCCTGAGGGGCTATGGGGCCGCTAGCACTCTGTGGTTTGGGGTACAGTGTGCCTGATGGACCAGCATTGTGGTGATGGGAATGTTCTGGCTCTGCACTGTCCACTGTGGTTGTGACTGTTGATTCCTTGAAATGTAGCTAATGCCATAGAAGGAATTGAATTTCTCATTTTACTAAATTGTAGTTCAGTTGAATTCAAATAGCTCCCATGTGGCTAGTGGCTACATACGGGATGGAGCAGCTCTAGACTCCCTAAACAGTTGACGTCCCCACCCTGGGCAGGTACAAGGTTCCCCTGCACCGGCCTCTGTGGTGCCATCACGCCCAGGGTTGTGGAATTTGAAAGGAGGCATGTGGGAATGCAGCGCCAGACCCAGGGGCTCCACGGGGATGGAGCCAACCTCCTCAGGGCCTCAGTTTACCTGTCTGTGAAGTTTGTTTGATGGTTGGGGGAAGTAGCTGATTTGTCCTTTTAGTTTTGCAACCCGGTTGATACTGAGATCAGGCTTCTAAGTGTTCTTTATTTTAAGTTCTGCACTGGTTTCGGTCTCAAATTCTAAAATTCCACGGCTTCGGAGATGCCTGGATTCCCTTGTGAGATTTCCCACTCCTGGGCTAAGTTGGCAGGGATGGGGTGGGGCGAGGGTCGGGAAGGGAGGTCGAGGTGGGGCGTGGGAGCCCAGCCTGCTGACGCCGCCTCTCCCCTCCCAGTCCGCCGCCAGGAGAGCCGGCACCTGTTGTGCAAATTGTCAGACGACAACCACCACCTTATGGCGCCGAAACGCCAACGGGGACCCTGTCTGCAACGCCTGTGGCCTCTACTACAAGCTTCACAATGTGAGTCTGCCCCGCCCCTGCCCGCCCCGCCCCTCCCGGGGGACCGCTCCTCTTTGTGCTGCCAGGCGAGGGGCCCCAGCCACAATCTCCAGCGTGGCTTGGCTTGGGAGGCGGCTGCCGCTGGGCTGGGCAAGCTCCCAGTGCCAGAAGGGCTTCCCATAAGAGGGGGCAAGCTGGCTAGAGGTGTGTCCCCCAAAGCGGGGGGGAGGGAGTGTGTGTGCTGCAGGTCCAGGGAAGTGGTGCCTCTTTAAACACAAAAGACAGGCATACAGTTTGGTTGTGTTGATGTGGGGGCGGTACTGGCACTTAGTGGGCTCAGTGCCCTGCAGGTCCCACACAGTGAAAAGCCCTTTTCTGGAAAGCGTAGCACGCTGCCCTGGCAGGGAAGACCATGATGGGCCGAGGGCATTTGCAGGTGGGATCCCTGCCCAGACCTGCCTTTGCCCCCATGTGGAAGCTGGGGGTGGGGGTCTTGTTCTGGGAAGGGAACTGGATCTCCTGAAGGTTTTGTGGTTGCCCCCAGGTCAACAGGCCACTGACCATGAAGAAGGAAGGGATCCAGACTAGGAATCGGAAGATGTCCACCAAGTCCAAGAAGAACAAGAAAGGTGCAGAGTGCTTTGAGGAGCTGTCCAAGTGTATGCAGGAGAAGGCCTCCCCCTTCAGCGCTGCTGCCCTGGCTGGACACATGGCGCCCGTGGGCCACCTCCCACCCTTCAGCCACTCGGGACACATCTTGCCCACCCCAACGCCCATCCACCCCTCCTCCAGCCTCTCCTTTGGCCACCCCCACCCATCCAGCATGGTGACCGCCATGGGCTAGGGCCAGGCCCCCGGCAATCGGATGGAGAGATGCCGAGAAGGGTGGCCAGCAATGCAAGGCTGGGCACCCCTAGGCAGGGTGGGCTACACCCTTAGCGGTCTGCCCTTCCCCGAAGACTGATGCCACTCCTGCCAGCCCAGCCGGAGCCCCACGCTGCCTCTCCTGTGGGCGTTCCCCTTGGCCCTCAGCGGTCACTGTGAAGATCCTCACCCAGGCTAGGAGGCAGCCTTGGCCCGGCTCACTGCCCAGGTGGGGTTTCCATCATGGATTGTTCAGAGAACAGAACGGACAACTTTATGAAGAGAAGGGGTGGGGGGTAGGGGGACAGACGAAGAAAGCTGTTTTTAGAAGGAGAAGGGAGTAGGCCAAAATAATTTATTTTGCTCTCTTTTCTAACAAGGACTGGGAGACAGAGGTCTGAGCTGCCCCCTGAGTTCTCTGGGTTTTCTTTTGCTCCAAGGGCCGCCTGGCCCATCTGCTTGCTAGGGCCCTGGGGGTAGGTGTGCGAGGGGCTGCAGGGGTGGCCTGCATCTTCTCCCCTGGCTTCCTCTCCTGAAGCAGCTGAAGCCCAGGTTGGGCTGAGCCAGTGCAGGCAGGCCACCAGCCTGGGGAGGCGGCGCGGTGCGTGCCCTGGCGGCCAGGCCCAGTAGGGCAGAGACAATCATGGGCGGTCCTGCGCAGATTCCCAGGCCAGGGCTGGGTCACAGGAAGGAAACATTTTCTTGAGAGGGGAAATGTCTCCCAGATCTCTCCCCTGGCTCTGAGGCCGAAGCTGGTGTGACCCGTGTACCCTTAATAAGCCTGAGCCACAGCCTGACTCCTTTGCCAGGTGGACCCCTGTACATACATCCCTTTTCTGCTAACCCCTCAACCCCTTCCCCTCCCACTCTGAGACAAAAGAAAAAAAAATATATCTATATAAAAAGACTGCATAAGCTTAACTCGCTGAGGAGTTAGTTGTTTTATTTTTAAACTCATTTTGGGTCCAGTCAATTGTACGTTGCCACGGAAGCCCTCGCTATGGAAAGGAATAAAACCTACAAACCAAGACTGTAGCTTCGCAATTATTTTTGGAAAAGTACTTGGATCCCACAGCCCTAGGATGGGGAGCCCGGCCCTGGGGAGGCTGCTCTTGGCTTCCAGGGGCTGGTCTGGCAGGTGGCGAGGCAGGGGTTGGGGGTGGGTCCAGGGAGAGGCCACGACCCTGCTGGGGTCCCTGGAGACGCCTGGGTTCTGCTCTGCTTCGCTGTGGCTGTCTGGATCCTTCCCAAGGTACAGCTGTACATAACTGTGTCCGAGCTTAGATTCTGTATGCGGAGGAGGTGGGTGCGGCGGCCGGCAAGGGCCTGGCCCGGAGGAGGATCCTGCCGAGCCGAGCCGATGTAGTCGACCAAGTGCAATATGGGCCGGCGATCGCTGCGGGGGTGGGGGGCACCGCAGCCAGAAGTAACTTATTTTGTACTAGTATCCGCATAAGATAAAGAATCAGCAGTATTTTCTGTTTTTATGTTTTATTTGGCTTGTTTTATTTTGGATTAGTGAACTAAGTTATTGCTAATTATGTACAACATTTATATATTGTCTGTAAAAAATTGTATGCTATCCTCCTATTCCTTTAAAGTGAATACTGTTAAGAATAATAAAATACTTTTTGTGAATGCCTCTGGCCGGTCTTGTGGGCTCCCGGGCTGCTGAGTCCTGGGTGTGGAGATTGGCAGTCAGACTAATGGGTCCTCCCGGGTCCAGTGATTTAGAGAGAAGGGCTCCTGGAATAGGGGATGGGGCCGTCTGGCTGGGGTGGGAGATCCTGATCCCCCCTGCATTGCTCCCATCTGAATTCCCTCATTGTCACCCCACTGGGGCTCCTGGTGGATAGGTGGCTACTGGGGAAGCACGAGGAGGCCATGGTTTCTCCAGCCTTTGGTCTACACACTGACCTTTTCCTGGGGCATTTGTGGAACCCAAATGCTCTTGTGGAACAAGAGCCGCCCCTGCCCCCTACTCCATCCATTTCCTCCCAGGTGCTGATCATTTCCTGTTTCTGAGCTACCTGGTCATCAATATTCCTGTTCATTGACAGATGTGATCACCAATGTTTTTGATCACTGATATCACTAATTGCTGTCATCTTCTGTCAACGAAGCTGGTCATTGGAGATGGCTACCATGACTGATACTCTTCATTAGTGATAGGTCTGATCACCAGAGCCTGTGACCATAGATAGACCTCTGATTACTAACAACTGATCACAAACACTCAATCACCAATATTTTATCGATGCCTCTGATCAGTGACATGTCTGGTCACCGACAGCCATGAAGTGTGATCACCAGTGCTTCAGTGACTGTCTTGGCTTACTAGTAATACACCTGGTCATGAGTATCACCTACCACCAATATTGCTGATCAGCACCTCTATTCATGTTTAATATTCCGTGTGTCTGGTGCCAACATCTCTGACGACCATTGTGTTTCTTCAGTATTTCTATTCACCAGATTTGTGACCCCTGGCACTCATGTTCTTGATTCCTGATGCTCTAGTCTTCAACGCACCCAGTCATTGATATCCTAGTTCATCAAGAAGCATGATCACCAATGTCACTAATCAATGGTTTTCTAATCATTGATAGATCTGATCACTCATATGTCTCTCCAACCAGTGTCTCCTTAACAGTGACTTTGGTCACTTTCTCTAGTCACCAACATCTCTAACCAACAATATGCCTAATGACCAATGTCTCTGATCATGGGCTCCTCTTTCCACTAAATTTTCTGTCAGTGCAATCACCAGTGGCCCTGGTGACTGACATCCCTGGCTCCTCAGTGCTAATCACCTGGCTTCTAGTGTCCAGCATAGGGATTGTAGAGTCTCATCTTCCAAGTCCCTGATGACCAGTGTCCCTTATATCCTGATTGCGGGGGGCACTGACTACCAGCCCCCTGGTCATCAGTAGCCCTTGGCCACCTGTGTCTCTGTCACTAAAGTCTCTAAGCATTGCTGCCTTTGGTCCCCATTAGATCACTCATCTGCACGATCTCTGGGTGTCTCCAGCCATTGAATATGATCACTTGTCTCCTCTATGCTCAGTCATTAAGGATACGGGCACCAGTATCCTTCACTAACACTCCTGTTGCTCACTTCTTCAGTCCCCCATGTTCATGATCAATGACGAATGATATATCAAATCAATGCTGATCACCAAGACCTCCTGTTCCTCAGTGTACAGCCACTACCTCTCTGATCATGTGTTTGAATGATGTCATCTCCCACGATGCCACTGTCTCTAATTACAAGTCATTCTATTCATATGTCCCTGATGGATGACTTCTTTTAGCCCTAATCACCATTTCTGGTACCCTGAGTCCATGACAATTAGGATTTCTGAAGTTCAACTTCCTTGCTCCTTGGCAGCCCTGATGTCCACATGTTCCAGAAGGCTCCTCCTTTCATCCTTCCCATCCCAGGCTGCTGGTGCTGGCCGGGTGCTTGTTAGGCCCAGAGAAGCAATGGTCCTGTGGAGGCCACATGATGCCTGCTGAGAAATCCCAGATACCCCAGCCCATCAGGGTAGAGCAGCAGAAGCATCCCTGGGACTCTGACATAGGAGCCCTTTGCTCTTGTGGTGCCACCACCTTAACCCACCTCCTTTTCCTATAGATTAGAAAGCTAGAAAGGCAGAACCACCCCAGTGCATAGCTGGCTGGGCACTTGACTGCCCCTCTCAGCCCTTCCCCAGCTCATGGCATTTTGGCCACCCCTCCATCAGCTACAGTTACAGTGAGGGCGGGAAAGATCCTGCCCTCCCATGCCCTGGCTCTTGACTGCAGGATTGTGTGTCTATATGATCACGTACTCAAGTGTGCAGGTATGTATGCCTGTTGAACACCTCCTACACACCAGGCACTCTTCTAGGTATGGGGGCTACACCACTGCATGTAACAAACAAGAATTCCTATCCTTGAGGAGCTTATCTTCTATGCAGTAAACACATTAATGACTCTACCTGGCCTCTGGCAAATCATCCTATTCGCTGGCCCCAAATCCAGAGCTCAGAGACAGAACCTGGAGTCCAGAGCTTTGAGTCCACAACCGATACCCCAGTACTCAGGAACCAGACCCAAAACACAGAGCACAGAGCCTGTCCCCCAAATCCAGAACTTAGAGCTTGGAGCTCAGAATCCAGAACTCCTATCCAACTGGGGCCCAGAATCTGGACCTCAGAATTCAGATCTCAGAACATGGAGCCCAGAACCCAGAGCCCTGAGCATGGACTCTCAAATCCATAGCCCAGAGCTTGAGGCTCAGAATCCAGGACCTAGTACCAAGGATGTGGAGCCCAGGGCCGAGAATCTAGATCCCAGAGCAGCAATGTGGTTCTGGACCCGAAGGCTAGAATGCAGAGCCCTGAAGAACCATGGAAAGAGGCCCCTTGCCCCCTGTTTCTCATTACTGCCCTGGTCTTAGTTCCTTCTTACTGTCAACCAATATTTTTGGAGCTTCCAGTGGCAGACACTGTTGAAGGTGTCCGAAGCAGCCAGCAAGAAACAAATAGATGAGTGGGTCCCCTCTGCCTGCAAGGTCCTAGAGGCCAGGGACTGTGTCTGTTTGTCACTTTTGTGTCTCCATCTCCTCTAACGAGCCTGAGGTAGGTGCTTCCCAGATGTCTGTTGGATAGGTTCATTCACTTATCCCACATGTGTTTGTTGATGCTGTTGGTTGGTGGCATTCTGGGGTGGGGATGAAACACACACATCTTGCCCTGATGAATCAGCTCTCTCTGGCTGCCAGGAAACTCTTGGAGGGAAGGGGTTGTTTCTGACAAATGCAGCAGCCAGAGCTGGGGAAGGCTGTGGTGGCAGTGGTAGGAATGGTGTTGAGTGGGTGACCACCAGGAGCGGGGACACATGTGGCTTTGGAGGCCCTAAGCTCAAGCCCCAGGCACTCCTGCCCTTGCAGCTTCTGTTCCCTCCGCCATAAAATAATCAGCTCCTAACAATGATTCCTGCTGCCCAGAGTCATTGTGCGGGTAAACAGTTTCGATTTTGTGGCCTCAAAGCTCCCAGGCGGGACAGGGCAGGGCAGGCAGGCCAAGTGTTGCAAGTGGCCTCCTTAGCAGGAGATGGTGCCTTTATGATTCCACAGGGGCCTGGCGCCAGGGTGCCTGGGTGGGTTGGCCTTTGTTCCATCTGTTTGTACCCAGGTGGGGCTGGCTCAGCTGAAGGCCCTTTCCTCCCTTCTTCCTGCAGGGATGCTTCCAAGTCCAGCATCTTATTCCCATTTTCTGTTGGAAGAAACCAAAACCCCTGCCCTTCATAATTTGTAGAGACCATGTCTATCCTTCTCCAAAAGTCCCTCTCACCTCCTGGTGACCACCACTAGAAATAGGGAAGGCAAACAGCCTTCCCAGTCCCTGGGGCCACAGAATGGACACTGCCCCAGGGGAATAAGATTTGGGAGGAATGTCTGTCATCCACCTGATGAAAAGGATGGACAAATTCCCCTGAGAGGCAAGGAAGCAGTCAAATACCCATGGGGCTGCTCCTAAGGCGAGTGGGCTGCCCCCTATGTGAATTTATAGCACCAGACAGTAGATCAAAAGTCCACTGTGTGTGTGCGTGGTGGGGAGTGGGAGTGGTTTAGGCAAAAGGATAAAATGATTCCAAACTTTATTTGTAAAAACTAACAAGACCAGCACAAATCAGAAAATTCAGGAAAATAAAGGGAGTCATGCATGTAACACATTCCAATATGAAGATTCTAGGATCACAATCTCTCAAACCTTGTGGTTCTGCTGTAAGAATAAGATCAATGGCTCAGACTTGAGTAAGCCCAAAATAGACCCTATTATTTACACAATAATAACAGATGATAAAGGGGGTATCCTGAGTCAAAGCAAGGGTGGAGGGTTATTTAAGCAAGTGGAGTTGGAACAACTAACTGGCTGGCATCTCACTGGGTGAACACCTAACTCAGATCTGGAACCAGCCGCATGTGCGGACGAATCTTGTTTTGGTTGCATGAGGTTTTGCAAAAGTATAGATGAGCTGCAAATGATTTTAGATCAGGAGAGTCACTTACAAATAGGCAGAAGTTCTGGTCCCAAGGGGGCTCTCTGTCTTCAGGGCCATTTGTGCAGGTCTCCACTCAGGAAGCCCTGTCTCCATCTCTATCTGCCCCTCATGCCCACACCTATACCTGCCTGGGTCTTGGGTCTTGGGGATGCTGTTTGAGTCTTGACATCATCACACATATCCTATTACACATTCAAGATTTATTAAAGCTTTAGTCTTGAAACCAACCAAACATTGCAACCCACCTGGGTCACCTAGGGTGGTTCCACCACAGATAACTTGGCAGAGGGACCACGAATCTCAAGGTTAAGTTCAGCCTTTCTAGGAACCAAAGAGGGAAAAGAAAACTGTTGAACTGGGACACCTAGGTAGCAACTCCTTTTGGCTCAGGGCGTGATCCCTGAGTTCCGGGATTGAGTCCCACATCCAGCTCCTTGCATGGAGCCTGCTTCTCCCTCTGCCTATGTCGCTGCCTCTCTCTGTGTGTCTCTCATGAATAAATAAATAGAACCTTTTTTTTTTTTTAAAAAGAAAGTTGTTGAACATGTAAGATGTAAAAGGATCTGCAGCAAGGAGGGAGTGGAAGGATAATTTGGGAAAGTGCTTTTGAAATGAGCTCTGAGAATTCTAAGACTCAAATGTTAAGTAATCATCCAAGTATTTTTGGTAGGAAGCTCTGAGGTGTTTGGGACATTATGGTTTATAAAACCAGGAGACGGGATCCCTGGGTGGTGCAGCGGTTTAGCGCCTGCCTTTGGCCCAGGGCGCGATCCTGGAGACCCGGGATCGAATCCCACGTCGGGCTCCCGGTGCATGGAGCCTGCTTCTCCCTCGTGACTATCATAAAAAAAAAAAAAAAAAAAAAAAAAAAAAAAAAAAAAAAAAAACCCACAAAAAAACAAAACAAAAAAAAACCCCAGGAGACTAGATACAACCTAAATGCTCAACAAAAGGGCACAAGGAGAGTATATACCCAAAAGAATTGGAAGCAGGAACTCGAACAGATATTTGCACACCCACGATTATTGCAGCATTATTCACAACAGCCAAGAGGTGGAAACAATCCAACAGTCCAGGGACAGGTGCAGGATAAGCAAAATGTAGTGTAGACATACAATGTAATATTATTCAGTCTTAAAGAGGAGGAAAATTGTGATACATGTTACCACATGGACAGATCTTGAGGACATTGTGTTAGATGAAAGAAGACAGTCCCAGAAAGACAAATACTATGTGATTGCACTTATATGAGGCACCTAGAGTAGTAGTCAGATTCTTAAGAGATTAGAAAGTAGGGGGGTGGCTGCCAAGGGCCGGGAGAGTGGAAAAGGGGAGTTGGTGTTTCATGGAGACAGAGTTTCAGTTTGGGGAGATGAAAGAGCTCTGGAGATGGACAGTGGAGACGGCTGCACGACAGTATGAAGGTACTCAATGCTACTGAACTGTACACTTATAAAGGGTTAAAATGGTAAATTTTATTTTATTTTTTTTTAAGTGTTTTTTTTTTTAAATTTTTTATTTATTTATGATAGTCACACACAGAGAGAGAGAAAGAGAGAAGCTGAGACACAGGCAGAGGGAGAAGGAGGAAAATTTTACCATGGGAGGGAGAAGAGGAAAATACAGGACTTCCACTAGAAAGACTTTCAAATGCTTCCTGAAGGTTATGCCCTTAGAGCCAAGTCACGGAATAGAGATTTACACGTAACATGATGACATCTAAGGGGAGAGAACAGTCACCAAATGTTAGCAAACAGTGACATCTATGTCATAGACACTCTCCCCCTTTTTCTCATTTCCCAGCTGTTCTGTAATAAAGTGTAATAGCTTTAACAATTAAAGTAACATTTAACAATGATTATTGCAGAATAGGGTATAATTTGGCAAAAATATGCAAAGCCTCTAATACGAAAGCACAAAAAATAATAAAAAGACCAACTACCACCCCAAAAAAGAGAGAAACAAGTGAAAGACACATCAAGAGGTCTTTCTTATTAGAAATGTAAATAAACATTCCAACATTCCAGCAGGTACTCTACCTCAGAAATGATCGAGGACATGGAAATCATACATGCAAATTACCACTGTCTGCTTCTCTTAGAAACGGAAGAGGCTGCAGATGTGTAGAAACAGACTCTGGCACATTCCATTACTGGGAATGTTGATCAGAATTCTGTGCGCTCTCTGGCCCAGTGAGCCCTACTCAGGTGCACCTCACAGAAACCAGAAAGAAAAAAAAAAGCTAAATTGCAGGGGATTGGGGGGGGGGGAAATTGCAGAACAATGTATATAGCACAACTCTTTGGGACTATAAAAATATTTGTGTAGGGGCACCTGAGGGGTTCAGTCAGTTAAACGTCTGCCTTCAGCTCAGTCATGATCTCAGGGTCCTCGGGCTCCTTGCACGGTGAGGAGTCTGCTTCTCCCTCTCCCTCTTCCCTGCCCACCCCCCACTGCTTGTGCTCTCTCTAGCTCTGCTCACTCTCAAATAAATAAATAAAATCTTTTAAAAAATAAAAAATATTTGTGTAGATGTAGAAAACAATCAGGGAAAATACATACCTAATGAATAATAGTTGTTAGTTTGGGAAAGTGTGATAGTCTGGGGGCAAGGGAGAGGGTACTTTTCACTTTAGAAACTTGTGCCATTATCATAACATGTTATGACCATGCGCCGCTTTTGTAACCCCAAAAATAATCATCACAAACACCTGTTTACTTTTCTCTGCCTTGTCTCTGATCTCTCTCCCTGGAATGGTCTCCCCTTCAGAACTGCCTGGAGAACTCCTCTTCCTCCTTCTAAACCCCAGTCAGAGATCCTAGAGGAAATCTTATTTGAGTTCTCCTTTCCCTGAGCCCCTGAGGGCCTCCCCAGTCCCTCACCAACGTGTTCCAAGGACAAGCCTGGCTGTGGTGCTGACACACCTGCCTCTTCCTTGCTGTGCAGCCCCAAGCAAGTAAATGGCTTAACTTCTCTGAATCCTGATTCCTCACCAATAAAAACAAGACAGCACCTTGCAGGGTGTTTTGAGGGTAATATGAGGAAGGCAAAGGGTCCTCATTCCTTGGAGAGCCCACCTAGCAAGGAGACCTTGTTCTAATGCTATTTCAGCCCACTGGGCTTCAGATTGAGCCCCTGCGCCCTTCTTCCTTACCACGCATCCCCTAAGGCTGTCAGGGTCCCTTGGGAGTGCCGGTGGGTACCTGGCTATTTAGTAGCTGCTTTCAGTATTGGTCCCCACTAGCCAGGGTGGGGGTCATCCATCCTGTACAGCTGGGGAAACTGAGGGCCAGGCAGGGATGGGGGGGGTCTCATTTCCTGGGAGGAGACAGAACAGGATGGCTCCCACTGGAATGCAAGCTAGAGTTGGGGGGGTTCCTCCTTGAGAGGGCACTCAGCGGGCTGTGTGCAGCCCACTCCCTTCCACCGCTCCACCTGCCCTCACCAGCCCACACTGCAGGGCCCCCTCGGGCAGTCTGGGAAAACACCATCCTTGCTCCTTTTCCCTGCCCCTCCCACCTAGGTTTGTCGGTGCTTATCTGGGGTGTGGGGCTGTGATCCAGCTTTCCCAGACTTTGAGGGGATGCTGAGATGGACCCCTCTGTTTTCTCAGAATTTAGGAATGGAGGGGATGTTTTTACACAAGCCCACACTACACCACACCTCCAACTGGCACCCTCCAAACTTTACCTCTAGGTCCTCTTCACCACACATGGACCAGCACCATCCCTTCACCTGTTCCATAGTGCCAGCCTCCTCCCCGGCCCCTCAGCCTCTGGCGGGTGCCCACCTGCAACCCTATCTCTTCTTCCTTAACCTTTTTATTTCAATTATGAAACATTTCAGATATCCAAAAATAGAGCTAGTATCATAACGAACGCCATGGTACACCCAGTACTGGTTTTCTACGCTGTGTAACAAATCACCACAAACTTAGCAGCTTAAAACCACACCCATTTATTATCTTACCATCACTGTGGGTCAGAAGCCTGGGCATGGCTTAGTGGGCTCCTCGACTTAGGGTCACACAAGGCTGCCATCGAGCTGTTGACCAGGACTTGGTTCTCAACAGAGGCTCGACTGGGGCAGGCTCTGCTCTGCTACCAAGCACCCTCAGGTTTTAAGCACAGGGGGCTGCCTTGCAGCTGGTTGTGGGTTATGACAGATCACTCCTTCAAAGTCAGCCGCAGACAGAGACTCTATAGGAGAGTGGCCAACACACAGGAGTTTTAGATAATGTCCCACAATCCGGGGAATGACATCCTGTCACCTTCGCCATATTCTATTGGCTATCCACAAGCCTCAGGTCCCGCCCAGGAGGCAGAGGCAGGAGAATGGAAGGCAAATTGCAGTCCTTCTGACACCCCCCCACCTCAAGTTAAGAAAGAAAACCTGATGGTATATTGAACCGTCCCAGCCCTATCGCCTGCCTGCCTTTTTCCCCAGAAGTTGCCAGGGCTTTATTAGTCCCCTGTATGTTATATTTTTACTACTTATGTACAAATCCTTGAGCCACAGATCATATTATTCAAAGTTTTTATATTTTGTATAAATGGTATCATAATGGTAGATTTTTTTTTTTCTATGAGTTGCTTTTTTTGTTGTTTACTGTCACGTTTATGGTGTTGTTTCACAGAAATATATGAAGTTCTGGTCCATTCGTTTTTCACTGCAGTGTATACTATTCCATCGCATAAATAGAACATAATGTATTTGCCCATCTTCCTGTTTCCTGTTATAAATGGGGCATGTGTAGCTGTTCTCACTCCTTGCCATGCATGAGTGTTTCTCTGGGAGTGTAAGCCGAGAAGTGGAATGACTGAGTCAAGGGACTTGGGACCCTCGCATCTATAAGATGAGGCCAAAGAATTTTCCAAACTGGGTGTTCCAGTGTATATTCTCACCAGCAGGGGGTGGGAACTCCAGTTGCTCCACACCCTTGCAGACACTTGGTAACGTCAAACTATTACATTTTTACCCGTTTGTTGGTAACACCAATGCAATATTGGTGTTACAGAGAGATTTCTCCACAACATGCAGTTGATTACATTCTCCCTCTGCTTCAAATCCTCCCAAGGGCTCCCCAGCTCAGTACCTGATCTCAGCTCTTGGGTCTGAGATACGAGCCTTGCATGACCTTTGCAGTCCCTGATCCCATACAGCCCCCATGCCCCCTTGCCACCTCCCTAGGCTCAAACACAACAGACTACAGACAAGTGCTCTCCCACCACTCAGGGCTTTGTGTCCACTGTTCCCTCTGTATGAAGCTACCTCAGTGTTTCAAGGCTCCTGCTTTACTAAGAAATAAATAACCTGACAGGTCACCTATGTGTTTTAAATGTTCACATTAAAGAAATGAATGCCTTAGGCACACTAAAAATACAAATGCAATATAACTGTGCTCATCACGCAATGGTTTCAGGGCTCAGACCAGAGTTTTCCACCTCAACACCACTGACATTTGGGACTGGATCATTCTTTGTGGTGGAAGTTTGTCTAGTACATTGTAGGATGTTTGGCAGCATCCCTGACCGCACTCTATGAGATGCCAATAGCAGCCCTGCCCCACCCCCCCACCGAGTCATGACAATAAGAAATGTTTCCCATCATTGCCAGACATGCCCTGAGGAGGGAAGATTGGCCCTGTTGAGAACACTGATTTATTTATTTATAAAAAAATTTTATTTATTTGTTCATGAGAGACCCAGAGAGAGGGAGAGACAGAGGCAGAGGGAGAAGCAGGCTCCGTGCGGGGAGCCCAGTGTGGGACTCGATCCCAGGACACTGGGCTCACGAACTGAGCCGAAGGCAGATGCTCAACCACTGAGCCGCCCAGGCGTCCTGAGAACACTGTTCTAGAAATTCATTTATAATGCACCTAGCCTGAAAGCGCAGTAGGTTTATAGTCCCATGACAAACACCATCCTCCCACCTGGAAATATTTTTTCCCAATGGGGCAATTTACGTCATTTGGAAACGACATCCAATGTCTAAACCCAGGATCATCACCTGTGTGAGGTCACAACCAAAGGCCAATGTCGCTCCTCCCAGTAGACCCTGCTGGAACTACCCTCTTCAAGCCCTGCCCTCTGCTTGTCACTTCCTCTGCTCAGTCCTCTCTTCTCTGCTCAGCTGAGAATGTCATCTCCTCTGCTCAGCCCTCCCAGATGCCCCAAGACAGGTATCACTTCTCCCTCAATGCTTGTTGCAGCTGCATTCACATGTTTGTGTGTGTCTGTTCTCTTTCTCGTAGCCTGGGATTGGGAGGGTCCTCTGTGGGTGGAGAGAAGGGGGTCACAGTTGAATTCAGCTCTGTTTCCAGCTTACACCCAGACCAGCGCAGGAAAGATTCATGGATCTGAATGGCTAATTGTGAATAAGTCTCTAGTTGATCCAGCAAAACTCAGATGTGCGCTGAGCTCCAGACAGGCAGGCCTGGGGAGGGTCCTGGGGACTGCAGGGAAGAAGCAAAACAGTTCTGGCCAGACAGGTGGGCCAGACACCCCCAGCTGGGGTGGGTAAGGGCATCTCTGGAGACACCATACCCCAATGCCCAGGCATAGCAGAGCTTCTGTCTTTGTGGGAGGCCCAAGTGTGTTCGCATGCACATGTGTACATTTGTGTTGATGTGTACCGGCATGCACATACATGTGGGGGCATGAGTGCCTGACATGCATATGCAGGTGGGAGGGCCCTATCTGTCTACCCTGTCTGAAAGGGAAACTTCATCACTCTAAGCTTTCCTTCTGCTTTGTTTTTCTTCATGGCATCTATCACTACCTGACTATTATTTATTCATTATCAGTTTCTTGTGTCTCCCCTACTAGGTGGCAACTCTATGAGGTCAAGGACCTGGCTAGTGTGTTCACTGTCATATATACATGCAGCACCCAGAAGAGTGCCTGGCTCATAGTATATGTATGTATAGGAGCTCAAGAAACAGGTGGGATAAGTGGTTAGATGGATAGATGAAAGGCTGGCTGGCTGGCTGGATAGGTGGATAGATGGATACGCAAGTGGTTGGATGAGTGGATGGATGGATGGGTGGATGAGTGGGTGGGTGGGGTATGGATGGATGGATGGATCATTAAGTGATTGGATGAAG
Organism: Vulpes lagopus; assembly: GCF_018345385.1. Classification (NCBI taxonomy): domain Eukaryota; kingdom Metazoa; phylum Chordata; class Mammalia; order Carnivora; family Canidae; genus Vulpes; species Vulpes lagopus. Next base: position 55,799,745 of record NC_054830.1, read on the forward strand.
GATGGATGGATGAGTGGGTGGGTGGATGGATGGATGGGTAGTTGGATGGATGAGTGGATGGACAGATGAGTGGGCGGGTAGATGGGTGGATGGGTGGATGACTGCTGGTGTGAATGTGTGCATATGCATGTAGGCCATGACTCTGGAAGATACTTCAGGCTTCTTTGTTCTATACTCTTTCCAGAAAGACCCAGGAACTCCACATCCTAGAAGCTGCAGAGGTCTAGAGGTGTGTGTGGAGGCTCTGGGGCTTGAGTCTTCCTGGAGGCTTGGGACCAGCTGTTGGAAGTGGGATTAGAGCCCTGCCCAGATCTGCTCCGTGTGGGGATGTGCCGAAGACTAGGGCACTGTGGGTGGGGAGAGGAGTGGCTGCCCTAACAGGCTGGTGCACTTTAGAACTTAGGTGTCTCACAAATGATGCCTTTGCTCAGGCGCTAAACCCCCACCAGAGGCTAGATCTGAGTTTCCAGACACCACATGGGCCACCACCAGGAAGGGTGTTGCCTGATTGGGAGTTGAAGGGAAAGAACCCAGAGGACACCCATTACCACTAGCTAGGAGGGTTGTGTGGAAACTGTCCTGGATGTCCTAGGAAGGGAAAGGGAGTCTGAGCCACATCTGTGTAGGGACCTGAGCTAAGATCATCCTGTTAACTCTGGAGAAGAGGAGAGGCTGCTCCCCATTTCCCATGCCTCCCTGTCTGGCCCTGAGCACTCACTGTCTCTTCTACCTGCCTGGTAACCTACCACCTGACCAGCTCTCCATCAGCTCACCAATTTCTATGTCATTTATCCTACCTATTCTTCTACAGACCTGTCCATCCCCCACTCTTTCCCTTCACTCATCTGTCTGTCCTTCTATACATCTGTCTATCCACCAATTACAACATTGCCATCATTAGGCTAGCATATCCATATATACAGCCTTTCCTCTATTCTAAGCTATCCTCATATAGCAACCCTATGAGGAAATGCTATTATTATTCCCATTTTACAGATGAGATGTGGAAATTGAGACACAGAGAGGTTAAGTGACTTCCCTAAGAACACACAGCTGGTAAATGGCAGAGCTGTCTGACCTAAAAGGCTGAGCTCTGAACCTCCCAGTTTTCACTTCATCCATCCATCCATCCATCCATCCATCCATCCATCCATCCTCATAGCTGTCCATCATTCAGTTCCTTCACTCACCTGTCAGTGTCCATCCAGTGGCCCATCCATCGCTGTCACCCATCCATCCTGAAGGTAATGCAGTTAGAGAACCAAGGGCCCTGAGGGGAGCGAAGGCCCGGACTGCCCATCTGGCTGGGTCGGTTGGACTGCGGGGGTGGGGTGAGCTGCCCCAGGCTGGGCAGGGCTGCAGGAGGCTGGAGGGAATTAGCCGAGTGATTGCCAGGATCATCTAATTAGGAACGCTAGTGATAAGCAGATAGGATCGAGGGTGATTAGAATCCTTTTAAAAAGCCACTCCATTAATTACAGAGACAGAGAGGGGCCTCTGGCTGCTCAGAATACCAATTGGCTGCCTAATCGGCCTCCATCAGCCCGCCCTGGGGAGCAGTCCTGGGACTGCTGTGTGACCTTGGGTGTGCCCTGCCCTCTCTGAGCCTCCCTGTACACTAGATCAGGCTCTGCCTAAGATTACCTGTCACCCAAGATCCCCTTTCTCTAGCCAGGCCACGACCCAGGGGGCAGGCTTTAGGGTGGGCCTGAGGCTGGGGTCCCAGGAGGGACACAGAAGCCTCTGGCCAGGGAGGCTAGCCCAAAAGGGAGGAGTTTCTGTACCCAGCTGGCGAATGAGGACAGAGAAGCTCAGAGAGGGAGGGAAAGTAGCCAAGCAGCCAGTGAGAGTCAGGAGGGCCTGGAGAGTAGAGTCATGCAGTGAGAGTAAAGTCATGCCTGCGCATCCCTGTCTCCCCACGCAGATCCCAGAGGTCCCTGCTGCTAACATTTTCAGTTTTGGGTTTCCGAGGACATTACTCAGAGCCATTTTCTGAAGGGAAGATCACCTCTGCACGCTGCCAGGTTCCACACGTGCCTTTGCGGGAAGCTGATCCCCACCTCGCCCTTGGTACACTGGAGAGGGCTTCCCATCTCCAGGGCATCTCCGTCAGCCAGGAGCTCGGCTCTGCCTCCGTGTAGCTGGTGCACCCTCCCATGAGGCCTGCCGCGTGCTCTGCTCTCTGAGCCCCGGGACAGCCGTGACCCAAGGGGGTCTCCAGTCCCATCTCCATCCCCACTACCTCTTACAGAGCACCCCAGGGTGGGGGCCACAAGCACAGGGCCTGAGGTCAGAGCAGTGCAGGGGCTCCAGAGCCAGCAGTGGCCAGGAAAGTTCCTCCCTAGAAAGACAGTGCAGGCGGCACAAGGTTCAGGCGAGGCAGGGCAAGGGGTGCCTGGCTTGAGGGGAAGTGTCCGTGGGATCTGGGGTATCTCAACACCCTGGGTCCCTTGTGCCTTGATGAAACCACCCACACACTGCCTCAATTACATTGCTATGGGATCCTCAGGCTTCAGTTGTAGTGATGTCTTTGTCGCCAACCACCCCCCGACCAATGTCACATTACCCTATTACCATCGCCATAAACATACCATCATTCCTCCCTTCACCGTCATCACTACCACTACTCCTGTCATTCCTGCTGTCACTGTCATCATCATCACCACCATGACCATCTCCTCCTCAGCCAGTATCATCACTGACCACACCACATCACAATCATCACGCCACCACCACCACATCCCACCGTCCCTCCATCACCTCAACCAGTATCACTGTCACTGTGACCTCCACGAGGCCCATCACTGCTGTTGCTCAGACCAGCACCATCATCATCACTGCCACCTTCCCACCTCTGACGCCACCTCCACCATCACCATAACCACCCACCTCCACCTCAACCAGTATTCACATTACCTTGACCACCAGAATGGCCCTCATCACCAACACTACCACCACCAGCATTGCCACAGTCACTGTCGTCACCACCACCATCTTCATCTCTACCACGTTACCATGACGACCATTTCTATGATCACCATCCCCTGCAACACCACCGTTTCCACCTCAACCACCTCCCTCATTAGTACCATCATCATCTCCTATATCACCTCTGCCACCTTCACCACCAATGCCGCCTCTGCCATCATCACAGTGTCACCATTGCCTGCACTGTCACCATCAGAGCCACCTGCACCACTACCACCATCAGAGCCGCCGTCGCTGTGACCAGATGCATGCAGTTGCTGGCTGTAACAGGTATGAAGGCATTTAATAGGAGTTTTCACAACCATAGGATGACCTGAGGCATAAAGACTGGGAACACAAGTCATCCTGGGGGTCTGCCTGCTGCTCCAAAGTGCGTGGATCTCACTCTGCTGAAGCAGAGGGGGCTCAGAGGATTGCCTGGGACTTGCTGCAAACCTCCGGATGTCATCTGCCTTCAGCTGCCTCTTTCTCTTCCACTTTCAAAATCACACGCATTGGCAGACTCTACCCGGAAACCACATGGGTAAGAGGATTCTGGAAAATCTTCCCTAATTCCCTAGGATGCAGAGGAGATGGTGGAGGAGGGTGGTGGACATCACGTCTGCCGCATTATTACCGTTGCATCAGCACTGTTGCTAGAGCACGTCATGACTCCTACCGTTGTCGGCATCCCTCCATTGCTGTCACAGCTCCATTCGGCCAAGTGGGACCATCATCAGCACTCACACTGCCATCGCCAGCAGCACCAGGGCCACCGTTACTACCATTTCCATCACCCCCACGATCACTGGCAGTCTACTGCAGCATTGCCCAGCTATTGCTGGAGACTTGTAGAACCTTCCTGAAGGGGAGTACCATTCCCCACCCCACTGATGCTGGCCTGGGCCACATGGCGAGAGCACAGGTGATATGGGTACATCACATCCCAGGAGAAGTCTTCAGAGGCACTCCACGTTTCTCTCAGCTCCCACTCCCATCCTCTCTACCATTTGAAAGGTATGTTCCAGACCAGAGCATTCCCTCATCCAGGATCCAGATGAGAAGACCTGTGAGCTGGAGCCCCAGTGATGTGGGCAAGGGCCAAATGTCCGTCATAAGGCTCCGAGATGTGGGGGGCGTTACTGAAGCAAAGCCGTACAGCACGCAACATGCACTGCCTCCATGACCATCACCAGAGTCACCACCTCCAGGAGCACTGTCACCATGACCAACCTCCCCAACAGTGCCACTACTAGCCTTTCCATCACCTCCTGTCACATCTCCACCATCACTATCAATATCACCTCTATCACCCCTAGTCCCCAATTATCATCCCCTCCATTGTCACCACCACACATTACCTCTTCGCTACAAGCCTGACTACTGTCACTGCCACTAGCACCTCTTCTGCCATTAACAACTTCACCATCACCACCATAATTGCTCCTACACTCACCACTGCCTCTCTCCTGTTCATTTCCTCTGTCAAGTGACGTGTGTTGGGTGTTAGCCCATGTGGGTGGGTGGACAGGGGCCACGGTGGACAAGTCCTGCTCCCAGTAAGGCAGGTGGGAACGAGTGCCTCTATCACTCTAAGTCGGGCTTGCAAAGCATCTCCAGATTCTGCTTTCATTCCTCTTGGCATTTGGGACTGGCTGGAACCTGCTGTCCCCTACTAGGTGCTGGGAACCCAGCGCTGATGCGTACGGAAGGAGGAGAGAGAGACAGAGAGAGAGAATACAGAGAAGGGTAAGGGCTATAGAAAGGAAGAAGAGAAGGCAGGCATGGGGGCAGATTGCTGGGGCTGGGAGAGGAAGAGGCATGCCCTCTTAGGTAAGACTTGGTGATCCGGGGGTGGCTCGGTCAGTTGAATGTCTGCCTTCAGCCTAGGTCATGCGTGATCCCAGGGTCCTGGGGTCGGGCCCTGCATCAGGCTCCCTGTTCCCTTCTGCCCCTCCCCCTGCTCGTACTTGCTCTCTCTCTCAAAATAAATAAATAAAATCTTTAAAAAAAAAAAAGACTTAGTGATCCCAATAGATCTGTTCCTCATTGGTGCAGCTACTACGTAGTGTGTTCCATCTTAACTAGAGGAGGGTGAGGGAAAAGGAGGAATAGATGTCAATCAGTATTGTTAATTGCTATTTCTCAATATGATCTAACATCGGAGCAAGAATTAAAGAAATGTAAATGCCTAGGAACATGTGGTTCCTTACTCACTCATCTTACTAGCTTTGCAGGGCTGCCAGGGCATATGATCACAAACTGGGTGATTTAGAATGAAAGAAATGTAGCCTCTCACAGTTCTGGATGTCAGAAGTCCAAGAGCAAGGTGTCAGCAGGGCTGTGCAGTTTCTGGTGACTGTGGGCTCCCCCTGTGCAGATTGCCACCCCTGTTCTGTGTGACTCCATAAGGACACTTGTCATCGGACTGGGGACCTGTCTACATAATCCAGGATACTCTCGTCTCAACATCCCTAATTTAATTACATCTGCAAAGACCCTTTTTTTCCAAATGAGAGCACATTCACAGGTTCCACATATTAGGACAGGAACATAACTTTGGGGGGACCACCATTCACTCCACTATACTCACTAGTCACATTATCAGTCCCGATTATTTTTTAAAAGATTTTATTCATTTTCTATGAGAGACACAGAAAGAGGCAGACACACAGACAGAGGGAGAAGCAGGCTCCTCCCAGGGAGCCTGATGTGGGACTCGATCCCTGGACCTGGGATCACGCCCTGAGCCAAAGGCAGATGCTCAACCACTGAGCCACCCAGGTGTCCCAATCCCGATTTTTCTTATCAGAATTGAGTGGAATGCTTCTTTTCATTTGCTGTCCTCAGACGGCCCTGTCTGTCTGCCTCTCTCTCTCTCTCTCTCACTGATGTGCCGTGTGGCCTCGAGTACATCCTACATGTCTCTGAGCCTCTTTCATTCAACAAATGTTTATTGATTGCACGGTCTTAGACACTGACGAACACCGCTGCCTTTGCAGGCCTTACTTCTGAGGATCTGGCCTGATAGAGGGCGCAAGAAGAATTAATTCCTGCTCCTGCCTCCCTTCCTGGTTCCTCACGTGCCCCCCCCCTCCCCCGCCAGCTCCATCCTAACAACCCAGCCAGTGGGCTAAGCGGATGTGTCCAGGAAGTCCTCCCTCCCCTCCCCTGACGGTGGTCCCGACCTGCACTGCCCACCTGGGCTCGGTCCTGCGGCTGACCCTGCCTCTGCTCCTTGGCTCCCAGGAGCCCAGCCCACAGGCCCAGCAGAAGCAAGCTCCAGATCCTAGTCCCGCCAGGGTGCCGACCTGGGCGGTGGGGGGCAGGCTGGTGTGCCCGCCTGTGCCAATGCGGGGCTGGGGGCGGGATCCGCCCCGCCCAGCGCCCGCCCCGCTGATGTCACAAAGGGCCAGGCCTCGCTCTGCAGGGGGGTGTGCCCCTGGCCTGGCCCCACTGTGGCAGTGTCCCCCTCCCCCCACCCCTCTGAGTGGAGGCGCCCACCAGTCCCTGAGAACTGGTACTATGAAAAGGTAAAGCCGCCAGGCAGAGCCGCGCCCGGAGCCAGCAGATTCCAGCAAGGCCCCCGCAGAGGGACCCACACCAGCTGCTGCCTCCCCCCCGCCCGGGTCATCCCAGCCCCCGGGGCCCGCGTGCCCAGCTCACCTTCGCCCCCGCCTCTGCCCCCCATCGCCGGCGGCATGGCCAACTACTACGAGGTGCTGGGGGTGCAGTCGAGCGCCTCCCCGGAAGACATCAAGAAGGCCTACCGCAAGCTGGCCTTGCGCTGGCACCCCGACAAGAACCCTGACAACAAGGAGGAGGCCGAGAAGAAGTTCAAGCAGGTGTCCGAGGCCTACGAGGTCCTGTCCGACACCAAGAGGCGCTCGGTGTACGACCGCGCGGGCTGCGACAGCTGGCGGGCCGGCGGGGCCAGCACCCCCTACGGCAGCCCCTTCGACACGGGCTACACCTTCCGGAACCCCGAGGACATCTTCCGTGAGTTTTTCGGCGGCCTGGACCCTTTCTCGTTTGATTTCTGGGATGCGCCCTTCAACAGCGACCGCGCGGCCCGGGGCCATGGGCTGCGGGGCGCCTTCTCGGCGGGCTTCGGGGAGTTCCCGGCCTTCATGGAGGCCTTCTCGGCCTTCGACGCCCTGGGCCGGGCCGGCGGTGCCAGCCGCACCACCTTCTCGTCCACTTCCTTCGGGGGCTCCGGCGCCGGCAGCTCAGGGTTCAAGTCAGTGATGTCGTCCACCGAGATGGTCAACGGACACAAGGTCACCACCAAGCGCATCGTGGAGAATGGGCAGGAACGCATGGAGGTGGAGGAGGACGGGCAGCTCAAGTCGGTGACCATCAATGGCAAGGAGCAGCTCAAGCGGGTGGACAACAAGTGAGTGGCCGGCCCTCCCTGGGGCCACCGCTGTCGCCGCCACCACCCGCCGCCACCCACCTGCCGCGCGGGCCGCAAGCTAGGCTCAGGGTTAATAAACATGCCAAGTGAGTTCATGGAAACAGCTGGCCTGAATGTGTGGGGCGTGGGGACCTGCTGGGCCGGCGCTCAGGCCCCTCGGCACCACCTCCACACCCAGGCTGCGTTACTGGGAGATGCGGGGGTGATCTCTCTTGTCTGTGTCATCTGGGCTGGGGTCTGTCTATCTCAACCCAGCCCTGTTCCTCTGTGCCCACCATCTGCTCTCTGATGGGGCTGCATCATGTCTCAGCCCACTGCCCCCTCAGTGATGCCAAACACAAGTTACATCATGATGCCTGCCTTGCTGTGTACCTTCGGTGGCTCCCTCTGCTCTAAGCATAAAGACCTCAGGCGTCGTCCTCACCATGGGGCCCTGGTGGTCAGGTCCCCGCATGCCTTCTCAGTCTCACCACCCTGCAACCCTCACTCTCTGAGCCCCAGACATACTGGCAACCCTCTATTCCTCCACTGAACTAAATGCCTTGCAACCTCAGGGCCTTTGCACATGCTGTTCTCCCTGGTATATGCCCATTCATCTCGAGGCCTTTGCTCAAGCATCACTTCTTCAAGGAAGCTTTCTCCAACATCGCTATTCTGAATTAGTCCTCCACATACCCCACTCTGAAGGCCCCTCACCCATTTCACCCTGGCCCTTATGTGTTGTCTGAGAGATGTGTGCCTCCTTGACGACACTGCAGGTCCAAGGGAGCAGGACCTGTAACCCCTCATCACTCACTGTATCCCCAGAGTCTAGAGCAATGCCGGGGACTAAGGGGCAAGGTATATTTGTTTTGGGGTGTTGAGAGATATGCGCTGATCTTAGGCAAGCCAGAGTGAGGCTGGTTGTCTAGGAGGAAGTGAGTGCTGGAGCAGGAGACAGGAAATACTGGGTCCTGTTTCGGACCAAGAAACACAATTTGCGGTGAAGGCTCCTGCATGCCTCTGTAGTGCTCATGGCTGGGCCCCACGGCTGGACTTCAGGACAGGCTGTTGGTATGATGCTCTAGTGCTGGTCAGCATAGCTGGTGGGCATCTTTTGAGCAGCTTTATGGGCTGCGAGCAGAGGGGCAAGTAGGGAAGAAAGTGAGTCCAGCAGACAAGACCATGGACATGTACAAGGACCCTGGGCAGGTGTTCTGAGGACTGGGGCTCTGTTGTAGGATTTCCCCAATGACCCCCAAAGGAAGCCTACATAGGGGAGACTATAGCCTGATGTGCAGACATCGCACACACATTTTCATCCGTATTTGTGTAGCACATAGAAGTGGAGGATGGTTTGATTTTGGTCTGCTGCCCCAGGAGGCTATAAACTCCACAAAAATAGGAGCTCTGATCCTGTTTTTGTTCATCTCCAGTACCTAGCCCAAGGCATGAATATAGTAAATACTCAGTAAGTATTTGTTGTATGAAGGTGTTTGTCTATGAGCCCGAGTGAGGTCTCTATAGCTGGGCCACAGGGCTCTGTCCTCAGCATTACATCCTCAATAAGGTTTTGAAGGAGCCACAAAGGGCACAGGCCTCACATTCTCAGACACACTCCACTGGGGAGGGGAACAGATGCAGAGCTATTGCCCACGTCAGAAATAAGATGACCAGCTCTTGCAACTGGAGTGAATATAGTAACTCTGCTTTAAAGAGAAGAAGGAAATTGGGCTGGGCAGACCTGGCTATGTCAGTCATGTGTGGATATGGAGCTGGAGATCTTAGTGGGCCACAAGCTTTGTGTGGCCAAAGGCGTGAATGAGGAAGTGCCTAGGAAGTCTCACGTGCCCTTGGGGAAGCAATGGTTCTTCTGTTCAGAATTTCTATCCCACTCTGTGCTCAGCTCCAGGCCCTGCCCTGGGAGAGGGGCAAGAGCAGCCTGCAGTGGATCCAGAGGGGGTAGCTAGGGTGGGGACAAAGTTGGAGACCTCATCCTAGGAGGAGCTGGGAGACCCAGCTTGGAGAAATCCAGCTGTGTAGATCCCAGTTGTCCCTAGGTGTCTGCAGGGCTCCTCCAGGCCAGGAGGACAGATGGGTCTGAGCCCAGGGATCAGACCTGGGAGCCACTGGAAGGGCCAAGTGTCCCAGGGAGCAGGTCCTGGCCTTATGGAACTGGAGCTTTATTGAAGACAGCAAGGCAGACGCCCCTAGAGGGGAGTGAGCTGCCCATCACGGGAGGGGTGACAGTGTTGAGTTCTGATTACCTGTGGGCCTACGGAGTGCCAATGTTTTAAAAATATTTTTTTTATTTTTATTTTTTTAAGAGTTTATTTTTTTTAATTTATTTTTAATTTTTATTTATTTATGATAGTCACACAGAGAGAGAGAGGCAGAGACACAGGCAGAGGGAGAAGCAGGCTCCACTCCACACAGGGAGCCCGACATGGGACTCGATCCCGGGTCTCCAGGACCGCGCCCTGGGCCAAAGACAGGCGCTAAACTGCTGTGCCACCCAGGGATCCCTAAAAATATTTTTAAAGTATGTTTTTATTTTGAAACAATCTCAAGTTACAGATGTGTCATGTACTTTTAATGTGATGTAAATCAAGAAATAGGTATTGAGCGCTTATGGTATGCCAGGCACAATTGTAGGTCCTGGGGAATACGGAGGTGGGCAAGAGTCTGCCCCTAATGGGGCAGACATTCTGCTGGGGAGCCAGAACAAGCAGGTGTGTAGAACACTGTCCCCAGTCGTAATGAATGCTAGAGAGGAAATCCAGGCGGGTAAGCTCACGGAGAAGGATGGGGTCAAGGGCATGGGAAGGAGAGTGTTTCGTCAGGTGCTCCTGGGAGGCTTTCCTGAGGAGGAAATGGGAATGACAGTGAGATCATGGCCCACGTAGTTATCTGGGGGAAAAGCCTTCTGGACAGAGGGGACAACAAACACAAAGACCCTGTCCTGTTGAGGAACAGGTGACAGCAGAGGCACACAGTTCCATTTAAAGCCCTCACTGTCCCAGATTGGAGTCATTGACCCATGTCACATAAGAGAAACTGAGGCAAAGAGAGGAGAGTCACATAACTGGCAAGTAGCTGAGCCAGAATTTCATTCAGGATATTGGGACTCCAGAGAATTTATCTTCCAAATAATAATAATGGTAACAATAGCCACAATACTTGCAGCAACAAAGATCGATGTGCATATGTATGTGTGCCTGTGCATGCATGCATGGGTGTCTGTGAAAGATTGGCATGCTAGCAATTCCTTGTTCCTTGGGGGGTAGAGTGGAACCAGAGGTGGAGGTGATTCCAGGTGCCAGGGTTCAAGGCTGATTAGTGACAGGGTCTTGGTTCCCAGGCTGGGAAGAGGGGAGTGTGGACGTGGCTAGGAGGGGTGCTGTGAGTGCCAATCGGGCTGGGGCCTGAGCAGCTATTGCTCACCTATGCATCTCAGCTCCTAGCCTGGCAAGTAATAGGTGTCCAATAGATGATGTGAAATGAAAGAAGGTGGGAGCACACTATTCCAGGGACCAGCAAGAACCAAAGGGTGTGCTCAGAGGATAGCCTCTGATCATGATAGGAGAAGCTGGTGGGAAGCCATAAACGTAGAGGGGAGGTTGGGGCTTGGTCAAAGACAGACCTGGGAGGAATTCATCCCCATTTCCAGATGCACAGCTAGACCGAGGAACACCCATCGATTTGGCAGGGAAGCCTAGAGGTGGCCTGGGTACTTTTCTCCCAGGTGAACATCTGGGCTTCTTAAAGGCTTCTTCTAGGAAGTCAGGGGACATCACCCCAAGATCTCTAGGGGTTGCAAAGCCCCTGGGGGTGCTGCAAGTGCCCCGGCCAAGAGGACACAGTAGGTGACCTGACTCTGGGCCACACCTCTAGGCTCAGCCTAGCCTCTGGCTTCTTGAGTCCTGCCTCCAGGAGCCCCTGAGACAGGCCAGCAGCTGGAGGTCTCCTAACCATGTTACCGGAGGAACGGGAGAGCCCCATGACACACAGAAGGTTGAACCCCAGCTCCCAGCCCTGCAATGGGACTAACTTCATCAAAGCCCCCACTACAGCATTAACCACCTGACCTGTGCCCCTGCCGACCTGCTAATTTCACCAATTACTGGCCAACCGCGGCTGCATCAAGTGGGCCCGCTTAGCTCCGACAGCTGCTGGGCAAATGCAATTACGGCCCAGCAGCCCAGGCAGTCACATGGTCCAGGAGCTGGGTGCACGGCAGAGATCTGGGGTGCTTGCAAGACACCGGTGTTCCTAAGCACTCAGGATCCCAGGGTCATGGCACTGTCTGCACTCCCATCCTATCACCAAGCCTGGCCCATCAAAACCATGCTTCCCCTCTCCAGCTCAGACCCCTGATAGATCACGGCTTTCCCCTCCCAGAGTCCTCCCAGGGCTGCCGAACTTGGCGACCTACGTGTCTGGCAAAGCATGTGCCAGGTCCTTGACCACTTGGCTGAATCCCGTCTCCACCCTTGGCTCCATTTGCCACATTGAGAAACTGAAGCTCGGACAGGTTGAGGCACAACTAGAGATGCACACCAGAGGTCAAGCCCAACTCCCTCGATGGGTGTTTGAGTCCCCTGCTGCCTTCCCAGCCGCTCAGGTCACTTACCCCACAGGCGCTGCCTGCCCGGGCCCCTTTCAGTGACCAAGTCTTGTGTCGTCTTGTCCTGCACCCGAACCTCCCTTCTCATCTCCTTTGGGGCCATCCTTGGAGGCCTCACTCCCCATTTCCAGATGCACAGCTAGACCGAGGAACACCCATCGATTTGGCAGGGAAGCCTAGAGGTGGCCTGGGTACTTTTCTCCCAGGTGAACATCTGGGCTTCTTAAAGGCTTCTTCTAGGAAGTCAGGGGACACCATCCCAGTCCCCTCCTTGGGGAGGCCTCCCCAAGCGTTGCTGGAGCAGGATGTTCTGGCCAAGGGGACTTCGCCTTCTGGGCTTGGCTTTGTGGCAGGTGCAGAGACTGTGGCCATGAAGAAGCCTGGGGGTCCCACAGAGCTCCCACAAGCCGGCATGCACATGCTGGCTTGGACCGACTGGCTGGGACCAGCTCTGTTCCACTTCTCATACAAGAGTGTCCCAAGGGTGGGGTTACATTGAGGGCCTCTCCTGGCTGAGCCTCAAAAGGGCTCCTAAGAGGTGAAGGGCTCACCTTCAGGATACAGCTCCTAGCAAGGGTCCCCTCTGCTGCCTCCTGGGACCCCCATCAACTCCCCCGGGCACTGTGCCAGCCTCTTGCTTGGCCTCCCTGCCTCCTGCCTTCCCCTCCTTCATCCTGTTCCTATCCAAGCAGCCAGAAGGATCTTGTGAAAAATAGTTTGGGAGACACTCAATGCTAAAGCTAAAGTCCCCATGGCAGCTTTGAGGCCCTCATGACATCCCTGGCTTTCCCATGGCTTGCTCTGCTCCAGTCCTACCTGCCTCCTCACCATCCTGCACACACTGCACACTTGTCATGCTCCTGTCTCAGAACTTTTGCACTGGCTGAGCCTTCTGCCCAGAACCCTCCTCCCAGATTTCCACATGTGCCCTCTCTCCACACGGGCCTTCAGGTCTTTGTGCATCTCCCTATGTGCGTCTCCCTCTCTGTGCTGGGCTCCTGTCTCAGGGCTTTTGCACATGCTGACCCCATGGCCTGAAACACCCCTCCCCACTCAGCCCCACGCAGCTAACTTCTACCAACATCTCCCTACCCTGGCCTCTTCTCAGATGCCACTTCCTCACGTAGACTGCAGACTTAGGCAGGCTCCCCCTCCTCCAGCCCTCACTCCAGGGTCCCCACATCTTTAGGACCCCTGGCTGTCTGAAGGAACCCAGGTCCTCTGCAGAAGGAGTGGGTTCCCCATAGCTGGTGGGGGTCAAGATGGTATCTGGTGCTGCAATTCAATGACACTGGAGCATTTTACCAGTCAGGGCGTCAGGGCACCCAAGCCCTGGAGAAGGCTATTCCCGGGTTCACAGAGCAGGTGGGGAGCCAGGTCTTCAAGCTCTCTACTATGAGTGGCCTCAGTCCTGGCCAGGCAGTGTCACCTCCACAGAGGCGTTTCCACCGGAGTCTGATTTCTTCATGGACTGGAGGTGGGGGCGGGGGCGGGTGATGTTCTCAACCCTACCGAGTCCCTGCACCAGGCACTTTGTCTGCACACTCCCCCCACGGCCTGGCCCCGACTGCAAGAAAGAGGTATGGCTGTTTGCCCCCATTTTACAGATGGGGGAACTGAGGCTCAGAAGGTGAGAGACTTGGTTAAGGTCACACGGCAACAGTGGGAGCCGCTTCTGCCCTCCTCTTCCTCTACCCCTGCACCCAGGGCCTGGGGCGGGGTGGGTGGGGCCCAGGCCGCCTCTGCCTGCCCTCCCTCCCTCTGGCCAGTCGATGTTATCGCAGCTGATTTAATTTCAAAGACGGATTGAGCCTCGGCGGGAGGGAGAGAGGCTAATCGCAGCCGCCATCTGCCCCGTTGTCATGGGGATGGGCTCCCAGCAATTGTGCCGGGGCTGGACCCAGATAAGGGCAGCACAGTGGGCTGGAGGGGACCGCAGTGGGTGGGGTGGGGGTGGGCAGGACGGCGGGGAGCAGGGGGAGAAGCGGAAGGAAGGAGGGACCCGCGGACCCGAGAGATAGATGTAGGGACAGAGGCGCCTCGGGAGAGAGCTCGGGGGAGCCAAGCGAGCGGAGAGACACAGGGAGGCTGAGACCTAGGGCAGCAGGTGCCCAGTGGAAGGCCGGGCAGGGCCCCGGGCAAGGCTGGTGATCACGACATGGTGACAAGGAGGCCTTGCCCAGCCGCCGCCCTCCTGGCCAGGCCGCCTCTCACCCCCACGCGGCCTCCTGTGGCAGCACTACCGCGGGGCCAGGGCCCTGGTGGGACATCCTGACCTCCCCAGGCCCTCTGCCACCACAGGGCCACAGACCCCAGACTCCCTCCTGGCTGGGCAAGGGCCCAAGCCCTGTTCAGAGCTGGCTACTTCACCGGCTACTTCACCAAACAGCTGCCAGATCCCTGGGCCTGGCTTGCAGGACATAAAACTTGCCAAGTAGCATGGCCTCGTCTTGGGAAGGGAAGGAGGGTGCCGAGCATCCGTGCATGCTTTGTTCACTGTACGTCGCTGTGCCGGGCCTGGGAAGGTGCCCAATGAGCCGTCAGGGCTCTGCTCTGCGCCCCCACGGCCTGAGCTCCGTCCCCTCGGGCTCAGGGACTCCCATGTTGCAGCTCCATCCTCCAGGCGTCCCGGCCCTGCTTTCACAGCCCAGGTGCTAGCACACTCCACGCTGGGTCTGTGCACCTTCGGCCCCTCTCTGGGAACCCAGGGCGAATCAGCAACTCTAAGACAGTGGCTTCCTGTGGCATCTCAGACCCCAACCTGTGTGGACCCCACGATTGCCCTTCTTCCCTGACTGCCAGCCTCGGTCTGGTCCTGCCTCTGCATCAGGCCAGCAGAGACGACTGCCACTCCCCGCTCTCACCTGTGCCCAACTCAGAAGGTGGCACGCATCAGATCCGTACACCTGCTGTGTGCCGGCTGCCCGCTGGCCCGCGGGGCTTCCACGGTGGCCTCCAGGAAGGCACCGGCCTCCTCCCTGGGTTTGGGGCTGCCAACACCAACCTGCCAGAGGCTGTCCTGCAGGGACAGCTCCTTTGACCTTCTCACTCCCCTGCTCCAGCCCTCAGGAAAAAAAACAAGGCACTTGTTTTCTCACCGAAGGTCACCGAAGGTCAGCATTCTGAATTTGTTCTACCATCTTCTGCTGCTGGAAGTCTCAAGTCCAAACTCCCCAAAGTGGCTCACGGGAAAATATCAAGATCTCTTCTGACTTCAGGACGAATTGTGGCTTCCCATGATGCCCGTGGGTGAAGGGCTCCAAACTCCTCTTCGAGACTCAGGACAAAGTCCCAGCCCTGGTTCCACCATCCGTCTGTAGCACTTTTTCACCTCCCCAAACTGAAACTCTGTCCCCACCAAACACTACCTCCCTGCTCCCCCTCTCCCAGCCTGGCAGTCACCACCCTACTCTCCGTTTCCGTGAGTTTGGCGACCCCAGGGACCTCTTGTGAGTGGAATCACGCAGTATTTGTCCTTCTGCTGGCTTCTGTCTATTGCTTGGACCTCTCTCTAGACCCCAGTGGGCAGGCGTGGCCGTGGCTGATGGAGGGTGAGGCCGACCCCACCCAGGGCTTTAGCGGGAGGCAGAACTTGGAACTGCCTCTAAGATGCCCACCACCCTCTACCTACACGGCGATTCTCTACGGACAAGTTTGTATGACAAATCTGAAAATTATTTTGCAGCTCGTGCTTATTATAACAAATTAAAAACATACAGACTATAAAATAAAAACACCCCCGGAGTCGGCTCCCCAGAGGGTTCACTGGCGGCAGTTTTCCGAGTATCGTAGCCAACATTATGGAAACCTGCGCGGTGCGTGTATCTGCTTTTCCTTTTTAACCATAATGGGCATCATTTACGTGGTGGTAAGAGCTCTTGTTTTGCCCACAAAACAATATATTGTGGACAGTGGTCGCCCGCCACGGCATGCCAAGCAGGCTCCAACAGGCGAGGATACTCACCCCATCTCACAGAAGCGGAAGCCAAGGCCTCGTGCAAGAAGGGAGCTCTCAAGCTCACCAGACTGGAGGCAGAGGGGTGCGGCCTCGATCCCAGGTTGGCTGGACCAGCAGTCCCCTGCTATCTCTGAGCTGGGTCTTCTCCCCTGGAGACAGATGGCCAGCAGCCCAGGGTCCTGCAGCCCCACTACAGCTGGGCTACCTATTTCCATCACCAGGCCCGCCAGAACTCAAATGGACAGAGTAGGGACACCCCTTGGGGGTGGGGGCAGCAGGGCAGACATAGACACCTCCAGCCTCAGGTGAGGCGCACATCAGGTTCTGGCAGGAGGGATGGAACTGGAGTCAGGTGGGAGTCCAGCCCTGGGCACGTCACCTTACCGTCTGAGCCTCAGTTTCCTCATCTGACAAGCGATGTGTTATTATCCACCATGCTGTTTCCCTGACACTAGCACTGGGGGCCACGGGGATACGTGGGCAATATTCATGTGGCTCTTTCTCCAGAATTTCCTGGGCTGGCATGCCGGTAGGGGCAGTAGGCTTGCTTCTGCTGCTCCACAAGCCACCCTCCCAGGTTCCCTCTGGCTGGTGCTCATACCTCTCCTCACTTCTAGATGTCTCTTCCTTGGCAATCCAAAGTGAAAGCTCTGGATTGTCAAGGAAGACACATCTTAGGAGGCCATTACTCAGCCCATGACAGGGCCCGGAGAGAGAACAGGGGACCAAGGGGTTGGTAAGAGGCCGGCCCATGGCCACTTCTGTCTTGGAATGCTTCCTGCCCAGCCCCCAGTGCCCAGCCCCTGAAGAGGAGGATGGGTGGGGGTGTCTGGATCAGAGGAAGGTGAAGAGGTGAGGGGCCGTGGCTGGGGGAGGCTCTGCATGGTGGGGCTTTGAGCCAGCACCTGTGTGTGCAGGGGGGCAGGGAAGCAGCTGGCAACATCCAGGCCCTGCTCAGCCCCCCTATGTGGGGACCGCAGACCTGTCCCTCCCTGGGTCTGGGACTTGACCTGTCCCTCCCTGGGTCTGGGACTTGCTTCTCCGTTGGCCAAAGCTCTTCCTCTCTTCTCTTCCCCCACCCCGGGACCCCCGCACCCCCGAGTGGGTCACCCCCAAGGCCTTACTGCTTGCCTCCTAAGCGCAGGCATTATTAGTCCCTTTGATTGAACCCTGTGAATGGCCTGGGCACAGGAGTCAGTGAAGGCTCAGGATCACAGCACAGAGCTAGTTCCAGGTGGGCATCCCAGGATGCCAACAGACTTGGGGACATCTATGGGGGCAGGATGGCTTTAAGAAAAGGTTTGAGCATAGCCTCCATCAGCATCTCAGAGGGGTCTGGGGTCCAGCCAGGGTTGACCATGCACTCAGATGACATCTCTGAGCACCCCCAGGCCCCCAGCCCCCTCTAGAGCTGCCTGACTCCATGTCCCCTGCAGCTGGCACTCCCTGGCTTGCTGAGATCTGCTGGCGGAATGGGCCTCTCCTCCGAAGGGTTTGGGAGGCATGGGAGTTGGGCAGCGCTAGGTCGGGGCCACCGTGCCCGCCAACCACACTGCGCTGTCACACCCCAAAGCAGGAACCTGGCACCGCCAGCCACTTGAGCCCCCAGGCACCGTGGTTATGCCTGCGGTCACCCGAGCAGCCGGTCAGGAAACCCCTGGGGTCGTGGGGTTCTGGGTGGCAGCAAGGGTAGGTACAAGCCATCTTCTCCAGACGCTCCAGCTGCCCTTTGCCACCTTGAACCCTTGCCACACCTGCAGGGGCCTCCCCATCGCTGCACCTCCAGCCATGTGGCCCCCCAGAGCATCCTCCAACTCTTCCCCACGGCAGCCAAGGAAAGCTGCCTTCCCGTGGCCGGTGGTCCCCCCACCCCATTTCTCGCTCCTATGGGACCACAGGAAACAGTCTTCAGTTGCAGATTCCTGAATGTCTCCTACCCGGCATTCGAGTTGTCAGCACCTGGAGGGCTAGGGACAGTTTCTGCTCCACCTCCAGCTGGCCCCACTTGGTGGTGACCGCTGAGTGGAGAAAGCTTTCCCCTGCATGGCTAAAGGAGACAGGGCTGGTGTGCAAAGGGTCCCTGTGTGGCTAGAGGAGGGGGAGGAGCCGGCCGGGCCTGGGTCCCTTCCCCAACTAGTGGGGTAGCCCTGGAACCTGGGCCTTCGACAAAGTCCCTTTAGGAAAGGAAAGGGAAATGGGGCATCTGGGTGGCTCAGTGGGTTAAGTGTCTTCGGCTCGGGTCCTGATCTCAGGGTCCTGGGATCAAGGCCCACGGTGGGTTCCCTGCTCAGGGGGGAAACCTGCTTCTCTGTCTCTCTCTGCCACTCCCCCTGCTTATGCTCTCTCGCTCACAGTCTTTCAAATAAATAAATAAAATCTTAAAAAAAAAAAAAAAAAGAAAGGAAAGCTGGGCATTAATTGCAAGTGACTGCTTCCCATACTTGTTCTAAATTGATATTTAATTAAAAATTTAATTATTAATCAGGCTTATTGATTACCGGCCAGTCACTGGCTGGGAGATGCTGGCCTGTGGGTTCATCCACGGCGAGAGGGTCTGTGCCTCTTACTGAGCTGGGAGAGCGGCGCCGTCTCTGTTCAGGTTTGCTTGGCCACTGCCTCTGGTGCTGATGGGCTGGCTCTTCTCTGGGACGGCCTGGCTGAGGCGTGAGGCGGGTGCTGCTCGGGTCTAAGGTAGCGCCCGGGAGTGGCGGCCTCAGGCCTCAGGCTCTCCGTGGTAGCCAGTGCTGGCCCAAGCACAGCCTTCCCACTCTCCTTTCTGCCTTGGGCTCCAGACCAGAAATCTGTTGAGCTGCACCTTGGTAGCCTCTTCCTGGACATCCTGCTCACTCCCAGGGCCAAGCATGAACTTGGCACCTTCCTCCCCAGATCTGATCCCCGTTCTGTGTCCCTTCTAAGGTATGGTCCCTCCAGCTGCCTGACAGCCTGTCCAGCACCTGGGAATCATCCCAAGTTCCTCCCTCTCAGACTTGCATCCTGTGGATCCTTCCTCTCTGTGTTCTCTGCCACTACACTGGTCCAAGCCATCATAATCTGTGACCTGAAGGAAGTAAGGAAGCAAGCCAGGTGAAGGTCTGGGGAGAGCATTTGCTGCAGAGAGCACAGCAAGGCAAAGGCCCTGGAGCAGCAGCATTCACTAAAAAGCAAACAATGGCAGGAGGAGGTACGTAGGCCATATACAAAAACTCATAGGCCCTTCTGAGGGCTGTGTTCTTTGTTGGGTAGATGGGAGGCCATCACAAAGTTAGGGTCGAGGAGGGACCACCACATTCCCAACAGATGACTCTGGCTGCCTTGTGGAGGAGGTCGCTGGGCGTCTGAGTGGAGGCAGGGAGCCTAGAAGGAGCTGCTGCAGCTCTCCAGGTGAGAGAGGACGGTGACCTGCATCAGAAGGATAGTAATGGAAATGGTACAATTGGTAAAATATGTTTAAAGATGGAACTGACAGGCTTTGCTGATGGGCTGGAGATAAGGGTGAGAGACAAGGTCAAGGGGGACTCCTGGGTCTCTGGTGTGGTAAAATGGAGCTGCCATTCACTGAGCTGGGGAGCACCATGTGAGGGCAGATTTGTGGAGGAAAATCAAGAGCTCAGTTTGGGGCAGGTTGAGCTCGACATGCATGATGGCAGCCAAGGAAGAGATGCCCAGGAGGCAACCGCTCAGACACACGATTTGGGGCTCAGGAGAAAGGTCAGGACCTGGGTGAGATCACCTGGGGAGTGATTAGATATGAAGACAGGTCCAGTATCCTCGGGAACTCCAAGGAGGAAGAAGGTCAGAGGAGAGTGAGGAGGAATGGGCTTCATCTCAGTCCACTGCTCTCCATTCTATTCCCTTCTGTTCCAGTTAGAGCTAACTGGTTACAAGAGACAGAAACCAGTCATGGTTGATGGCAGTTATAGGGGAGGGGCACACTACTGAAGGGGTACAGGCTAGGTCAAAGGAGCCAGAAATCCCAACACCTGTGGGAAGGCCAGGAGCCCAGGCAGCTCCCAGCTAGAGGGGTGCTCTCTCTGGGTTATTGCCACTGGAGCGATCAGCTCTGACAGTGCTCCAGCCTCACGTGAACCTGCCCAAGGGTCTGTTGGCCAAGTGCATGTGGAGGAGGGTGGGCACCATCATTACCAACACCGCCATCGCACCACCATGCCCTCAGCCGCCACCAACACTGCTGCCAGCACTATGCCACTACTGCCACCACTGCCCCTCCCCGCCCCTCTCCTGCTCATGCATGCACTCTCTCTGTCGTCATGTGCGCATGTGTGCCCATACACACATACACACACACTCTCTTAAATAAATAAATCAATAAATGGGACGCCTGGGTGGCTCAGTGGTTGAGCATCTGCCTTTGGCTCAGGGTGTGATCCCGGGGTCCTGGGATTGAGTCCCGCATTGGGCTTCTTGCAGGGAGCCTGCTTCTCTCTCTGCCTATATTTCTGTCTCTCTCTCTCTCTGTGTCTCTCATGAAGAAATGAATAAAATCTTTAAAAATAAATAAATAAAATCTTTAAAATATTTATTATGAAGGCTGCCAGGCATGTGTAGAATTGGAGAAAGCACTGTCATGGATCTCCGGATGACCACTACCCAGCTTCAACAGTTATCAGCATATGGCCAATCTTAATTTCATCTATATCCTCAACCACTCCTCCAACCTTAGGCTATTTTGAAGCAAATCCCTGATATCATATTATTTCATCCATAAAGATACGATAAGGACTTTAAAAACATAACCATGATAACTTTATCACACCTAAAAAGCAATAAATCTTAATATCATCATCAAACATCTAGTTAGTATTCAAATTTCTCTAATTCCTTTTGATTTGTTCAAAACAGCTTTCAGACAAGACCCACGCATTGCATTTGACTGATACCTCTTTTTAGCTCTTAAGTCTGCAAATTCCCCTTCCCTGTGTTTTCCCTTTCACTTCATTTGATGGAGCAACTGGTTTTTTTTCTTTTTGTTTATTTTGTTTTAAAAGATTTTATTTATTTGTTCATGAGAGACACAGACAGAGAGGCAGAGACACAGGCAGAGGGAGAAGCAGGCTCCCTGTGGGGAGCCCAATGTGGGACTCGATCCCGGGACTCCTGGGATTATGCCCTGAGCCAAAGGCAGACGCTCAACTACTGAGCCACCCAGGCTGTCCCTAGAAACTGACTATAGGATGCCCTATTTTGTAGTTTGCTAGTTGCGCCCCTGTGGTGTTAACATGTTCCTCTGAACCCTATGTTTCCTGTAATTCTAGGGGCTTGAGATAGGTCTAGAGGCTTGCTCAGATTCAAGCAAGAGTTTTTGGCAAGAATGCTGCATAGTGTTGTGTCCTTCCTAACCTACTACTCCAAAACATACCTAATATCTGATCACTTCCTTTTTGTGATATTAAGATTGACTAATGGTTTGGGAGTTCTCAGATTGGCCAATCCACTATAAAGCACCCCATATGCTTTTCATTAATAATTTTGGTAACCGGGGATCCCTGGGTGGCTCAGCGGTTTAGCACCTGCCTTCAGCCCAGGGCGTGATCGTGGAGTCCCAGGATTGAGTCCCACATCGGGTTCCCTGCATGAAGCCTGTTTCTCCCTCTGCCTGTGTCTCTGCATGTCTCTCTCTCTCTCTCTCTCTCTCTCTCTCTGTGTCTCTCATGAATAAGTAAAATCTTAAAAAAAATAATTTAGGTAACCACTGATCATCATGCCTAATTTCACTATTAGAGGATTGCAAAGTGGTGATATACTATCATATCCTAGCTAGAATTTTCCTAAAGAGAACTGATTATTCTGAGAAATAGTTCAGAGAAGAAATGGAAGATAGATGATTGCTTTTTCCTTAATTGAAATATTTTTTGGAATAATAAGTTGGTACCTAGAACACCCAATGTTGACCAATAAATTTTTTTATCTACCCTTCTATGCAAATGGATTTTTAGCATCTGTGCCGTATTTCAGTCTATTGCAGACTTTTTTGATGTTCAAATTGTGCCACCTCTGACCAGTGTGGGAACCTCTGCAAGTTAGCTCCTGAGTCCCGTCTTCACAACTCCACAGATTTCGATCACTCCTCTTGCATTCCACATGCTAGACACCCAAGGCTCATCTTGAACATTTCCTGCCTTGACCTGCAGTCAGACATATATCCAATGAGCCCTGGCTCCTATGTTTGGGACATTATATTTAGAGGTCACAAAGGAGTCTGCAGTGTAAAAGATAAAAAGGGGTATATCTGAATGCACTGTCCCTACCATAGGGGGTTCCTTGGAAAGGAGAGGGGACTGGGCCCAAGGCCCAGGGGATAGATTGGCCTTAGGTGGAAGGGACATTCCTCTACTGCAACAGCAGAAAGGGAAGATGGATATTTCTGGGCTTGGTTGCTCTGGAGCAGGCAAGAAGGTAGACAGTGGGGGGGAGCCAATATTCAAGATGGCCTCATGGTATTCAGACCTCTGTGTGGTCCCTTCCCACACTGAATAGGCCCACACATGGAACTAATAGGATATTCTGGAAACAACAGAGCATGACTTCTGATGGGAGGTCATGACAGATATGGTGGCTTCCATCTTCTGCTCTTGGGCCACTCACTCTGGAGGAAGCCAGCTGTCATGTCCTGAGGACACTCAAGTAATTCCATGAGCCAGCATAAACTTGCAGCCAGGTGAGCGAGCCAACTTGGCCACAGATGCCTCATCCCCAGTCGAGCTTTCAGGTGACAAGAGTCAACATCTTGATTGTAACCTTGGGAGAGACAGTAGCCCCTGGGCTCCTGACCCACAGAAACTGTATGAAATAATACATATTTGTTGTGGCTTGAAGCTGCCAGCTTCTGGGGTGATTTTCTTTTATTAGCAATAGACATCTAATAGCATGATTGTTATAAAGTGCTCTGTTTGAATGAGTGATCCAGAGAAGTGTCTAAGAGCCCAACAGGATAAAGTCTTTCAAGTTGAAAGGATCAAGGAACCAAAAGGCCAGATATGGGACAGACTGTCCAAGTGGATATTAAAATCCTCCAGGAAGACAGGACAGCTTGGGATCCAGGTTCCAAATTCTTCAGTGAATGAGGAGGAGCTCAGGAGATGTAACATCATGGTGGTAGTAGGGGGGTGGATAGTTTGGCTCTCAAAAGGGAAGCCTGAACTTTGGGGGTCTGTTTTTACATGCAGAGAATGAATACTAGTCAGAATGGAGTCAAGGGGCCAGGAGAAGACCAATCCAATCCCTGGCTCTGGCATGAAAGAGAATTGAAAACTAAAGTCATCATTAGCACTGTTGGCATCACTCTACCACCACCACTATCTCCGTCACTATGTAGTCATCATCACCAGTGTCGGCAAAATCTTGACCACTACCAGATACATCACTGTCACCACCGGCACAAGGGCTGTCACCAATGCAAACACCGTCAGTGCTATCATAACCACCGCCTCTACCAATACGACATCATTAAACACCACCACCATCCTTGTCCCCACAAGCATCAACCATCACCACCACCACCAGTCACCTACTCAGTGCCAGCATGGCCATCCCCATCACCACAGACATTGCCATCACCTCCACCACTACCACCTTAACAAACACCTCACAATCACCACCCTCACCTGGACCCCCATCTTCCCCATCATTGCCCCATCATCATGAACACCACCATGCCCACCACAGACATTGTTACCACCCCCACCTCCACCATCACCTATGACTGCCCTCCACAACTACCATCTCCACCAGCATTATCACCACCGTTGATTCTAACATCACAGGGGCACAGCGCTAGAAGCCTGCCTCAATATCTGTCCCCCTTTCCTCCTTAGAAACAGGGTGCCAGATTATTCAGCGGGCACAAGGTCACATGGAAGAAAGGTCACAATTCCCAGGCTCCCCTGTCAGTGCGATATGAGAAGAAGTGTGGGGGACTTCCAGGAAGTCTGCTCCAAGGAGGGGCAGCCTCTCACCTCCCTTTTCATCACTGTGGGCCAGGCAACCATTATTTCTCACTTGTTTTACTATGATAGCCTCCTAATGGGTCTTTTTGCTTCTCTTTTGCCTCTTGATTTCCTATAGGACCAAAGTGTCCCATGAAAAGGTAAATCAGACCATGTGATTGCCTTGCTTAAAACCTCCAGTAGGGACGCCTGGGTGGCTCAGCCGTTGAACATCTGCCTTCGGCCCAGGGCATGATCCTGGAGTACCGGGATCGAGTCCCATTATCGGGTTCCCCTGCAGGGAGCCTGCTTCTCCCACTGCCTGTGTCTCTGCTTCTCTCTCTCTCACTCTCTCTGTGTGTGTCTTTCACGAATAAATAAATAAAATCTCTAAAAAAAAAAAAAAAACAAAAAACCTTCTAATAGCTTCCCAATGCATTTAGCATAAAATCTAAACTCTTTATCCTGACCTATGAGGTTCTAAGAAATGGAGTTCCTGCATGAGTCTTTGTTCCCATCTCCCACCAGACTCCCTCTTGCTCACATTTTCTAGCTGTTTTGCACCCCTTCTGGAGTCTCTAACGAACTTATTTTTTGCTCACCACAGGGCCCTTGCACATGGTGTTCCCTCTGCACAGAATGTTCATTAAACCCCAAATTCTACATATTCTTTAGGGTTCTAGATATTTTAGAACAAAAATATCTCCCCTCCCCTGCCCCCCCACCCCAGCCAGGTCTAGTTTCCTGTATGCCCTTGCTTCCTGGCAAGTATTGTTTGTGACAATATGCTTGTGGACTTACATGTTGAATATGTATCTCTTTGACTAGACTGGAACATCTTTCATGGCAGGGATATGTGGGTGGGTGGGGGTATACATTTGCTAACTTCTATTTTTTTCAATAGCAGAAACAGCACTGGGCACATGGAAATATTTGTTGAAAAAAATAAATAAATGCTAGAGTATGTTCATGCTGCTGGCCCATCTCTAGAGTCACGCTCCTACTTCAGCTTCCTTCAGGCAAGTTATTAAATTGTCTCTCGAGTCAGTTTCTTCAACTGTAAAATGGGAATAGTCATGGACGTTTCCTTCTGGGTTGTTTGGAAAATGTAATGAGCTAATATGGATAAAGCGTTTAGGACAGTGCATACACATAGGGCCTTATAAATGTTTGCTGTGGCTGTTTTCATTCCTCCTGCCCACGGAGTCTGCTTCATTGTCACTGGAGCTTTTTCCCACTTTCAGGATGCTTGGCCAGATGTTGCGCTTCCTTGGGACCTAGGCCAGTATCCTACATCCCAGCTCCTAGAAAGCTGAGACTGTCCCAATGCCCCCCTCTACCCAATCATGCCTCCTTGGTATAAAGCTGGGCCCGGAACATGGCCGAGTTCACCACTACCCCCCTTCTGGGACATCCTTCCCTGCTCTCTTGGTGTCAGTCTATGCGGTCAAAGGTGGCTCCACCTAAATACACCTGACTGTAGCACTGAGGCTCACATGATGCATTTAGCAGTGTTTGCTGAATTTTTAAAATGTTACTTAATAAAAATTTAACATACTTCTTTTAAAAATGTAAATGACAGAAAATTTAAAAGCAAAATTAAATAATCATTCCCAACTCCCACCACTCAAAGCAATCGTCATCAACTTTGGAAGGAGCGTAATTCCAGACACCTCCCAGAGAGGCTCACAAATATGGAGCTCGGTCACTAGTATAGAAATGGGCCATATTATGCTGGCAGTTTAACAGGGTTAAAGGATTGCCTTTAGTTTCACTTGGATTTAATCCAAGAGAAAAAAAGCTTGACATGCCACTGAAGGAACTGCTGGTCTGGATATGTGCCAATTGTCATGCTGGTCTACTCTACTGATGACGTCATGGTACTCGGACCTGGGGCAGGTTGTGCAAGCACCTTGTTATCCTACTGAGGCACGTGAGGCTTGCCCTATCAGTGAAAGTTTGAAGGGTCTCCATGCCTGGGGCATGCTGGGAACTCTCTTTTTGGGGGCGAGGACAGGCTCTTCCCCTTCCCATCTCCAGCCACAAGGAAAGAAGCCCCAGCACTCAGAGGGCCCCCAGGATGCGGCAAACATCACACGTGGGAATGCTGTCCCAACCCACCCATCAGGTGACTGCGTGGGTGGGGCCCGGAGCAAGAGAAGTCTCTCCAGAAGATTCAGACTGTGGTCAAGCTGCTCCACAGTCATATGATCTGCAGATCTGATGGTGGTAGACACGGCCCCAGGTGGAGCTGCTGGCCAGCCCTGGAAAGAGGTTGCTATGCGAATGCTCCGAGTGCCGCAGCAAAACTATTTCAGGAGCCGAGCTTCTGGAATGCTACAGGGACCCTGCAGGGCCTCAGCGTCTGGTGATGGGGCATCATGTGACCGTGTGACTGGACATGGCCACCATCAGATCCAGTAATCATAAGGTGGCTGGGTCCAGCAGCAATCCACCACGTGATAGACGGGAGCACTCCGGATCGCGCTGAGCACGTCTGTGCACAGGCCGCAACAAGGCAGGCTGGCCTCCCGCATTCCCACCTCTATGGTTCTGATGCCTCTTCTTCTGCCCGCCTGTAGCTCCGGGGCAGGGGTTCCTTGGGTCAACTGGGGGAGGAGGCTCGGCTCACAGATAGATCTGTAACCACATATGGACCTCAGACACCCTACAGTCCTCTTGGGAGCATCCCTAAGAGACTGGTGGAGAGACATGGTCCTGGGGCAGCGCCGCGAGGGGGACACTGGGCAGCAGTCGGTAGCCTGGCTGGTCGGCCGCTCGCTTGGAAGAAGGGAAGACCCGAGACAAGGAGGTCTGGGGAGTCAGTTACTGGGTGGGCGCGGTGAGCGTGCGTCCAGCCTGGAACAGAGGTGATAACCAGGTGAAGACTGACTTGCCTCCGGGCCACTCGAGCACTTGCACGATGAATCTATGAACACTGCAGCCACGGTGGCAGGGCTGACTCGGCGCGTGTGCCCCAGTATGGCACCATGGCTGTGGCAGGTGCCCACCTTCCAGCGGCAGAGACCAACGCTGAGTTCTTGATGGGGTCACCTCTTCAGGAGACTGGCCAGCAACCTGATGGAAAGTTGGTCACACTGGATCCTTTCCACCCTGGAGAGGCCAGCAACTTATCTTTACTGGAACCAAGGCCCTCTCCGGTGGCCTCCGGGCTGCAGTGCCTCCACTAGCATCACCGCCTAGGGGCGGTGTCATTACATGGGTCTGATGGCCCTATTTCTTCAGCCAGGGCAGGTGGCTTCTCAGTCACTTTCCCATCTGCACCAAGCACACAGGAAATGATTCAAATGATTACTGACTCAATGGACTCAAGGACAGTACATCATTAGGACTATTCTGGAAGCACAGAAGAGAACCTAGGTCACTACATGTGACAGATACTTTAGGTTATTAGAGCTTCGTTCTCTCAAGGAACCCTGGTGTCCTGCACAACACTGTTTCAGACCAGGGACCATTTACCAGAAGGTGACAACAGAACATAACCACAGGTCCATTGGTCACATCCTAGCTCACATCACTCAGTAGCAGCCCGCCTAAGAGGAATGGCCCACTGAAGGCTTAGCTCCAGTGCCAGTCTAGGACATCCTGAGGGCTGGAGGCTTGTCCTCTGCCACGCAAGAAAGCATGGAGCCTAGACGACAGGTGGCATAGGGCCCCGTCACTGGAGCACAAGCAGGGGCGGAGGGAGGAGGGCCCTTCTTTCCGGCCATCATGCCCTCTTGCAGAACCCCTACTTCCTGCCCCACAATCCTGGTGTCAGCCAGACAGAGGTTCTGGTTGTTTGGGATGGGATGAGAGGACTTGACAACTTTCGGGTGAACTTGCAGCTGTGGTCATGGCTGGGAGGAACTTACTGGTGAGGATAATCAACTCCGGCCTCTGTGAGAAGATGGGGAAGACCGCTGCCGTCCCACAGAGGGGCAGGGAGGAGTACCTCCAGAGCTCAGAATCCTCTGGGGCTTCTGCTTGTCCAGCTGTACCCAGTGACGAGGACTGGAGGCAGGAACATGGCTGGACAGGGGGAAGCAACCGAGGTCTCACACCCCTGGTGAAGAGCCAGGGCAACCTAGAGCCACGGAAGTGCTGGCGGCAGCTGAGAGGATCCAGAACAGGTGGGAAGAGATGGTGGATACCAATTGCAGCCTCAGGACCAAGCCCAGCAGGAGGGACCATGGCTCATTATACTGTTCCCTGTATTAAAATCCGACAGGGATCAAGGCCGGCTACTACCTTGAATTAGACTCTGGGACACACTGGACTTAACAGGGATTACAAATGGAGCTGAGGAGGGCTATCAGGCGCAGGGGGCCTTTGGGTTTCTGTCCCAGAATTGGCCAATTCCTAGAGAGCTAGAGATTAAACCACTGCCCCCCTCCCACCGCCGTGTGCTTTTCAAATGCAAACCAGCCAATCCAGGGCGCCTGGGTGGCTCAGCTGGTTAAACTGCAGGAAGCTTGAAGGTTGGGTCCTGATTCCAGGGTCCTGGGATTGAGCCCCAGGTCCCAGCCTGCTTCTCCCTCTCTGCTGCTTCACCTGCTTGTGCTCTCTCTCTCTCTCTCTCTCATCAAATAAATAAATAAAATTTTTAAATAAATAAATAAATAAATAAATAAATAAATAAATAAATAAAACCCAGCCAATCCAGAGTCCACAGCCCAGCCACTTCCAGTGAGCTCTCACAGTGGGGCTCCTAGCCCTCCCCCCGCCCTATCACCAGCCAGGTCCCAGACAACTCAGGACTGCCCTAGGCTCCAGACACTGCTGAAGTGATTCAAACCAGCCACCTCCAAGCGTGCTCACCTGGCTTACCTGTCCTCTCTTGAGGAAGCCACAGTAAAGGCTCCCCAGTCACCACTGCCCCGTGCTTTCCCAAGCGACCCCTCAAGGTACGGTGTACGGCGTGCCCCCACCTCTGGGAACTGCAGCTGTCTTTTCAATGATGGCCTTACTGAGCCTCAAACTTTTGTTCTTTTTCTTTTTTAAAAATATTTTATTTATTTATTTATTTTAGAGAGTGCGTGAGACAGCACAAGCAGTGGAGAGGGAGAAGTAGGCTCCCCACTAAGCAGGGATCCCCATGTGGGGCTTGATCCCAGGACCCTGGGGATCATGACCTGAGCCAAAAGCGCATGCTTAACGGACTAAGCCACCCACACACCTCTGAGCCTCAAATTTCCTACTAAGACACTATTTTGAACCATGGACTGTACTGGAACTTCTGTGGCCCACCTCCAGGGCTCCTGCCCAGGCACATCCCAGCCATAGTGCTGCCGTGACCATTCCCTGCTGTCCGACCAGCCTTGTGAGGGTGCAGGCTGATGCCCCGGCATGAGGACCTCCTGCGGGACCTGCTTGGCTCTCAGCTACAGGAACTCAGAAGCACAGAGGCTCCTGGGCCACCTGCAAGCATCGGGCTGGAAGCCTCCAGCTATGTGTCCCCTTTGGCTCCTCTTGGGTTGGGGGGGATGGACAGTTTTCATTACTTTCCTCGAGGTTCCTCAGACGGCCCATTAGAAATCGTGGTTCAATAATGCCTCTGCTTGTTGGTTCCCCCGCCAACCCCCCTATTCCCTGGGACCACCTTCCTCAGAAAGGGAGGTGAACGCAAACACACCCCATTTCTCAGGCTCTGCCTTTCCCGAGGTTGGTGCTGAAAATGAGAGAAATCTGTGTCTCGAGGAACTGAGGGCCCCACAGGGGGCTTCTCCTTATGAAATGAGGCAACCAGAGCTGCAGCCTAAGGCTGTGAGGATCCCAGAAATTCACAGGCCACAGTTCCGGCAAGAAAGAGGTGACACTCAAACTAGCAGCAGGGTTTCACAGCGGGGCTATTTGTAGGGCCTACTGAGGACAGGATGAAGTTAGCCCATGAGAACCAAGCCCATGATGGGCTAGCTGGTCCAGCCAGGCCCTGGGGACTTCCAGGAGTCTGACAGGCACAGAGGCAACCTGAATGTGGAATCCCGAACAACCCCACACCCGGGCAACCCCTGCCAACGCTGCCTCTTGGCTTTAGAACCTCATTGTGTGCCTGCATGAACTCTTACCTGCAGTATGGCCTGCCTGGACAACCTCAGGCTCGTACTACTCCACCCCAGGATCGCCTCTTTCTGGGCCACCAGGAGGTGCAGAGAGGGCACCTGGGTGGGGCCCCAAAAGCTGGTGACAGCTACCACAAGATGGGTGCAGACCCTGTCCTGCCTCTGAGGCAGGCTATGCCTGGGCCACCCGCTAGCCTTTGCCCAGCTTGGGTCTCCTGCCCAGCCCAGCCGATCTGCACACACCTTATCTCGGCCATCCATCGAGGGCCACCTGGACTAACCAGTCCTGCCAGAAACTGGATCTGGCCATAAAGGCCCCTCCCTGGAGGTGTGTGTGAGATAAACCCCCACCTTCCACTGGCCTTTGCCTGAGCCAGAGGGCCAAGGCCTGGGGTGGAGGTGGTGGATAGCTTGTTCCTCTGCCCCCTCCCCGCACTCCTCTGTAACAGGCAAGGTTGTGTGAAGTCTCTCTTCCCACCAACCTCTCCTGCCGGGGATGGGGATGCCTGGGTCAGCTATCAGAGCTGGGATGAGGGAAGGTAGAGGTCAGGGGGTAGGGCCATTGGGGAGAGCTTAGGACCTGCCCCAACACCAATTTTTCTTTGTTCAAAAGGGAAACTGAGGCCTAGATTGCTTTTCATCTCCATTTGTAAAGACCCTTAACAACTCATCACATTTTCCTTTGTGTAGAACCGTCCGCTGGTGTACTCTTAACGTGCCCGGAGGTGAAGGACCTGCCAATTGCGGGCTGATGCAGAGGGGATCAGTGGGGCTCTCATTCCCATCTTCTAGATGAGGAAACAAGTCAGTTGTCCAAGGTCACATGTGGCCGAGCTGGGAGTGAAGCTCCCATCTGCCTGCAGAGCCGTGCTCTGAGAGAGACTTCCAGAGGCTCACCACCATAAATAAGCAGGCTCACCCACTTGTCCTGTTGGCTCCTTTCAATGATAAATTCCTGGAAGTCCAGTCATTGGACTAAAGCTCCCATAGGATTTTGAGCCTGATTCTTACTGACAAACCGTGTGCCAGTCGTGGTGCCCATGGGACCTCACCGCAGAAGCAGGGAGAGGGCCCCAACCCCACCACTGTCCGTGTTCTTGCTTTTTGCCTGGTTGGTGGGAAACTATGCCATGTCACTCTGTTTGCACATCCAGGACTCCAAGCAGCTTGTCTATGCTTGTTGGTTGTTTCTGTATCTTCTGGTATGAATTCCAGGTTTCCATTCTTTGCAGGCAGAGACAAGGCTGAGAAGCCACGAGTTTCCCTGCTCGCTGGCCTCAGGCTCCTCATCTGTATAATGGGGAGACAGGGTCCTCCAGGGAGGATGCCAGGACAACAGCCCCTCCAGGCCCGATTCCAGCTACAGGAATGCTTCTTTTCCCCAGTCTAGCCCCAGGCCAGACTCCTGATACCAGGTAGTAAATAACTTTCC
The DNA here is from genome assembly GCF_018345385.1 of Vulpes lagopus. Lineage (NCBI taxonomy): Eukaryota > Metazoa > Chordata > Mammalia > Carnivora > Canidae > Vulpes > Vulpes lagopus. The sequence continues at coordinate 55,831,130 of NC_054830.1, forward strand.
ATTTGGTCACCTCTGTTTTGGTGAATCTTTTGCTCCGGGGAAAGCGGGCGTGTCCTTAGTCAAGGACCCATACCAGCTACCAGGCGGGGCAGGGAGTGGTGCCTCCCTGGCAGGGAGTCCTGCCACCTTGAGCTTCTGTCACTGTGTGCCAGGCATTGACACCTCGCATCAGTCTGCCTCCTTGCAGCTTGGAGGCCACAGCATCACCCCGTTATCCCTGCCCTCCAGTCCCAGCCCTCAAAGTACAGGTGGGAAGACTGAGGCCGGGGTGCACAGCAGTGGGGTCCCAAGGACCCACAGCGCCTGCAGAGGTCTGGATGGCAGCGGGCTGGTCCGCTGGTCTGGCTGGGTGGTGCACACAGGAGCCCGGGGTGTGGGGTGCTGCCCCTGAATGTGTCGCACACTGCGGCAGGGGGAGCTTCGGCCTCTGCTCCCCAGCCTCGGGCCCCGGCGCCCGCAGATTCCTTTGCCTGGAATGCGAGGAAGCAGACAGGCCCAGAGAAGCCCAGCGAGCTGAGCGTGCGGCCCAGCATCAAGGGGATCAGTGTCCCCGCGGCGGAGGATAAAGCGGGTCTTCCCCGCTGGCCTGGGACGGATCCGGGCGCCGGGACACCCCCGCCCCCCGCCCCAGGTCGGCGGCGGGTGCCGGGGCGCTGGGCCGGGTGCAGCGCGGCCGCCAGCGGGCCATCTGCATGACAAAGGCGCGGCCGGCGGCGGGGCGGGGGCGGCAGGGGGCGCCGGGCCCGGCTGAGCCTCGCCCCGCCCGCAGGCCCGCAGCTGCCCGCTAAGCCTCCGCCCCGCGGCCCGAAGATTTGGGGGGCGGGGGCGGCACGCGAGCCCCGGCGCTCAGCTGTGTTTGCTCGGGGGGCGCCACGCGGGGCGGCGGGGCTGCGGGCGGGACAAAGGCCCGAGCCGCCCGACCCCGCAGGTGGCGAGGGGGGAGGGGAGGGCGGGGGTGGGGGAGGCCCGACCGCGGGCGCAGGCCCCTCGGCAGCCAGCCCCACCGTGCCTGGGGCCTCGCCTCCCTGGGCCGCGCCCGGAGCTGCCCCCAGGCTCCCTTCCTGCCCTGGGACCCAGAACGACAAACGCTATTGGGGTCCCTGGTTCCAGGCCGCTGGGGGCCACTGGGGGCCTCTGGGGCCTCTGGCTGCTGGGAGCCATTTGAGCTTCCATGCACCCCGGCTGCCAGGACCCTTGCGCTCACTTGCTCTACACTTACCCCCAGGACTCAGGGAGACCCGCGCCCTTCGGCCCGTCGTCCCCCAGCCTCCTCTCTGCCGGTGCTCCCCGCATCCCCCCCAGCCCCCCAGCATCCCCAGCAGCTTTCTCCACCTCCCTCCCAGGAAAGGGCACTTCAGGCTCCAGGTGCCTGGACCAGCCCCCGGCTGGGCCCTGGCGTCCTTGGCGGTGCCCCCACCGGCTCTGCTGGCCTGGCCTCCCCGAGCAATCTATCCAGTCTAACCAACCTCTGCCAGGCCCACCACTGCCCGGGGTCCTGCCCCAGAGCCTCTTGCCTGGACTATTCCTTCCTGTTCTCCCTGCTTCCGCCCCAGCAGCAGCTAGAAGGATCCTGTCAAAACCAAAGTCAGCCCTGCTGACCAAACCCTGCCCAGCTCCACACCCTCCCATGGCTCTCACCTCACTCAGAGGAAAAGCCAGAGCCCCCCACAGCAACCATGAGGCCCCGCCGATCTCCCAATCGCCCCCTCCTGTCCCCCTGACCCCCTACAGTCCACTCCAGCCACACACCCGTCTCCTGGGCAGGCCTCAGGGCCTTGTCACTTGCCATCCCTCCCTTGGAGCGCATGGCCCCCTCATTTCTTTCAGGTCCCTTCGGGCCTTTACTCAGATGCCACCTATTCAGTGCAGCCCTCCCTGGCCATCAGGTCTAAAATGTCACCCCCAACCCCCAACTCGTCTTGCATCTTTCTTTGCCTTATGTCTTCTTGGCCCTTCTTGCTCTGTGGCATTTCTACATGTGTGCCTAGTCCCGTTGTGGCTCATTTTCTGTGTCCTGTGGACTGTAAGAGCCACCAGGGCAGAGATTTTTGTGTTTTCTGTTTGCTGTCATGTCCCCATCGCCCAGAGTTGGCGTTGTCTCGGACACACAGCACATGTTTGATAAATATTTGCTGAGTGAAGGAAGAGTGAGAGCATCCAGTCCCCCGTGGTAACCCTGTAAGGTAGGCACCATTATCTTTATTTTTCAGTGTAAAGCCCTGAAGCCCTGAAGGAGCAAGCAACTGGCCCAAGATCACAGGGCCAAAAAGTAGGGGGGGGGGGGTGGCAGGATTTGAATGCAGGCCCTCATTTCCTTTTATTTATTTTTTAAGATTTATTTTATTTTACTTTATTTGAGAGAGAGAGAGAATGAGTAGAGGAGGGGCAGAGGCAGAGGGAGAAGCAGACTTCTGAGCAGGGAGCCCCGATGCGGGGCTTGATTCATGACCCTGGGAGCATGACCTGAGCCGAAGGCAGATAGTTGATCGACTGAGCCACCCAGGCGCCGGGGGCCCTCACTTCCTAGTGAGGTCTCCAACCAGAGGCCCAGAGGCTAGTTAGGGTCCCAAGAAACATTTTGTGTGGCTTGAGCAGTTTCAGAAAAAATTGAGTCCATTTTGGCCATTAAAAAAAAAAAAAACAGGTTTGGGGGCACCTGGGTGGCTCAGATGGTTGCTTAAGCAGCTTAGGTCATGATCCCCCGGTCCTGGGATCTAGTGCCACGTTGGGCTTCCTATTCAGCGGGGAGTCTGCTTTTCCCTCTCCCTCTGCCCTCCCCAGCCTGTGGCTTCTGCTCTCTCTCTCTCTCTCTTTCTGACAAATAAATACATAAAATCTTGAAAAAAAAAAATCAGAAGGCTTTATGCAAAAACCTAAGCCTCCAGCTTTTCTAGCAACATTGAGATGTCTGGCCACTCCGGGTCCTCAGTCACACAGGACTAGAGCTGAGCAACAGTTTCCCCTCAGATGGGGGTGTGGGCTGCCTTATTTGTCCCAGTCTCCACCAGGCTGCTTCCTGGCCAGGCCCTGCCAACCCTCGCCCTGCCCAGGCCTCCTTCCTGTGAGCTTTCAGTGCTCCAGGCCTCTGCCCTTGGTGGTCCCTCTGCCTGGAATCCTCTCCCACAATTCTTTGCTGAGCTGCCTCCTTTGTGTCACTGAGGTCTCAGCCCAAATGTCACCTCCTCAGAGAAGCCCTCTCTGATTGCTCTGGCTCATTCTCATAATCTGAAATTACATCATTAATCTCTTTGGTGCCTGCATACTGTCTGCCCCTGTAGAATGGCTGCTCTAGAAGGACAGGGCTTGGGTCAGTCTTGTCACATGTCTACGACAGCACCTCCACCTCCAGGCACTGGGTGACTGACCCAATGAGCAAAGGAGTGAGTGGAGGACTGGCCTGTAGCAGCCTCTGCTCTGAGTACCTCCCAGGCATCAAACCCTTCCGTGGGTGCACAGGAGCCCTCTGCAGGGTTCACAGGATCGCTGGGGCTAGATCACAGTCCCCTTGCTGGGGGGACAAGACGCCTCAGTGGTTTCCAGCTCTGTGATGATCTCGAGAAGCATGGGGGACCCTCTCCTTCCTCCGGATCCCTGGGGTCTTACCACCGACTGGGGGCTCTGAGTCTTCTGAGTCAGCTGAGCGACGCTGCCCTAGGTCACCCCCCTCGTGTTCCAGATGCAGCTGAGCCTCTACTTGCCCATTGGCCTCACCCCAGCAGGCCCCCCGCAGCGCCACCTTCCAGGTCTTGGAGGGACAGCTGGCGGGGGCTGGTGAGGCTGTTTCAGTCCTGGCTCTGTTCACTTCTCCCCGTGTGACCACTCTGTACACAGCCCCCCCGCCCCCTGCCCTTCCCGAGGCTGGTGAGACCTGTAGGTGCTCAGGGCAGGGGTGGCTCCCACCCCGCGCGCAGCTGCGCTCACTGACTGCGCTGGAGGAGCAGGTGGATGGCACTCTTGGAGCCCCCACCGGTGACTGACTCACCTGCCACCTGTGCCCCTCTGTGCTTACTTGTGTGGGTGCTCGTGGGTGATGATGTGATCACGTGTGTGCAGGTGTGTGCACGTGCACACATGAGTGTGCAGCCTGGGGGTGTGAGTGACCGCGTGCTTGTGCGACACGGCGTGGGCGAGGTGCCTGAGTGGCCCGGCCGGTCCCCACTGGCCAGCCTGTGGAGGGTGGGGGCAAGCTCGCCTGCCCCTCCAGGCAGCCCTCCGGGCAGGAGTCGCTGGGTCCCAGCTGGCCAGGGCTGAAGGTCCGGCACAAGCCAGAAGGGACCGGTTGGTGTGGAGAGAGGGGGAGCCCTTCCCCAGGCCGGTCGGTTCCCAGGACCAGGCTCTGCTGCCCCTGCTCCAAGTCCCTGGACCAGGACCCGGGGGTGGAGGCGGGATCTGGGGGTGGGGTGCAGGGGGACTGGGCCACAGAGCTCGCACACCTGCTTCCCATCCCCGCCCCCACCCCCAGTGGGTGCCCTGCTTAGTGTACCCTCTTCCTTCCAGGGCTCAGCACCTGCATTCGCCAGGCCCCCGGCCCGGCCATGCTGGCTGCTCCTGTGAGTGGACTAGGTCTTGGGGGACCTCGGGGGTGTGCCCGCCTCTACCCCACTGGGGTGGCCTCAGTGGGCCCCGGGCCCCAGGGAGGCATGAGCTCCCTGCCCCCAGCTTTCAGAGGGGCTCCACAGGGCGCTGTCCACCCCGCCGCCGCCCGCTGCTCACCACTGAGCCGCTTCTGACTTTTACCCTCAGAACCCAGTCGATCTCGCTTTTCCCTGCCAAGAATCCGGCCTCAGCTGGTGGGGCTGCCCTGGGCCCCTTTCTGCACAGTTCCTGAGGGCTCAGGCCCACGGAGCAGAAGGCTTCCTGACCAGACTGGACCTGTCAGAGAAAGACTAAGGGTCTCAGTTTCCCCACTGGGCTCTGTGGAGCCATTTGCCCAAGGAAGGCCTCTCCCTCGGCCTGTCTCTGATCAGAGGAGGAGGACCTGGCTGGTCGGTGGGCGGCAGGCAGAGGCCCCAGGAGAAGGCTGTCCTCCCTGCCTGCTCCTCAGGAGCCAGGAGGAGGCCCAGGAAAGAGAGCTGGGACCCAGGCACAGTGGGAGCAGGAACGGCTGGAGGAGCCAGCTGCCCGCCTGGTTCTGTTTCTAGAAGCATTAAACGTGGGATAGGAGCACAGGGCCAGGACCAGAGAAGCAGGGAGTGGGACGCACACTCCCATACGTGCATGCACGCCGGAGTCTGCAGGAGGTGAGACATGGGCCAGGCAGCCTCTGGTCTTCTCAGATTTGGGCTTAGAATGCCAGGTGTTACCCCAGCCCTGACCTGCCTCAGTTGTCAATCTCTAAACCATCCTGTGCGCGTGTGTACGTGTGTGTGTATGCACGTGTGCGTTCGCACATGCACACCAGCAGGTGCAGAAAGTGTCAGTGGGAGCTGATGGAGCTGTTGGGCCTGGCTGGGTGAGCACCAGGACAGACGTGTCAGGTGTGGGGTACAGGGCCAAGGGTAGGCCAGGCCACTGTGAGAGTCTGTGACCAAGTCCAGTGTCCCTGTGCACGTGGGTGTGATAGCCACACCAGAGCCTGCCCAGGGTCCTAGAAGGACCCTGGGCAACCATGACCCCAGCCCTGGCCTAAGCCCTGGACCCCCAAGCCAGGAGCTCTGCCTGCCCACCCCCCCCAATGTGCTTTTGTCTGTTTCTGAAGTGACAAGAGACACACAAAAGGGCTTTTAATTAAATCAAAGGAGGGGGAAATGGGCCAGCCGGGCCACTATTATGTTACCCAACGTGAAAATGAAAACTTATTTTTAAAGCTCTGGTATTAATTTGAGATTATTCAGATAGTTAATTAAAAGTGCAGCATGTGTTAAATATTATTTCAACAAAGATTATCATCGGGCCTCCATGTAATGTGATCCCCCGGCTTGGGGAGCTTTATGCAAATTCTCTGCAGCCAGGAGGAAGGGCCCGCAGCGGCTGGTGGTTGGTGGCGGGCAGGGGCCTGGTGGCACAAGGCGCCTGCAGCACACCCACTCACCCAGCGCCTGGCCCACCCGCTCACCTCCTTTCTGGCTCCTGCAGACACAGGCGGAGTCTCTGCCAGCGCCCCCCCTTCAGGCCTGGTGTGCAGGATACCATGCGCTGGACGGCCAAAAGTCCTCCAGAGAGCACTTGGGGTGTGCAGGTGTGTGTGTGGGTGTGAGCAGGGGGCCACGCACAGGTGCGTGGCCTTGTGTGCTCGTGAGGTTGTCACAGGACTGGAGGCACGAAGTAACATTTGCACCTGATGGGGACATAGGTGGTGTGTGTTTGTGCGCTGGCTCAGCCATCTGTTACGTGTGTACCCGTGCACACACGCACATTTGGGCACCTGCCTATGCTATGTGTGTGCATATGCTTACCCGGGCTTGGGGCCCAGCACCTTTGGGGTGTGTGCCTGTAACCAGCTCTGAGCCAGTCATGTCACCTCTTGGCACCCCAGTTTATCCATCTGTAAAATGGGGTAAGAACAGTATGGGCCTCGTAGGGAGGACTAGATGAGCATCACATGGACTAACAGACATAGCACATTTGGACAAGCATGTCCTATACAAACGGAACACAAGCCACAGATGAAAGCTACACGCGGAGTTTTAAAGTTTAAATAGCTGTGTTTGAAAAAATAAAAGCAAAATTAATTTTTGTATTTCATTTAGCCCAGTATATTCCAAATACTATCATCTGGACATGGGATCAATATAAGGAATGATTAATGTGATAGTGTAGCTTCCGTTTTTCATACTAAGCCTTTGAAGTCTGGTGTGTTTGGGACCGGGGCTCACTCACCTCAGCTCAGCGGGCGGCCCTTGAGGCCGACCTCACAGGCCCTGGTGAGAGCCCTGCAAGTGGGGGCTGGTTTCCCGGTTCTGCAGGCAGCTGTCCTGGAGGAAGTGCCCCTGGCACCACCCAGGGAGAGCGGGGCCTGCTGTGATGTCCCCTCCCCAGGACTCCGTGCACAAGCGGGGGCAGCCCAGAGCCGGGAGGTCTGAGATGGGAGTCTGGGAACACTGGCACCCTAGCTAGCGCCCTCTGCGCCCCTCCCCATGTGCTTTAACTGTCCGTGTCCCTGGGTCGTCCTGGTCTTGCGCCCACACACGGGAGTGTTTGCCGGGGGTGTCCACGTTGCAACAGCACACGGGGGCACGACCCACAGGGCGCTCGCCCCGGGCTCCGCCCCCCCTCCCCCGCGCTGCCCCGGCGCCGCTCGGCGGTGCGCTCGGCCGCGGAGGCGCGGGCCGCTCCTGCCCTCTGTCGGCGCCCGGCGGCAGCGCAGCGCTCACCCCCGGCCACAGGACAGGCCCCAGCAGCCTCCAGGGCACAGGAGGGACCCCGGGTGAGGTCGGAGCCCGGAGGTCAGCACATTTCTGTGAGTCCCACTGGGTGCAAATCCTGCCTGTGGGGCGCCCGGGTGGCTCAGGGCTTCAGCATCTGCCATCGGCTCAGGCTGTGACCCCGGGGTCCCGGGATCGAGTCCCACGTCGGGCTCCCTGCAGGGAGCCTGCTTCTCCCTCTGCCTGGGTCTCTGCCTCTCTCTGTGTCTCTCATGAATAAATAAATACAATCCTTTCTGGGGGGTTTGTTTTGTTTTAAAAATTTTATTCCCCAGCCCCGTGCAGCTCCCCATGCTGCCCCCCGCTGTGCTTCCCCAGGGGACGCGCACGGGCGCCCGCCCGGCCGCCGTTCAGGTGCAGGGGTGCCCCGGGGATTGGCTGGGAGCAGTGACGATGGCCACGGAGCACCGTGTAAGTGTTCAGTTTTATTGAGATAAAATTCACATGCCCTAAAGCTCCCCACTTAAAATACACGATTCAGTGGGTTTAGTATATTTACAAAACTGTGCAACCATCATCACTAAGGTTAGAACATTCCCTGCCAAGCCCCCCACAAAAGAGTAACATGTACTAGCAGTTCTTCCCATTGCTCCGGATCCCCCAGCCCTCGGCAACCATCTAGAAACTTTCTGCATCTATTGGTTTACCTGTTCTGGACATTTTGTGTAAATGGAATTATACAGTATTTGGTCTCTGGTGTCCAGCTTCTTTCACTGAGCATTACATCCTCAAGGTTCATCCACGATGTAGCATGAGTCAGTCAGTACTCCATTCCTTTCTACGGTTAAATAATATTCCATCCTACGGTGGTTTTTTTGTTTTGTTTTGTTTTTGATTTGCCTATTCTGGGCATTTTATATAAATGAAATCATATAATTGTGGCCTTTTATGTCTGGCTTCTTTCTTTCTTTTCTTTTTTTAAAAATAGACTTTATTTATTTGAGACACAAAGAGATCACAAGCAGGGCAGGGGAGGGGCAGAGGCAGAAGCAGACTCCCCACCAGAGAGCCCAATGTGGGGCTCCATCTCAAGACCCCAGGATCATGACCTGAGCCAAAAGCAGATGCTTAACCACTGAGCCGCCCAGGCATCCTTATGTCTGGCTTCTTACACTTAGCATAATATTTTCGAGGTTCATGCATGTGGCATGAGTCAGTGCTCCCTTCCTTTTCAGGGCTGAATAATATGCCATTGTATGCATAGATCACATTTTACTTATCCATTCGTCACATGATGGACATTTGGGTTGTTTCCACATTTTGGCTAGAAAGCCAAATCATGCTGCCATGAGCACGCATGTACAAGTGTTTGTGTGCACAGCTGTTTCCAATTCTCTTGGGTAAATAAATATCTAGGAGTGAATTGTCAGATAAAAAGTAACTTCATTGTGTTTTTTAAGCAGCTTTATTGAGATATAATTCACATACCATACCATTCACTCATTTAAGGTCTATAAATCAATGGCTTTTCGTAGATTCCGTGAACATACGAAACATCCATCAGCACAATCAAATTTAGAACATTTTCATTACCCCAAAAAGAAACCCTATACGTCTTCTATCCCATCATCTCTCCGCCCTAGGCACCCACTCAGCCACTTCCTTTCCCTGTGGGATTGCCCTTTCTGGGCAGTTCATAAAAATGGCACCACACAATATATGATCTTTGTGCCTGGCTTCTCCTACCTAGCACGGTATTTTCCAGGTTTCCCCATGCAGCATGCACCAGTATCTCCTTCTGTTTTATTATCACATATTGCTGAATGCTATTCTAGTTAATTAGGCCATGGGGTGCATGGGTGGGTATGTCCTATACCACGTTTTGTTTATCCACAAACATTTGGGTTGCTTCCTCTTTTTGGCGGTGACTCTGGGTTTAATTTTTAAAGAAACACCCAAACTGGTTTCCCAAGTGGCTGCACAGATCATTTAGTGAGTACTGGCTGTGTACCCCTTTCATGCTCACCCCTACCCAGTGAGGCAGCTCCTCGTATTCATTTCACTTTGCTGAGGCATAGAGAGGGTGGGACACTTGCTCCAGGCTTCCTCGGATCCCAAGTCGTCTGTGCTGTAAAAAGCAGGGCTGCTGTGGCTGATGTGGGCTCTGGAAACCAGCGCCTTGCTCACACGACCACTGTGGGGGTGCTGGTGGCCTGCAGTGGGTGCCCTGTGATTTCTTTTATTTTGATGTCCCTGGCAGATTTGGTGGCTACAGAAGGAAGACACTGTAGGAAGGATGTGGGCATCTGTCCTGGGCTAGCACTGGGCCCAGTGTCCCTAGAGGCGGGCCTAAGACTCCCAGACATGGTGTGTAGAGAATGGGCAAGGACATTAGGGCCTCTGACCAGGGGGCAACTCTCCCAACCCCTCCTGGGTGTCCCTCATCAGGGGATGGGATGTTTCAAGCTGCCCCAGGTCCCTGGCAAGGGTTCAGGAAACTTTGGTCCAATTTTTGGTCAAAGGACTGAATGAACAAATTAACAAAAGCCAGTGGCCAACAGCAGCCAGAGGTATTTCAGGGCATACAGGACAAAAGCAAGGGACCCGAGGGCTCAGCTTTTCGGAGGTGACAGTCCTGCTCTGAGTGCTGGGGAGTCAGCAGAGTGGGGGTGAGATGCTGGTCCTGGAGCACTGTCCCAGCACTGCCCCAGGTCCTCACGGTTGTCCCGGGCCACGGGGCCAGGTGGAGATGCAGGTCTAGAAGGCGGGACTGAACCCCACCAGAGCGTCTCTGTGAGATGACTGCGGCCCGGGCACTTGGCGCTGTGCTGGGCATCTAGGCTTCATGGCTCTGCAGGGTCGCTGCTTGTCAGCTGCCAGTCAGCTGGGGGAGGTGGACGGAGCGCCCTGTGCCTGGAGTGCGGGGTGGTGGGGGCAGGCCAGCCTTGGAGGGAAGCCCCAGCAGGGGGGCTCCCCAACCCAGAGGGATCCAGGCTTGGGGACATGATGTGCTCTGGGGTACTGACCACATGGGGTCTGCAGGTGGGCCGGGGGGCGGCCGAGGCTCCCCACGAGGTGTGAGAGGCAGCCCAGGAGGAATGTGCTGGCCCCCCTGCTCCTAACCTTGCTCTTCCCCCACCCTGTGCACGCCAGAGGTCATCCAGAGGTTACCCCAGGGGAAAAGCTGGCATGAGAGGCAGGATGGCCGGACCCAGGCCGCTCAGAACCCTCAGGCTGCGGCCGGCCCTCGGCTGACTTGGGCAGAGCGGGAGGGCGCAGAGGTAGGGCCCCGGGGGCTCTCGGAGCCGGCCGCTTGGTCCAAATCCTTGGGGATCCTGGACCCCCGCCCCCCAAGGGTGTACAGAGCCCAGCCCCGGCGCACTCGCAAAGACAGGATCTCAGAGGCCCAGGCCGAGCCAGGCTTCCTCAGCCCTGCTGGCTGATGGCTCACATGGGGCCCCTGCCATCAGGAGAGGCCCCGGTTGGCCAGGGGCCGGGAGGACAGGTGGCACAGGTCAGGACTTCGTGGCCCTGGAGGGGGCAGAGGCAGCGAGAGTCCCACTGCCTCCCCCACAGTGCACCTGCGAGGGACAAGACCTGCGGGGCCCCAGGCCGAAGGTAGGAGCATCTCCTGGGCTTCATGGATGTCTCCCCTCCAGGGAATTTTCGTGTTAGGTCCAGGGAGAGGCTCAGTTAGCTTCACTGCCTGGGGTGGCCGGAGGAGGCCAGTGGCTCTGAAGAAAAAGGCACCAGGGACAAGGGAGGTCTAGGGGCTTCCCCCCTCTCCCCTCAGGGACTCTCCTGCCACCCCGGATACCAGGCCGTGCGGGGACCAGGAGTCATAATGCCCATCCTCCCTGCTAGAAGCTGCAAGCCAGGTGCTCTTCAAAGGTGGGCTAATGCCCTCCAGGCTCCCTAGCACCCTGCAGAGCCAGAAGCCAAGGCTCAGGGAGCCCAAGGAAGGCCGGGAGGGCCGCTTCTGGGCAGGGGCGGGCGCCCCGAGGCCCGGAGCCTGTCCTCTCCCCACACTGTGGAGGCTGTGCTCAGGTCCAGGCCCACAGGCCACCCCACCCCCAGCCCACCTGCCAGGGCTGAGATTTCTTCCCAGCAGGGGCTGTTCTCCTGTGTGCAGTGAGGAAGGAAATTGCAAATTAATCTTTATTTTCATCTTGGAAGAAAACCTTAATTCTCCGCATTGAAATGATCCTCGTCATCCCAGGGAATCAATTATGGGCTTTAATTGCAGCCAGTCCTCGCCAATCGGAGCAGGGCCAACCCGCCCGGGCCGCAGGCGCACCTCTCTCCTCCCAGCGCGGTGCCACCCCTCCATCGCTGCCACCCCTCCATCGCTGCCACCCCTCCTCCAAGTGCTCCCTGGGCGCTCTGGGGCTCCCTGCGTCTCTTTGTCTCTCTCCCTCTCCTTCTGTCTCTCGTGGTATCTGTCTCCCGCTTTTCCTCTGTGTGTCTCTTACCATGTCTCCGTCTCTGGGCCTCAGCTGCCCCTCCCCGCCAGGACAGACCTGTGGCCCGAACCCCCAGGCCTTCGACAACCCCCAGGGACTGGCTGGCTTCCAGGGCCTCCTCCTGCCATCGGTCTTGGGCCCCAGAGCCACAGTCTTGAGGCAGGGCCATGAAGGTGGGACGAGTTATTGGCCTGGCCCTGGCTCCCCGGGGACCCCCCACTCACCCCCACACTCACCCACAGTGGCCATCCGTGGCTCCACGGGGCACAACATCTCAGGCTACCCTTCCAGGCCAGAGTCATGTGGAGCTCTGGGTCTGGGGGTTTGGGTGGGGGTCACAAAATGGGGTGGGGGGGTGGGGCCCAAAAGATGGGGGGCCCGGGAGACCTGCAGGGCCCAGAAGGCCGGGGCTGCTCCAGGCGCACCTGGGGGCAGGGTCCAGGAGGGAATGGGCAGCCACAGAGAGTGTCAGGGCCTCACCCCTCCGGGCCACCCTTGTATCTACAGGCTGGGCACTGCCCACAGAGTTGCTCTTCAGCACCAAGTGGTGCGCATAACGAGGAGCTTGGGTGACTCCCCTGCCTGCCATGCCTCTGGGTCACCGAGCCCTGTCCCTCGTTCATCTTTAATTCATGGCTAATATGCCACACAATCTCTTTGAGCAAAATGACATAAAAGATAATGCTAGGGAGCCCTTTGTCCGCCGACGCCCTCTCCTGCAGCCTCCTAGGGACCGCCACTGGCTGTTGGTTTGGAGCACATCCTTGCTCGCCTTCCCCCAGGCACCGAAATACAGAGACCTGTGTGTGCAGAGGGCACGTGGTATTGCTTTATGGCATTTCTTTTAAGTTGGAACATGTTTCATTCCCTAGGTATCCTTTTGCAACTTCTTTTCACCTGTTTTGGGATCTAGCAGGATTCTTTTTGAATTTTTAAAAAGATTTTAGATATTTATTCGTGAGAGACACACAGAGAGAGGCAGAGACACAGGCAGAGGGAGAGGCTCCCTGCAGGGAGCCCAGTGGGGGACTCAACCCCAGGACCCCAGGGTCACACCCTGAGCCTAAGGCAGAGGCTCAACCGCTGAGCCACCCAGGCACCCCTAGCCACAGGATTCTTGCAGGACATCTACGCTATGCCACCCACCACTGTTGAGGGGCTGCCCCACGCTGATGAATATGTCGTTTGCTTGCCTACAAGGGCATGTGGCTGTGCCCCCAGGGCACTAGCGTGTCATGTCAGTTACTAGGTGTGGCAGCCTGCTCCCCAGAGCGGCGATGTGTCCACGCCTACGAACATGGGGTCCCATCCCCCACCTCTTCACCTGCCCTTGACATAATTAAACTTTTAAGTCTTTACCAGCTTGACTGGTGCAAAATGGCATTTTCTTGTTGCTTTAGTGTATATGGGGATGAGGCCCATGGCTGCCCAGGCAGCCACAGGGGAGGGCCACAGATGCCCCCTGGTTTTGAGGCTCAGATACAGGTGAGGAATGGCAACAGGTAAAGTGAGGGGGTGACAAAGAACGATAGGTAACCCTCGACTCAACGCAGACACATGTGGCATTCCCAATTCTTGCAGCAACCCCGGGGCAGTGATGGTAAGGTCCCGTTATTCAGGAAAGCCTGTTGGAAATGATGGTGGTCCAAGTGGGCAGGATAGGGCACCACGTCTGCCTGACTCCAGCACCCTCTAGGCCTCACTCAAGTGGGTGTGAGGGACACACGTGTGCGCAGCCTCACACACAGACACTGCACACCTGTACACAGAGTCACCAAAAACCACGTACGCAGCTCCACGGGCACCGTGAGTGAGACTTGCCCACACGTCTGCATCATCCACCTAGGCCTTGACATCATCCACAGGCCTTGTTGCAGCTCTGACACGGGATCACACTCACCTGAACAGGTGTCCCGTGCCGACACACGCATGCACCTGCAGGCTTCTGCATGGGCGCCCAGCCTTGCGTCTGCTCCGGCTCCTGTGCACATTCCATTGTGCAGAGGTCCCTATGTACCCTGGCCCACTCAGCACGGTCCCTGTGGCCAGGCCGGGACCCACACCAGCTGGCCCTGCAGACCCTCCTGCACACGCCCCTTTGGGGTCCAGCAGGCCTCCTCTGGAGCTCAGCCCCTGCGCAAATCCTGCTCTACACTATTTGCTCAGGGATCTGTGGTCTTAACCAGAAGCTTCTGAGGTGCCCTTACCATGTCTGCCTGGGGGGCAGAGGGGAGGAGAGATGGGCTGCGGGCCAGTGCTGGGAGGAGGGCCTCGGTTGGGGGTGTCTGACTCCATTTCTGTCACCTCTGCCTCCATCTTAGGACCTTCCCCTGTGGTCCTGGGGGCTCCCTGTGCCCTCGAGGCCCGAGGACCAGTTCTGAGTGCACTTAGGTCCCCGTGCAAGGCCTGCATCAGCCAAGGATGCATTGTGCATTCTCCAAACAGATTCAGCCTGCACGTGTGGGGCACCTGCTGTGTGCCAGGCTCTGTTCACCAGACATGGCCCATGGGGCAGAGACCAGCCCGTGCTGCCAGGAGCCTCGTGCTCTTGTCAGGGAGCCCTGCGAGAACCAGGGAGCCAGAGGGGAACAGCTCCACAGGTAGCTAAACTAGGGGTGGGAACACCTCTCACAGGGAGGTCAGGGGTCCCTTGGGTGGAGAGAAGGAGCCACGAGGGCAAGGGCAGGCAGAAGGGGTGCCTGGCAGACAAGACAGGTGGGCCTGAGGCCCGAGAGGCCTGCGTGGGTGACAGCAGCCTGGGAGGGGCCATGGAGGGTTAAGGAGGGAGAGGAGGGACAAGGTGGGAGGGCCCCGCCCCACTTCCTGCAGGGCTGCAAGTGCTGGGGAGGGGAGCAGCTCTGACTGGCAGGCAGTGGACAGCCCAGGCGATTGGGGTGTTGGAGAGCTCGTGATGGCCCCCTGGCCCTGGGAGACCAACTCCCCAGGAGGACACCCCACTCTCAGAGTCCCTGCTGCCCCGCACGGTGACTCCCTATGACACCTGTCCCTCCCTCCCTCCCTCTCCTGCTGGTGTTTCCTGGGACCATCACCCAGTGAGCCACCCCCGAAGGTCAAGGTCACTGTGCGGCCTGTAGGCTAGGCCAGGGTGGCCAGAAACAGTAAGAACAGCAGTGAGGGGACCAGCTCCGGGGGGTGTGCTCCCGGCCAGGCCCCATGGAGGCCCCATGGACTAGCCCATTCAGTCCCCAGTGGCCACAAGCACACGAGTGAGGGGCACCTGGCACGTGGGCTAGGTGCTATGCCATGTGCTGGGGACGGCAATGAACAAACCCGCAGAAACTTCCATCTCTGGAGCTCACGTTCACACGGGAGAGTGGACAAGTAAGGTGAATGAGCAAGATATTGGGTGCATGAAATCATCAGTAGGGAGAACACTAAAGCAAGGAGGGATGGGGCATTTAGGGGTGACTCTTACTGGGCTACCCAGACAGGGCCTTGCTGAACAGGGGGAGAGAGCAGGCTGACTGGCATCAGAGGGAACGGCAAGGGCAAAGGCCCTGTGGTGGGAGGCCCGGGGAGGGGAGCAGTGGGGAGTGGGGAGGGTCATGGGACAGTAGATCCAGGAGGTCATAGGCAGGTGTGTAGGCTTTACCCTGTAGGAGGTGGGGGCCCCGGGAGGGTTTTCCACAGGAGAGAGGCTTATGACAGGTACTCCGGCTGGTGCAGAAGCAGGCTGCAGGAGCTTGGGCAGAGCAGGGGCCAGTGAGAGGGGCTGGCATCTGTGTGAGCCACCAGGCTGGCATAGGTGAGGAGAGCCTGGCTCTGGGTGGATGCCGAAGCCGACTCCCACTGCCACGGAGGGTGGGAGCCAGGGGGCCACAGGGGCTGTTAGTGCCATCACCAGCTTTGGGATAGGAACACAAGTAACTCAAGGACACGGCTAAGAAGTGGCACAAATCGTGATTTTTATATGAAATCTGCATTGGAAAATAGAGGCAATAAACATTTGAAAAATGTGAGGGCCTATGGAACAGACAGGAGCCCGCGCCCTGCACTGCAGCATGTGCTCTGTTGGTGGGCCAGGTCTCAGAGGGCGGGGCGATGGGCAGCCCTGGGAATCCCTCCTGGTCCCCGGCTGATTTTCCCTGCACCCTGCTGGGCTCTGCTGAGGGAGGCAGGAAGAGCAGGCTGGAGGCACATCCCAGGCCTGGGGATAGTTGTCTGCAGTGCTGGGGAGGGTGGGGAGAAGGAGGGACCTGCCCAAGGCCCTACCGATGGGATTACTGGCCATGAGAAAAGACCCCTAGAGGGGGCAGGACTGGGACTCACAGGGACACATGGGCATACATGGGCTCCTGTATGTCTGCAAGGGCCTGGGACCCAGGGCACGTCCCAGACTGGCAAGAGCCACTGCTGACTGATCCTGCCCACGTGCACGTTATGACTCATAAACAGAAACCCAACTGCAACATAACAAGAGGGGAAGCTTCAGGCACGGCTGGATCCAGGTGCTCAGCTGAGGCCTTCAGGAATCTTCCTCAGTGTAGATGTCAATCCTTTGTGGTATAAACTTCACTCCCTTCATGGTGACAGGATGGTGATAACAGCTTCAAGTTAATATCAACCAATTCAGCAACCCCAGTTGGAAGACAGGGCCTTATTCCTAAGACCCAGAAAAAGAACCCAGTGAAATGTCCAGCCCTGCCACCCCCCGGATTTTGGAGGTGTGGAGCAGATTGGAGGAACCCTGCCCGGGGTCCTGGAACCACTGAGACCTGTGACCTGCTGAGGGACCACTCCCTCCCCAAGTCTGCCCCTTGCCCCACCGTGAAGTAAGAACAGCCCCAGGGCACAGAGAATACGGACAAGAGGTAGGGATTGCCAGGGGCAGGGGGCGGGGGGGGGGTTGGCAATGGCACCATCTGGGAAGGACATGGGCCCTGGGTCCCTTCATACCTGGTGTCAAGAGGCTCCCAGGGGACCCTCTGGGCCAGAGCAGGAAGGGGGGCTGGGTGCGGGGCTAGAGGTCTCCCAGCCAGCAGAGCTCACTCCTGGGGCTGATGTTGCGCTCCCCAGAGTGCCTGACTAAACTACCCTCCCCCAGCACCCCTGAGCCAGGCCTTGGCCTCCAGGGGCCCAGATGGCTCCCTCCAGGCTGTTCGACCTTGGACATGTCACCTGGCCTGTCTGGGCCTCCATCAACTAGGGAAATGAGGGTGAGCATCCCCACCTTGTAGGGTGTCATGAGAGAAAGCGTGTTGCACACCCCACCATGCCCACCTCACTCTGTAGCCACCCCAGCTTCCAGAACTCTTTTTCTTGGCTGGATTGCCGCTCTTCTAGGGGCAAGCTGTGGTTGGAAGAATGAGCAGTAGGCACGCAGGGTGGGATGGGCGCTCCGGGCAGGCGCATGGCAGGAGCAAAGGCATGGTGGAGGCAATAGGACGTGGTGCTGGGACCCCTGATGGGAGCTGCCTCGGCTGCAGTGGGGGCGGTGAGCGGGCATGGGAGGCAAGGGCAGGAGGTCCTGCAGGGCCACCACAGGCGGCCCCCCACCTCCGGGGCAGGGTCCCCTGGCCACCGCCCTGTGTACAGCAGCGGCCGGGGTGCCTGGGGGGCACTGCCTCCTGGGACGACGGTGGGCTGGGCCCGGAGCAGCAGCCTCAGTATTTCCACCCGGGATGTGGGCACCCCCAGGACTAGGCCTCTTTCCACTACCTTCCGGCCACCGGGAGATGCTTGTCTGTTTTATCAGTGGCACCCCGTGACTCGGACAACCGTCTCTCCTTATCAGCAGCCCACCTGACTGTCGATAGGGGTGACAGTCGCCCCACTGCCCGCGTGTTCATGTGTGCACCCAGACCCTCAGCTCCCAGGGCCCTGCACCAGGACCAGCTATGCCCTGGGACCCAGGCTGGGCGTGTCGTCGTGCCTGGGGACACGAGTTGGCAGCGGCCATGTCCCCCATGGGGGCCGCTTCCCTGTGCTGGGAGGTGAGGCAGAGGACCAAATCCTTCCCCTGCCTCAGTGTCCCCTCTGTGAAGGAAGTCCGGGAAGCCGGGGTCCCTAAAGCTGCTTCTTGCCTTCCGCCCCAGCCAGAAGCCAGGGAGCAGCAGGGCCAGGACACCACCTCTGAGCCTGGCCCCCTGTTCCAGCACCAGCGTCGCGTCCCGGCCATCGGCAGCCACCTGTGAGGGGAGCCCCAGTGCTGAGGCCAAGGCCTGGACCACGCAGGGACCCCTGCGAGATGGAGCAGGGGCCACGCCGAGCCCAGATGTGCTTGGGCCACACCCAGGGAAGGCTGTGCAGCCAGGCTGCGGGGACGCCAGAGGGCCCGGCGGCGGGCGGGCCGTAGCCCCTCTGCCCTGCCAGATACCAGGAACCAGCGAGATGTTGCCGATCGGTGCTATCACCTGTGCCATCATCCAGCCCCATCTCTGATGAGGCGGTGAATTGCTTCACCTCACAGCATCCCCATTACACAACAGTCTTGCCTGGTGCTCGCCCTCGGCCGCCAGCGCCCAGAGGCGTCCGGCCCCCTGTGCCCCTGTGTTGGGACCTGCCTGCGGCCCTTCGCCAGCAACCCCCCCCCCCCCAGTTTTCCTCCTCCCTCCTCTGGCTGCTCTTCCGTCTTCCTTCTGGGCTCCCCTGTCCCCCGCCCCCTGCCCCCCTGCTCAAGGGCTGTGGAGGGCACACTCTGAGGTCCACACCCAGCTCCTCAAGGAGTCTTCTCCAAAGTCGCCCTGCTGCTGGTTCCCAGGTGGTGACCCCGCAGAGGCTGGCCAGGCATCCTGGGTCCCCTCCTCCCGGCTCCCTCACGCACCCAAGCAGTGCCAAGGCCAGCTCATTGCCAACCTGCCCCCTCCTCCCCATCTCTACTGAGTCCCCACCCCAGCCCCTCACCTGGCCTCCTACGGCCCCCGGGTCCTGGCCAATGGCCTCATGCGGCCTTCCCCGCAGGGATCTGAGCAGGGCCCTTGTGATACTGGTGGAGGTGGAGGTCCTAGGTGTGGGTGAGGTTAGTGGCTCCACGATGACAGTCCAGGGGCAGTGTAAGGAACTGGCGTGGGAGGTCCTGCTTGGGTCGGGAGCTGGATGGGTCAGGTCTGGTTTCTTGGCTCTGGAACCCTTGGGAGACGTGGGCTTCCAAGGCTTCCCTTGGAGCTCTGGGGGAAGGCCTGGCTCCCGCACCCCACCTGGCCTGCCCCCCACCTGCCTTTCTAGATCTGAGCCCAGAGACTCTCAGGGCCCTGTCACCCTTGGAGGGAACATAAAAGAGGGGGTGAGGAGGGGCGTTCAGAGGGTGCAGGGTGTGGGGGACACAGAAGGGTGTGATCATGACTAGAGGCTAGTTGGTGGGGAGACACTGGGGTGGATGGTGCAGGGAGAAAGGACTCATGGAGAAGGTGACTTGAATTGCACTGGTGACCATAGCAGGCTACGGCCCACTGAGCTGTGCTCCCCAGCCACTCCAACCACCCGCCCAGCAGAGTCTGTGCTCCCCTCCAGGCCTCCAGGTGTGGCAGGTGGGCCAAGGGAACTGGGCCAGAGAGAGGGATGTGGAGACCTGGAGACACAGGCGGTGCTGGAGGGAGCGGGGGACACGGGCAGGGAGGCAGGGTGTGTGTGTGGAGAGCACCCTCAATGGCCACCTTCTGGGGGCAGGGAGCCATCAGGACCCACCCTGGGGAGGGAGTGCGGGTGCGCAGGAGAGCAGAAGCTTGGCCCTGCAGAACAGGATGGCCACAAGCCCTGTCTGCTGGGGACTGTGCTGGAAGCCTGGAGGCTGGGGGCTGAGTCCATGGGGTGACCCCAGAGGGCCCAGGCAGGTGGCTGAATCTGGCCCCTTACCCCAGCCTCCCCAGGTCAGCCTGGGCTCCCAGTTGGCCTTTATCTGGAGCCCCAGCTGTGGCCACGGGAAGTGGCCGTTTCTCTGCTCTGCTGTCTCCCTGCCAGACCCGGTGGCGATGATAACATGGGAGGGTGTGTGTGTGGAATTGAGCAATACCTCGGGGGGGGGGGGGGGGGGGCGCACGGGAGGCTCAGGGTGTGTGACCTCTGCTGAGGCACAGGGGTCAGGGCTCCCCAGCTGGGCTTAGGGGAGGGGGGACAGGGATGTGGGGCCCAGGCTGCCCCCAGCGCACCACATCCAGGGAGTGCTGGCCTGGGACCCTGGGCTGGCCCACAGGAGGTGCTCCATTTGGGCCTCTTCCCAAATCCATGCCGGTTACCAGCTTCCATCCCCCTACACGGAATCCCCAAACCTTCCCAGAACCCTCTTCTTCCTCCCAGCCTCAGTCTGCACGAACCCCTCCCCTGCTCCTCCACCAGCCACAACCAAAACCAGCCCTGGGAGTCACCCTGCGACCCTGTGGTCTCTGCCCCTGACCTCCAGGCCCTGGACATTCAGCACAGGAGTGTCCAGAACCGGCATGAAGCTGGGGCCCACGGGCTCTCTTGAAACCCCAATCTGACGCACTCTCTCTGCCTACACCCTTCCAGATGGCTGGCAACAGCCTTCAAGGCCCCCACCCCCACCCCATGGGCCTCTACAGATACCCCCTTTACTTGCCCTGCCCCCAGCACTGGTGCTCAGCAAGGGAATGGGGCTCTGACAGACAGGGGCGCCCAGGGGTGGGGTCAGCTGCTCCCCAAGGGGGCATGAGCACCCTCCCCTTCCCCTCCCCCAGCTGCCACCGTGCTGCCTGCAATCAAGACCCGGTGCTTGGCTGAGCTCCACTAATTAATGGCATGACTCTGTTATCAGCCAAGTGCTAATTACTCTTTTTAATCGGGGCTGCCTCTGTGGAGGCTCCTGGAGGCCCGCAGAGGCTGGGGAGGGGGGCTGGGGGAGCCCGGGAGCCATGACCTCATCCCTCCTCACACAGGCCCTATCCAGTGCTCTCCTAGGGCCCCTCCTCCAGCTGTGCCCTCTGCTGGACTCCTCTGCACTCCTCCTCCTGGCGAACTCCTACTCTCCCTTCAAGACCTTGCCCGGGGGCCCCTCAGTGCGGCCCCTTCTCACCCGTCATGGCCACACAGGCAGGCTTGGCACTACTAGGAGCTGAGAGGTTGTGAGCAGGACCGGCCTTGGTCTCCAGAAGGGGGCTTGGAAATGCTCAACCCCAGGTAAAGGCGGAGGAGGCGGGAAGGCCTGAGGCCTGGATCAACCAGAGGGTGAGCTGGCAGTGAAGGGGCCTGGCTCAACTTGAGGGGGACTCTGGACCACAGAATGGCGGCACTGAGTCCCCTTCCTGTCCCACCAGGTCCTGGGGCCTGGGCCCCAGTGACTTGCAAGGCCTTATGGCCCAAGAGACAAACTGGCCTGGACACACGTGTCACGCCCTGTACACCCACTGGACCCGATACCCTCTCCCCTTCACTCCCACGCGCACACTGGAGGTCCTCGGCCGGCCGGACTGCCCTCCTGGAGCCCATACAGGCACATGCACACCCAGTACGGGCGGACAGACACCTGGAACACAGACGCACACACAGACACGGGCAGGGGCAGGCCTGGGACAACAGAAGCTGCCCCTTCTCCTGCCCGGGGCCCCCAGGGCTTCCCGTTTACGAGACTTTATCTATCAAAAATATATTAACCCAGAAGCCTGTTTCCATCAGAGTCTCGATTCCAGGGACATTTCCAGATAAGCCTTATCTCATTGCTGGTGCATTAGCCCCGCTGGCCGGGGGCCTGCCAATCACGGCTGCCCCTCCTGCCCCGGCCTGTGGCAGGACGCCTGCCCATGACTTCATTCCGGGTGGGCAGTGGGGGCAGTCGAGCGGGGCATGGCTGCCCCCTGTCCCCCCCACCCCACCCAGAGCAGCGCCCCAGAAGGCACTCTTTCCAAGGACACATCCAAGGCCTTGGGGCAAGGGACGAGGGGGGTCTCTGGAGCCCTCCGGAGCCTGGGTTCAGGTCCTGGCTCTGAGGTGACGGCTCAGGTCAGCTGTGCCCCAGTCCCTGCCCCTCCCACAGCTTCGATGGAGGCGATGCTTCCCGGGCCACTCCCACACGTGGAAGCCCCCCCCCTCCCGGCCCCCGTGGCACGTGCCTGCGGGTGGCTGTGGCGGGCCTGTGCCCCCTCCCACGGCACCCGGGGTGGGCTGGGGGGCCAGGGGCACGGGGTGGGGTGGGCACATGGCTGCGGGAGTGCTCTGGCTCCAGCCTGGCTGCTTCTCCTTCACGGGCTGTGCCCGGGCCCAGGGCGGCTCACGGGCACTCAGGCTTCCTCTGGTGCCAGCCGGACGGAGGCCCGTCCCCACAGGCCGGGGCCCTGAGGCTTTGGGAGTCACACAGCAGGCGGCTCCCCTACACCGGAGTCCGTTCCTCTCGGGGGCTCTGAGGGGCGCTGTCCGCAGGCGGCCTGGGAGGCAGGGAGGAAGGTGCGGGGGACACGGGGGCTGTCACGGACGTCCTGGCAGAATGGCTGACGTGGCGCAGGGCTGGGCCCTGGGGCTGAGACCGTGCCTGCAGCTCCCACCTCGGGGCATGGGCAAAGTGATGGGCTGCAGTGTGCCCCGTGCCCATGGAGCGGCTGCTGCGTTCTCATATCACACACGGAGACACTGAGGCAGAGGTTGGGGGGCTTGTCCAAGCTCACACATCAGAGGGGCGGGCTGAACCCAGGCAGTGGCTGGAGTCCACCCTGTCTCCCCCTCCGCCATGATGTGGCCCCGGGGCTAGCTCCTGCTGAGTGAGCCCCCTCTATACCTGCTGGGGGGTGCAGAGGCTCTGCCGGGGCACATGGCCCTTCATTTGGCGAGAGGAACAGTGATGTGCCCAAAGGCTTTCTCCATCTCAACTTGCTGGAACCTCCAGAGGAGGGGGTCAGCCTCACACCTCTCGGTCAGGGAGGACCCGGCCTGGCTGGGGGGTACCCAGCAGCTCTGGCCTCAATTCTCTACACACCGAGGAGGGAGTTTCCTCATCTAAGATGCAAGACCTGAGGCGATCCCAGCTCCTACCAGCTGTGTCCACTCCAAAGGGCTGCATAGCCATGGGAAGTGGCCAGCCTGGGACCCCTGCCCTGAAGCCCTCACTGGGAGACCTAGCTCTCTGCCTCCCTGGTGTGATGGTCTGTAGGACAGCAGTGGGGATGTGTCAGAGGGGCCCTGGAGCCTGGTCTGCAGACACATGGGGGCCAGGCAAGAAGTGCCCCTGCTGATACTGGAGGTGTCCCCTCGGGCGGTGGCAGTGAGGCTCCAAGAGGCGAAGGGACAGTTTGCTGGAAGCACCTAGCTTTCCCTGTACCCATCCCCTTCCAGTTCATTCCCACCCCAGGGGGAAGCGGGGACTGGGCCTGGACTCTTTCTGCCTACCCAGCCCTCGGCTGTCACTCTGGACTGCAAGCCCCGCCCCAGCCTCACGTCTGGGTCCCTGTGAGGGCCAGCCGCTCTCACACCCCCTTGAAGCACGAGGGGCTGTGTCCAGGCCTGGCACCTAGGACAGCACGTTCTGCATGCCACCTCCTTCCTCTCTGCCCTCAGCTCCAGGACTTAACCACTCCAAGTCCTTGGATGGCCACTGCCCCGTTAATATTTTTGATGCCACTTTTGCAAAGGCAGCCTCTGCATCTGTCTGGAGGTCAAATAAAGGAGTGTTGGGACATCTGTAGGATGTGCAAATCTCCATCATTCAGCTGGTTTTGCCACCTCACCCTTTTCTGAGTATACACAGCTCCGGCTGAGGGATACAGCTGCCTGTGTGGCAGGGGTGAGGGGCGAGGGTAGGGCTTCCTGGGCTTTAGAGGGGGCGTGCTCCTGGTCTCTGCCCTCACTTGGGGAGGGTAGGCCCGACACCCAAGGCCGGACGCCTCCACCCCAGATGGAGGACCTACCTCCCACTTGCCTCTGCCCTGATGCCCTGGCTGGGCACTTGCGGCTCCCCAGCACTCCAGGGGTGCCCTTCCTGGCAGAGCTCTCGCTGGCCACGGCTGTCTAGAGAACCCCCTGGACTCAGGCCCCTGGGCTCTGGTCCCTCCCCTGAAACCTGCCGATTCCAGATACGCCCCTTGGGTACAGGCTGGCCTGCTCCCCGGTGAAGTCATAGAGTCCAGCAGACCAGGCCGGCACCAGGGGACATTTATTTACAGCTGGGAAGTGCCAGGCCACCTGGGGCACTGTGTGGATGGGTCCTCATAGGGCTGCCAGCTCAGTGGCTGGAAACACTGGCCACCAGCCCGTGGGAGGGTGCCGGCACTGGTGCCGCTCCCACTGTAGCCCCGGGCTCCTCGCCAGGCCTGGGAGCCTGCGTCTGCAGGGTTATGGGGAGGGACATACTGCAAGAGGTCGAGGCACGTCTGGGGCCTGGGCAAGGGGTCCTGGGGGAGGTCACTGGGACACTCAGGGAGACTGGACCATGCGCTTGTGGGTGTCAAAGACATAACGCTTGAAAGACAGGCTGAGGGCCACATGTTGTGCAGGCTCGGGCCGCTCGGCCACCTCCTCCTGCTTGGCTGCTTCCCCTCGGCCAGCTCGGCCCCGCTTCTTGAGGGTGGGCGTCAGGATCCTCTTGGACTCGGGGCCAAGGCCACCTGCAAGGCACAGAAGAGCCTGTTACTTCGTCCACTCACTGCCCTGCACGGGCACCCACTCCCATTGACTCATCTCCGAATCTCCTCCCCGCAGCTCAGCAACACCCTCACACCCTCCTAGGCTGAGCCAGGAACCAGGTGCCACCCTGGGCTCACCCGCTTCTGCCCCCCTCACCCGAGGCCTATAGTCCACTTTTACATCCCGGCCCCTACCCCACCGTGCTAGATTGCGTCACAGGCCTGTCCAGCTTGGAGCTCAGCTCCCCATCTCTGTCTCCTGGGCCCCCGCCCACCATTCACTCTGTACTAAGGCTCCTATGGAGATCAGCCCCACACTTGGTGGCCCTGTCCCTCTCCCGCTGTTTCCCAGAACACTCATGCCAAAACATACACAGTGAAGCTTGACTTGGGGACTCCCTGGGGCTGGTGCTTCCCAATTGCCCCTGGAGACCCACTCTCTACTCCTCTGTATGCCGGGGAGGCTGACCTCTGCAGAGGGCATGTGGGCTCCTGTGCCCTCTGGCTTCTGGTTGGGTTCAGCCAATGAGAGCCCCAGTGGACAGATGGTGGGCAGAGAGAGCAGCTGGGATATTGAGTCCTGCTCCCTAAGGCTGTCACTCCTGTTGGGGATCCTTCTCCCTGGGCTTTCACACATGCTGTCCCTCCAGCCCCAAGCAGGGTGGGAGCAGCCCCCACTGCTTTCCACCATGTCTCACTGGCACCTTTATTTTTATTTTATTATTTTTTTCACTGGCACCTTTAAATGACAGCCTTCTGTCACTCCCTCCACTATGTACAGTATGCAGACTTCATATTCACCCTCTCCAGCCAAATGATTGAGTGGAAGCCAGTTTCCTGTTGACACCCTAAGGCCAACCCCAACTCTTCCATTGCGTTTGTGCTGTCCCTGCAGCCTGGAGGAGCACGTGACCATTCCTGGCTTCCCTGTTGTCACACTATGAGCCTCTGCATATGCTGTTCTCTCCGCCTGAACACCCTTCCCCACCTTGCCAGTGGAAGAAGTCCCACTCATCCTGGAGGACCAGGCCGCAAACCTTGAATATCAGGCTTTCTCTGGGGCTTGTCTTTATGAGGAAACTGCTTGGTAGCAGCATGGTGCAGCCTCTTTGTAGGCTGCTGGCCAGGGTGAGTGCTTGGCTGCTTCAAACATAGTGGTGGAGGCTCTGCCTCCCTCAAGGCTGTGACCAGGCCTCAGACTAGCCCTGCACCCTGAAAGGCTGCTCACAACCCTGCTGGGGGAACCTGGTGGGAGCAAGCTGGCAGGGCTGTGGCGGGGGTAAGCTGAGGGGGCAGTGAAACTTGCATGGGGCAAGGAGGCCCAGTGGGCAGCAATAACTACTGGGAGAGCTGGAAACATGGCATTCATTCCCTGACGAGGGGCAAGTAAGTGTGGAGATCCAATGATCTTGCCAAAAGTGGGACCTGGCAGGTTTGCATCCACCTACTTACTTCTTCTTTTTTTTTTTTTTTAATTTTTATTTATTTATGATAGGCACACAGTGAGAGAGAGAGAGAGAGGCAGAGACACAGGCAGAGGGAGAAGCAGGCTCCATGCACCGGGAGCCTGATGTGGGATTCGATCCCGGGTCTCCAGGATCGCGCCCTGGGCCAAAGGCAGGCGCTAAACCGCTGCGCCACCCAGGGATCCCCACCTACTTACTTCTATAATGCACAGAAGGACTGCACTGGACAGTGGACCTAGAAGCTGGGTGCCCAAAGTTGGTGGGAAGTTGGGGGGCAGGCATCAGGCAGGGGGCTTCCCTCCCAGCATGCCCTGCTACACCCCGGTCTACCAGCACCTCAGGGGCCTCCTCCTTTGCCCCAATATTGGCTGGGTGCTAGCAGCTGTCTCCTTGAGAAGAGAAGCCAGACATGACACTCTGGTGTCAAGCTTTGCTTGACATGCCTCAACCAGGTGGGGAGCTCTGGGTGGCAGGGGCATGTGGATTACTCTTCTCAGACCAAGCACTTGTGCGTGTTTGCTGAAGCAGCCCCTTCATCTTACAGTTGAGGAAATGGAGCCCCAAAGAGGGCATGGACTCACTCCAGGCCCCACAGTGAGTCAGGAAGCACGAGGTTTTGAACTCTGGACTTGTACCTGATGGCAAATGCAGGTTACTGCCCCCCAGCCCATCACTTGGCGGGGGCCCACCTTTGGCTGGCTCTGGAAAACAGTTCTGTGGGGGAACACAGGCTGTGAGAGCATCCCGGATGTTTAGAAGCGTGACCAGCTGGCTGCTTTAAGGGACACTGTAGAATCTGCCAGGGATAGCTCTGCTTCCTGTTAAGAGAGACTCAGTCTCCCTGTCCACAGGTGGGGGTGAGACTGCTGGCCTCTCAAAAACCCAGGAAGGTTGGGACCTGCAGCTGATGCGACAGGGCTCTGGGATACCAGGGGCCTGCAGGACCTTTACCGAGGGGAATCGTCCTCTGCCCAGGCAGCACGGTGTCTGGTGGCAAGCTCCACACCCAGCTGGTCTGCGCACCTCCTGGGAGGGGGCGTGGGAATGGCCCTGGGCCAGGGCCCCAAGCTAGCTCAAGGCCTGCAGGTATCTGCCTCCCTCAATCGGCACCCTGGACTTCCTTCTGCAAACAGAGAAGGTGGCTGGCACCAGACCCTGACAAATGGCATGGGCAGCCTGTCTCCCTCTGGTGCCAGGAGGTCTGATGGCTGCAGAGGCGCAGGGCTCCCCGGCGTCTATGCTGGGCTGGGGAGACAGGCGTGGCCCAATCGGCGATCCATCTCGCCCAGGCTGGCTCTCGTTACACACAGTGCATACCTCACAGGGCCCAAAGCAGGCAGAGCCAGAAAAATCTCTCTGGCACTGGTGAAGATGCGGCCATTTAATTGGTCTTCTGAGATGGTCAGGCTCATTTCCCTCCGCTCCATTTGGGGGTGGCCTGGACACAATGCCCAGAAAGCCTCCCCAATAGGTGAAGCTGTGGATTTGTGGCAAATGTCATTGGGAGCTGCTTTGTTAACAGTGGCCTTTCTCTCTTAGCCAGACAGCAGTCGGAGGGAGAGGAAGGGCAGTTCAGGATGCCGGTGGTCGGAGCTATTGCCCACCCCAAGCTTCTCCCTACCTACCCCTGCATCGTTCCCTGGAAAACATTCACACAACACTCCTGGACTGTAGACAATGGTGGTGAATATGCAGATCAGGGTCTGGCCTGCACGGACTTTACGAGTCTGAGAAGGGGCAGGGAGGAAACAAGCCAGCAAGATAATTCAGATAGCCACCAAGACGATCAAGGAAACAAAACTGCTGTGTCATCAGGTGGGGAGGGCAGCCAGGTCGCATGTGCCCAGGGCAGGCTTTTCTGATGAAGAGCTCCAAACGGGAGCCAGATGACAGGGAGATCCTGGGCAAGGGTCTGCAAGCAAAGGGAGTCTGAGTGCCAAGTCTTGGAATGAGTATCACGATGCTTGAGTGCCGATGGACATGTGGCCACGTGCTAGTAGTGCTGCAGGGTGACTGCAGCTTACCATGTCCATATAATGCATTCTGTGTACCATGCTCTTTGAGTACCCAAACCAGGGAGGGTCCCAGAGACCTCTGGGGACTCAGAGTGGTGAGGGAGGCCGCCAAATGCCAACTATCCATCTGCCTGGGACCCACCAGGACTCCTGACACTTCCTGTAGGCCTCAGGGACATCACCCTGTGCTTGTGGAGCTACCACCCTCTCTTCGGGGCCTGTCTCTGAAGCACCCCCTGGTAGGCCACATGGGTCAGGTACCCATGTGTGGCCCCATCTGGGATGGCCCCCGACGTGGGGAGTGTGTTTGGAGCCCCTGGACTCTGACTCCTGCATCGCTCTTCTCCTACCCGACCTGGCCTGTATTGTGTCTCTGAACCGCTCCCCTCACCCCAACACATCAGGTGCATTCCCACCTCGGCGCCTTGGCATTGCATTCACTGGTTCCTCTGCTGGAAGATCTGCCCCAGAAGTTCCAATGGCCCCCAGGTCCACCTCCTTCTAATCACTGTCCAAATGTCACCTCTTGGTGAGGCCTTCCTGATTACCTTCTCCCCTTCTGCCCTGACCCCTCCTACCCAGCTCTGTTTTTTTCCAATAGCTATGATTACCTCCCAACATAGCGCTATAAGTTCCTCTTTCTTCTGTCCTCTGCCCCTCCTAAAATACAGGTTCTACCACAGCAGGGATTTTGTGTCTCCGTGCACTGCTGGAAGCCCAGTACCTAGAGCGATCCCCGGCTCAGAGAGGGGCTCAAAGAATACCACCGAACGAATCAGCACTGGATGGGACCCTGCTGGACAAGCACTGGCTACTAAGCTCCCTCAATGGCACCGTGTGGACCCAGCAGCCCCTTTCAGGGGTTCAGTCCTAACCAGGCACCTGAAGTTTGTCCACACAGATGTTGCCATGTACGCAGGCACTTAACCTTCACAGCACAGTGTGGAAGACACTGAGGCCCAGGCCAGTAACTGGTCCCAGGTCACACAGGTCTGGAGAGACAGAGCGGGACTTGTTGAGGCTACCCGGTTCCAAGGTCTGCGTGCATCATGGAGAAGGTAGTTGGCCTATGAAGTTACAGGGGCACTGAGACCCCCAGGAGAGCAGTCAGGATAGGACTAGTGTGCATTTGCTGTGGCAAAATATTCTGGGAGATGAAATGACACCTGATAAGTGTTTATATAAAGACAAACTTACGAGTTAATTGAAAAAACACCCCACAGGAATACAAATTGTTGGAAGAGTCCTGCTCTAACTCTGGGATGCAGAAAGAAAAGACTTTCAGAAGACTATCCGCTAGGCTGTCAGGGATTAGGAATAAGTCACACGCAATGCTTTCTTCTTCCACCTACTTCTTTCTGTTTCCCAAGATTTCTACTGTGAACCTGGGCACTCACAGGCCGCGCACCAGGGGTCACTGGCATGACCTCCTGCACCCAGGCCCGAGCCCAGAGGAAGCGCAGTGCCACCCATTGCACTCTGGCTGCTGAATGCATGGGCACACGGGGAAGCAGGGGGAGGGTAAGAGGACTGCAGAGGGCTGGGCAGGGGAGGAAGAGGCAGGTGGGGAGGAGCTGTCCCCCTGGGCCACGTCTGTCCCCACGTCCTGGTTAGGGCTCTCAGAGTTGCTGTGGGCCAGGAAGCTCACTGGCTCTCTAGGCCAGCGGTGTCATCTCTATAGTGATCTGGCTCTGCCCGGTGAAGGGCAGGCAGAGCACAACCTCAGGCCATGCTTATGGCTCCTCCCTGACCACTGGAAGTCCAGGATTTTCTCACAGGCCACTGCTCTGTGAGGCGCAGTCACTGGGAGGCACAGACTGAGGGCACTGCTCTCTACAACCTCCAGAGGGTCCCCCCTGCTCCCTGCCCTTGCTGCCCTGTCCTGGCATGGAAGGCCTCTGGGGCACTGCCGGGGGACCTCCTCCCTGGTCCTACCCCCAGCTGTGGGGGAGATGCTTGGAGGCACATGTGGAACTCTGGACTGGGTGCCACCAACAGGATGAAGTCTGTCCTCTTACTCGGCATCTGAGACCTGGGTTATCCGTCGTGTACCTCCCTCTGCCCCTCAGCCTCTGTTTGCTTCCACTCCAAGCCAGGAGTCTGGAACACTCTTCCCTGCCTTTCCTGTCTGGCCAGGCCTGCTCTGCCACGGTCTCCGTGGGAAGGCTTCCCTCATCTGCTTAGGCCAAGCAGGATTCCTCCTTGAACCCCACTTGGCATGATGTTTGCTTTCTGCACTCGTCTCCCTCATGGCCTGTAAGGGAGAGAGGGGTGTGCCCCTGCAGTATTGGGCACGGGGCGTGGCAGGCAGGCCTAGGGAGGGTTCACGGGATGAAGGCAAAGGGAAGGAGCAGTCTGGCCCAGGTGCACAGGGCAGCAGGAGTAAGAGAAGAGCTCCTGCAGAGCCCATGCCTCCAGGACTAGGAAATACCTATCTGTGAGCTGGTGGCCCATGGGGAAGCTCAGGCTCAGATGGCGGCCCTGGGCCCCCGTGACCTGGAGCCTGGCTCCCTACCTTGTAGGGTGGGCACATAGTTAAATGTGCTCCACGTGTGAGGTTCACATGGTGGCCATGATTCCACTGGGCCTCAGCAGATATCTCTGCTCCTTCCCAAATCTCAGGATTCTTGTGGCTCGGCTGCCCTGCTCCATTCCCCAACACGCCAGGCCCAGGACGTGGGGGTGGGGGTGGGCCGACGTGACCCCAGGGTGACGCTGCTCGCCGTGGCTTTCCTTGGGGACACTCTCCCAGGGCCGGGCTGGCCTTTCTCACCGAGTGCCAGCTCCACACAAAGGCACAGTGGGCTGGAGGCTGCTGGGTCTTGGCTTGGGCCAGGGGTAATCAGGGAAGAATGCGAGAAGCACAACTGTTTCCCAAGCCCTGGCCGCGGGTGCCGCCCTGACATAGCCATCAAAGGCCGGCAAATTGCCTCCAATTGCTGGCGTCGCTTTCATGTTGGGGGCCAGACTGAAGAGGGGCCTCCACGCTGGTGGGCGGCTTGCACCCCCCAGTGGGAACTGAGCCCATGCGAGCAGCTTGGGGTCACTGGCCCCCTTCGTTGGCCCCATGGGGCTGTAGCCAACTCCAGTCACTCCAGCTTCCCCTCCTGGAACAAGCAGCTTTGGAAGGAGCCGAAATGACAGGGCAGAAAGAGAGCTGGGGCAGGGGGCAGGGGCCCTTTTTGGGGGCAGTATCCTGGTGATGACGGATGGGCTGGGGAGCCCTGAGGGACATGCCTGGTGGCTGAGCTGGGCTGACATATGGGGTAGCCGGGATGGATGGCCATGGAGGGCCTCGAATCCAGCCAGTCCCTGAGTCTAGACTGGATGCTTGGCCTGTGAGCAGCTTGAGGGGCTGCCCACAGGAGGGACCTTCGTCGGCAAGGCCGAGGTCCCTCAATTGCCATGCTGGGTGGGCTGCAGTGTCAAACTTTACCCAAAGAAAGTGGCCTCTGCCTGCCCGCCCTGTTCAAGAAGCTGCCTCATGTATGTAGGTCACGGGATGTATGGGTGGCACAGCGCCTGGCAAGGCCTCTATAGTGGCTAATGTGGCGGCCGGTGTAGGACATGCCGCTGAGGGGAAGGCTGGAGGTCAGTCTGGCCAGGAGGGGTTGGGGGGCAGAAATGGGAGGCAGACTCATCTGCGGCAGAGGTGGCCCTGACACAAGGCAGTAGGGCCCCATCTGGGCTGGTTTGCACAGGGCTGTTGTTGGCACCCCGTCCTGCAGGTATATTGAGGTGCGAGGACTTGCCCACAGACCCGCAGTAGTTGGTGGTACAGCTGAGATTTGAACCCAGATCCCTCTGCAGGCCAGTGGCCCAGGGCTGTGTGGGCCCTGTACAAGCTTTGCTCTGACAGCGCCAGGGGAGAGGAGAGGCTCAAAGAGGGCAGGCAATCTGGTATTAGCACAAGGCCCAAAAGCGAGCTGGCATTTTGAGGGAGTTGCATGTTAGAGAGAGCCCGGCTGGCAATAGGAGCCAGTGGGAGCACTACGGGTGGAGAGAGGCGAGAATGGCCTGGGGGGACAGCCCATGGGGACATCAGTCAGCTGGCTCCCTTTGTCGAGGCCCCTGACCTCATCCTTGAGACATGCCGGTGACCATGCTTGCTACCATGCTACCTTGCTACCATGTCTTTGTCAGCCTTGGTTCTCTGCATTTATCCTTGGGAGTGCAGGTCTTTAACGTGTTGACTAAGGCTGGGAAAGCTGCCTGGTTTTCTCTTCTTTCTCGTCCTGCTATGGAGCCCGTATGTAAACAAAGATGCAATTTGCTTTAAAAAGATAAGGTGATTAAGTTTTTATCAGACATGTACTCTGCTGTCCCTGCAACAAAGGGAATTAGGGGAAGGCGGGCGACACAACAGGCCCTTTATTGGAATCGCGCTCTTTCTGAGGCTCTCGAGCGCACACTCGATGGGCTCCATGCGGCCCCTTTGATTGGGTGGAGGCGAGGCAACGGGCGCCCGCACCCCCATTTTGATGTCTTAATGTTGCCTAATTCCTCCTTTAATTTATATTAAGCTTCTTAGCAGCAATGATGAATTCTTCAAAAACAAAAAAGGACCCTTTGCACAAATCTTTCCCATACCGTGTAAATTGAAATTATAATGTAGTCAAGCCTTTGGAGATTGGGGGTGCGTGGCGAGGGAAAACTAGTGCATTCTGTGGAAGGAAGGATTTTGTTTTAAGGCAAAAACAAAACCATTCTGAAAAAGGAAATGACTTGGTCTCAAGAACTGGAGGCTCAATTATTAGAGGGGCAGGCAGCCCAGGTGAAAACTTTGCCGTCACACAGGACATTGCGGGTGCAGCTGGTGTGGGGCTGGGGGCCCAATATTCTGAACTACCCAACCCCATCCCATTGCTCACAGGGGCGGCCCACTGCTGCCATGATACCTGCCCACCAGGGGCGGGGGCACTGAGGCTTGCAGTCCCAGCACCCAGGGGCTCTACATCCCACTCAGGTCATTCCTAGTGTGCAACCCAGAAGCTCAGGCAGGGCTCAAACCCTTGCTTGAGTATGCATAGCCCCCAGTGGGGAGCCCACCTGGCATCTCTGATGGCTGGCCCGTTCACCAGTGCTCCCCTGGGCCCTGAGGGAGCAGGTTGCTGGCACTGGGGCCTCAGGTGCTGGCCTTCTGGCATGAGCCGCCAGGCTGCTCTCCTGCCAGCTCCTTCTTCTGATCTGTTCTTGGGTCTCTTGCCAAAGAGATTTTTTCCAGAACAAAAAACCTCATCATCCCTCCCAGCTCAAAACCTTCAGCCATTCTCCAGGCAGGTGTCCAAATTCCTCTAGCCAGCTCCTCCCCAACTACCTCCTGCAGACCCTGTTGTGTCCTCAACCTCCACCACTTACCCCTACACAGCCCCCCACCCATTCACAGGGCCTCACCACTCAACTCTGCACAGGGTCCCAACACTCACCCCTGTGAAGGGTTCCCCAATCACCCTGCCCTGGCTCTGTCCTGGTGCTCCTTCATCTTGGGGATCTTGGGGTGACCCACAACACTTGTCTACCTGGCAAACCTCATTCCTTCGGTTTCTCAGCAGAAGGCTTAATATTTTGGCTTGGCCTTTTATGATGTCTTCCAGGCCTCCAGCCTCCAAGAAGACCATGGGGTTACACACTGCCTCATGTCCAGACCCCGAGTCCTCGGGGGACAAGGTGCAGCCTATAAACACTGGCCAGAAGCTCCAGGAAGAGGCACTGCCTCATCTACCGGTGGGCTGGACCCTGACAGCTGGCTCTCTCCCAAGGGTGACCTCCCAGGAGGTCAGAGCTTACCCACCTGTCCATTTGACTCCTAATCACCTTCTCACTGTTGGGCAGTCCAGTTAGGCCCTGTCAATCCACAGGAGGCTGGCCAACTGCTAGCTGGGCTGATGGAGGCAGGAATGCACTGGCCCTCTTCTCCCAATATGTCGTTGTCTACCTAGCTCTAGAGGCCTGCTCCTCAGCACCCAGGGGACCTGGACCCCAATCCCAGTACCTAGCCTCACGCTCCCCACCAGCACAGGCAGTACAACTATGTGGGAGGGGGACCTGATGGTTCAGAGGGAATTGCCCAAGTGCTCCATGAGGGGTATGCCAGACATGGGCAGGGGGCGGTGCTGGTGACTGCAACCTGGGGATGGAGCTGCCTCTGAATGGCAGTTTCCAGGACGGGAACCTGGACAGTAGTGTTCCCAGAGACTCCTGGCTGTCCCTCTAGGCTGAGGTTTGATGAAGTGTCTAGGTGGGGAAGGCTGGCTGGACCTTAGGGCCTGGGTTGGCTGGATCCCTATTGTGCTCCAGGGGGAGCAGGGCTGAGGCAGGCTACATAGGCCAGTAGCAAGCTGGGTAGGGGACTTGCTAGGTCACTCTGCCTCCACCTCTGCCACCACTGTCATAGGACACTGCTTAGCTAGTATTCTCAACACACACACAGCCAGGTGGGTTCATATAGCATCCCATTCGAGCTTCCAGACATCCTCTAAGCTACTTTCCAGGCAGGGGAGGTGACCACCCAAGGTCACACAGCTGGTAAATGGGGAGTAACACTTTGCATTCAAGCCTGTGGCTTTACAAAGCTGTCTGCCTTACTGTGGGCCTGAGAGTCTGGCACTTGGCCTGGCCACCCCAGGGTCCTGCTGCTCCTCACTGGGAACAAAGCAGCAGGATGGCAACACCATGGGCAGGGGGCACGTAAAGGGCTGAGGCTACTGTCTCTGAGGGTGGGGAGGAGATGGCAAAAGGCAAGGGCACTGGCATGACTGGGGACCACCCTAACTTGGGCAGCAGCCACCTCTCACCTGGCACCTCCCAGGCTGGGGCAATGAGGGCTGGGCTAGGTGAGGAACTTGTCTCCAGAGACTTCCAGGGATGAACACCTCATGTGTCTCTATGTTCTGGGTTCCATCGGGGGACTGCCGGAACTTGGCCATGCCTTGACAGATGTTGAGAGTGGCCACAATAGCAGAGAAGGGGTCTGAAGGAGAAAGACCATCCTTGTGTGAGGCAGGCCTAGCCTGAATTGCCCCAAAGACAGGTACCAGCCAGTTCTCAATAATCACGAAAAGAACACCAATGGTAATCCTAGCTAGCATTCACTGTACCTTCGTCACATGCCAGGCCCTATTCAGACTGCTCTATACACACTGCCCCCCCATTCCTAAATTGCTCCCTGGGTGTTGATTCTATTTACACACAAGGAAACAGGCACAGAGAGAGCCAGTACGTCTCCAACATCACACAGTGAAGATGTGGTAGGCTGAGCTCAAACCTGCAGTCTGGGTTCAGAGCTGGACTCCCCTCTGCTGCACCACATCCTGGTGCCCATGGGGCTACTCTCAGGCACTGGGCCTGCCGCCATGTGACCTCTGTCACGGATGTACATGAGCTCACTTCCCTATGACTCTGAGGATAGAGATTAGATCCCAGAGCCTGGCACAGTGTCTGGCCAGGGAAGCATCAGAAAAGTACTTTTCCATGCCTTACCCTGTACAAAGAAGGCACCATATCCACTCCATCATTCAGGGAAACTGAGGCCCAGGGATCCAAAATAATTCACCCAAGGTCACACGGCTAGTGGCAAACAAGTGATCATGCATCCTCATTAC
The DNA here is from genome assembly GCF_018345385.1 of Vulpes lagopus. Classification (NCBI taxonomy): domain Eukaryota; kingdom Metazoa; phylum Chordata; class Mammalia; order Carnivora; family Canidae; genus Vulpes; species Vulpes lagopus. Next base: position 55,866,497 of record NC_054830.1, read on the forward strand.
TACTTGGATCCCAAGTTCTTTTCCAGGTAGTTGGAGGAAGAGTCACCTTCCTTCTTTCAGACAGTACTGCAGAGTGCCACCTTTGTGCTGGTACCAACGGTGAGCCTAACTTTGCCAATGATGTGCGCATGTATATGCATGCACACATGCGTGTACACACGTCTCTGGACTGAGAGACTCCTGGAGGGCAGGATCCATTCCTTCTGTGGGTTCTGTATAGCTCCCAGAACACAATGGCTACTGAGACAGGGCACCCCCGCTGGCGCAGCGGTTTAGCGCCGCCTGCAGCCCGGGGTCTGATCCTGGAGACCCGGGATCGAGTCCCGTGTCGGGCTCCCTGCATGGAGCCTGCTTCTCCCTCTGCCTGTGTCTCTGCCTCTCAGTCTCTCTCTCTCTCTCTGAATAAATAAATTAAAAAAAAATGCTAAAAAAAAAAAGGTAAAACTTAAAAAAAAAAAAATGGCTACTGAGACAGGTAATCATCAGAGGACAGTGACCAGGCCAAGGAGCTTTCCTGGAGACAGGCCTCAGTGAGGGCTGGGCAGGCAGGGGAGGGTGGGGGATGGTTCACAGAGCTCTGAGCCCGTGGCCCAGGTCTGGATACCAGGCCATGTGACATGGTGGCCTTATTGCCCTGCTCTGAGTTTTGGCGTCCTCCTCAGTCAGGATGAGGGATGACAGGAGTAGGGCCTACAGCAGGAGCTGCCTCTAGGGGACCGACTGCTGCTCCCGGACTTTCCCCAACCTGCCCCTCCATGCAAAGGCCAGGATTTGCACCCCCTGCAGGTGCCCACCTCCATGGATAGCCCCTGGGCCAGCAGTGAGGGAGGAGCACGGTCCCTGGTGGCCCCCCGCAGAGACTGTCCCCACCACTGCCACCAAGGGAGCTGAATTTTAATACTCCAAACACTCGCTCCCTAAATGTGTACACTCTTTAACAGCAGTTAATCTTCAATTAAAATACCTAGAGCAGAAACTAAGATAACTGGTTTAAAAGGTAGAGCTTATTGACAATAAAAGTCTTCTTCATATTGCTTTTCTTTAAAAAAAATTCCACATATTAAAAATGTCATTTTTATGACTTAGGAAAAAAAAAAAACCTCATCCAGAATAATGAAGGCGAACAAAGGCCTGGGGAGCAGTCATCTTCCAGGGGCCATATGTGGCATCCTGATTACTGTATCAGCCCTGTTTCCAAAGTGGAAGGAGAGGCGGGCGGGCAGGCCCCGGGGCTGGCTGTCCTCTCCGGCTGACAGGGAAGCTGAGCTTCAGTGGTCCCTCTCTGATGGTTTACCCCCTCCCTGACCTGTGAAGACTACAGCTGGGATTCGCACAGGGGTCCCCACCACTTCACACAGACATGCCCTCACAGGCAGATCCCAGGCTTGGTTAGTGGCTCTCAGGCTCACAGGGGCTGTGCATGGGGCTGACCCACCTGGCATGCCAACACCCAGCATGCCCTCTGAGGCTGGCTGTACCATCACTGCATGCATACAATATCCATTTGACATCTGTCTGCTGTGTGCACCAGGCACCAGAACCTAGGTTGGCTCCTACCACTTCCACCCCCGTGCCCACACAACATGGTGTGGGGCCCTGATGCCCAGCACAATGCCTGGCACAGAAGAGGTGCCTGCAAGTGGCATCATACCTTCTTCTCACCTCGTCCTGGTCCTTCTCCCGCTGTATTTTACACTACAACTGCCTCTGGATCACTGGCCATCCCTACCAGCCCTGGGGTGCTCTTGTAGGCATGATGGGGATGTGGCTTCCTTTCTCTGGTTCCATGCTACCCCATATAGTTGCTGACAGGCTGGTGCAGACCCTTGTCCACTGGGTTGTTTTTCTTCTTCCAAAACACTGTCTGTGGCTCTGCCCTGGTTAGGATTTATCACTTTGTGGCCACACGGCTCAGGTCCTTCATCATGGCCTTGTGGGGTTACTGTACATATGGGGAGGCCACCCCTGAGTCTGGAGGAGTATACAGGCTTTGGCTTGGAGTATCTCCAACCAGGTGTTCCTCCACTCTCAGGAGTCTGGGTTGTATGGGGCTGGGGAAGACTGGCCCAGGGTTGGGCACAGTGCCGATGGATCTGAGCTGGTATCCATGGGTGTCTCTGTGCCAGCATGAACACGAGGGGTTCTTGTCTGGGAAGTGCAGCATGTGTATCAAAGAATAGCTGTCATCATGGCCCATTTTCCAGGTTTGGCCCTGGTACCACAGCCAGCCATAGGAAGGTCACTGGGTTGGGAGGTGTGGGCTCTGCAGGGTACTTGGGAGATGGCCCCATAAATCTGTTTCCATGTCTGTGAAGTGGGCCAAACAGCCCTCTATTCTAGCAGGGAGTAGGGAACAGCCCCTTAGAGAGGCAGTGAGAGAGAGGCAGTGAGAGAGAGCCATGGAGAGAGCTGGGCATGGGAAAAGGCCCTGCAGATGTACCCTGCCTTCTTCCCCAGCCCTGGAAATGATGCCTTCTTCCTCTTTGTTTTTTCAAATAAAGTTTGTGCAAGCCTTAAATGTCAGACACCTGTGCTACTGGTACTGAGGAGTGAGGTGCCGCACACTGCTCCGTGTATGTGGAATTCACGTCTGCCACATGCATGGTCCTATGTGGGTGTGATGGTAGGGGCTGAGGTGGCCTGAGCTTTGCTCAGAGGAAGCCCCTATCCTCTAAAGACCATGACAGGCCACGAGAAACCCAGGGGACAAGGTGACACGAGTGCTAGCAGAGTAGGCTGGGAGAGAGGCTGGACTCACAACCCCCTTCTTGGATCATGGTGGTCCTACACCAGCCAGGGGCACTCAGAGCCCTGAAGAGAGTGAGCCTGGACCAGGTACCCACAGCATCCTGTGTCACCCTCCAACTAGTCAGGGGGCACAGGTGTGGTCACCAGTGTGGCTGGGGTGACAAAGGTCAAACGGAATGGTCCAGGAGCTGAGAGAGTTGAGGCGGCCTTGGTTACCTTGCCCGGCTCTGCACAAAGCCCACAGCCATACTGGCTGGGGCACAGAGCTGGGCAAGGTTGTAGGGCATCAGGCATACAGCCTAGCATCTCAAAGTTGGAGGCACTTTTGGGGGTCACCTGGGGAGGCCATGCCAACCCAGGAGGGGTGGGGGCTCTTCTGCCTCTTGGGCAGATGGAGAAAGCTGGTGCCGAGAGATCACCACAGCTCGGGGCTGCAAACCTTCATTTCTGGCCTTTTGGAAGCAACGAGCACATCAGCAGCCACTGTCTTCGGAGATCAGAAGTTCAGGAGTTTGCCTCAGATGTGCAGCCTATTCATTCATTTCTTCGATCATATCTACTGAGTGCCTACTCTGTGTCAGGCCCTGCCCTGGGTACTGGGCCTGACACAGCTTACACTGAAGTGAGGAGACAGGCCATTCAGCCACAGGAAAACAGTGGGCATCAGTGGTGATGGTGCCTCCAGAAACGCAGGGAGCTCTGCTGCTTTATAGACAGGGCCAGCTATCTCTCTGGGGCCCAGCCACTGGAGCCAAATGAACAGACATGCTGGTCAGGTTTCTGAATTTGACAGCAGGTCTTCACATACCACTCTTGCTTCTCCGGTGGTCAAAGTCTAATCCTTTTAACATCCCCAAGTGCAGAGACAAGGAAGCAAAAGGTCCCAGAGGTCCCTCCGTGTCTGAAATGAGTGACCAGGAAATCTTTGTGCTACCAAGCCAATCCTGCTGCTCTCCTGCCCCTGATTGTCACAGACACCCCTCACCTCGGCGTGAAATCAAATCAAAACTGCACATGCTCCCACAGAGGCTGCAGGCCCCTCACTTCTGGCTCTAGCCTGGCAGGAGTTTTCCACATGCACACACGTATGCATGCCATGGGCTCCATGGTGCTCGATCCTAGACCATCCCTCCTTCTCATACCTACCTCTCCTACCATACCCCCTCCATAGAATAGGGCAAGTGGGAGAAGGAATAAAGGCAAGTGAAAGGCCTCCACATAATAGCATCATTTGCACACCTGAGCCCGGAATGGCCCACCCATCTTTTTCACTGGGCAGAAGTTCAGGCCCCTGTGCTGAACAAGCCCCACGCATTGGTGTTAATCAAGACCTTGAATTGCCAAAGCAACATAAACTATATCTTAGTTCTCTGAGGAGGCAGAGGAGTCCCTGCCCCACATTTTCATGAGGGAACTCACTCTCACAAGAGGTGGGTAGCTGTGAGGATATGAAGGAAATTGAGGCCAGAGCCTTCTACTTTAAAATGCAGTTATTTGGGGGCAGTAGACCTATTGTGCTTGGCTTCCCTGTCTCTAGGACCCAAATCCAGGTTTTCAGCACCTTGCTTGTGCCCACACACTGAGCCATCCTACCCACCTGACTCCCAGCTTCAGCTGTTTGAGCAACCGGCCAGCAACATGGAAAAGAGGGTGGGATTGGATCTGCGTGAGCTGAGGCCTGATCATGAGCATATTACGTGCTTACTCTCAAGGCAGGTAGTTCATCTATTCTCTTATCTGTAAAATGGACACAATCCTTACTGCACATGGCCAGTACATGGATTAATGCAAGAGAAGGTCATAGCATGTAGGAGGAGCCCCAGGAATGCCTGGCTCTCTCTCCTCTCTGGTGGCCCTGATAACAAAGGCGAAGGGTGGTGTTCTGAGAAGTGCCTGGCCAGAGCCCTCATGGGACTCTAGATTCAGGGTGCTGACGGAGACCGTCCTAGCAGTGGGATGCTACATGTGAAGCACTGACCCCGTGCCCACCGGCACAGGGTAAGCCCTCCCCCAACACTGGCAGCTACTACCTCAGGCACTCTGTGTGGTGTCCCTGGCTGTTCTGACAGCTCACAGCCACCCCAGGTCGGAAAAACTGGGCTCTAGATTCTGAGGAGGGACTCTGCCCAGACAAGCACCAGGTCTGAGGCTCCACTCAGACCGTGTCAGGCAGTCAGTGGGAGATAGAGCTCTTGGAGCTAATACTCTCTTCTGCTGAGGTCAAGCACACCTACCCTGTTAGGGTAGGTCCATGAAATTACTGTATCAAATGAAAACCAAAAGCCCTCCCAATCTTCCTGTAACTGGACCATGTTTATAAGCTGGGGCCTCCTGTAACCAGGCAGCCAGTCTCTTCCAGGCGTGTGGGGTGGACCCTTTCCAGAGGGATAGCTTTGCTACTGCCCACTGTGTGGCTCAGGATGACCGTGTGAGCTCTCTGGGCTGGCTCATCAGCTGGTAATCGGGGCTGAACAGAAGATGTGTGTCCCAGATGGCTGGGAGGGTGCCAGGTAGGAGCAGATGGTGGAGCTGCATGGAGCTTGATGCCCTCCATGTCCCTGTTGGACAAGTATCAATCATTAGGTGGTGCTAAGCCCCCTTGCCACCCAAGCCCCTCTGCCTCTTCTGCAGCCCCAGTGATAAATGACCCCAGCATGCAGCTCCTCCCCCATGGTCCATCTCTCCTCTCCCTCTTTCCATGACTCTGACTCGGTCAATGGACATGGCAAATGGTCTCAGCCCCAGCTCCTGCTGGCACCCCACTGGAAGGCCTTCCCCAGTCCCCTGCCCAGCTGATTTGTCCTTTAAGTGGCAGCTCAAGCTGGTTGTCTTCTCTAGTGCCACCTACCCTGGGATGGGTCCTGTGGTGCATGATATGCTCCCAGGATCCTGAGGGCTCTGACCCACAGTACAGAAAAGGGGGGAGTATCAGGGAGGTCCTGAAGATCATCAGCCTGGGGGATCCTCTGCCTTATATTGGAAAGGCAGACCGGATACCCCCCTCACACCTTCCACTCTGTCTTCTAGACTGGGTTTCAAAGAGCACCTGCCAAAAGGGTATGAGCTAGAGAGGGCGGGGCTGGCCTCCCTCTGCCAGATATTTTAGGCATACCACATGAAAACACATGGTCAGTGAGGAGACGCTGGGGTTGTGACACACTGCACCAGGGAGGCCCAGGCCAGGCTGGTCCCTTACTGGAAAGAAGTGAGCCCATGGTGGGTGTTTCTTCCAGTCCCACCCATCTCTGGATGAATTCTAGGCTTTTGGGCCTAGCCTGCCAGCCCTCAGGGTCCCAGGGAAGCCTACCCCTAGCTTTAGCTATACTGCTGGTGCTCACCTAATGTGCCTGTATCCTCCTGTTGGCTTCTCCAGCTAAGCCATGAGGGCTGCTCCTCTGGATGCCTTCTGGAAAGGCCCACGGTCCTTCTCAGTCTGTGTTTGCCTGCTTGCCTTTGCTGAGCTTTCTCCCTGGGCCATGAGTTCCTTGGGAGGTAGGGCTATAAGGCACTCACCACCCAGCCCCAGGCCCGAGCAGGCTATGGCATATGCATTTACTCAATCTTTAGCCGAGCATGTTGATTCAGTCTCTATCCTCATGGGGCTTATGCCCAGTAACCACTGGGTGAACAGACCCTAACATCAGAAGTTAACAAGTGCTGTAGCTCTGCTATGTCTATGTTCTCATCTAAACGTGCTCTTTCATTTGTCTGTTTAGCCACAGCAGCCCTATGTGGAAGTCTTATCATTTCTCCCCAGCTTAGAAATGAGGAAACTGAGGCCTGGAGAGGTGAAGTCATCTGCCCAAGAACACACAGCTAATTAAGTGGTGGAGCTGGAATCCTGACTGGCTTGGGCTTGAGAAAGTGTGTTCTCACCACCTGACAACAGTGTGCCTTTCATGTACCAGGAAAGGAAGAGTGGTTGCTGTGAGCATGAGGACTGTGAAGTACTGACACAGGGAGACCCGGGAGGGGGCCTCTGGGTGTCGTTTAAAGCCAATCTGAAATAGGTACATAAGGAAGCCATGGGAAGGAAAAGGGATAGCGCTGTGGGCAGAGGGAATGGCATGTGCAAAGGCCTGGAGAAGGGAAGAGGCTGGGGCTTGGGGGGAAGTGACTTAAAGCTGGTGTGGTGGTGGCACAGGGAGAGCGAGGAGCTTGGTAGGGCCAGCCGCCTCTCAGGCCTAGAGGCTGTGAGCCATGAGAAGCCACCGGGGTGGAGGTGGGCATGGGCCTCAGTGGATTCTGAATGAATGAATGACAGGATGAATAAATGCACTGTAGCAAGTCAGGGGAGAGAGCTGTGGAAAGAACAACATCCTGTCCCAGATCGCTTCTCGGGGACAATGACCCCTCTGGCTGTCGCCATCGAAGGCCACTGTGCACTTACTCCCCCACCTTCAGGGAGTACAACGACCACCCCACACATGGGTGGGTGGACTGTGGCTAAGGCCTTGAGGGTGACCAGGCCCAAGCATTGGCAGCAGGAGCTGGGAAAGTGGTAGGCTTCCAGGGCTGGCAGGAAGCCACCCAAGATGCTGACCCTATGCCCAGTGGGTCAGACTGATGGATACAGTGCAAAGGTTGGGGGTGTGGGGTCCCATGGAGGCTTTGAGGGGGCTCCAGAGGGCCCAAGAGTGGAGGGAGGAACATAGAGGAATTCTGTCCAAGTCAAAGGACTAGGGCTTTGCTCAGTGCCCCCAAGTGATCCCCTGTGTTAACAATTTCTAGTGCTGAGCGGAACAGGGAGGGGAGAATGTGGGAGTATCCACTCAAATTACTTTTGTGCAGTTTTAGGGGAGCCCAGTTCCTGGAGACACAGTTGGGTGGGCCTTTGTCCTCATAGGCTGAGTTGATTCAGAGTCTCCTGTCTCCTAGACCTACCTCATTTCCACTTAGCTCCCAGACACCTGACCCAGGTCTCTGCCCCTGATATTCCTCAGGTCTAGATACTTAGCTCAATGCCTCTTCCAACCCCACAGCTGGAAAAGACCAACTGAGACCACTTCTTCCAGGGAGTCCTCTGTGCTGTGTGGACAGGCCCTGCAAGCAGGACTTCCAGAGCCCCTGGACAGGGAGCTGGTGCTGGGCTTCCCTTTTACCAGCTGGGTGGCCTCAGGCCAGCTTCTCTCAGACTCTCAGAGCCTTCATGGCCAAGTCTGTGGCATGAAGACCATGGTCCTCATCATGTGGGCAGTGGAAAGGGTAGGTAAATGGGATGGTAGCACTGAGCAGGGGCTTTCCTCTGAGCAGGGAGGGTTTCAACGGTGCAGGCAGGGTCCTGTCTGGCCTGCTGCATGGCCTGGACCAAGCCAAAGTGATTCAGAACTGTCCTTTCCCTCTCTGGAGATGACATGAGCAGAAACTAGTGACTGTCTCACATTTGGTTTCCTCAGCTGGTAGAGACATGGTCACATGTCTGGCCACATAGTACCTTCATTTCAGTCACTTTGAAGAGGATTTTTACTTTTTTTTCTTAAAGACTAGCTACAACAGTGAGAACTGCCAGGATATGTGGGCATTTTTATCCAAGGAAAACTCAAGCATATGTGGGGAAGAAGGGGCAGAGCTGCTGTCTCTTTCCTAAGCAAACCACCCACAGTTCCTTGCCCTGTGGCAAGGTCCAGCGTTGGGGAAGGAGAAGGGTGCCCAGGAGAGCGGCTAGGTCACCCATGGCCCCATGGGCCAGGCACCCGTGCCCTGGTGGAGAACACAGAATATGAAGCTCTGGGTTGCTGGGCCTGCTCCCCGCTGCTGTCAGGGAGGCCTGGCCTCTGGCCACAGCTCCCACAGAGTCCGCTTCCCTCTGAAATCATGGTATCACCTGCCATTACACAGCCCCTCCCACCAGACTCAGCTGTCACCAAGTCCCTCAGCTGCTTATGTGGCTGGAGGAAGAGAAGTAGCCAGGGGGTGCAGGGGACTGGTGGGCAGTACCTGATGGCTCATTCATTCATAGCAACATGTGCAAAGGGATAGAGCACCCTGTTTTCTGGCTCATCTGGCACTCTATCTCTCCCTGATCTAAATTTCAGTTACCTTGTAAAGGCCATCTGAGTCCCTCGTCACCATTAAAATTCCTGGATGACCTACCCAGGGTTTCCCAAATCTCGTTTCCATGTTGCTAATTTTGCCACCACCTTTTTAACTTACTGAATATTTCTTTAAATCAACTCACTTATTCAATTATAAAATGTTATAAGCTACCATAAATGGAAATGCAGCATCCCTTGTCACCACAGAATGCATAATATTAAAGCAGACACATGCCTAGCAACATTGTAGGCTTGTTTGAATATTGTCGTGAATCCTCTTGCACACCCCAGGGAGGTCTGCGCAGCATGCTAGGGGTACTGCTGCTCGAGCTGTTTCCTGGGTGCTCCTTCCACAGACCAACATGCCTGTTGGAGCCTCCTTGCCTCCTGTCCGTCTGTCCAGCTGCAGCTGGGGGGTTGGGAGCCCTGGGCTCAAGGCCAGTCTCAGGGCTTGGCTGTGGATTCTCATGATTGCCAAGGTTGGTCAATGACTTGGGTAGAAAGGAACTCAAAGCTACCAAGTCAGTGCAGGTGAGACGGGCAGTGTGGGCATGGGACCCAGCCAAACTGTGGGGACCTGGCACCTGGCAGGGCTCACTGAGCTGTCCTGAGTGTGAGGATGTCCTACACACTCTATAGCGGAGGCTATAGGTGGCTTATTGTGGGTCAAATGTGGCCCCTAGAGGGGCATTTAAAATTGTGGACTGGTTACCAACATTTAAAAATGCAGGCTCACATTCCAAAGGCAACAGGTAGCCTGAGGCAAGCATGCACTGCCGCTTCAGACAGGGCATGGGGCCCCCACCCTGCAATCAGTGCCTCCCACGACAGACTCAGCCAACCTCAACGAGGCTGCCTGCCTGGCCTGGGAGCATTCTCATTTCCTGGGTCTCGTTGCAGGTCTGAGCTACAGTAGCCCCGTGGATGGTGAACCCTAGGGCTGTCTGGAGCGCAGGAGGAACCCAGACTGCCCATCATGGCTTCGGGTGGCCCAGGGAGATGCCAAAGAGGCTGTCTTTGCCAGCTAGTGCCCCTTCTCAGATCCCTGAGCGCTGTGGGGTTTGCAGAAGCCACACACTCAAACAAGACCCCGTATGGGCTGCCAGAGAAGGTGGGGGTGTTGGGAGCCTGGGACCCTGCCTTGCCATTGATGCTACTGTGTGCCCTGCATGACTCTGATCCTCTGTTGTTTCCTCTGGGACTTGGGATAACACCACCTTTCCCACGAGACTGTGGGGAGGGCTAAGAAAAACCCTAGTGCACTCAGTCCAGTAGATGCTGGGGATGTGGTAGCAAAATGAAGAAGTGGAAGCTCTGTTCTCTGGGCATTGCCCCTCAATGAGTTCTTAACTTTGGTCATGTCCCCTCTCTGGCATCAGTTGCAGGCACAGGGGCCTCCAGCTGCTTCAGGTTCTACACCCTCTATTCTCTCCCCAGCAAGCAACTGTGCATGCCTGCTGAGAGTGAGACATAGGGGGGACAACACCATGCCCATTGAATTGCCAGAGTTGCTGTGAGGCCTATGTGAGTAAGCAAGGTCACTTAGGCCCAGCTGGGTCTTGAGCATCTCCCTCAGCCTCATGGCTACTTGGTCACGGAGTCTGGTCTGGCCTGTTGCTTATCTCTCTGCCTCCTCCATTCTGGGTCACCCCATCATCCTGGACCTTCTGATCCTGCCCCTCACAAAGTGGGTCAGTGGGTCATGGGATCTTCTGGAGGCTTCATCAGGCTCCTGCCAAAGATTCTTCAAGGACCCACCATCCATCAGGGGGATCCCTGACCTCTTCAGGTATCAAGGCATCCCATGCCCTGTCCAGTGCCCCCCAACAGCCCAGGTGCTTTGGGCACAGAATGTCCTCTCTCCCAAGCAATAGCCATGGCTTTTTCTGCCTGAAACTTCCTTCCCTAGATCACCACTCCCACCTTCAAGGCTGAACTCAGTGCCACCTCCTCCGAGAGTGGTTCCCTTTGAGCCAGCCTGGCTACTGCTTCTCTCTGTGCCTGCAGACAGAGGCACCTGGGCCTTCCTTCCCGGGGCTCACACTGTCATCAGAGACCAAGAAGAAAAATGCCAGCCTGAGAGCAGAAACCAGCCTCCACAAGATTTCTGAAATATTTGAATGACTCCCTCACCTTCAAACTCAGGACATTTGACATGCAATTCTGAATTTCTAGTTTGTCTTGAAAAGCCAGAGGACCTGTCCTCACACTGCCATCCTGCTGCAGCGGGGTGAGGCAGGTCCACCAGCTACTCTGTATTTACTGCCAAACCCTGCTTCTTTTCCTTGAATTGAGATTGGCTCCCTTCATTCTGTGACCTGCCTGTCCCCGGTAGACACTCGTATTGACAATCCAGCAGGATAAGCCTCTGAGCCTGAGCCCCCTACCCCTGACTTCGCAGCACCAACTGCTGGCTGATACCTGTTAGACAGGGCTCAGTATAGGCTGTGGTGATGTAAAGGGCATGGGCTCGCTGTCTCAGTCTTGCTCTCCCACAGGAGATGGCCAGAGCTTAGGCTGTACACTCAGACTGCCAGGACCCAAACCTTAGTTTGGGCTCAGATCAACTGTGTGGCTTCATGGAAGACACTGGACTCTATGGCTCAGTGTCCTCATCTGAAAAGTGGGAGCAGTACTAGAACTTCTCTTACAGGGTTGCTGTAAGGCCTAGGTGAGTTAACAGAATGTAAAGCACTTAGAACAGTGTCCAGCACAAAGCAAGTTCTAAACGATATTAGTCATTTTTATCCTTACACCACAAACACTACCACCCTCGTGTGTACCGTGTACCCATCAGTCAGCACAATAGCACAGACGTCTTTCGAGTACTTACTGTGTACCAGGCCCTGCTCTAGGTGTGGGGGACGTAGCAGTCTACAGGTAATGTTTGCAGAGGGGACGGACTTAGATGACCAACACACAGATGAAGGAGGATGTTGTGGACTGTGCTGTGAAGGCAGTACAATAAAGTAGCAAGGGACAACACTGGGCCCAAGGTAGGGGTGCTATTCTGGATGGGTGCTCTGCTAGGCTGGTCTGAAGCCTGGAGGACCAGAAGGAGCCGGCTGCAAATATTTGAGGGGGAAGCCAGTGGGGGCTTTGCTCAAGACCTCATGGGGCAAGGAGGACGCTGATGTGGCTAGAGGAGGGGGCTGTGAGGAGGTGGGGTCTGGGGGCTATGCACAGCTCACCCTCACCAGCCACAGCAGCTGCCCCTCTTAGGGAGAAAGCAGGCGGTACCCGTCTGCACCCTCTGCCGGCTGCCTTTTGTAGATGGCCGTGAGCTGGGCTGAGTGCCCCTTTAGCACAAGGCTGGGGAGGGCTGGGGAGGTGGTGGTTATTTTTTCTTCTCTTTGCTTTTTTCCCCCCCAGGTTCATCCTAGTATGGCTGTGAGGACACAGAGGGAGAAAGGGCAAGAGTTGAGAGTGACAGGAATTTATGAGCTCAGAGTGCAGGCTGCCTTTGGCAGGGGTGGGGGGGAAGGGAGCTCCTTTTGCCAAAACAATATTTAATTTTTTTAAAAGGCTGCTACAAAGCCATGATTAAGCTCAAGGCCCTAAAACAAGCCCATAAAATCGAAAAATATTTATCTGGAAGGGTGGCAAGTCCAATAAAAGTTTTATGAATGTTTTATAACTGCCCTGTCAGGAAGCTGGCCTCTCACTCACCTCCCTTCTGTGAAAAAAACAACACACACACATACTCATGGGCACAGACTCGCACTGGCACAGACTCACGCTTACACCTGTGGACAGGCAGACTGAGATACATCTGCACACACATACAGCCCCTACAATCTCCTGCTGGTCTGCACTGTCTCAGGTGGGAATGGGGCATGGGGGAGGAGGGTAGGCACGTCTCTTTCAGAGCCTGTACCAGTTTGCAAGGACCTGCATCCTGGGGCCTGGTCAAGGCTGCCAGCATCTTGGCTCTGGGCATGCTGCCTCCTCCTCAGCCCTACGTTCTGGCTCTCAGCTACGTGTCTACCCTCAGCAGGCACAAGGCCTCAGGTCCAGCCTCCAGTTAGCACCCTATTTACCCAGGAGAGGCACCTCAAAATCCAGGAGTTGGAAGGGAGCTTTCTGCTTTGAGGCCTTAGATTTCTTTACCATGGCAACCCAGAGGGCTTACTGGGAGGACAAAAACTGCCAGGGACTTTATCCTTTGTCACAATCTGGAGGAATGAGTGTCAGGACCCCTAGGAAGTGGCCTGTCTCTAATGGCTTCTCCTGTCCTGATGCTGTGGATCAAGTCCACACCAGGCCCTGGCATGAGTTAGCTATGCCAAGCACTCTCACTGCATTTCCTGAGGCAGCTCACTCTGACCCCTGGGCCCAGCCAACTGGATCTTCTCACCCTGATGTTCACCGTCTTACCTATCTCAGGGCCTTTGCACAGACCTCCTCACTATAATGCTGCTTCATCTAAATTCCCCTTGGCTTCATCTAAGGCCCATGAGACTGCCTTTTTCCTATCATGCCTGGCCTCTTCTTCCATGGTGCCCATTTGTCTGGAAGCACGAGCCACCTCAGGGCCGTCTGACCACCCCTTTGAGCTCTGGGAAGGCAGGGACAGAGCAACTTCTCTTGCCATTTAGTTCCTAGCCTAAGCCAAGGGTGTAGCATGGAAGAGGTGAACAACAATGACTGAGCAAGCCTCGGACTCTAGAGCCTGGAGGTACAATGCAGGCGGCTTCCCCAAGGTCCCCACTGGTCCTGGCCCAACTACTAGAGGCCAAGCCTGGCAATGCTCAGGCCTTGCCCAAAGCCTACCCTTGCCTCAGAGAGATCGCCCCCTTTCTGGGGCAAGGCCCAGCTCCTGGGGTCAGTCTGCAGCAACCAGCAATTCCCTTTCTAACAACTTTGAAGATGAGCACTTAGGTCGAGGGGTGCCACCTACATACCTGGCACTGACAGTTGCTTCTAGATTCCAGCTCACCTCATTTGCACATTCTTCTTCTTTAGGTAATGTGATAGGCTCCAGATCTATGAAGCAGCCACCAGGAAGGCTTAGGAAAACATAGGGATCTGACTTCAAGTTACAGATGGGAAATGGCTTTTGGCAGAAATCAGAGGAGGAATCCAGGGGCCCAATTCCCAATTGAACACTCAGGGTTCCCTTCACCTCCAAGAGCCAATGAGAACCTCCAGGCCTGCTCTCTTGGGGGAGGCTAGAGGGATTCCCACAAAGGCCCGATATTTAGGACCAATCTTGGGCTTCTGAGAAACCTGGCTGAACAGAAGCATCTGGGGAGAAAGTTGCTCCAAAATCCCAGTGACTGCTTCCTTCACTGGCAAGAAATGGGGAGCAGAGTAAGGCACAGGCCAGTGGGGTGAGCTCAGAGGAGAGGCTGGCAGGCCCTCGTGTTACCACAGCTGCACACATTCTAGGACCAGACAATCAAGCTTCCTTGTGCCTACCTATAGAAATGCTGACACTGCTCAGTAGAGGGCAAGAGTGGAAACAGTCCACCTGTCCCAGAAGGAGACAGGTATACCCACCATGCTGCTATTCAGACTATGAGGTAACATATAGCAGTCAAACAAGTCACCCGGAGCCGTGGACTGGAACAGCTACTGTTCCATCAATACTTGGTTCAGTGCGAGACCATGCATGTGAAAACCGAAAACACAGGAAACCATGACGCTATTTGGACGCAGTTGTGTGTGGCCAGAATACAGACGCCCATGAGCACAAGATCCCCAGCTTATGGGGGTGGGAGGCCTTCTCTTTACTGGTGATATTCTATTTCTTAAAAAAAGAGGGGGGGTACTGAGAAATTTGAAACGTGACAGATGTCCACATCTGCATGACGTTGCTATATTCTGTTCTGTATGGCTTTTTTCAGGGTTACAAACAATTTTTTTTTTTTTTTTAAGAAAAACAAATACTCATTAAAAGGAGAAAAGGTGCAGAGATGTGAGCTGTGAGGTCACAAGCTGTGCTCTGGGCAGTCCCTGCCTAGGCCCTTGCTCCTCTGCTCTCAGCTTCTTCATCTGCCCACTAGGGAGCACGAAGCCAGGCTCAGACAGCTGTCCCAGGGCTGGCTGGGCATATGTGTGTGGCATAAAGAGACTGTGACCGAGTCAAGCCGGGTCTTCAGTGTCTGCTACCACCCAAGTTATTACCGCCTTGCTCCCTACACACTTGGCCTGAGAAGCACCAGTTGTCCTAGGACCTATCCTCATCCTGGGGAAATAAGGTGGTATCAAAGCTATGCAGCAGTGGGTGCCATGGGGATAGCAGATGAGGTTGGGGCAGGGCTCCTGGAGTAAGCTCTAAGACCCCAAAGAAAATACTTGCCCAGTCCCATTTCCCTTGCTTTGTGAACTTCCTTCTAAATGGGTCCCTGGCCACTGGCCTCTATGTGCTGCTGGGGCACACACCCCAGAGGACCTCTTCCTGGGGGCCCTATGCTCACAATGGCCACAGTGAGAAGTCCTTGGGAGCACCCCGTGTGGATGACATGGGACCATGCCCAGGGCGAGGCTGGCCGGCAGATGGTTTCTGTCCACTGCGCTGTGTTTATGTTAATTGCAGATATTTTTAACGTATTGTGTTACTCCATCCATCTTTGTGAACGGTCTGTCTTGTAAAATTCTTTTAATGATGTTATTTTTCCTTGCCTATCTTCATCATCTACAATTATTTATAATATCATTGTCTTTGTTTCAAACACTGGGTATAAACATTGTTGTAACAGTTCTTCGATGGGGTTCATATAATTTTTACAATTGCTTTGAAATACTTCAATGGCCAAAGGGGGAGGAGGTTGGTCATTGGTTTGGGGGAAAAAAAGACACCCTAAAGTGCTCTCTGCTCTTGGTGAAAGGTCCTCCTCCATCAGGATGGCTTCCAGGAGAGGCTGGCTCTTGTCAGGGGCGGTCCCTCTAGAAAGTGGGGTGGGGTGGGAGGGGGCAGGTTGGCAACACTAGCTTGCAGCAGGGTTAGGTTTCAGAGCCGCCTTCCCTACAGACAAGGGGCAAGATCCATAAAGGCCACCATCAGGGTAAGACGCCAGTGAGGAAGATGGATGGCTTATTTTCATTTTTATAGGGAGTTTCTGAAGCCTCCACTCTCATCCCTCACCTCTCCTCCACTCTCTTTTCTCCCAGCCAAGTGCTTTCTAGAGTCTCCCTGGCTGGCTGGCCTGCTGTGTAGAGCACAACCCAGCGCAGTGCCTGAGCCTGGGACAGAGCACACCCTCCCCTCGGGGTCACTGGGGCTGTCCAGAGCTGCCCCTAACAAAGTTGGTTTTGGAGCACCGTGGGGCTGATGTGGGGATAGCTGGGGATAGACCACTATCATCGGGGCCAGCAGCTAGCCTGGAGCTCAGGGGCTGCCTAAAACCTCCTGCCTCGTGTCTGTTCTGCCATGCTTGCTGTGAACTCTCAGGGGCTCCCACCAGCAGTCTGCCAACCTCCCGGAACACCAGCACCATCATCATCCTTGAACATACCTCTGACCCTGGCCTTCTCTGCCCAAGACCCGTGGTAGCTCTCTAGTGCCTGGCAGTGAGCCCCGAACAGCCCACCCCCAAGCCTCACACCAAGCCCCTTTGCCTCCCCCTCTGTGCCTCCCAACAGGCTGGGTGTGCTAGCCTGCCTGCCTTCCTTAGGCAGTACAGGGCTCTGGGGATGTACTGGTGCGCAGATTGAACACAGACCCTGCCCTCAGGGGCTTCACAGGTGGTCCTTGAATCCAGCAAAGGGCAATTCATCCTTTAAGGGCTTGGAGAAGACCCCTGCCCCAGTCCTTGGCTCCCTCCTGCATGATCTCAGACAGATCTCCTCCACGGCTCTGGCCAGTGGGGTGATGAAGCTGCCTACCCGTGATGTAGCTGGCCTGTCTGGGGACAGAACCTAGGCTTAGGTTCAGGACTTAGAACCTGGCACCGAGGGATTTGCATTGGGTGAAAGAGACCTTTGGACCAGAGATGTGGGTGCCATGGTGGACGAAGGGCCATCTGGGCAGATGCCTGCACAGGGCCTTGGAGAGACAGAGTTTACATTTACACTTTGGGGATCTGAAGGTCAGAATCAAAGAGGTACTCAGACCCCAGGGTAGGAGGCCAAAGTGGAGAATTCTGGGAGGTCTTTATAAGCATGCCCAGGGAACTGCACCCTTTTCTCCACTTACCTTCTTTTCTAGGCCTCTTTAAAGATATGGCAAAATAGTTACCAAAGAAATGCAAATGAAAACACCCAGATGCCATTTTCCATGTGTCAAATTAGCAAGGATAAAGAACACACAGGCAGCCAGTGCTGCTGTGGTGGTGGAGGAACAGATGCCCTCACACAGGGCTGACAGGAGTATAAAATGATGGGCCACTTGTGGAAATCACTCTGCCAGGAACTTTCAAGAACATTTTAAATGTTTTTATTTTCTTTTTAAAAATCAGACAATTCAACTTCTGAGAATCTATCTTAAGAAAAACACCTTATATTTAAAGACAGATTTACACACAAAGATGTTGCCAGCAATGCTGTTTAGGTCGAGCAGTTGTCAACACCCGAATGTGCAACAGATGCCTGGGTAACCTGTAGTACTGGCCAGGGTGAGTGGTGGGGACTGTGTCACACCACCACTGAGATGGTGGTCACGTTAATGGTGACAACAGCTAAGTTCACACTGTGCTCGAAGTGTGCCAGGCACTGTGCTGAGTGTTATATATGCTTGCCCATTTTACCATGCACTTAGATGGTGGAGCATCCCATGTAGGGCATACCTGTTATCCCCAATTTATGGATGAGGGAACTACAGCTTGGAGAGGCCCAGGCACTTCCCCAAGGTTACAGACCTGGTAAGTAAAGGTGCTGGTTGTGGGCCAAGCTCTGGTCCAAGGACAGGACCCAGGCTCTTAGTCAATGCACAACTCAATGCCCTGAAGACTACAGAGTAAAACACAAGAGGAAGTAAATCTTACATGGTAATAATGATTGAAAAGAATCAGAATACAAGATTGTATACACTCATCCTCTCCACTACATAAAAATCAGCCTTTGCAGAGAAAAGGCAGAGGAAACCAAGTGAAAATATTAATGATGGGACTATGGGAGACCTGTTTCCCTTCTTTTTACTTTTCTTTAAACGTAACGTGAATTTCCTAAATGAATAGTGCTATTACTTTTAGGTTATAAAAAAAACAGTCTATGATTTTGTTTCAAACCTCCTAAAACATCTCATTTGGAAACAGACTCTGACTCATGTGTGAAAGGGTGTGCCCCTGCTGGAACAGGAGGAGGACAGTAGGGTGGTCTAGGGCCAGAACAATCATCTATACCTGCCACAGGTTCTAATGGGAAATTCTGCCCTGTTTTTCAGGGCAAATATTGCCCAGTCTGCTGAAGACTTCTGAGACCTAGTTAGGCAAACTGGCAGACTGTGATATCCTTACTGCTTTTCTACCTCACAAGTCAGCATAGCAGGGCTGATGAGAATAAATGATATTATCCTTGCAATTGGGCCAGTCATTGCGATCAAGGAGAGGAAGGTTTACAACAGCTGAGGGGACATGGTTCTTCTAGAGCCCACCATGCATGGACCTGACAAAAGAGAGCTTAGTCGGAGCTAACTGTATGGGGTGCTGGGGACATGAGGAGACTCAGTTGGGGCCTTCAGCCTAGGGGAGGTGACCAGGGAGACAGGCAAGAGGCCATAGCAGTCCAGGGGGCCCAGGAAAGAGGTCAGTCCTGGATGCCAAAGGGCCCCATAAAGGGCACTCTCCTGAGGGTGAGCAGAAGTCAGGGGTTAAGACAAGGCCACTTCAGTGTGAGGACAGCCTGGCACAATCAGTGGGCACACCTGCTTGCAGTAAACACTTGCTGTTTCTGCTGATTCTTGCAATAGACCCTGGTCTTCCTTGGGGAAGCAAGGATCCACCCTTGGTGCCAGGAGGTGACATGACACAGACTGGGTGCTGGTTTGCAGAGGGGAATGGGGCTCTACTTTGGTGGGACTACCAGGAAGAGAATCTCTCTCTCTCTCTCTCTCTCTCTCCACTAGACTCAAAGCTGGAAGACCACTCATGAGGGAGCCAGCCTGGGGGCAGCCACCTGGGGGAGGGCTGGGCTCAGCCTAAGGACACTGGGATCCAAGCTAAGCCATGCCTGGAACACAGCACTACCGCTGGACTTTTTCAGGCACATGGGTCAACGAGTTATGGTTCTGTTACCTGCAATGGAGACTTCAACTATTCCATTTCTTGATCCCATCCAGGTGACTGTCTGGAGCATCACCAGAATGCTCATTCGCCCATTTACTCATCAGTGAGCAATTAGTACATGCGGCCCAGACAAAGACAGTAAAGACCGAGACCTCCCCCTGGACTTGCTCCCCACACAGCTGTGCACCAGGAGTGGATGAAGCTGGGATCCAATTTGTCTATGTGGAGGGGTGACCGTGGCACTGCTGGAGGAAGGCAGGGAGGGTACACCAGAGATGGCATCTGAGCCCAGTGAAGTGACCCTGCACAAACAGAATGAGGGATAGCCACTGTGGTCCTATGAAGGGCCAAAGGGTAGCATATGGCCAAAACAGGGTAGGAGTGGAGGAGAAGGCTAGTGGGAGGCTGCGAATGAGCCTGGATTCTGCTCCAGGAGCCTAGACTCTGCCAGTCACAGTCACGGCAGCTTCCTGAGTGCTAGTGTCTGATGTCCTCCCATGACAAGTCAGGGACTCTGGGCCAGGGTTATGGAAGCCACAGAAGAGAGTGCTTACTAACAGCCAGATGCTGGAAGAGGTCATCTGCGGAGTTAGTACATTTACCAATCTCCTGAGAACCACAAATACTAAATTCACTGAGCACAAATACTACAGATCTTATCCTATGCTTGGCTCCCCAGGTGACTGTCTCTCTGCCCCTGTGCAGAGGAAAGAAAACTCAGACTTACTGACCTTTAACCAGATCCAGGCACATTATATACATTTTTCTCACTTACTCATCACAACCCTGAAGGTGGGGAATGCTCCCCATTCTTATACAGGAAAACTGAGATCCAAGGCATTCCTTTTTTTTTATTTTTATTTTTTTTAATTTTTATTATTATTTTTTTTCCAAGGCATTCCTTTAACCACCCCCTTAACCAGAGGGGCCAAGCCCAAACTGGAACTTCTGGAATTCACCTTGGACCCTGAGCTCAGGCCAGGTGGAGCAGGTGGACGAGAGGTGAGGAATAAAAGGGGAAGAGCAAGGACCTTGGATCTCGAGGGCCTGGATTCCAATCCCAGTGCTGGGGCTCCATGGCTGTATGAATGTTTCTGTACCTCTCTGTGCCTGTTTCCTCATTGGTAAAATGGAAATTTCAGTAACTGGAATTTTATAATAACATCTTACTTCAGATTTGGGGGTGAAGATTAAATGACATCGTTATGAACAAAATACAAATCACGCATGGCACACAGTAATAACTATAAGTGTTTTCCATGTAGACATTTAAAAACTCTTTTTTTAAAAAATATATTTTTAAATCTTGTTTTCTTTAGAGATTTATTTATTCATGAGAGACACAGAGAGACGCAGAGACATAGGCAGAGGGAGAAGCACACTCCTCACAGGAGCCCGATGTGGGACTCGATCCCAGGATTCCAGGATCACGCCAAAGGCAGACATAGTCAACCACTGAGCCACCCAGGCACCCTCTAAATATATATTTTTAAAGATTTGTTTATTCACAAGAGAGACAGAGAGAGAGAAAAAGAGAGAGAGAGAGAGAGAGAGGCAGAGACACAAGCAGAGAGAGAAGCAGACTCCCTGTGGGGAGCCCGATGTGGAACTCAGTCCCAGAACCCCAGGATCACACCCTTAGCCAAAGGCAGATGCTCAACCACTGAGTCACCCAGGCATCCCTAAAAATTCTGATAGTGAATCACAAACACTGAAGGAACTCACATGTCTTGGCCAACTTCCAACATGCCCCTATTCAGTTTGTATTTACTGGGCCTCACTCCTGCCAGGCACTGGGGTGGGGTCTCCCAGAGTCTCCCCTCATCCGCTCATGCAAACTAATCTATGGGACAGTAAGGAAGTGTCCATGGACAGAACAACCCAAATTTGAAGCCTAATGCATGAGAAAGGCAAAAGTTCAAAAATGACCTTAGGTGTTAGCTATAACAGGAAAAAAAAAAAAAATCAGAGAACACCCAGGAGGGAGATGGGGAAGTAACTGTGGGACCATTCACTGCACAGCACCATGGAGCCTTTGGGAGTGAGGGCTAGGGAGGCTATGCACCAACATGAAGAGCTTCTTATGACAGGTGACCCTAAGGGAAGACCCAGCAATGAAGGGAAGGTCCACTGTGAGCTGGCTGACCCCAAGGGAAGAGCCAGAGTGAGCTGGGTGAGTGGTATGGTACCAAACAACGCAATCACTGAATCTGTCCTCTACTTCAAACTCTGGGCCAGGTTCTTCACACACATTGCTCCACACTGTTCTCTCAGTCATCCTACTCCACAGAAGAGACACAAGCCCAAAGGAGGCAGAGGAGCTGCTCGAATGTCTTAGCTGCTAATGATATGGGAGCTTAAACTCTCATTCTTGGCCCTGGGCTCTTTCTGCCCACACCAAATGATACCTTAAGAAGTCCCAGATGGAGAAGTAACCAAAAGTCCACTTGATGTCACTGGGTGAGCAGGCTCTGGGTGGCATTCTTATCTCCAGATTTTTTTTTTAATTAATTTTTATTGGTGTTCAATTTACCAACATACAGAAAAACACCCAGTGCTCATCCCGTCAAGTGTCCACCAGATTTTTAAGCTTTCTCTCTGAGACCATGCAACTTTTATGAGTGAGAACTGGTTCAGGATTAACACATGGCATTTGGATCTTTCTGGTTGATCCCGTCCAGAAGTGACCCAGTCCTATTAGGAGAGCTCCCTGGAGATGTCCAGGCAGTGATCCCAACCTTTGAGCCATAATTAAACAAACATAGGGCCACAGGAGCCTCAGCTAGGAGCTATAAGTCCCTGACTCACTAGCAGGTGGCAGCAGCCCCTCTGGCCCAGGGCTGGGCCCTATGTGAACCATGAGTGGCTCCCTGGGGACAGGAGCTAGAACCAAGTGGTTGTGTGGCCTGGTAAGAGGGTCCCAGGGGAGGATGAGGGCAAGAGCTAGGTGAGCCCTGAGTGCACATGCTGGGTACCAGGTTTTGTCCCTGCTCTGGCCGGCCTGGCTCTGTACCCCCTGGAATCCTATACTCTGCTGTCTCCCAGTCCTCTTTCAGCACCAAGACTAGGGCTTTGTGGTGGGACAATGTGGGGTCCAGACCTAACTACCCAGTTTTGCAACCTGTACACGGCCTCAACAAGATCTGTATAACCATGGAGACCAAGCAAGATGCTGGCTACCAATCCTCAGATGGTTCACATTGGTGCAATGACCAGTATTGTGGTTGCTCTTCTCACTGCCATCCCCAGGTGCACCTGCTGACCAGAAGGATCCTGGGGAAAGCTCAGCAGCTTGCTGGAGCAGCAGCCACGGCAATGGCAGCAAACCCTGGGCAAGCGCTGACCGCACAGGCACAATGCTAAGCACCTGTGTGGATCACCTGCAAAAGCATGTGCTGGACTGGTTCCCTTCTGTCCTGAACGCAGTCTCTCCCAGGAGGGCTGTACGTAGTGTCAAAGGTGAAGGGTCGTCCCAGCATAAGACCCGGGGCAAGTGATTTAACCTATAACAGTTCCCAACTCCAAGGGCCATTCCAAGAATGAAATCACATAATTTATGCAAAGCATTGAGGACCAGCGTCTGGCATACAGCAAGGGCCAAATGCTGGCCAGCAGCAGAGGCTGTACCAGTCTGCACCATGCCTGGCCCTCTGGTCACAGGCTGTTTTGTGCTCCAGCATTTGGCCGGGAAGGCCAGCCACACCCCTTCGTTAATAACAATAGTTACCAAGGTTCTCTGAATATGTTAGGTGTTTTGGTTAATGTGGTGAATTTGGAACACGGGAGAACTGATGCACAGGGAGGTTCTTGTTACTCACACGTGTCTTTCAAGGTCTCGAGGTTTGGGGCACATGACCAGCTGCCATAGCAGTCCAGGGCACTGGGGATTAAGACATGAGATCTAGTAGAACTGCCTGAGCCAAGATTGTCCGTGATAGGATATGGGGCTGGCTTCTGATTTCTGGGACTTTCAGGTACTTAAGACTGCTGGTTGTTTGTTAGATTAGGCTTTCTGAAGAGACAGTTCTTAGCAAATTTCCCCTTACCACTGCCTGAAACATTAAAGCAAATAATCATTTTACTCTGATGATTTTACTTAGGGAGTATAAATTCATATGGAAAAACACAAATTTCCCCCTAAAATCACAAACTGCTAAAAAACTGGAAAGTTTTAGAGAGTGCTAAACAAACAAATATTTCTCAAGGAAGTCTCACTCAACTTGTAAGAATCCAGGTAAAGGTGCTGTGTTCCTGGCACACCCCAGGCTGGAAAAAGCCTCTCCTTCCCTTTGAGAGTACAGGGTCCAGCTCTCAGGGGCCTCCCATCACCTCAGAGCCCAGAGAATATTCCATAAGACAAGGCCTTTGGGAAGTAGGCACAGCACTACTGTGTTTAGACAATGCAGGCACTTGGGCTGAGTGGGTTGTGACCTGAAGCATTCCTGAGGCCCACCCCGTTGGACATGGGGTACCCAGAGGAGGCTGAGGTGGGGTCTGTTGGGGATGCCCCTGCTTGCTCCTCCTCATCCTGAACCCGGCAGATGCAGTCACCACAGCCTGCCCACCCTGCCTTCTGCCCTGCTCTCCACATACCTACTGCCCAAGGCTTGGGGCCTTCAGTCTCTCACTCTCCAACCAGCTGCCTGG
Source organism: Vulpes lagopus (assembly GCF_018345385.1). Taxonomy (NCBI): domain Eukaryota; kingdom Metazoa; phylum Chordata; class Mammalia; order Carnivora; family Canidae; genus Vulpes; species Vulpes lagopus. The sequence continues at coordinate 55,890,093 of NC_054830.1, forward strand.
GAGAGCTTTCCCACTGCATCCCTACCTGCATACCGCCCACTGTGGCTTCTACCATCTACTTGGACCAGTGATTCTTAGCCGGCGGTGGCGGGGCGGCGGGGAGAGGGGTTCTGGTCATGCAGGAGACACTTGATGCTGTTGAGAGAAGCTTTTTTGTTGTTACAAGAGGAGAGGGCAGGTGGGGAGGGGTAGCATGGTGTGCTACTGGCAACCAATGAGCAAGGCCAGGGATACTGCTAAACATCCTACATGCACAGGGCAGCTCCCACCACAGGGACAGCCCAGCCCCAAATGTCAGCAGTGCTGACGCTGAGGAATCCTGACCTGATAAAGGCCAGATGCCAAGCAGTGGCTTTAGGTCTCACGCCACAACTGAAGGTGAACAGCAAGGAGCATCTCCAGGGGCTCAGCTGTGATTAACTACGTGTAAGACTCTGGGAAAAAAGTTCCACTGCGTTGAAAAACTGTTCCCAAATCACCATTTTAAACACACCAAACTAAACGAATTAGTAACATATAATGCATTTAGAACAGCATGCCACACATTAGAAGAAGCAAAGGGTATGCCATACTCCTTCTAGCCTCCATGCATTAGTGTACTCTGTTCCCTGAGTCCTAAATGCCTTTCCTCCCTTCCTTTACCTGGGAAAAAAAACCCTGCACCTTCAAGCCAGCTCCAGAGTCACAGTACCTACCACTCCACTCTGGAAAGGAGTGGTCACCCTATCCTTCCTGTCCCCATTGCACATAGGGCCCCTGTCACACTGCTTAACTTTCTGTAGTCATCTCTGCCATCCTTGTCCTGCTGGGGAGAGGCAGAAACCAGTTCCCGGGGTTCAGGGCTGATGATAGCCACAGGAGAGGGCCACAGCTGGAGCGAAGCAGGGAGACAGAGAGGCAGACAGCAACAGTGGACTCTGTAGGCTTCGGGAAGTAGCAGCTCCTCCCTGCACAAGCCCTGGCTTAGACTCCACAGGGCTGTGGGAAAGGGGCAGGACACTCCTGGATTGGGCCCCACAGAGCCAGTTCTGCCACAGTGCTGCCAGACCAGGGCCTTAGCCTTGACTTCCAAAGGGACTTCCTTGGTGTTTCCTCCATGCAGGCCACAGCTCTGCGTGGCTCCGGGCCCCCTTCACACTAGCCGCCTCTGGGCCATGGGCTGTCTCCATCCCTCCCGTGACCCTGCTTATGACCACTTCTACCAGCAATCATGGCTCCACCGGGCACAGCGGGCAAACTAAATCACATGCGTCCCAGGTGATGCGCTAGGATGTGAGAGAGCACTTCTGTGGGGTTCCTTCCAAACACGCACAACCTGAACGTAGTCAGGAACAAAGAGCAGACTGACCCAAAGAGTGCATTGGGACACAGACAACTCGGGCTCTTCAAAAACCCCTAGAGGCAGGGCAACAAAGTACAGGGTCAGAACCTCCCCAGAATCCTTCAGCATGGAGAGGTTTTAAAAGACAGTATCGGGCCACTTGGGGAAAATATGAAAGCGGGCTGTGTCTTAGACGCACTTCGGGTCTCTTGAGAGAGAATCACATTGTGGTTGTAGAGGAGGATGTCTTTGTTGCTGGGTGCACACGCTGAAGTGCTGGTGTCACTGGCGTTCCACAGCTACCATGCAAATGGTTTGGCACACACAGAAAGCCAAGGTGACAACATGTTAACAACTGTGAAATCCAAGGGAATATGCGTATTCAATAAACTATTCTTCCAACTTCTCGGTGTGGTTCAAAGTATTTGAAAAGTTGGGTGGGGAAATCCTCAAAATAACCCATCTTATTGAAGCCGCCAAGGCCCCGAAAGGTTAATATTCTAGCCAGGATTCCAACTCACGTCTGGCCAACTCCAAAGCTCTTGTTCTTTGAAGGTCCCCTGCTTCCACCTCCTGGGGCGTCGGGGGCGGGGGGGCAGGAATTGCCAAGCATGTACCAACCTCAGCCCTGTCAGTATCTTTCAGTAAAAGTCAATTTGGGCCTGGCGGGGGCCACTCTTGAGGTGGCTGGTTCAGAGCACTGATGAAGCCCCAAGGACAGGTTACCGAGGTTGCCCAAGAATCTGTGCCAGACAGTGTCTACAGTTGCGTCTGGGTGGGTGGGGAGAGCACATTTTAAAGGAAAAGAAAACCAGTTTCATTTCAAACCCCAGAGGGAACACACAACTAATGGCCTATTGTGCAAGGGCCTATTTATGGGAACACAACAATGCCCACAGCCTCAGGATTTCTTGAGGCCCCTCCCTTTGGCAACAAGACGAGTTTTCACTTTTCCTCTTTGCTGGATTTCCAGAAGCCTCTCCACAGAACGGTGACCATGAGAAATGCCCACTTCCATCTGGGAACTTCGGGGTCTGCTGGGTGGGTCATCTGGCTCCTCTAAGCCTCAGTGTACCCTTCAGAGAAATGGGATGGGGGCGGCAGGAGGATGGAGAGGCAGTGCCTTAAGGACCTGGCCCCAAAAGAAGCTAGACATGGTGGCCCCATTCGAGAACTGGGAGATTTCATGTAAAAACCCAGACCTTCAGTCTCTCTTGAAAAATGTGAAGACTTGATTGCACTGTGGCCGTGCTGCGGTCCAGCAACACCTGTGTAGAGTGGAGTGGTGGCAGCTTGCTGGAACATGGCAGCCTCAGCACCATTCCCCCACCTGGAAGGGCCTGTGTTTCCAGGCCTGGGTGTCCGCACACGGCAGGCAGATCAGGGCATCTTTGTACACTGGCCTAAATCTCACAGCACCCAAGACTGGATCATTACACCCCCCCATTCATCAAATGCAACAGAGGCTCTCAAGGCAGTGAGCTGCCCCAGATGCCCTGAGCTGACCTACTGTATCCAGGGATCACTATCTACAACACAGATGGTCGGTTGATTCTTAAATGCTGCTTTCTTAAAAACAAAAGGCAGAAAACTTCATTAATTTTCGTTTATAGGGGCACCTGGGTGGCTCAGTGGTTGAGTATCTGCTTTTCGCTCAGGGCATGATCTTGAGGTCCTGGGATGGAGTCCCGCATCGGGCTCCTTGCAGGGAGTCTGCTTCTCCCTCTGCTATGTCTCTGCCTCTCTCTGCGCGTCTCTCATGAATAAATAAGTAAAATCTTTAAAAAAATTGTTTATACAGGAGGCACTTTGATGTTGACTGGGACCAGGGCCTCGGCTGGGTGGTGGCAATGCCCTGGCCCAGCCTAAGGGCAGCAGGGCCATACTCAGACATTTTGAATTGCATGAAACTTGCTCCACAGGAAGTGCTGGAAGCTCCGCTCTCCCAGCTGGTGGCGGGAGGAGGGACCAACAGGTACATACATGCAGGCAGCTGGAGGCCCAGCTCTACTCCCCCGTTTCCGGGGCTCACCTGAGCTGCCAGCCAGCTCCTATCAGGGTAGGCCTGTAGAAGAGCAGCTGGTGCAGGGCTGCCTTGCCTTCCTGATGGGGTGAAGTGCCAAGACAAGGGACTCTTTCTGTTGTCCTGGCTTTGCTGGGTGTCTGATGGAGCCAGGGATATGGCCAAGCAGGTGACAGACATGGCTCCAGGGATGTTGCTAGGCTTGTCTTACGGCCTTGTTTCCAAGGCTTAGTCTCCCTCCCCGTAACATCCGATAGGGACATAAGCAAGCAGCTGGTCCCAGCTTCTGGATTCAGGGCCGAGGACTGGTCCATGGTGCCAGTCTTGCAGCATCTGTGAGCTAGGCCCATGGAAAGAGTTCATGCCTTGCAGGGTAAGAATGTGCTCCGGGTGGTCTGGAGAGCTACCTTTCTGCTGTGTTAGACCTATGTTCATCCTTCCAGACATGGTGAGAACAGGGCTGTGACACCCTAGGGGGCACCAGGAGTTTTGGCTCCAATCTGGGAAAGCTGAGTATGGGCTCATTTGGCTCCTAGCCACCTCTAGGTACACCCTCCTGCCCCATGCAGCAGTACTTCTCTAAGTGGACTCAGGCCTCCAGCTGTACTCCCTCCAAGCCATTCCCTCCTTACCCAGAGAGGAGCCTTGGGACTATGCTGGGTCCCCACTAAGTACCTCACTGCAGGCCTGACTCCATGAGCCAGAGCTGGCCCATTAGGCCCTCCCACGTGGCTCTGGCTTGTGGCCCTCCCTGCTGCAATCCTCAAAGGCATCCAAACACAGCCTTCTCCTTCCCTTGTGGTTGTCCTGGGGAAGTCCACTGATGGGGTCAGCCTTCTGTTCCAATATTACCTCCTCTGGGAAGCCTTCCTGGATTCCCATGCACATGACACAGGCCTGACTATCACTGTGTACTGCAGCAGCCTCCCTGCTTTCTCTATGGCCTTCCTCAAACCATTCTCCAGAAGGTAGCCAGAAGGATCGCTTAAAAATGCAAATCAAATCAAGTCAGTCTTTTCACTTAAGACCTGCTTTTGGTGGCTTCCCATAGACCCAAACTCCTACTGTGGTTCCTGGCCATGTCTCTGATGACATCTCCCTGCATCTGCCCAGCTAGCTCATGCCCTTCGAGGGTAGTCCCCTCATGGTCCCATGGCCCTTTGTGAACTCCTGAGAGGCACAGCTTAGCATCGTCACAGGGTCACTGCTGCTTCCCTGCTGTCCATTCCTCTGACACACATCTGTGAATTGCAGTGCCTTGGGAAGAGCATGTGCATGGGGTGGGAGCTGGGTGGGGTGGGGCATGGCTCTTTGAGCCTCACCTGTTACAGAGATGACAATACTCCTTCCTAGGGTTGATAGGAAGATGACTTTTCATACATCGCATCAAGGGACCTTCTGCAATGGAAATTTGATGTTGTATCCTATCACCGGCCCTCTGACAATTCCTCTCTGCATTAGAGGGTAGAGAGGAACAGCCTCCTGGGGCTCACCAGATTCCATGTGGTGGCTCCTGCCTGCTCATGTCACGACCCATTGGTTTCCTGGGTCCATTATCCCTGAAGATGCCGATCTTTTCTGCCTTAGAGCTTCACTCAGACCCGTCCTTGCTGGGACACCGCCCCCACTCTGCTTGAAGGACTCCTACTCATCCTCCAGGGCCCCGGGATACCATGCCACTGCCACAGGAAGCCTTCCTAACCCCAGAGTTAATCTTGCTCTATACTCTCACAGCACCGCACACCTTCTCTGCACAGCTTGATGAAGGCCGCCAAGTGGAAATGCTTGGGAGATGCATTCATCTTCCCAATGCCATGGGCTGAACATCCCCCAGATTCACATGTTGAACTCCTAACCCTATGCACCTCAGGATATGAGTGTATTTGGAGACAGGGACTTTAAAGGGGTGATTAAGGTAAAATGAGATCACAGGGGTGCACCTTAATACAATCTGACCAGTGCCCTTGTAAGAAAAGGGAATTAGGACAGAGATACGAAGAGATGTGTGGCCATATGAAGAGACAGGGAGAAGACAGCCATCTGCAAGCCAAGGAGCGAGGCTGCTAAAGAAACCAGCCCCACTGACACCTTGATCCTGGACTTCTAGCCTCCAGAACAGAGAGGATAAGTGTTCTTGTTTTAAGTTATGCGGCCTGTGTTATTTATTACAGCAGCCCCAAAAGACTCTCACATCTAACCATGCTGCAAACCCCATGAGAACAGAGGTCACTGTGGTCCTTCTAGAGCCTGGCACAAGGATGACACATAGGAGGGGCTCAAACACCCATTGTTGAATAGATGAATGATCAGCTATGAACTCCTAGAGCAGGTCTGCATCTTCGTGGAGCCTGTGTGCCCAAAACCTGGCACTGCTGCTGATACAAGAAGGTGAGAGTAAAGAGCCAGAAAAGGGGGAGTGCACATGTGCCAGGCGACTGGCTAGCTGGCCACCTGAGCTGGAACAGTGAGGTGTGCAGTGAGTCAGTGTGTGCCCCGGCCACTACCGGGCTTAGCCCCAGTCCTCCTCCCTCTGCCATGTCACCTTAGGCAAGTTGCTTGGGCTCCGTACTGATTTGCGTCAATCCTCTGTGAAATGCACGTGCTGCCAGGCCCACCTCCTCGGGCTGCTGGGAGGGTGGAGTGGTTTGCTTACATGAGGGCATGCTCCCCGGTGCAGAGCGAGAGCTCCAGAGCAGCTGCTGCCTGTGCCACTGCTGTCATCACCCACTGTGGGTCCTGCCTTCTGCTTTCCTGGAGGGCTGCTGTCCCTGCTGTGGGTCTTCATGCTGCACACTTTCCAGGCGACCCCACTCCCTCTGGCTGCTGGCTCCTCTGGCTTCAGACAACATTCCTGGACAGCTCTTAGAAGCCATGTGCCTAATGTTTCACCAATTACCTGCTCAGTCCAAGGGGGACACCTGGGATTCTGTTTTCAATCAGAAAGGAAATGTCTAATCCTTGCTTTTGACCAAATGCAAAGTGCCTTCCAGGGTCAATAAATGGGGAGGGGGCCTGGTAGCAGAGCCAATCTCAAAGTGAAAGATGGTAACTCCCCTTGCTCTGCCGTAGGGGCAGGGCCTTTGGTGGGCACGTGAGACCCCAGGTAAGAGGAGGTGCCTGATAGGTGAAAACAACACACAACCATTGCTACCATTCACAAAGGCCTTGTCACGAGTCAGATACTGTGGCCAGAGCTTAGTAATCTAATCTTTACTCCTGCTTGAAGGTCAGAATCATTCCCTGGTGTTAGCACTGAGGGGCCGAAGCTCCAAGTGGGGATGGCCTGCTGCAATAAAAAATGGCTGCTTGTCTCTGCAGGCCATGCCCTGTACTGTGCCAAGGGACTCTCCAAAGAACTGGGCCTCCAGCACTTAAAGCCCTGGCCTAGTCCACCTAACCCTCCTAGGCTGACCTGAGCACTGAGAGCCAGGGATGCAGAAGAGGTGGTGCTGCACTACTGGGTGCTCAAGCTAAGGATGGAGCACTCCAGGACTCTCCCTCCACAGTCAGTGTTCAGGATCTCCCTCCATCTAACACATTCCAGGACTTGGACAGAGCCTGGCACCTGAAGGGCCTGATAAACAGCTGACGAGAGACAGACGAATGGAGGTTCAGGGCTGCCCCAGAGTCCTGGGACACAAAAGGGAGGCTGTTTTGGCACACGGGTGTTAGGGCAGTCTGCCTGAACTGAGTCCTGGGAAAGAGTTTCTGAGAAAAGAGCCAGCAGGGAGGGCCTCTGAGCCTCTCGTTCCTGGTAGCTGCTGTTGAGTCTCCCTGTGGACTGGACAGGCAGGCAGAGACTCGGGGCTCTTACTGGTTGTGTAGCTGTGATCAAGGGGCCTCAGTTTCCCCATCTGCAGAATGGGAAAGAGCTAGAAGAGACTCCTTCCTTTCTGCTCTGGCTTCCTTCTGCACAAATGCTCTGGGCAGTACCAAAGAGGAGCACCAAGCGGTGGTCCAGAGTCAGGTGTACCTCCACAGAGAGGCACTGGTTTGTGTCTGCAGAGTGGTCCAGGCAGTGAGAGAGGCATAAGGCCCTGGGAGCAGGTGAGGTGAGCATTCCCGCAGCCACGGTAGAGGGGCAGAAAACAGAGCCCAGAGCAGGCCGCCAGGGCCTGGACTGGGATAGCACACCAAAGCCCTGGACACCTGGAGCTGGTTTCGGGGGGCAGAGCTGGAGCCAGGGTGGCCTAGGGACCCTCCTCAGAACACCTATCAGAGGTGAGCTGGCAGTAGTTCTCCAGGTATGCAACTTCTCAGGCCCACTGCTCAAGAGTCCGCCAAGCAGAATGGCTACAATAGTTCCCTTCTCCCTCACCACCCGAGGGACATAGCTGCATGTTCTCCCCTCCCCACCAGCCCTGCACGTGAGGAGCCAGGGCTCAGGGAGAGTGGTAGGCAGAGTGGTCGGCAGGGTGATGTGGCAGGGTCAGAGTGGTCGGCAGGGTGATGTGGGCCCAATCCCACTCTGACGTGTCCTATTATAGAACGCTGGGCAAGTTCACTGCTTATCTTCCAGGTCTCAGTGTCTTCATCTGTGAAATGGTGATACTCCAATGCCATGGGTGCCAACCTTTCTGGGGGCTTCATGGGGTCCCCCTCAGACAGCTGTCATGGCTCCTGAGTGACGCTCCTCCTGAAGAGCAGTAAGCAGAAGTTCCTTCTGGGTTCTTACTGCAAGTACAACTCCATACATTTCTTTTTTTTCTTTTCTCATCTGTCTAGAGTCATTTAGTTGTGATTAGTAATAGCTGAAAGGGTATTAAAGATCACCCAAATGTAAAAAAAAAAAAAAAAAAAAAGATCACCCAAATGTGATGATCCTCAGTGCGAGTTAGGAGGACCCAAGACCTCTGTTTCGGGATCTGATTGAGAGCCTGGCTGCCCCACAGCAAGGTCAACTTCCTGACACGTACGAGGAGTGCTGGTCTCGGCAGGTGGGACAGGCCCATGGAGAGGATGAGGTCTTCAGTGGCCTATGGTGGCTGTGGTTCTCAATAATTGCTGTTCTGGCTCTTCCAAGGTGAGTATCTACTTGGAGCTCTGTGACATGGTCAGTTTCATTTGTGAGTTGTGTGGTCACCTGACTAGAGGCAGTGGTACACATTACACCAGTGGTACCTGGAGCCTAGGGTTCTCTGGTGACAAGGCTAAGCTGCATGCACACTACAGACCATCCTCACCTATGCTACTAGCACAGACTACATTCAGTCCTCCCCAAACTGGCAGGTCCAGGAGCACCTTATGGGAGATGGGCCACTCAAAAAGCTTTCCATGTCATATCAACCTACTGTGTAATTTTAGGTTTCTGAGGCATTGTTTTGGAAGATACAATCGCATGCATATGTTCACCTTCTCCCCTAGAGTCAGTAAGAAGTGGCAGTCATGAGGGACAAGTGCCTTCCTCCCCTTTGCTCTTCTCTGCCAGGAAGTCATCAAGGAGCTCATTTCCCCTGCAGAGTGGGGTATGTGGGGCTGACAGCAGCTATGGCTCCAGCTCACCTACTGGGCTGCTTCTCAGAGCAGGAGCTGGTGCTGGGATGCTGGGGTGGAGAGGAGGGCAGGAACAGCAGGACAGTACTTGCCAAGGTGAGCAGTGGCAGCCCAGGCCAGGCCACCTAGCACAAGGGGCTCTCCGACCACACGTGGACCCCATGGCATCCAGTTCTCTGAGACTGTAACTCTTTTCTTGTGGCTGGCAGGTCAGGCAGGGGCTGGCCACCCAGATAGACTATGAGTAAGGCCCCTCTCAGTTCCCAAGGGCCTTCTGGAGATGGAGGAGACCAACCTGGTTCCATGATGAAGCAGCACTTGGGAAGCAGAGACACTATGCTACGGGTAGGATCCTCAGGAGGAAATTCAACTCTGGTTACAAAGTCCTCCACTGCTCTCTGTAGTAATGCGACCCAGTGGGTGTCTATCTCATCTTGCAGGGCCTCCCAGCCTCCCAGGACTGACAAATGGAGGCCACTTTTTTGAAGGGAGCAGCTATTAAACATCAAACTTTCCAAATCTAAGACTTTCTGGGTCAGCCAGCGTTTTGGATGTCAGGATGGGGCTGTCCCGCCAGCCCAGCCCCCCTGATTTCTGAGAGTGTCTTGAGGGGGAAGCAATGGGCTTAGTGTCAAGACCCTATCTCAGAGTCCAGTGTCTATGGCAGGCCACCATAGTCCCCACTACTCTCTACTGCTGGCTACCTGGCCCTGTCGGCATCTGGCCCTGCCACCTGAGGTGAGAGGCCCCAGGGAGCACCCAGGCTTGGTGGTCAGGGGCAGATGGGAGGACAGCCAGATGATCTTTAGTCCACTCCCCTTTCCCTCACTGTGCTGCCCTGCAGAGCTAGCATCAAGGCTCATAGGCCACATTTGACCCCAACCCCACCCACAATCTGTGGGCTGGGACAGCTCCTTTGAGCTGTTCCTGCTCTGGGAACCTTAAATCGTGCAAGGCCAAAATCCTCAGCCTCCACACTCTGGCACATCCAGCTTGAGGCCAGCAATGCTCCTCCTCCTCCACCTGGCACTGGGTGTCTCAGGTTCACTGAAGATTCTTCTACAATTAATACCCTTCAAAAAGGTTAAAAGTAATTCTTTATGGAAGGAATCCACAGGAAAAGACAAGCAGGAGGAGGGTGAGCAGTGGGGTGGGTGGGATGAAGGAATCTGACCAGTTATATTTAATAAAAAGCTTAAAAGCCACAAACAGGAAGCAGACCTATTAAAAAGGCAACACTGACCTACAAAGGAATGTGAACTTGAGTCGACTGAAGCAGCGGTACTGTGTCTCCCTCCCTGTACTCCCACCCCAGCACCCAGGGCCCCCAAACAAGCCTCCTCTTGTACTCTGGCCTGTTCTGGGAACACCCTAACTCTGAGCTGGCCTTGGGCTAAAGGAAGGGAGCTGAGGGGAGCGTCGACATGATCCTACACACCCCCAAAAAGGAACAGACAGTGCTGTCCTTCCCTTGTCTGGACCAGCAGGGGGAGAGAGGAGTATTCCAGGGTGCGGCCCCCCTAACCCCAGGTGGCTCCCCTCCTATCCTCCCAGTAAGCCCCCACAGGTACAGGCCCAGGGCCCTGGGAATGGAGGTGTGGACCTTGGCCTGTCCCGTTCATGACCCATGTGTGCTCCTTGGAACCTGAAGCAGAGCAGTGTGGACACTGGTTTGGTTGAGGTAATGACCAGATCAGTGGAGAGGACAGGACAGGAGCTTGAAGTGTTCCTTCCCTTGATGTCAGTGGGGCTCCCTCCTTTCCTTTGGTCAGGGCTGTAGTCAAGGGTTACCTCCTCAGAGAGGTCTTTCTTGATAGCCTGTCCATAGGCACACACACACACACAGTGATTCTCTCCCTCTCCCTGCTTTACTTTTTCTGCGAGGTACAGTACTCACTGAATGTATTCCCACCTGTCCCCTCCCCCAAGCACCACAGCCTGCCTGGTGTGCGGTAGGACCTCCAAAAGATGGGTATGGGGTAAGTGCAGGAGTGATGGAAGAGAGGGCTGAATGAAAGAGATTCAAGGCCTCTCTTCCCAAGAGCAAATGCACCCCCTTGATCCTGCCATGGACAAGTCCCAACTCAGATTGTACAGAAGCTCAGCACCTACTGGTCTCCACTGGGCAAAAACGTAGGTGGCAACTCATATTCTGGGAAACCATACTGGCTACTGGGGCAGTTATGCCAGGCCCCTGGTGGTCTCTCTCACCAACTCTTCCTCCAAAGCACCTATCAGATCAATATCGGTACTGCATTTCACAGACAAGGTGGGTAATTCATCCAAGGTCAGCCCTGTGTGGTAACAGTGGAGCAGGAGCTCAGACTCACACCCTGACCCTGGCTCAGAACAGAGGCTGATTCCACACCAGGTACTTCCAGGACCCACCCTGGCTCTCCAACCAAAAGCCTGTGGGACCAGAGGCCATGATGTTGAGTGGGCTGGGCCCTGTGTGTCAGCTCAGGCAGGCTGAGCATCCTGAGCCAAGGAGCACTGTCCATGCACTGTCTCCACCATCTCACCATGTTTGCACAGTGCCTGCCAGTGGTAGGAAGCAACTGCACTCACCAGGGATGTGGATCTTGAACTTGCCACTCTGGCCGAAGGCGCTGTCAATGACCCCCAGCTCCCCAGTGGACAGGTGTACCTTGAGGCCCACGAAGAGCTGGATGTTGGTCTCCTTTTTGAACAGGGAACGGCCGATCACGCTGTGGTCATCCATCACCTGTCCCCACACACCCAGCCCCAGAGAGAGCATCAGTGTGTGGAGGAGGCCAGATCTGTCCCTGCTACCACCCCCCTCCCCCCACCCCTTACCTGGTGATTTGCCCATCTCACTGACAATGGAACACACTGGAGCTATGTGGAGACCAGCCCTCATCACCACCATGACTTCTATTGAGCAGCCAGGCCCCCTACAAGAGCTTTATGTGGATCACACTTAGCACTACGGCAGCAGCAGGAGGGAGGCACAGCAGTCAGGCCATCCATCTAAGGTCACAGAACTCCCAGGGCTAAGGGAGCTCAGAATCCACAATCGCCCTACCAGTACCTGCCTCTCCACGGCCACTGCACCCTGACTGTCCCCGAGCACTTGGCTAATGATGGCTGGCAGCACTCCTGAGGAAAGCTTGCATGGGCATCCCAGGTTGAGAGGAGGACATCCACTCTTGGAACCTGAGAGGAGGACATCCACTCCTGAACCTGCAGCAAGGCTTTCTAGAACTCACCTCACCCTCTCCCTGGTTTTCCTTCCTAGCAGTGTCTGAGAACCCAGTCTCTGTTCCTCCAGCTCAGTACACACATATGTATTTCAGGCACAGCTTTCCTCACTCTGTCAGAGCCTCTTCCTGGCCTGGCCCACATCTACTCTACAGCCCCACTGTGCCCTCTGAATGATGCCCTCCTACCTCGATCCCGGCAGGAGCCCCATCTTCCTTGGCTCCCCCCTGGCCAGGCCCTCTGCTGCTGAACCTATGCCCCTCGCCTATTCATGGAGGCCCAGGCTGACAGAAGGGACATGTGTGTACATAAAAAAGCCAACCTGGAGAGCCCTGATTTCAGCATGAGCTATGTTCATCTTGAACCTCTCCCCAAGGATTGAGCACAGGGAAGGCTGAAGTGTCACTCTCCCCTCCTGTGGCCTCTGGCAGCTCAACATACTCCTCTCAGGGAAGGTGGCATGGCTCCTTCCATGGTACCTAAAGCCCCCACCAGGTAGCCTCCCCTCCCCTGCCCAGCTCCTTTGCAGGGCCCATGCCAGGAAGGTGCCAGGCCTCCGAGTCAAAGAAAGAGAAAGAGGGGCACGTGTGCGCGTGTGTCTATGTGCGCATGGGCGCATGTTACAGACTAGACCCTCTCCCAGATGATCTCAGAAGTTCTAACACAGAGCTTCCTCCTGAGATTTGCTGCTACTTTGGAGCAGAACTCATGCTCCATCTGGCATCTAGCATGCTGGGTCCCACACGGCTGCCACCGGGAAAATGGGGGAGGCTTCCTTCTGCTCTCCAGGCCTTGTGCACTGGCCTGCGTTCTTTTGGGGACCGGGGTCGAGTCTGAGCTGGAGCTAGCCCAGGCAGCACTGTGGAGGCCAGAAGCACTGCCAATGGTGGGACTTGCCACCTCCATGTCCTCTCCTCCTGAGGCTGAGACTCATGGGGGAACCCCTGTGGGCTGTACTGTCCTCAACCTCAGAAACATCTCACTTCTGCCCAAGATGCCAAGATTTGGCTAAGGGCCCCAGATGGATTGTTTTGAAAGGCAGAAACTGTCCCATTTACCCTAAAACCCTTTTAGAAAAACATATCCTATTCTATTTGATTCATAGTGCCAGATAAAAGGTACTTGCATTCCTCCTCTCCCCAGTGATGGATGAATCGGATACAAATAATGATAAGAATAATCATTTCCACTTGCACAGCCCTTTATAATTCACAAATCTCATTCCCACACATGAACTCCTCCTCGTCCTTCAGGACTCGGCTCCGCAGAGCTCCCCTGTGGGTTGGCTTGCTGTGGGCTCTGACCCATCTGTGGGTGCTGCTGGGTGAAATGAATGGAGGTGACTCCTCTGACCACAGACATGGGGAGTGAGGGCCAGCAGATGTGATCAGCCCCGTATGTTTTCCTGGGATTCCCAGCTCCCAGGTGTCCTGTCTCCACTCCAGCAGAGTAGCCTGCATGTGGAGCTCCGTTTCCAGCCTGGCAGGAGCTGGGAGGCAGGAGCCCAGGAGGCAGGAGCCCGGGAGGCAGGAGACCGGGAGGCAGGAGTCTGGGAGACAGGAGCTTGGGGGGCAGGAGCCTGGGAGGCAGGAGACTGGAAGGCAGGATCCTGGGAGGCAGGAGCCCAGAGGCAGGAGCCCGGAGGCAGGAGCCCGGAAGGCAGGAGCCCGGAAGGCAGGAGCCCGGGAGGCAGGAGCTGGGAGTCAGGCCTGCCTATCACATTCAGCAGCCTAGTCTGGTATAGTAGGGACCCAGGAAGTTCAGCTGAACTGAGCCGAAGGCTCTGGACTAGCCATTCCATATTCCCCATGACCAGAGGTGCTCACTGCCACTTCCCATCCTAAGTTCAGCCTGTGCTGCTGAGGGGCCACCTGTCCTTAGGAGAAAGAGACTGACTCAGAACACCTCAGCCTATGACAGAGGCATTTGGCGGGGTCCCCCAAGCCCTCGAGCATCCTTGTCTGCAACGGATTTTCATTTCTACTTCAGGGCAGTTAGAGGCGAGACCTGAGGGAACTGCAGTCACCACAGCCAGCCGTACACTGGGGGCTCAAACCCAAGTGTGGTGGGCCTTTGCAGAGCCTAGGGTGAAGCATTCAAAGACTGTGCTGACCCCCTCCCTCCACCAAGATGGAGAAGCAGGCAGGTCTGGGGCTGCTGGGATGCCCTGGGCTACTCTGGGCAGGCTGTGTGGGTCCCAGGCCTTTGCTAGCCTGTGAGACAGAGCCAGCTGATAGCATGTCCCCAGCATCATGGCTGGCCAAGAAATGACAAACACATGGTCCTGGTACCACGAGCTTACAACTTACGTAGACAACCACCTTATAAAAGGCACCACAGGGATATAATGGGCAATCCAGGCAGAAAATTCACATCAAATTTATAATGTCCTTCCTTTCTCCCTACAAATACTTACTGAGAGCCTACCATGTGCCAAATCAAAAGCTCCTGCCTTAAGAGGCTCCTGTATATCCATGGGGAAGGCAATTACATTCTCCCTCCGTCCCATTGCCTTCGGACTGCTCACTGGCAGACAGGGTGCCCCCATCTCTGGGCAGGCCCCCAATGCCCAGCAAGGGCTCCAATCAAGGCCTTCAGACTTGCCCCCCCCCCCCCCCCCGCCCTGCACCCTGGCTCTTACTCCTCTGCACACCCTGGTCCTGTCCCTGTCTTCAGAACACAGATCACTCCCTGATATGCTTTATCTATTACTTGTTCACTCCTCCCAAGCAGGCCAAGGTCCATGAAAGCAGAAACACATCTCTCTTCTCCACAGCTGCATTTCCTGTGTGCCAACAGGCACTTACTACATGCATGCTCCTTGAATGCCTAAGTCAATGTGGAACACGTACCTGTGATTGCTGGTACATCCTGCCTATGGCCTTTCATTCTTTTAACACTTCATTGAGACATAACTGATAAATAACATAAGCATGTACACGTTAGGTAAGTAACTTGATAATTTGGGATATACATATATACCCATGAAACCATTACCATCATTGAGCCAGTGAACATAATGAACACATCGATCATCCCGCCACCCTCTTCCCAACTCTGTATCCACCCCAGATCTTACTCAGTTCTCCTAGGCTCCGCTCAGACAAGCTTTCCTTCAGACCCTCTCCCACAAAGCAGGCACCTCCTGTCCCCAGGCCCATCTGTGTCCCTCACCAGACAGACTGGAAGTTCTATATTACAATGCCCTGACCCACAACAGGTCCCAGTAAGTATGCACACAATATGCAAGTGGGGAGGGAGACACTGGTGACAGAAGGTGACTCTTGGTTCTCTGGGGGCAAAAGAAAATCACTCAAGTGGACTTGTGGTTGGGGGGTACGTTTCATTAAAGAGGGAGCTGACAGCCTTGCCTTGTACCTAGGGATTCATCCCTCCCACACCCCAGTGCTGGTCATCCCTTATCACATTGGAGCATGGTGGCTCATCTTGTGGCCTTCCAGTGGGCCTGGTGGCTGGGCTCTACCATGACCAGGGCCCTGGGGTGGCAGGCATGCTACCTATTAGCATAAAGGCATTTCATAAGACTTTTTACTGCATCTTCTCCCCTGCCTTCCCCTTTCTCTTGGTTATAGAATATTAACTTAAAAAGCTAAATGCCACAGACACAGCGGAGGATCCATCTTCCCCCTGCAAGCCAAGGACTTGCAATGAGGGCAGACTAATTTTATTAACTTCAGGGGAACTTCAAAAAGCTTCAGGGGTTTCACGGCAGACTGCAACGACCCCAAAGTTGGTTTAAGTGCTACATAAACAAAAGCCTAGGGCTGGGGAAGCTGAGGGCTCCTGGCCCTTCTTGTTTATGTTCTCATCTGACCAAGTGGGCCAGTGTGCGGGCTGGCGGGCCCTGTAATCCTGCTGGTGTGTGGTGCCGGTCAGTTCACTGACCTACATTACCACAATATTTTTTTAAGCATCTGGAATAAGGAGAGGAGTGAACGGGCTTTTTCTGACCCTCTGAGGAGGGGCCTGAGGGGCAGTTTAGAAAGGATTCAAGTTCAAAGGGAGTGCCTCTGTCACTCCTTTTTTACGGCTTGGCCAGAAGGCATGACAGCACAGATTAGGTGTCATGTCCCACTAACTTCTGTGTCTTTGATTCAACCTGTAGGGCCAGGCAACATAGGTGAGAAGGCGGGCCTTTGGCACACTGCTGCAAACCCAGTGTGGTCTCAGGAATGTTGGCACTCCCTACTCCTACCCACCGACGGCCTGCACTGTCATTCCCAGCATCCTGAGTGGATCCTTCCAGGAGTGGGAAGATGGCCTAAATGGGCACTATGGACACAAGCTGCTGAGGCAGTTAGAGAAGCTGGTAGCAAACTCCTCCTCCCTCAGACCATCCAGCCCTCTGCACTTTCTCTCCCCTCCCACCCTCAGCAGATGACAGCCACCTCCACACCATTAGTTAATTTTCAGAAAAGTGCTGTAGGGATTCAGCAAAGTGAAAGGACTTGCTCAAAGTCATGCATTCCAGCTTTCCCTGCACTCACCCCCATGGCAAGAGAACAGAGGAGGTGGGGGTTTGGCAGCAGTGACTGAGCCCAGCCAGGGCATTCCCCACCCTCGGGACTCCTCCAAGTCATGCCATGACTGCTGCACCCAAGCTGGCTTCCAAATCCAGCCCAGGGGCAGCAGAGCAGCCCTATCCCTGCTGATCCCAGTTCCTGAAAGCCCCAAGCTATTGGAGAAGCCTATCTCAACTGCAGAGAAGGAAGACAGATGGAGCCTGGCCACTATATGCAGTAACTGAGGTGCGTCTTAAGCACCTGATTATCAAAGGAAGATCTGCCAGCCCAGTGGATGCAGTACACTTCATGGCTGCCAAGGGCTTCTGGTTTGCTCTGAGGCCAACCTGCTGCCAGCCTAAAATATACTGAGGGCCAGTGAGGCAAGCTGCTGACCAACTCCCCCTCCCCTGGGCCCTCCCCAGTTTCCTCATCCACAAAATGAGGCTGGAGTGGGTAAGCTTTCCTCTACCAATGGTTATGAGGCCAAGAGGCAAGTCACCCTTCTGGTAGATTCCAGTACAGGCCATGTATGGGGACACGGGCGCACTGGAGACAAGAAAAGACTAGGAAAGAAGGCTAAGAGGATGAGGACCAGGTATGAGGGAAGACAGAAGGAGACGAGGTGATTAGCTGCAGCTAAGAACAGACTTGAATGCTATTGTCCAACACAGCTCTTAAGGTTTCACACAGAAGGGCCAATTCTGGAAGGAGTGCCAAGCTCCTTCTTGTGCAGTGGGCCAGAGCCTGGGCTCTGGAACCAGCCTACTTGGGCTCAAAGCCCTGGTCTTGTGGTCTTGGAGACTCTGGCCCATGGCCTAACCACTGTGGGCCTTAGCTCCCCATCTACAAAGTGAGTTTAGAGAGTTATGGCAGGTTCACACAGAGCTGTCCCACACTTCCTGGGCAGGGGTTCTTCTTCCCTCAGGACCTACCCCACTGCACCACACACAGGAAGGTGGGGGGGGGGGTGTTGCAGGAGCAAGTCCTGTGTCCCCAGCCATACAGGGTGCCACACGCAGATGTGAGCCAGCCACAGAGCCCTGAAAGGGGAAGGGACAAGGCCTATGTGTGGGTCTTGGCTCAGCAATTTGTCTGCACCAGCTGCCCCAACTGGTGGTCCTGGAAGGCAGGAGTTGGCCTAAATGTGTTTCTGCATCCCCAGAACATGAGCCCTCCAGATATTCCTGGGGGTGGGGTGCTGAGAGAGGACTCACAGATGTCCACTGTAACTTCATTCAAAGTCTGGCTAGAGAGAGGGATGGTGGCCCTTCTTGCTAGAGGCAGTGAGGCCAGCATCTCTGGGAAGCTTCTGGAAGACCTGGGGTCATTGTTTGTCCTGGGTGTTAGAGGGCAGGGCTGGAGGAAATGCATTTTCTCCGCCCTATTCATCTCTAGAATATGTGTGCATGCCCAGTGGTTGGGCTTGTCTCCAAATTATAGATTCTTCCAGCTAAAAGAGAGAGACCTCAGAGATCGGACACCAGCACATCCAATGAGGAAAAACCTTCAGAGAACAAACAGTTGGAGGCTTTTCATTTTGAAATCAATCATTGTGACGTCAAACCAAAAGCAATGCATGTGGGACTTGTTCAGCAGGCCTTGCTCCTCGGAAACAATGCTGAACCTAGGCCAGCACAGCTACAACAATAACTCTAAGTGGGGACTTTCACTGTTTGCATGAATATTAGCCTTTAGTCACCAGAGAGTGAGTTCCCAAAGAGCAGTCACTGGTTGCGCATGGAAGCCCAGGCCCTCGCTTACGCGCCGGGCAAGTCCCTACTGTCCCCAGCCTCTGAGTGGGGACCTGGCTGCCAGTGCACATAATTATGTCATTACACGTGTGTGTCTCTCTCAGGGCCCAGCTTCCATGATGAGGCTTGGGAACTGCCCAAGTTCTGAAGCGATGATTCTAATTCAAATTAGAGAACTGGCATCAAGCAAAGAGGGGCAGCCAGCTGTGCGGTGGGGCCCCAAGTTACTTGCTCAGTCGGCTGTGAGGAGGACTAAAGCAAGAGGAAGGGCTGGGGGGTTTGAGTCTAGACTGCATTTTCCAGCAACAGGACTTTGGGCAAGGGACTTCCTTGATCTCAGTGTGTTCCTCTGAAAAGGCTGTTTTTTTTTTTTTTTTTTTTTTTTTTAGGGGTGTTGGCAAGAACTAAGACATACTTGGAAACCAAGAGATGGAGAGTTATCTAACTGAAGAAAAGCAGGGACACTGACACCTACTCTGCACAGACTACATGCTGGCGGGTGCTCTCGGGACTCTGGTTCTCTCCCTTGTACCCTCTATCCTATAGCGAGATCTTCGCTGAGGAAACAACCAGGGAAGGGATCCACAAGGGAAGAACTCAGAAGTTGCCTGGATCACCAATGAGGCTTGCACACAGGTGGCAATTCTCCCAGGGCACTTGACAGGCACCAGGATCGACAACTTCCCCAAGAGTCCCTGCAATGCTGCTGTTCTGGTGTCACCCATTCGTATTTGGCATCAGAAACATCACACCCAGAGGATACCTTTTCTTCTTCCCCAGTTACAGGGCAATGGCTTGGTATGGCAGGGAGAGGGAGGCCCTGGAATGGCCTGCAAGGTAGGGCCGCTCTTCCACCAGCTACAGTGGGACTTTGGGCAGGCTATATCACTTCTTTGAGCCTCACTGTCCTCTTCTGGGAAAACAGGGTGAATGTATCCACCTCCAATGTTATTATGAGAAGGGGCAAGGTTTCTAATGTGAAAGATTGCTTTAAGTGACAACCAACCTCACTGCAATCCGTGGTGTCAACCCAGGAAAGGAGAGCAGCTTTCAATCCATCTCATTTGGTCAAGTGAGTTGCAGAGGCCCAGTGAGGAGGCCTGGGGCAGGCCAGGCTCTGGGCATCATAGAAGGTGCCCACCCAAGGAGGCATCTGCCCACCTCTGTCCCAGGGGTGGGCAGGTCCCTCGCTCATCCATAGCAAGCCACACGTCCCAGTTCCCTGCACCCTGTCAGCATGCTCTCCAGTGCCCTGGGCACATTTAACAAGCTTCCCTCCATGGTTCTGTCTTCCATCACTCAGGCACCAATTCAAGTAAAGCTGTCTGTCTGGGGCTCATAAGGAACCAAGGCAGGGCTCGAAAAGGCAGTTATATTTTCATTGAGGAAAAAGGGGACATTTTAGTGAGCACTTGCTTCATGCCAGGCCCTGTCCTCGGCCCTCAGCAGTGTGATCTCATCAACGCCCCACTGTAGCTCCTTTACAGAAGAAATCAGTTCTGGGGATGGGAAGGGGGTTTTGGGGAAAGAGTGACTTGTCTATGGCCAAGCTGGGCGAATCCAGAGCCAGCTCTTTCTAGTGCATCACACTGCCTTGACCCTGTGTCTGTATTCAACCAAAAAAGCAATCTTTAAAAGGAAGCTCACAGGCACTTCAGCAGCTGAGTAAGACTCTCCACTATCAGATGCTGATACTTGGAAGGGAGGGGAGGGGCTGAGGGCTTGGGCTAGGGCTGGAACACTAGGACAGCCATCTGATCTCCCTCTGCTTCAGGGGGTACCTCTGTTTTCTCAAGTAGCCTGGGAGCGGACACAGTCTTCAGCCTGCTGGACGGGGCCCAGGGCCGCAAGGGTTAGCAAAGTGGCCCCAGGGACCAGGTAGATCATAGTGCCACTTTCTCCAAGGGCTGGGGTCTGCTAGCTGGTCCCTGCTCAGGAAGGACCGCAGGGAGCCTGGGCTGGTCTGCAGCCTGGCCATAAGCTCTCCAGTGCCCTAGGCACAAGCCATCAGCAGTGGAGTGGGGTGAGCCAAGAGCTGGGAGGCAGCAGTACTTTAGACTTCAAAGCCAGCCAGCACTCCTGGTGGCGTCTGCATGTTTACACTTCATTGGGCTCATGCTGCAGGCTCCCTGGTCCAGCCCTAAGGCCTTCCCCATCCGGCACCAGGGTGCCAGAGCCAGGATGGTCGGCATGCCTGGCCTGATCCCACTGCAGGAGAGGTGTGGGTGCCAGTGTCTTGCCACCACCCCAGCTGGGAACCCAGGCACTTGTGTCCTCAGGAAAGTCCAAGTATATAACAATGAAGAGAGCCAATGCTTAACAATGGCCTACTGTGCCAGGTATAGCACTTAGCATTTTATATGTACTTGTCTCCCTGCCCCACACCAGCCCATGCAATAGGGAGCATAGCCCCTGTTTTTCCAGTAAGGACACTGAGGGAAAGACACTCCCGCAAAGTCTCACACCTGTGCAGGGGGCCATCCAGCATCCCCTGGGGCCTTGGCTGGAACCCGAATTCCCTGTGCCTTTGAGGCCTCAGCCTGCAGACACTGCCATAGTTGGTCCACTCCTCTTCTCTCCTCTCCTCCAGCCCTGGTCACAAAGAGGCATCCCCTTGGTCCTGTCTCCTCAGCCTGCCACACCCTGAGACCCAACTTCACAAATAGTGGCAGGCCAGCCATGGTAGCTAAGGTGCGAGTATTGTCTTTACCTTGGCCATGAGGTTGGTCCAAAGGGATTTTTGAGTAAGAGCTGGTGGGACCACCTTTGTTTAGGAGAAAACGATGTGGTTGGAACTGTGTAAGCAAGCTACTGGGGCAAGGCGGGAGGTGAGGAGGGCCCTTGGGGTGTGGCAGCAGGCGGAGGTGTGAAGTGGAGCACGGCAGGGCAGGCAGCACAGAGTACTCTGTGTCCTCCGCCTGGAGCCCTTGTCCGCCCCACCTTTTCCCATGCAATTGTTACACATTAGGAAACGGCCCCACACTAAGTGGCTTCAGTGGAGCCAGACCACTCAATTCAGCCTGGGGTACCCGGGCTCAGAGTGAGACAAGGTTGGGGACCTTGAGTGGACACCCACTTTGTAGGCTGCCCTGGCTGATCCTCCTCCAGGGATTTCTCCCGCACAATCGGAACCAAGCCCCAGCCTCCCCCAGCCCGCAACCTACGTTGCCTGCCCTGCTGGCAACTTTAGTGGTCCGGCCTACCTACACACTGGAGCTTTCCCATCCCTCAGGGGCTGGGTGCTCCCGGGCTGAGGGCCCTTTTCCAGACTGTGCCTCTGCAGAGACAGTGCCTGGCCCTGGGGACCCTCCTCACCCCACACATCTGACCGGTGGTCTGACCGGTCGCAAGGCACAGCTCAAAGGTCACACTAGCTCTTTGTGCTTTCCCCTTAGCAGACCCCCTCCCCCACCTCAGTGGAGTCCTGCTCCCTCCTGCTCCCTGAGGCCCTCATGTATGTGGGTCTGTCCTCCACAGGAAGGCCACCTTTCCCATGACCCTCGGCCCAGCTCACTGAGAGGAGCAGCGGGTCTGAATCTGCACAAGGCCGCAATGAAGGGCCTTCTGGAGCGGGGCTTAGCTGCTCTGCCCCAGTTCAGAAACCCTCTCCACCCCCCTTCACTTTTGCCAGACCTCTGCACACCTGTGAAGAAAGAGCCTTTACCTAATTGCTTTCTTGAAATACCTGTGCTTAAAGGGAAACTGCACATGGTACCTGTGAGAGACAAGAGTTGCCATAAACAGGAACCTGACGGTAAAGTAAATACAATTAAAAGAATGAATTGGATGCTAGTCACAGACTGTTGCTACTGGAAGGACCTACTTCGGGCCTGTTTTCTGACTGTTCAAAAAGCAGACTGGCATGGAACAGAGGCGTGTTAAAGTCACCTTCAAGGGAATCTAAGGCTTCCTTTGTGATATAATCAAGGGACCACAAAAAAAATCCACACACACACAAAAAAAAACCCCGAAGAAAGAGAAAGTTATTACTAAGGGGTTCTACATTATATAACAGTATGAGGAAAAGCCTTAGCCAAATGAACAGCAACTTACTGCTTGCAAATTTCCAAGCTGCGAATACATGAAAAAATGAACAAATGCGCACACACATCTATGTATCTATATCTATTCTTCATTTATAATTTTAACAGTTCATGACTTCTACTTGTAAAAATCTACTAGAGGGGATCCCTGGGTGGCTCAACGGTTAAGCGCCTGCCTTCAGCCCAGGGCGTGATCCTAGAGTCCCGGGATCGAGTCCCACATCAGACTCCTGCATGGAGCTTGCTTCTTCCTCTGCCTGTGTTTCTGCCTCTCTCTCTCTCTGTCTCTCATGAATAAATAAATAAAATCTTTAAAAAAAAATCTACTAGAGTTTTCTCTGTGGCCACGGGTACAACTAGAATCTAAGTCCCACGAGGATAGGGATTTTGTCTCTCTTATTTATTGTTATCCCCAGCCCTGAAAACAGCACACAGGTATTCTATAAATATTTTTCGAATGAATGTCCCACAGGACATTTTGTGAATGTCCCACAGGAAAAAAAGAGAAAGTGTATTCTCTCTGTTTCTATCTAGAAGTCAAGTGTAGCCTTGTGTTACACCCCTGTGTCCTTATCTGCTGTTTAGTGGGCCTGTTCAATTCTGGAATCTGCATTCTAAAGTGCCCACTATAATTATGACTCCACTTATTACCAACTTTTCCTTGGATTTCTAACATTTTGTTTTTATAGGTTTGGTAGGTGCAAGTTCATAACCATACCCTTTATCATTACATGATGCTTCTCTTTATCCTGGTGAATATTTTTGTCTAAATTAATATTACCATTCATACTTTCCTTTTATATTTAGTCACCTGACATTTCTCTGCCCATCCTTTTATTCCTAATCTTCGGTCACCATTGTGTGTTTCCTACAAATAGCATATAACTGGAGGATTTTGTGTTTTGTGTTTCCTACAAATAGCATATAACTGGAGGATTTTGTGTTTTAATCCACCACAACTACTTGCTTCTACCTTGACTATGGCTGCTTTTGTGCCACAGTGGCAGAGGTGAGCAGTTGTGACAGAGACCGGGTAGTACTGGGTACCGTAACTCTGGGACAGTTCCACAGCACCTCACCCAGCCATATGTTCTATTTATTCATTTTTATTTTTTATTTTTATTATTTTTTTTAATTCATTTTTATTACCAGTGCATAGGTACCATGTCAAAATAGGAAAAGTGGACTTTTAATGTCACACTTTTAATGCTCAGTGACATGCAGATTATTATTTTATTGAACTACATGGCAAAGTTCTGTGTTTGTTATTGGCTGTGTTAATAAAATACAGCATACACTGACATCATACTATTCTCAGCTCACAGAAAAAAAAATGAGATGATTTCAAGCAGCACATCTCATCATATCAGAATTTCTTCACAAAAGAAAACAGAGAGAGAGAGAGAGAGAGAGAGAGAGAGAGAGAGAGAATAGGCTACAAAGTAAGTTTCCAAGTGGTTCATTTGTTAGCCAAGCAAGGAAAGCCATTTGCTGGTGGTAAAGTTAATTAAATTGTGTTTGATTACAGAAGCTAAAAAAGTATCCAGAGAAGAAAAGCTTGCTTAAGATGATTAGATTTGGGCCAAGACCAATTGCTTGGATGTGGCCCATAGGCCACCGACACTCTAGGTGACACCATTGAGTGAAGCCACTTCTGCAGGGGAACTTGACCCATTCTCCAGTGTGAGCAAATGAAGCACAGAAGAGAAAACCCCGGGGAAGGCTAATGGCTGGCCTCGTTATGTGCCAGGTACTGTCCTCGGCAGTTTGTATTTATTTCACTGTTACATTCTTTCTAGAACTTACTACTACCTGAAAGCATCTAAGGTACTATTCCTTGTCAGTCTCTCCTGCGCGAACAAGAACTCTGGGTCTTGCTCAAAGCAAAGAGGGCTGCCCACTGGAATAAGCCTGGCCTTCTACTGTGAGCTGTACTAGGAAATCTTCCTGCCTCCCCTGAGCTAGACTGAACTCTTATATATAAAGCCATTTTACCTGTGAGGTGGAGACTGCTCCTCAAAGGAATGAGGATATTGAAATAAAACGGCTGCCCAAGGCATACAGCTGTTACATGGCACAGCCAGGGTCTGAGCCCAGTGTGCGTGACCCCCAAGTTCTATGCTTACCAACCTTACCAGGAAGAAAAGTCTCCCACCAAAGAGACTCTAGCTTCTTGAGAACACACTAGCCTCTCAACTCACTGGGCAAGAATCTACCAGATTTGCTAGAAAGAAAAGGGCTCAGAGGTCATCAGTGCTGGGTTCAAATCCTGACTTGGCCATCCTGTGATGTGGGTGGGTCGTTTTACATCTCTTGAGCTGGTTTCCTGTGTGGCTGCCTTTGCAGAGGGGCCCTGAGGGCCTGAGGTCAGAGCAGGGAGAAACTAGCTTTTTTTTTTTTATTATTTAAGTAATTTTCTGTGTTGTCTGAATTATTTTTTTTACCATGTGCATATATTACTTTCCCCAAATACTTACATATAATTATAGAAGGGAGAAAGTGATCTATTTAATAATTTCAAAAAAACACATAGGAAAAGAAAGTAATAACCTCCTCCTTGAATTTTTATAAGGATTCAAAATAATGTAAGCAGCTAACAATGGCACACAGTAGGTGTTGAATAAACAGAGCAGGGATGGGGTGCAGGGAGGCAGGAGGCAGGTGTATTCCTGCCCCTGGGCCCAGAAGGGAAACAGGACAGGTACCCATTCAGCTAGAGCCTTAAAGAGCTGGTAGGAGGAACCTGGGTGCCTGTGTCCTGTCTTTCCTTGCAGGATTCCAGTCTCAGGACCCCTTCACACACATCCATAGCCCCACCTGAAGCAGTCCCTGTTTGGAAAGAGCCTTTCTGCTCAGGGTTTCTATGTGGGATGTGTTCACTGCAAGTCTGTGGCTCTTATGCCTCTACTTCTGGCCTCCCTGGACTAAGCAGAAAAGGGCTGTGGCCTCAGAAATGTCCCAGATTGGTGGCAGGGCCTGGGTCAGCACGTCTCCTGGGCCCTCCCCACTGCCCTTAGGAAGCAAGAGGCATTCAATAGTATGTTTATTTGCTCCTCACAAACACACACTCCTCATTCTCAAAGGAAGTAACTGCTGCTCCACCACCAACAGGCCTGTGTGAGGCAATTAGACCTGTGAACTTACCAAGTAGGACATTACTCTATGACAGATATTTCACCAGAGAATAATTATACTTCATAATACTGCTAATAAATCAAGCTAGAGGAACGAGTGACATGCACTTTATCACCTTCGTCTTCAATCAGCATCTTGGGGCTGGCCCCAGGCTAATGGAACCTTTGAGTGGTCCCCATAGTCAGACCTTGACCTCTCCTGGAGGTGCTGGGAGTTTGGGCTACCGCTCTGTGGATGAGGAAACCAACATTCAAAGGGGGGCAGATAAAAAACAAACAAACAAAACAAAGGGGGGCAGATGGCAAAGAGCAGAGGATGCAGACATGGCTTCAGCTTTGGGACTCCAGCAGCAACGCAGGGTGACCATGCTGCCCAGCAACGCAGGCTGACGTGCTTGCCTGAGGGGGCAAGGTTGGCCTTGGAGTGGGAGGCTTGAGCTTATAAAACTACGGGATCCTGAGTTTTAGATGCACTGTGAGTGGGCAAGTAAGAACTACTGAGTCCCCCACCAGAGGGCAGATCTTAATACAGGCAGGATAGGAAAGGAACTGGGCCTGAGCACCAGGATGAATCCTGAGACAGGGAGGAGGGGAGTGTGAGTTTCTGTAGTGACAGAGTTCCAGAGGAGAAACGTGGGGATCTGAGAGCGGAAGGAGATGGTGGGGGATGGCAGTGGAAAACCCTGTCCACAGCTGGGTGCCCAAGGCCCTGATACTTTTTCCTGAGTGCCTACTAGATAAAGGTCAGACCCCATGCCCAAGCCTATGCTGATGCAGGCAGGGTGCTGCATGGGGGAGGGGTAACCCTCATCTTGCTATCTAACGAACAAAACTGCAGCCCTGCTGAGGGCCTCAGGGCAGAACCCACTATAGCCTAAGCCTCCAATGTATTTCAGCACTGCCATGCTCACCTGGCTCAGAGACAAGTCCCAGGAACACCCACAGCCACCCCTGCCCCTCGGGGACCCACATTCAGGGAGTGAGGTTTGGATGGAGGTTTGGACATTCTCCACCCATCTCTTGGAGGCCCAGGAGGCAGGGATTCCCATTGAGATCAACAGTGATAGATACAGAGGGTAGGCGGGGCCCACCTGACAGAAGGCAATCTCAGGACTTCAGGACCCCTTAAGGCTCTAGGCTATTCCATCTGCCTACCCACAAGAAAGGACTGTGAACCAGAGGAAGCCAGCAGGTCGGCCTCTCCCACTGTTTCACCTTCCCATACCTTCCAGCCTCTTGCCCTCTGGCATCTCCCACCACCATCATCCTTTACCCTTCCCCCTCCCCACAGGCCGAGGACATGCTTGGCCGGGCCTGCCCTGCACTGACCAGCCATGCTCCCTCCTTTAATATGACTGGAATGGGGGCAAACCCAGCAGCCACCTTGCCTGATGGAGGCTCAGCCCCCACTGCGGCCATGAGAGCAAGGGGCTGCTTATCAGGCTGTGAGGTGCAAGGCCCGGCCTCTTATCTGAAACTCAAGGAGGCTACTAATACCACTGGCCTCTGGCCCAGGTGAAATGCTGCTGTCTGAAACTAGTTTGTGTGAGGGACCAGGGCTGTTCTCCCCTACATAGGCCACCTCTATTACCAAGGTAAGGGCAGGGATGGCTGGTTGGAGACAGGTGCAGTGGAGCTCCCCTGCCTTGGTTTAGGCCCCAGATCTGTTGGCTGAGGGCTACCACTCGGCTACTCTGGGCCTCAGTTTCTTTGTTTGAAAACCTCAGAAGCTGGGACGAGAAGGCCTATAAGGTCTTCCTATTGGTTCTCATCACGGACCCCAGTGGTGTCCATCCCAGCCACCTGAGCCTGACAAGGAAGGGTGATGGGTGGAGGAACTGCTTACCCGCTCTACAAGGCCATGTTTGTGCTTGAGCTTATACACGTTCAGCCTGGGCAAGAAGCTCTCGGCATAGTCCTTGCCCTCCAGCCCATGGAGCAGGACACCGTGGAAGGCAAGCCGGCACGTGTTGGCATGAATGTCTGCATCTAGCCTGGAGCCAATCACCAGGCACAGCCGAGGGCAGGTGACAGGCTTCTCAAACTCCACAAGGGCCCACTGCTGCCGAGGACAGCGGCCTTCTGTGGCCTGGCCCGTCTTCTTGTCTGCCTCACCAATGTCTGTCACTGCTGGTGCCAAATCCTTATCTAGATACTGCTCCTGGAAGAGGTATTCTTGAGAGAAGTCGAAGGAGTCCAGCACGGGCTCGTGGTCAAAGTTATCAGGGGCAGGGCTGAAGAACATCAACCGGCCCATGACTGTCTCATGGCCCACTGTGATGTGGAACTTGGCTTTGGTCTGCAGGGGCCCTCGGAAATACTGGATCTTCTCCACAGAGATGATGGCCGCGTGGACAGTGTGCAGGGACTCCGGAGCACACACCAGGCCACGCTCCAGCAGCTTGGGGTCAAACTGAGTGACGCAGATGCCCAGCCGGTCTCCCTGCATGGCTGACATGACAGGCATGTGAAACATCTGCATGGACTTCACCTTCTTCACCACCTGGTGGGTAGCAAAAGAGAAAGCTCATGAAACAAAGAGCCTTGAGGCTGGGGTGGGGAATGGCTCCAGCCAGAGAAGTCCTATCTCAGCACTGCCAACACTTACCTGACACCCGGCATGTCAGCCCAGAAGAGTTCTGGGGCAGTCAGACTCCCCTTGGCCAGAGCAAGCTCCACCTGCAAACATGTGGCCCACAGGGCGCCCTAGTCTAGGATGTTGGTGGTGGTCATAGCAATCGAATCCTGAGCTACCTCCTTAGTTCCTTCTGTCCTAGTCCCTGTTCCACCCCAGACTCCATTCTAGCATTTTCTTGCCTTGAACCCTCTGTATAGGCTTGCCATCACATCCAGAATGGCCCCACAGGTCCTCAGCCTGCCAAGCTATGGCCATTTGTCCTTGAAAGCCCAGGCCAGACTCCTGTGGCACTACTATGGGCTCTCACAGGCTGCTCTAGAAAGTCTACCCCCAGTGGGCAGGATCTACCCCCTTCTCTTTAGTGCTACCCCAGCCCCTCTGAGTCATACACAGTCTGCTCTGCTGTCAGTGCCTGTCTGCCTATGGGCCCTATGGAAGCCCATAGGCTTCTCCAGGGCAGGCCACTCTTTACTCACAGGACACGGTCCTGAGTGTGCCAAAGACTGTTCTGGGAGTAGGAATAGAGTGAGAAACAGCAACAAAACTGCAAATATGTTAACATCAACTAAGTTTGTATTGATATAATTCATATATAAAACTTCATATGTAAATACATAACATAATTATATGAGCTTATTATATATACCTTGTTGTATCACATATAATATGTGTATCATTTATAACATATAGAGAAGGCCTAGCATTTGGGGGAAGGTCTGGCTTCTTAGAGTGTTGGTCAAGGAAGACTTCTGTAGAGGGTCTTCTCAGCTAAGACCCTCTAGAAGTCATGTGAAGATCCAAAAAAAGAGAGTTCTGAAGGGAAGCCGATGAGTGTACAGGCCCAGGATGGAGGCTCTGTGGGTCTGAGAAACAAAGCCGTGGGAGGGCTGCAGCAGGGAGGGCAATGAGGGCAGGCCGGAAGTCACAGAGGAGTTTAGGCAGAGGAGTAACCTGATCTATCTCTATTTGGAAACCGCACCAACTACCACACCAGGCAGATTTCTGCACCCACAGTTTGTAAATCAGGAACAGACATGAGAAAGGCTCTAATAAACATTCCACGAAATCAATGAACATTCCTACTAAGATCCACTGTCAGAGAGGAGATGAGATCACGCTTAGTGCTACAAAAAAACGGGTAATGTATTTCAGAAAACCTGCCATAGAAACTTAAGTTCAAGACACTTTAGCTTTCAGGTTGCAAGCATCTCCATCTGCAAAACCCGGGTGTGTGGAGTACTCGTCTTCTCCCTGGATGAAGGGAGAATGCTGAGCTGCTCTGGGCCCAGGAGGCCAGGCCCTTTTCTGGAGAGCCATAATACTCAAGTGTTTGTTTAAAGATCATTAACTACCTAACCAAGAGGTCAGGGGGCGGAGAAAGTGAGAAGTGCAGTGTCAAAAGCCACAGCCAAGATCAATCAAAGAGAAACATAAAACATCTCTGAAATGATCTCCAAGAGCAATGGGAAACTAAGATTTTCAGGAATGCACCTCAGAGTAACCGGAGAATATTATCTTACACTAAGCATCTGCCGAGTGAGGCAGGCCCCAAATCATGGCTCTACCCCTCCACCCCACCCTGTGGCCCGCAGCTGCCCCAGGAGCTGTCCTCCAGCCCCCACCCCACCCATCTCTCTTCTCCAGGCCAGCTTTCTAAAACACATGTCGGATGATGCAACTCTTTGGCACCAACCTCTACACGAGCTCTCCTCTTCCACATCACCACTTTCAAACCTTTTGCGCATAGCTGTTGTGAACAGGAAGATCCTTTGGTCAAACGAAATTGGATGGGGAATCAGCCCTCTGGCCACCACAACCTGTCCCCACAATAGGTAAGCTGCTCAGGTTGGGTAGGGGCCTTGCAGCTGACACCCCCGCTGCTGTCCCACCAAGGACTTTGGCTTGCCTGGCTTCTCCACATGGCCTTCCCTGGAGCCTCCCACTGCCACGTGGCCTGCCTCAACAGCTCTTTCTGCCCCATATTCCCCCAACACTTTGAGCCGCAACCAGGGGAAGCTTGAACAATTCCCTACATACACAACCACATATTCATTTTGCCTGTGAGCACCCTTCTTCCTGGGACTTCTTCCACCTGAAATCCCTTTCATCCCAGGGTATCCCCTGGAATGGCTTTCCTGCTCATTCCAGACCGACCTGGTTATTCTCCCCAGGGTGCTCTGAACCTGACTTCCTGTATTGCCATTGCTGCTTTATTGCCAGTCTGTGCTTCCCCATACTTACTGAGCTAAATTACAACAGAGTAAGTATACATATACACCCTGAGAACTAAGACATCACCAATAACTTCAGTCTCTTTGTGCTCCTCCCCCACCTAGTTCTCCAGCCTGCCCCCCAGCTGGAGGCAACCCTTCTCTTGAATTTGGTGTGTGGCATTCTTTACTTTTTATATATACATGTACACGGTTGTGCGGAAGCTCACTACATATGTAGTACATATGCCTAATCAATACTTTGTTTTCCGAGTTTTTGAAATCTGTAGCTCGTGCCCATGCTGCCTACACCTGCAGCTCATTTGCTGGGGATGCTGTATGTCACACAGTACACACAGACCCCCATTCAGCCTCCTATTGATGTGCACATGGGTCATATCCAGTTTTTTGCTGGAAAGTGATGCAATGAATTCCCTCTCACACAAGAAGCCTGCCTGGTGCACAGTGCAAGGAGGGTTTCTGGAAGATGCGGGCCCTGACCAGAACTGCCAGGTCAGGAGTGAGTGTTCAGGTCTACTAGATAAAGAACCAAGTCCCACAGGCCAGAGACCTGTGGATGGATAACATCTTCTCCAATATCTGGCATGGCCAGATTTCTTAATTTTTGCCTATCAAATCTGTGTATCTCCCCTTTTAAATCCAAGTTCCTACTGCTGTATCCTTAGAGCCTAGCACAGAGGCGGGTGACAAACACTGCTTATGGCAGACCCAGTTAAATATCCAGTCCATTGGAAGAGAATGGCTGCATCTGATTCTGGAAGAGAAAACGCCCCTCATGGCCAAAACACACCTGGCACAGCGTGGAGCTGAGATTCCAGAGTGGCCAGGGCCTGAGTGAGTTTTTGGTGTTCATGATGCTTCCTGTGACAAAGGGCTCATGGCCTTTGCTGCCCTGACAGCCCCCACCCCCACCATCAAGGCCATCTCCAAGCAGGCTTCATTAAAAGCATGTTCTTTTCAATGGGACTTGTGTTCTTAGGACTGAAATAATAAAGAATGCCTTAAGAGGGCACCGTGAAGAGCAGAAAGACAAATAACTGCAAATCAAGATTTCAAGGGCCCAGACAGGAAATTGTGAAACAGATAGAGATGGGGACAGGGCGGTGTGGCACTACTATGGGCTCTCACAGGTGCATGCAGACAGCATCAACGCATAGGCTCGTCGACAAACCCACATTCCACAAGATATCCTTTAAGAATGTAAGATACATCTAGGACACCAAAAATTTGGGAAAGTAGTTTTGCCAACTCAAGAATGGGGAAAAAACAGGCTTTCCTTTCATTTTCTGGCCAACTTTGAGAGATTCCATCCATCTACTCAACAACTCACTCATATTTACTAATATCCAAGTTGAATGGTGGAGGTACTGTATGTACATTCACTCAACACATATTTATCAAGTTTCTCTCACATACGGGGCCGAGGCCCTGGAGTGATACAGGGCAAGCAGCGCACAGATTCTGGAGTCTACTGCTGGGGATAGAGGGGGGAATGGGTGGGAAGATTCTAAAATCCTCAACCAGGAGTGCCTGGGTGGCTCAGTTGGCTAAGCGTCTGCTTTCGGCTCAGGTCATGCTCTCCAGGTCCTAGAATTGAGCCCCACATCAGGCTCCCTGCTCAGCAGAGAGTCTGCTTCTCCCTCTCCCTCTGCCCCTCCCTCCACTCTGCCTCCTCTCTCTCTCAAATAATTAAAATAAAATCATCAACTAACAAACTCAGACTACAAAACCATGGAGAGGGGCTGTGGGAGAGAATAACTGGGGGACATAATCCTTCCTGGGTCGTCAGGGAGGGCTTCCTTGAGGAGGTGGCACTAAAGCTGAATCCAGAGGGAGAAGAAACCACCCACAAGGGCTCCAGACAGAGGGAAGAGCAGGGCAAGTTTGAGGCGCTGAGGTGGGAAAGAACATGGCCTGGTTGAGGGATTTAAAGGCAGTGGGATGGCTGGAGGGGAGTGGGCCAGGGACAGTGGCATCAGGCTGGAGACATGGGCCAGCCACCTTCACCATGAGGACAAAGAAGCCCTCAGAGGTAGTGGTGGCCTGGGGTTGAGCAGATGAATGACACTTGCTATCATGTGCTTTGATAAGGTCACTCTGGCTCCACAGAGTGGAGAAATAAGAAAGGAAAGAGGGGGACCAGCCAGGAAGGAACTCGGAGAGTTCTCTGTGCAGTACAATGCTGGGATGGGCTGACAGATCGGACGTGGGGATCATGAAGACACTGGCACACATGGAGGGACTCCCAGGCTCTGGGTGTAGGGATGAGGGGCAGCTAAGAGATCTGGGAGATAGCTGAGGAAAGGCAGCAGGCAGCGAGCGCTGAGCATAGAGGTTGGAGCTCCAGGAGCGGTGGAGGCTGGCAGGGGAAGTCGGGGGCTAGGAAAAGAAGATTAACGCATCTAAGTGCCTCTGGCCTTCCTACCTGGAAGTCTGGCAGACACCTCCAGCCTAGCACATCTGAGACTCTTCTCTTTCCATCTGTCTGTCTTTATCCATGTCACTTCAGTCACGTTAGCCTTACTTCTTATCCCAAAACATGCGAAGCATGCCCCTACCTCGGGGCCTTTGCACTTGCCAGTGCCTTTGACTGGGATGCTCCTCCCTCAGATATCCTATTTCTCTTTTCCTTGTTCCCCTTCTGTCCATTCAAATGTTTCTTTCTCAGAGCCCACCCTTGACTCTGCAATAAGTGGTCCCCATCCCTATCTTTTCTTTGTTTTATTTTTCTTCATAGTACTCATCACTATATATTATAGATTTATAGATATTATAGATTTGTTTACTGACTGTCTCTCCCACCCTAGAATGGCCTGGGGGTGAGGTTGGCCATGAGGTTGAGGGTGAGAACTTTATTTTTGTTTTCTTTAATTTCTGTTTCTATCTTTAGTGCCCAGTGCAGTGCAGGCCATTTAGAGTATCTCGACACATATTTGTGGAATGAATACAGCCGTGGATGGGTGCAGCGCTGTCCCTGCTCTCTGGGAGTTCCAGTCTAGGTCTGGGATGTTCACATCCACAAAGGCCCATAGAGGTATGTACCCATGCTGTGGGAGCAGGGCTGGCTCTGAGGTTAGCTAGGAGTTGGGAGGTTCCAGACAACCCAGGGGTAGGAGCCTTCCAAGCCTCTCCAAGGGACTCAGTTCTCTGGTGGGGTGCAGTTAGGAATGGTGGCAGAGAAGGCAGGTGGCAGAGCGGGGAGGCGGCCCTGTGTGGGACCACCAGGCAGGTCTTTTCTTTGAGCTCAGCTCCCAGAGGGGACGGTGGGTCCCATGTCTCTTCCTCTTGTCCCTCCCCTCTTTCTGGCACCAAACACTTCTGGGGAAGGGAGGATGGACCCACGGAGAGGGGGAGGAAGGAATACATCAAGCAAGCCAACAATTTTTAAAACTCAAGTTCATGCTTGCTAAGCCATTTGGCCCTTTCTGACTAACAAAGAGGCTTTACCATTATCTGGGTCAGTTATTCTTCATGAAAACCCCACGAAGCAGGTCAATATTTTTACATTCAATTTTATGGATGAAGAAACAGAGGTTTCTGATGTCTCCAAGGTCACAGAGCAAACAAGCTGAGACTTGGGACAATGAATGCAGGGACAGCAAGGCAGGCCTGACATCCCACGGCCCAGTCTCTGGACCACCTGAGCAGATACTGTCCCTGGTAGGCTGGCCCTGAGGCAGAGCGGCCCTGCCAGGCTGCTCTGGGTTGGAGGACCAACAATGTGGATGCCCATGTGGTGGGAACCAGAAAGATGGCTCCAGGAAAGGGACAGAGGGAGACTGCATTGTGAGAGGGCCCTGCTCAGGTGTGGAAGGAAGCCGAGGAGAGGCCAGCCTGCCCCGAGATCCAGGAGTTGTGGGGGCTGGGGCAGCTCAGTCTCTCCCCTGCTTGCCCAGGCTGCCGCAGCTGCCCTGGCCACAGTCAGCAACAGCCTCCTTCTGGTCAAGCACAGTGGACAATTTCAGACTCGACTTCTCAACTGCTTTGCTCCCTTCTGGCCACCCTCATGTCTATGTTTGGGTAGCACAGTGCCCAGCACAAGACAGACACACAGTAAACGTCTGCTGACAGAGCAGATGAGAGGGCAAAGGAACCTCTGCCTCTGTATACTTCCAGGCCTGCCAGATTCAGATACCTCTTCCAGTCTTCCGAGTGCCTGAAGCATAGTTTTCCAACATTCTGAGGACTCTATCGGGTACTGCACTCAGAAGGACCTGTCTCTGTTTTGGAGACTATTGAAAACCTCCCAAAGAAGTGACTCAAGGTGGAAATCATAAAGCATTCATCTCTGCCCTCCATAGCACCTTGTGTAGAACAGTGGCATCTAGCTAACGCTGGACTTCAGGATTTTACCACATGACTTATACAGAAGGTATGCAAGAGAGACGCTCAATATTGGTTGGATACTTACCTGTGCCGATGTTTTATAGACCTGAGCAGCCTTTTAGCTGGCTAATGATGATCTCATTTTATAGACAAGGTAACTGAGGTTCCAGAGGTTAAGATATTCACCCACAGCATCCAGATCTGCCCACCCTGAAAGCCCAAATTCTTTTACTATATCATGCCATAAAAACGCATCTACTCTACCATGGAAGTCCAAATGAAATACAATCGCTGCACTGAGGTTCACTCACACATGGGGAGTTCTTTGGCAGCATTTCTACTGTGGGGTAAGAAGCTGAGAGGCCCAACAACATCAGAATACACTGCAAAGAAACAGCAGTGTTGAGGGTCCTCCTGGTGTCCTACGGAATCAACAGATGCTTGAAAGAAGTAGACAATACCCTATGCTTAGCAGTCTTTCTGATGTGCGGAGATTTTCGTAATAATGGTCTTGGCTATAATGAGATTGGACCTCTATTATCCATTTTCGTTCCACTAATGAGCCTGGAAGCTCCTGGCTGTGCCAAAGGCGAGGGTTGGGGCCTTGCAACTTCATCATTACTTAATAAAATGTAAATCGGAGAGGAAAAGAAACACACAAGGTTTGACACTAATAAGCTTACAGCAGGATCAGTTACTTCAATTCAAAGAGGTTCAGACCGGAGGGGGAAAAAATGAAATAAGCTTTTAAAGATCAGTCTAGGTTTGGCTCCATCAGACCTAACCAATTTTGTTTAATAAGGTTTCAATTTGGCTGCTCTTATTTCTCCCTCTTCTTCGAGCTAGGCCGGGTACAGATAAGGCACCCCCCACACACACACATACCCCCAGCTTAATGCATTAATTGCATCTTGCACAAAAAGACAAACTTGGGACTCTGCATAAGGAGAGAGCAGTGTGGGCCCCTGGGTGGCTGCCAGCACCTCCCCTGCTGGTACAGACCCCAGCTCCCCTGGCACCACCTCTGGAAGGACGAGAAGAGAACATCACATTGGTCTTGGGGACTTAATTCTCACCCACTTGTTTTTTAGAGAAATGAAAACCATTCCAAAAGGTACATGGAATCAAATGACATCAGAACCACCTAAGTTCCCACCACCTGAAACTGACCTCTAAGATCTTGTCACTCATACTTCATGCTGACATCGAGCTAAAGACCTCTAGTCCCACTTTCCTCCTCGACTCCCTGCAACTGCTTTCAAGAATTCCTTATGCATCCTTCTATTATAAATACTTTGATCATGTGCATATTCCTGAATAGTATATATATATTTATTAGTTTATACAAACAGTCCCATATTATTGCTTCATTTCCACTTGCCTCCTTCCTTCTGTATTATGTTTCTGATATCTGTTCTTCCTGAGAAATATACATACCAACCTATCTATTTAGCATATATTTATCCAGGCAAAGATATTGCTGTCTCTGTACACATCTAGGTGATGCTTTTTGACTACTGCATGGTGTTTCTTTGTAGAAAAGTTCCACCTTTTACCATGCCCTTATTGACAGACACCAGTTGCTATTTTTGCTGCTAGAAACAACGTTGCAGTAACCATTTCTGTACACATGGACCCATACATGTGTGCTGAGTTTTTCTAGCATGGGTATCTGCACGGAAGTCCAGCTTGCGGGCCGTAGTCCAGTTTCGCCAGGAGTTACTGATTGCTCTCTGAAGTGGTCCACTTCCCCCCACACAAGTGGGTGCAGACCCTCACCAGTACTTGGTACTACATACAAGGTTTTTAACTGTTGCCAGGCTGATGAATTAGGCATGGTGTCCCATGGCTATCTTAATGTGCATTTCTAGGGCCAGGCTCCTCAGAGTCTCTGCTCCTTCTAGTTCACCCAAGATAAACCGGTGAAAGCCCCTCATCTATGGAGACCCTGCCAGGCCCCAGGGGCTTCATGGGCATGCTCCTGAGCCCACATGGCTCTTGGAGGAAGGGGTGATGTACCGGAGGGGCAGGGAGGAGATGACGTGGAGGATATCTGTGTAGGCTCTTCCTTGATATCCTGGCTTTCCTCTCTTGGGCTCCCTGCCCTCTGAGCATCAGTGCCAGGAAACACGGTCTTGGCAGCACTCGACACACTTCTCCTCCCACCTGGCTGTGTCTCTGGGGAACTGTGCTGGCTGACCAGAGGTGGGATCTGTGCAAAAATTCCACTGGTGCCTCAACAAAAGACCAATTGTCCCTGGGGAAAGAAGGCAGAGAGCCAAGGAGAACTTCCTCACAGAGATCCCTGCTAAAAAGTAAGGGATGTCCCCTATGAAAAGGAAAAGAGGATCTTCAGGAGCCTGGGGTCCCACAGACCCCCCAAAGACCCAGTTCTAGGATCAGAGATAGGATGGGGCTTTGCCTGTCTGCATGTCTACCTGCTCCGGCTTTTTTCCTGGCCCTGGGCACCCAGGCCAGGCTCCCACTCCAGGCAGGGCCCGTGTGCATTTTCCCCATCTGCACCCTTTGCCTACCAAGACCAGTCCAGGTCACCCACTCAGGGCCTTGGAGCACCCTATAATGTTCCTCATGGTACTCACAGCACCTTATAATTTCCACTACATGCCTGTGCATTCCGTTGTCTTCTCTGGGGTTCCCATGCCACATGGACCGCTGCCCATGCATAGGCTGGGTTTATTTTGCTCACCACAGGTCCCCCACAGGGTGCCTGCCACATGGAGGGCAGCCAGGGAGGACGGGAATGGATTTGGTTTCCCACCACATGGCCCAGCAAAGAAGGCCCCTGCTCCTCCACAGCGACCTCGCAAACAAACGTTGGTTATGAACCTCCCAGTCCCTGCAACAATGGAGAACCGTAAAAGTGACAAGGGGCCTGCCAGGAAGCTTTATGCTCCTCCTCCCAGCCACCCTCCACGCATTTGTCATCCCATAAAACTTTAAATTGAATTACACCAATGTTTGAGTCTTCTGTTTTCCATACAACTGGGGCCTTAATTGTTTTTAACGACATCCCTGGGCTTTTTGGGGGGTAAGGAATCTTTGGGAGGCAAGCCAAGGGAGCCAGCTCTGTCTTCGTGGCAGGGCTCAGAAAAGCTGTCTGTGGAGCAGCGAGTATGACCACACCTGTGCATGCATGGGCCTGCATAGGGAACCCAGGTAGGCTTGGGTTTCAAAGGGGTGGGTCCTGAGGCTCCCCTGTCCGTCAGCCCTCTGTGAGTGCTGCCCCTGTCCCACGGCCCCTGCTCCTGGGTGGGCGCACCAGGCACTGCACTCTAGCTCTGAGCTTCAGGCAAGTTTCAAGACCTTTCCAAGCCTTGGTTTCTTTACTAGTAAAATGGGGCTAATACCTCTGAGGCCACCAGGCTGCTGTGAAAGACTTAAAGAGGTAGCATGCACTAGCCTCTAGCAGGGCACTTAGAGAGTGCCAGGTCCTCAATGAATGTGGTGGCCCCAGTCCCAACTCATGGGCCTAACCTCAACCTCTGGCTTCTCCCTCATCCTTTAAGTTCCCATGGCCCATAAGGGGCAATTCCTGGAATTGGTCTGCCCCATACCCACAGTTTCTTCCCATTCCTGGTCCCCATTTCCCACTCAGACTCCCCTAACAGTCACTCCTTCCCCATGTTTCTGCCAGGCAACACGCCTAGTATAGAGCCCAGGTCATAGAATGCCCTCACTCAGGTCCACCCAGGCTCCAGATGTCATGCTCACTCTCTGCTGGCACTCAGCCCAGCCTTCCTCTCCAGCCTGGCCTCCTTCCATGCCTGTGCCCCAGTTCACTCTGAGCCTCTGCTCCTGCTTCTTTATCCACCATTCACAGTGGGCATTCTTCAGGATCTGATGCCAGTGTCGTCCCCTGCTACCAAGTGAGCCCTTCACTTGACATGGGGGAAGCCATGGTTCTTGCCCTCCATGACTCCACACTCACTGTGGGGAGCAAGTGTGTAAAACACTACATAGAACGCAGTGTGCCGAGTGCCGTGAGAGGTGCTCAGGGAACCTGAGGGAGGGGAGGTGACATCTGAATTGGATTTTGAAGGATGATGCCATGCAAATGAGGAGAGGGGATGGCATGGTTTGGAAAGGGTTGTGAGGAAAGTGTAAGGAGATGCCAGCAGGTCTGGGCAGAGTTCTGGGCAGGGCTCAGAACAAGATGAAGCTGATGCTGGGGCAGGGCTCTGAGGGGGCAGGAGCCCCCTCTTCCCATCTGTGCATCTTGTCCTGATGAGGCATGGCCTGCCAGTACAAAAGGGGTTCAGGAATAGCATGTGGAACTGAGTTTTAGGAAAAGCAAGGCTGGGATTCTCACTTCCCAATACTTCCCAGGGAGAAACCTGTGCGCATGAGCACAAGATACGATGGTCACTGCAGCACAGGTAACATAAACACTGGGCAGTGGGCCAAGAGTCCATCAGTGGAACATGACAATAGACAATGTGAAATGTCCACACTCACAAATACATGCATGGCCAGGCTCCGTATGTAGTGATGAGGTGAGGCCAATAGGGGCAAAAACAGAAAAAGTACAAAAACCACATGACATGATACAGTTACAAAATGGCATCATGTGTTTCACATATATATCATACTTCTCTATACTATATACATATATAGTTCAGAAGGATACACTCAAGAGAATTAACAAGGGCTTCCTCTACACCAGAGGCCAGGATGGGGTATGATGGAACAGGCCCTTTGCCCTTAACTGAAAAGTTTCACTTTTTTACATGCTGGCATTATAGGTTGTATAATTAAAAATTAATTCTTTAAAAATAAAAGCAGATATTCTAGTCAATTAAATTTAACAGTCAGTTTCCAATCAATTCACCCAGCAGACTCACACTCTGCTCTGAGCCAGAGTCTGTGTGGGTGCCAGGCCAGGAGGAGCAGTAAAGGGAGGTGGGCAGGGTGGGAGGGCTAACAGGAGAATGAGACACACTCCCCAGCTTTCCTGTGGAGTGCTGTAACCGCTGCTGTAACCACTGTAACTGCAGACTTGAGGCCCACCTTCCCCAGCAACACCTTCACCGTGGTGCAACTGGACGAGGAGTCAGTGGGCCGCCTACCCAGTCTGACCCAATCTACATTCTCCACATAAGGAGACTGAGGAGACTCTGCTTCAGGCAGCTGGCACAGCATGGAAGATTCTCTCATTTCTGCTGGAATCTATGGAAATAGTCATGCCACCTGTCAGGAGGGGGAGGACAAAAGAGATGGTACAAGGCTCAGAATTCCAACAAAATAGAAGGGAAAAGGGGCACAATGTGGGATGCAACCACTCAGAACTCCACACAGTGCCCAGACCAAGAGTCTGCTAGCAGGAGGGGTGACCTCAGGCTGGACCCGAGAGCCAGGCACTCTGAAGACACTGAACTATTCTGTCCTCAACCTGAGTGAACCCACCTTCCCTCTACCTACATGCTCAATGGGAAGCACCGTTGTTCTTCATGAAGGGACCTGGAGACAAGGATATGCTGCCCATGACTATAACCTACATGGCCACTGGAGGTGGTCCAAGCCTTTCTAAAAAGGCCTCATTGTTTCTACATTTTATGTCTAAGAATCCCACCCCTAGGAAACTCTCTGAAAGGCAAAGATGGGTCACTAAAATATTCACTTCACAATTCTTTATGATAACTACAAGATGGTGACAACCCAGCTGCCCAATGGTAGACGAATGGCTAAACAGTGGATGAGATGTCATGTAAGTAATCAAATATATGAAGCAATTTTATCAGCACACAAATATGCTTTCTCTATAATACTGGACAACTAATCAAGGCATAAAAATACTTAAAATATAATCTTAACTATAAGTAGCAGTTACCCCTGAGTGACAGGCTTCTCATTGAGTTTGCTTTCTAGCTTCTTCATACTTCATAAAAATTTCTAGAGTGGTCACGTACTGATTTGATTTAGGAGGAAAGGCTTTTGGGATCCCTGGGTGGCGCAGCGGTTTAGCGCCTGCCTTTGGCCCAGGGCGCGATCCTGGAGACCCGGGATCGAATCCCACATCAGGCTCCCGGTGCATGGAGCCTGCTTCTCCCTCTGCCTATGTCTCTGCCTCTCTCTCTCTCTCTCTATGACTGTCATAAATAAATAAATAAATAAATAAATAAATAAATAAATAAATAAATACTTTATAAAAAAAAAAAAAAAAGAAAGGCTTTTAAAAACCTAAGTTAAAGGAAAAAGGAAGACCATCCCACCAGGCTGCAGTGATGTGTCACTTCTGCAGAAAGATGGTCAGACTCCTTCCCCAACCAAACACCCTGGCCTGGGCAGCCTGCATTGGGCAGGCATCCTGCTGGGCACGCTGCATGTTTTTGCCCATCCTCACAATCACCCCACCATTTGATAAATGAGGAAACAGAGTCAGTAACCTGCTGAAGGCCACTTGGCTGGCAAATGGGGAAATGAGGGTGCCAATCTAGTGATGCCTGGCTCTGAAATGTAAGCTCAGTAGCCTAGAGCCCAGGCTATGACCAAGCCCAGAGCACAGAGGCCCAGTCCCAGTCCCAGATTTGGAGCAAAGTGAGGAAGTGGTCACAGAATGGCTTAGTGTTGGCAGAGGCTACAGCGTATGGGTAGCAGCAGGGGCCCAGGCCCACCTGGAGGATGGAATAAGGCCTCCCTCAGACAGAGTGGAGGGTAGGTAGGGAAGGTCTAGGGCTGGGCCTTGTCTGTGATAAGGCGATGTGCATCTGACTGGACTTTTCTCTTTCTGTCATGAAGCCATCTTCTAGCTACAAAATAAAAATCCAAATAAGGTCTGTCCAGGGAGGAGAGGTAGTCTCATGATAGGAAGTCTTAAAAGAGTAACAGTACCTGTACCCATGATATTTTTCCTCCTATTTTCTGTATACTATTCTGTGCTTTCCTAATTTGTCTTTAGTATTAGAATTAAAAAAAAAAACCAACTTTGAAGGCAAACATCAAATATCTCAATTTTAAATCCAAATACATCACCTGTAATTAATTCCACCAACAATGATGAAGGTTCTACTGTGTAGATCCTTGTACTGTTTATGGGCAAGCAGGGCAGGGAGCTCAGGATGGAATGGGTCAGAAGCTGGGTATCCAAAAATAAAAGAGCAACTTTTCCCCCTCTGGATCCCTCTTCCTTCAGGGAAAGCTCTCAGTTCCACACTGGAGTAAGGGGCCCAGGGACCCACAGGAAACCTGCATTTTCCCCTGGACCCAGAGCCCTCAAGGACAATATCCATTCCCTAGGGGGCCTCATACTGAAATACCAGCATACCAAGGTGCCCACAATTCCCCAAACACAACATGATATGTTTTTGCCTTTCCTAATGGTAGAGGAGAACAACTGGAGGACACTGCCTGAAAACTGTCTGCTAGCAGCACACGATTTCTTGGAAGTCCCAAGTTTTATATGTTAAGATTATGGAAATTTTTGCATTCTATGCTGTAATAGATCCATGTTTGTTTTAAATGTAAAAATGCAGTTTGGAATTAACTGCTCTTGTGAAAACTGACTCGCTGACCATGGCACATGATGACATTTATCCTGACACCTGACCCCTAGAGCAAAGACGGTGTGAATGAGGGACACACTCAACTGAAGGGATGCAAGCACTTATGGACCAAGGGGAAGACACAGACAGGCAGTAAGAGGCTCATGTACACAACTTACCCATCTCCCTGCTCTCATTCACCAACTGCCAGCCCCAGAGCACATTGAGATGCAATGGGAAGCCCACTGCTTTGCGCCCCAGGTTCAGCAGCAAGCCTCTGCTGGAGTGAACATCTGCACGCTGTTGAGGGAAATGCTAGTATCCAGAAATACATGTGTGCTATCCAACCCCACATCTTCTACCACACTGAAGGAACACTGGCTGCCCCAACACTAGCTGACCCTACTGAGTGGTGGACTGGCACCCAACCTGGCAACCACCTAAGGGATTTTCTAGGGGAATGCTTTTCTCCATGGTGTTTGCCCCAGGGCTGGCCTCAGAAGGTAGTCCCATGCCAAGACATGGTTTAGGGCACAGGAAATGCTCCAGCTCTGGAGTAAAACATGCTGGCCAGAACTACTACTTCCCAGCTGGGGAAGAGCCTGGCCTCTTTACCCCCTGAACTTCGGCTTCCTTGTTTGTGAAATGAAGATGACAGAGCCTGCAAGGCTATGGCAAGGATTAAAAATGATGTGAGTGAAGCCCAAGCATGGTACCAATAACTCAGGAAAAAACTGTTCTGATTGAAAGAGTAAAATTAAAAGACCCAGCGTGGGTGGAGTATGAGGGGAGCAGCAGAAAATTGCATCTGGAAGGTGCACTGTCTCCAGCACTTCAGATACCAAAGGTATCTGGCCCTTATACTCAGGCCAGGCACTAGATTCCCCAAGTCACCCTATTGTACAACAGCTCCAGCCAGAGCCAGAAAACCAACGAGCTCAGCCGCAGCACAGGGAAGTCCCCTCGGTTCTGCTGCACCTGGCCCTTGCTTGTGACACTATCCTGGAGAGGAGCTCCCCAAGAAGCTGGGTGGCCAGGGGGACTCAAAGGAGGCATAGCTGCTGGAAGCGGTTTCAGTTTCCTTATGCAAGAGATCTAAAGGCGAAGCTTGTGCCTGACAAATGTTTTCCTGGATATCTGGAGAGATTTATCTAACATGAACTACTCCTAAGTGTAGACACCCAACATGTACACCTTTTACGTGGAGCTGAGAGAAGCTCTTCCCCAAATGCTATTATGAATTTATAAGTACTTGCCCAGAAAGTAGGCCAGCGGGTGGTGGTGGATAACAATATTAAATATTATCTGACAAGTTTAGGAGCTGTTGTTAAAGTTAATGAAAATTAGTTTAAACACATAAGCAAGAACTTTGCGAAAATGTCAAGGGAATAAGCTGCCCCGGGGTGGGATAGAAAAGCAGCACCTTCCAGGCTGAAGAGTCAGAGGGAACTTCCCAAAAGGTGACAGCTGTACTCCAGCAAAGACAGGCAATAGGAACAGCACCACAGGCAGAGATGGAGTGTGGGGCAGAAATGGAACCCAAATCATTCCAGCTGTGCCAGCTCCAGACCTGAGCTCTCTACCATTTCCACTGTCTCCTTAGCAGGTGCCTAGTGCCCCAGCTCCAAACCACTCACCTCAAAGGCTGAGGTGAGGTGAGCCACTGTGACCAACTCTGCTCTGCCAGAGTGAGGATTACATTGAGAGAGTCCATGAGAAATGACGAGTGTGGCATCGTAAAAAGTAGAAGCTG
The DNA here is from genome assembly GCF_018345385.1 of Vulpes lagopus. Classification (NCBI taxonomy): domain Eukaryota; kingdom Metazoa; phylum Chordata; class Mammalia; order Carnivora; family Canidae; genus Vulpes; species Vulpes lagopus. The sequence continues at coordinate 55,934,053 of NC_054830.1, forward strand.
TTCAATAAAGATTAGTCACTAATACTACTCCTACTACTCCTACTCCTACTACTCCTCCTACTACTACTACTTCATCCTCTGTAAGTGGAGATAAGCACCCCAATTTCACTTGGATGACAATGAAATCAAAAGAGCATCCAAAGGAACTGCATGAATACAAGCTGCTCGGCTTCCTCCAGGTCTGTGCACCAGGGCTCACAAACTTTTCTGTAAAAGGCCAGAGAGTAAATATCTCAGGCTTCACATGCCCTATAAACTCTGTTGTAACTACTCAAGTCTGCCATTTTTCAACAAAAGCAGCCATTAACAAAGAGCTTTATTTACAAAACTGGGGCAGGCGGTGGTTTGCTGACCCTGCCATGCATTGAGGTCCAGGCTACCATGAGCTATGCCACCGAGCACAGATACTCAAGCCCGTGCCCGTGGCAGCCAGATTTGCACCACCAGGCCCGGGAGGTACTGCCCAAAGCCTGGGGGCCAGGGGCAGAGTGGAACTGCGAGACAGGTATTGACTCGGCAGGCATTTTCTGAGCACCTACTCTGTTCCACGCACACAGGACAGATTAAGACACAGTCCTTCGGGATCCCTGGGTGGCGCAGCGGTTTGGCGCCTGCCTTTGGCCCAGGGCGCGATCCTGGAGGCCCGGGATCGAATCCCACATCAGGCTCCCGGCGCATGGAGCCTGCTTCTCCCTCTGCCTGTGTCTCTGCCTCTCTCTCTTTCTCTCTGTATGACTATCATAAATAAATAAAATTAAAAAAAAAAAAAAAAAAAAAAAAAAAAGACACAGTCCTTGTGGTAGATGGCCTAATAACAGGCCAGGGCATGACACTCAGCTTCAGCTTCAGTCTCCTCATCTGTAACCTGGACACAAGGATAATAGTACATCTCATGAAATAGAAGGAGCAAAATGCATGGGAAGCCCCTGGCTGGGTGCTGGAGTGGTTATTATTTTTACCCGTCTCCTAGGAAGCAGAAGGAGAGGGCAATCCACTTGAGATGACTTTCAGAAGCTTAAGAGCATAAGCTTTGTGCAAAGTCTGTTTGGGGTAGAACGGGTAACACACAGGCTGATGTGAGTCATGTTCTATCGCAAATAAAAATCGGCCCATGAATATACATAATCCCCAAGGTAATTCTCCCAATCTCACAAGGGTAATGGAGCCACCCTCGCTCACTGAGGCATGAATATTTACCGTCCTCTGGCTTTACTGCTCTCGATCTGGGTTCAATTTTGCAAATTAAAATGAGGGCCGTGTGGATAGAGAGATTACAGGAGGGCCTCCTGAAGCCTGCTGTCCCCAGCGAGGGAGCTGGGCAGGGTGAGCTGGCTCCTGCTTGCTGGCCTGGTGCTTCTGCCTTGAGGGCCAGGAGCAACAGAAAGTGAGCTGAGGGTGGCAGGGAGTGAGGACCTAGGAGAATACATAGAGTGGGAATAGGAATGGCACTTAAAATGGAAACACGTTCCAGGTGGGAAAGGTGGGAAAATACCCCAGGCTTTCTTTTTGATAGTTGAGGAGAGGTTCCCAATAGTCACAGGAGTGGTAACTTTATAATCAGACAGACCTAGCTTCAAACCCTGTCATGGCCTTGAACCTGGGGCATCATTTTGCCTCTCTGGGCCTCAGCATCTCTGTCTATAAAAAGGGATTAGGGATCCCTGGGTGGCGCAGCGGTTTGGCGCCTGCCTTTGGCCCAGGGCGCGATCCTGGAGACCTGGGATCGAGTCCCACGTCGGGCTCCCGGTGCATGGAGCCTGCTTCTCCCTCTGCCTGTGTCTCTGCGCCTCTCTCTCTCTGTGACTATCAAAAATAAAAAAAAAAAATAAAAATAAATAAAAAGGGATTAAATACTGCCTCCCTCTCATGGCTGAGATGAGAATCAAGATGTATATGCAAGGTGCCTGGCCCAGAGCACTCACTCGGTGGCAACAAACTGACAGTCCCTCACTCATCTGCTTCTTGTCAGAACATGCACCACACAGGACGGCACATGGGATGCGGTCTGCAACCTCATGGGCAAGGACCAGAATGGCCTGGCAGGGGCGGTGATGCCAGCCAACGGGGCGACGCTGACTTGCAGAATGGGAGCCACTCTCAGCCAAGGCAATCTTGGCACAGTATCTAACCCCCACACTGGCTGCAGTCTAGCTGGGCTTACTAAATGCCTGCAGTGAGGCCAAAGAAGATCCAACATTTCCTGCTGGGTCTTGCTGGTAGAAGGAGCAAAAACAAAGTGTCCTGTGCCTTTTGCTGCCCTGGGTGAGAGGGCAAGGGGGGAAGGAAGTCAAGTGGCAGAGCAGGGATGGGTGCTATGACAGGAAGCTCAGGGAAGTGGCTGGCCTGTGAACACGGGACACCTGTCTACCCGCCACGAAACCTGGTTCCCTGGAAACCAAAAGCCAGAGATAGAAAGAGTCACTTAATCTGGCTCAGCTAATCTCAGGGCTCTAAAAAACAAACCAGAACAAAATCTGTGTGAAATTCAGTCCAACAAACCTTTGCAAAGGACAGCACTGCCACTTCTTGAGCACCTATTGTATTTTGGGTATCAGACGAGGCCCTTGATTCACAACAGTCCATGGGGGAGGGATTCCCATGCAGCTTTTATGGCTGAGGAGTCAAGGGCTCACAGACTTCCTCAGCTAGCCACACAACCAGTGTGGGCCAGGATGGGCACACCAGACTGGACAGCACCCTGTTTGAGGAGCCCGTTGCATGCCCTATTCGATGCTAGGTCTAAGGACACAAGGATGAGCCAGACAGAACCCTCCATCCCATGGAACCTCCGCCACCTGACAACTTGCTGTTGTGCACCATGTGGCAAGGGCTGTCCCAAGGTGGGGAAGGCTTGAGGAAGAGGTCACAGTTACCATTTGGCAGAGAACCTAGAGCAGAAATCCAGAGAGGAAATGACGTTTGTGGCTGCTGCTGGGTCTTGAGGATGAAAAGTGAGAGCACACAAGGAAGAATGGCTGCAGCTCAGGCTGCAGCCGTCAGTGCAAAGCCCCAGCGCCATACCAAGTTGCTGGAACTTTCTCCTGGTGGCAGGAGAAGGCCACAGATGCTGACATGCAGAGGTGAGATGCGTTGAAGTATAAAAGTTAGGATGACCCCAGAGATAACACATGTGGAAAAATGGCTGATGGGGAAAGACTGAGGGCAAGCAGAGCATATGGAGGAACTGTGACAGACAATGCCGGCTCCAGGGGATGGGACCTTTGTCCTGTTCACCAATTATATCCAGAGCATTTGCCATGCGTCTGGCACACAACAGGCACCAAGTGAATGTCTGTGGGATAAATGAAAGAACAGAAGGAGAGTCTGCAGTCATCACGGGCCACAAGCCTGGGCCAGGGGAGCACCCTTTGCAGAATGTGTGGGGGAGCAACGTGCACTGCTTCTTCGGGCCTGGCAACAGTCGGCATGGCCGGCCCTCAGCCCTGATGCCAGCAGCACACGGCGTCCACAGGGCTTCCACTGTGCCAGCAAGGCCTGGGACCAAAGGGTTACTTGTTGCCGCACTTGGAAAACTCTAACCCCCAGCCTGACTAAACGTCTTCTATTTTTCTTTCTGCTTTCTTTAAGACCCCAGATGTGTTCTTGCACATCAAAAGAGAGCAACTTATAAAGTTAAACTAAATCAAGGGCTTTTGTTCTGAGGCATCGTTGCTGAACTAATTATTCCTGTATGTTGTTTAATGAAATAGTGGTGCCATATATTAAACCAGTTAACAGGATGAGCACATGAGTTACAAGGAAGGTCAGGGCTGGGATTATAAATTTAACTTTTTCTTAAGAAGAGATGAAACAAACCACTCAACTCCCCGCTGTCGTATGTCACGGGAGGGGAAAATGATGGCACTGAGCAGCGCTGAGGGAGGGCCATGCCCTGGTTCACCGATGCTGGCGGCACTGGGCCGGCTGGTGGGCGGAGGGCCCCAGGCTTCTGGCTCCTGGCCCTGGCTCCTTGGCACCCAACCTCCAGGCGGGTGCAGCATTCACTCCTCCTCCCCCAAGGCCCCTAGGTCCCGTGACCTCCAGGCCCACATGATACTCATGCACAGGCCAATCGGCCAAGCCAAAGGCCATCCCACGAGTCAGAAATAGCCCTAACGACACTGCACACAGAGGGGCTGTGCAGCATTGCCCAGAGCTAGAAACACCCAGTCTGCAAGTTAATCATAAGGGACAGCAAACTGGCATGGCACCTCCCTTTTGTGGATCAGAATGCAGCCATGAAGACAGGAGCCACATGTGAAGATGCTGTTACATGCTAAGTGAAAATACTAACATAACAGTATGTATAAGAGAAGTTCATCTGGGTTTTTATTCTTAGATATGTGTATGAGTGTGTGTATTTGTGTGTGTGCATGTGTGTCTGCTATATGTACGTTAAAAGGCATATGGAGCATGCTCTTGACACTGGTTCTTTCTGGGGAGGAGATTTTAGGGAACTTTTAACTTCCAATAGGAGGTCACAGTGTATTAACTTTTCACGAGTATGCATTTCAATTATAATTGAATAAAGCAATAAATAAACATCATTCTTTAAAATATAAAACCACAGACACGCAGTAATACCCCTGTGCCAGAAACTAGAGTTAAGAGGGTGATTGAGAAGGGCTTTCCTTTCCCGGTAAGGCAAGAAGCATTATGATAAAAGATGTGCTTCATGGATTACTTGCATAAGTAAAATTAATTTAGAACAATTTAAGAAAGAAAACATTTAACATAAAAATAATACTATGCAACCAATAAAAACAGCAACTAACTAAGAGCTTTGAAAGATATGAGACATATCTGTGAAACAGTGGTGCTAAAATGCATCAGAAATACCAACATGATATTAAGCAAAATTAAATATTGTGATCTGCGTTATGCAAATATAGAGCATATAATCACAGGAAAGTGAATTAAAGGAAATTCATATAAAAATGATCTCTAGGGGATCCCTGGGTGGCACAGCGGTTTGGTGCCTGCCTTTGGCCCAGGGCGCAATCCTGGAGACCCGGGATCAAATCCCACATCGGGCTCCCGGTGCATGGAGCCTGCTTCTCCCTCTGCCTGTGTCTCTGCCTCTCTCTCTCTCTCTATCATAAATAAATAAATAAATAAATAAATAAATAAATAAATAAATAAATAAAATATTTGTATCTTAAAAAAATGATCTTTAGAATTATGATCAATTTTTTTTTCCTTATTCTTTTCTGTATTTTCCCCACTAGGCATGCATTGCTTTTATAATCAGAAAAAAGGAGGTCATCATCCAAGAAGAAAAGATGCTGAAGAAATATGTCTGAGCCAGGGCCCCAGTTTCAGCTGCTCTGGCAGTAGAGGTGACCCTGCAGGCACCAGCTGAGTGTATGGGCTCCTAGAAATGGAGCCTTACCCTCCAGAACTCTAACACTATGCAGGGACCTTGGGCCCAGGACAACTTCTGCCAAATGATTAATTAGCTACGACACATGGTACTATTGGCAGACTGACTCTCCTTCTCCAGAGTGCACGTCTTGCCTTCTGGAAAAAACAAAGCAGAGGCTGCAGCAGCCTAACCTTGGCCCCTAGCCCTGGCTCTACTCCTACACCTTACCAGCCACGTGATCCTGAGCAAGGGCCTGAATGTAAACCGGATGAAGGTAAATGGTGTAAACCACCTCCCCATGACTGTAGACAGACCTAACTACCATCCTCAATCAGAAGATCCTGGCACATGGATAAAGCATTTGTTTTATTCTGTATATAATAATAGTGTCATGCATGAGGCAAGTACCACCCACCTGACCCTGAGCTAACTGAGTGCTCTACAGGTGCTAACTCATCACTTCCTGCACCAATGAGGTAAGTACTATTATTACCCCTGTTCCACAGCTAAGAACAGTGACCCCAGAAGAGGTAAGTATCCTATCCCAAGTCACAGCTAGGGCATGGTACATTTTATCCAGAATCTCCAATGTGCCAGTTATTTAATACGGGCATTCTCACAGCAATGTTGTGATGAAGAAGTGATGTCTGGGCAGGGGGATGAGACCCGCAGGTGCTATGTGACTTAACTAAACCCATGCAGCCAAGAAATGGTAAACCCGAGATTTCAAACAAGAGCTATGAGTCCAAAGCTGATGCTCATACTAGCACACCATCTTACTGGGGAACTCTCTCTTTGCAGAGGGGCTTAGAATTATTACAATACACGGCAGGGCAAGAAAACTGTCTTCTGAGTCTTCATTTATAAAAAGATATAGAGAAATGGTGAGGAGAAAAGGGAAGGGGAGAGAAAATTTAAGAGGCCCCCTCCCGTCAGCCTATCACACAGCCATGAGAAGCTAGGAGATGAAGCCTCTCCCACCAGCAGCCCTGTTGTTGTCTGCACCTCCAGAAGCAGATCAGGACCGGAGGTGAGGCAGCAGCCTGCTGCAAGGATGGTGGCCCACCTGTCTCTCAACTGTTCCTCATTAGCCAGAGCATTCCACCTTTCAACAACCAAGGACGCCTCTGTCCTTTCTTGGAGGGTGAAGGCGGACCCTCTTCCTGGTGGGTGCTCACACCAAACAAAAGCTCCCCTATCCCAGTGCAGTCTGGTGAACAAAGGCAGCAGGATCTCTCTACTGCATCCTCTGCATGTGGAGGTGGCCAGCAGATGGACAGAGAAAAGAGCCAAGCCCAGGAAGGGACTCCGGGCCTGGAGAGCCAGCACAGGCCCAGCGCTCAGGGTGTCCGTCTGGGGCCCGTGGCTGACGTGGAACTCAGGCACTGGGTGTGCTGCTCTGCAAGGTGGTGCCTTCATCCCAGAGGGCAAAGGACTGTGACAGCACCTTCTTCACAGGGTTGTCTGGTGTTAAAGCAGAAGGAAAGATGCAGAAATGGCTCTGGATCTGCCATGTAGTGGGGTTCCTTCCCCCTTTTGAGGTTCTGACTGCCTCTCAGACTCTTCGCTTTGCAGGACAACAGCAGCCCCAGAACCAGGTCAGGGGCTACCAGAGGGAACCCTGACGACTACTGTGGGTGCTGTGCAGGAGAACACACTGCATTCCCATGTGCTGAATATTGCTCATGGGCCCACTTTTGAAACTGCAGAAAGATCAAATTTCTGTAAAAATAACTACATTGTTAATGAATGAAGGGACCATACAATTAAAGAGAATCTTGTGGTTAATCCTTTTCTAAAACATATTACCATCCTCTCATGAGACTTTGGTCTGAATCCAAATTTTAATTTTTAATATTTTCTTAGAGAAAGATCTTCTGCATTATACATAATCTTTGTTACCTTATTTTTACAGTTAGTTCACATTATTGTGTAGTTTGTTTCCCTACCAGACTCCTTTAAAAAAATACAAAAGCTTAACTGAGTGGGCTCTTCTCCATGAAGAGCAAGAGCGTTGCTTTCACAGAAGGCTTCCCCTGGGTAACGCCATGCAGTGACAGCCAACAGCTAAAGTTTAAGGGCGCTGCTGAAGGTGGCCACGGGGGTTGGGGGCGGCCAGGGTCCACAGACCCCACCCGTGTAGACCCAGGGAGCACATACAGCACACATACCTGCTCCTGGCCACACTTTTTCAGACTGTGAGTTGAGAATTCAGAGAGTCAAAACCAACTGTTCTTGTTTTAAGTTCCTTTAAAAAGGGACAGAACAGAATGGGGTAGAATGCAATGCAAAAGAAACCGGAGGCAAATGTGTTGCTCTGTACAACTTCCATGTTCTCTACTTGTATGGGTACTTTGTCAGGATGTAAAATCTACCTCTGCTGTGGATTATGGGGAAGACAAGTGGGCAAACACTGCACTACTGTGTGACTACAAAGAAACCAGCAGTGTCCATTGCCCTCTGGCTCCAGTTCCCTGTCTGCAGATGTGTGAGTGGGGGCGAGGCCACTGGTATAACTGTGCTAAGAGGCAGTCTGTCTATCAGCTCTGATCTTGTACAATTTGGGGAACTCTCAAGGAGTCAAACTACAAGGTGGAGAGAATAGCAGCTACATCCCTGTTGGTGACCTCAAGTTCAACCCTGCCATCTCCAAGCATGGGGGGAGAGGCTCCAGAGCCCAGAAATGGCAGGAAGTAGTTCTACATGGTCCCTTCCTTATAAGGGGAAAGAAGAGAAAACATAGGAAATCCTGCAACTTTCTCCCGTCTTTAATTAAATACACAACTCTGCTGAGTCCTAATTTCCTAACCTTGCCAAAAGGCTCATCATAGACCATGCCACAGGAATGTTCTCAACGGTGCCTCAGATGGTCTAAAAACATTGTGGCCAAAGGGCATCCAGACGATAATGGTGACACCTGCTTTTCTTCCTGGAAAGCACAGATACCACACGCATGCTGCCTTTGGTTCTATTACCACTTTATTAAGCTGCATAAGGTGTATGTGGTGGGAAAAACAACTGCTCCTTTGTGTTGCTTTTCAGTTTCCTCCTCTAAATGTGTCTATTTTAATGGGCCAATGGATGTTAAAGCTAGGAAAAGATGGCATTTGAATAAGATCCCAGAATGTGGCATCCAGCATCTCAGCAGGCCAAGCCAGGCTAGGCCAGGAGAACAGAACAGGTGAATGAGGCCCCGGAGATGCCAAGTGCCATGTGCCCGACTGCCTCCAGGGAAGCATCTCTGCTTTCTTCAAGCAGAAAGAAGGGGTCCCAGAAGCTCTCCAGCTGGAGGGGGCTGTGTTCCTTTGGCCAGGAAGAACACTTTCAGGTGATTCAGATTTATACCTCTCTGCCTTTCCCAGTTTCTTTTCTTTTTTCTTTTTCTTTTTTTTTTAATATTTTATTTATTTATTCATGAGAGGCACAGAGAGAGAGAGGCAGAGACACAGGTACAGGCAGAAGCAGGTTGCTGTGGGGAGCCCCATGTGGGGCTTGATCCCGGGCCTCCAGGATCACGCCCGGGGCCAAAGGCAGGCACTAAACCACTGAACGACCCAGGGATCCCCTCCCAGGTTTTTTTCTAACCTCTGCCACAGATCCTCAAATAGCTGCTTTGAATCTTCACATCTAAAATCACAATGATTTATGGACAGAACTGATGGCCTTTTGGCAATTAAAAATCCAGATCTGAATCCTGGTTCTGCCACTTCCTAGTTGTGAGATCCTGAGCAAATTTCTTCCTTGAACCTGTTTCCCCATCTGAAAAGCAGAGAAGGTGTTTGCTCTGGCAAAGTGGCTGAAGGTCTGCTCCGTGAGCATGTTTGTCACCTGCGTGGACCCAGCAAGCCCTCAGCAAATGGCAACTGCCTGCCTCCTCTCCTCACTTCTGTGTGTTGACCCCTCTCTCTTCCAGGAAGGTCTTGGCCCTTGACTTCCTGCCTTGAGGCTTTCTCTATCACCCCATCTCTGTCCCTCCTCTAACTGACCCAGCATTAGGGGGCAGCCCCCTGGGCTGTCTTTCCTGCAAGGACCCACAGCTCAGCACTGCCCCCACCCCTGCCCTGCTGCCAGTGTCCTGTGTAAATCCATGTCCCTGGGCCGGTTTTCACCCTTTCTGCACACACTATTCACAGATTACCTGCACTGAGATGGGCCCTGATCCCTGAAAAAGAAACTCATGCAAACACATTCATCTTTCCTCAAAGGTCGTAGCGTTTTCCATGACAAAGACAAGTTCCACCAAATTCTATCTGTGATCTCCCTTTGACTCTCCCCAAACCCCCACTCTATCCTAGAATTCAGATCTCTCCAAGCCTTGTGTCAAGAACACCCAACAGTAAGCAATAGGCTGCTCCATTGTCCTCCCAAGACCAGTCCACCTCAATCCTCAGTGAACATTTAGGGAGAATTAATGAGTGAACAAATAAATGTTCAGCTTCATACTCTCACTCATGGTCAAAGCCAGTCTATCTGAATGAGATACTGTGTGCAAGCTTCTAGTTGGCTATATAGCACACAGTAGGTCCTTAACCAATGCTAGCTGAAACACCTCACTGCTCAAAAGAACAGAACCACTGGCACGTGGAGCAAAGCCTAGGCTCTGGCAAGACTAGCTCTTCTGACTCTGACACCTGCCTGCTGGGCCATCTCATGGCACTAGCTTCAGCTGCTTTATTTGCAGGGAAGGATAAGAATACTAGCTCTGGGAGATTCTTTTGAGGATTAGTATATAGAAAGCCTAGTTCAGCACATGGCACAGAGTAGGAAGTCAATAAAAGCTATGTCTTTTCCAAATTCACAACCTCCACACCTCCCCACACATACCCAATCTAGTCTAGTGCATACTTTAAGCCTAGAGTGAACCTGGTCCCAGAAGGGCTGAGGTCAGACGCTTGACCCCTTCCTGGATGGATTGCCTGGCTCTTGCAGTTTAAGTGCACAGGAACCTGAGCTACAGGGCACCAGGCAACATAGGCAGAACTGTGCCTGAGTTTGGCATCTGGCCCTTTTCCTGAGGCCAGCCCAGGGTCTGAATGGCAGACACCTGGGCTCGCTGCTCAGCGCTCCACTTCTCTAACTGTGCTTATCTGCATGTGCAGAGCATGTCCGCTAACTGCTGTAAGTTCAAACTCCTTGGCCCATTGACTCTTTGCCACATAGCTCAAGTGGCAAGACAGACTCCTGGTGAGCTCAGGGTACCCATGGGATCACATATGGTCTGGGCCTCAAAATTTAGGGACTAAGGAGAAAAGTACCAGTGGGTAAGCACTCCTCCTTGCCACACAAAGAGCACAACTGAAACCATTCTCGTCGTTCCCCACATGGAACAAGCTAGGACCCCACTCTGCAAACTGCATCATCTCTGCTTCACAGAGAAAGCCGTGAGACACCCAGTGATGGGCACAATCACAGGGCTGGTGAGGCTGGGCAGCTCTCCAGCACCTGTCTTCAAGTGGAGTGCTGATGCTCATGGTTCAGTTTGAATACACCTCCCTGTCTGTCCTTGTTACAAATAAGGCAGCTCAATGAGCTCCTTCCCCGCTCTTCCAGCCAATGTTCGCCAAATGCTGCTTGGAGTCAGGCCACAGAGGAACAGAGACAAAACAAATGTGGGCTATGCCTCAGGCTGCTTTATAGAGGCCTCTCAGGCACCAGGCTGGGCTTGTGGGAGCCAGGTCTTAACTCCCAGGAGCTTCTCACTCTGCCTGGGCCCCCTGAGTCCCTCCTCGTCACTGACAGCCTGAGACATTCCCCCACCACAACAAGAAGATGCAGAAGAGCGCCCCCTCAGCCCCACTCTCTACCCCATGAACCAAGCCTTTTCCTCTACATTCATTCAGCACAGTGGCCTTGGCCCCAGGAAACACAACTCTGAACTGGGCCTCCTTTTTCTTCAAGGCTCTGGCTCCATCTGCTGTCTCTGAATGTCACAAGGAGCTGAGGCTGGAAATGGTATCCAGAGGGTGCCTGTGAACCTCGAGGAAGGCTTGGGGAGGGCCAAGGGTAAGGGCAAGAATGGCCCTGCGTGTGGCCAGGCCCCCACACCCAGCAGGAGGCTGGCCTCGCTCTCAGAGGATAGGGTGGGGTAGGAAGGTGCTGGCGAGGAGACTGTTTGCTTGACCCTTGAGCCCACTGCAGTCTGGTTTCAATTAAGTACAAAAATGAGCCTAGTTACTAGGTTACCCTACTTGCCACAACTCGTCTGAAAAGCCAGAAATCATGTCACACAGGGTGACCTGGGGTTTCATCCACGGTGCTACAGTGGCTATATGGGCTGAGCAGAAAGAATGTGTGGACTTTGGAATCAGAAAGCCCTGGACTGGAGATGAATCATAGTTCAAACACCATCAGTTGTGCAACTTTGGAAACTTTACCTTACTAGATCTTACTCTTCTCATCTGTCTAAAGGAATACGAAAAAGTACCTCTAAAGGACAGCATTCTTCCAATTAAGTGACATAATGTATGTAGACGAAATAGCATGAACCTTATCTTAGTCAACTCTTTTGCAGTAAAAAACAAAACAAAACAAACTACCCATTATACAGATGGGGCAACTGAGATTCAAAGAGCTTTGCAGGACGTAACAATTTCATTTTTATTTTTAAAAGGTCACTACATATTATAAATAAAGAATCTTATCTAAACCATAACGACCCAGAAGGTTAAAAGTGGAAAAAGATTACTATGCCAACAAAAAGAAAACTGGATTGCCAAATTCATATTTAACAAGCCTAAATTCTAGGCAGAAAAGGTTAAATGAGTCAAAGGGGCCACTGCTGATTAATGAAGGTTTAATTCACAATGAGGATATGAGTCATAAATATATTCACATACTGAAAAGCAGAGCAGCAAAATACATAAAGCATAAATTGCAGGGAAAGAAATAAAACCCCCAAAACAACTAATTCACCCCTATGAGCCTCAGATAGATCCAGCAGGGAGAGTAAGTAAGGATATTAGAGGATCTGAACCAAGTAAGAAATTAGCTTGAACTAAGATCTATATATAGATGATATATGAGGGTGTGTGTGTGTGTGTGTGTGTGTGTGTGTGTGTATGTATATACATGTGCATGCGCATACGTGCACGATCACCTCAAACTTTATATCCTGATAACAGAGTAAGTCTTTTTAAAAGCCCCTGGAACATTTACAAAATCATATATTAAGCCATGAAGGAAAACTCAATAAACTCCAAACAGCTGACATGATACAGGCCACATTCTCCCCCCACGGTGCAATAAAAACTCTCAATGCATAACAAAACTAATAGGAAAAAAAACAACTTGGAAATGAAGAAGATCTTGCCATTACACAACTCTTGAGTCAAAGGAGGATTTAAAATGGAAGTTGCAAAAAAAAAAAAATGGAAGTTGCAGACTTTCTAGAAAGTAATAATACAATTTATAGTGGAACATGACAAAGACTGTGTTTGGAGGACATTTGCAAACTTCCATGCCCAGAAAACCACACAAGATCAATATATTTAGCTGCTAAATCAGAAAGTTAAAAGAATAGTTAATCCAAGGAGAGAAGTACAGAGCAAAAGTAAGACCACAAATTATTCAATTAAAAAAGAGAACAGAACTGATAAATGCAAAAGCAAGTTCTTAAAAAATGGTAAAACACACACACACACACAAAATTAGAAACAAAAAATAGCTAATAACTCTACATAAAAAATAAAATGAGATTTACTTGCAATATTCAATGCAAATAAATCTGAAAATATAATTTAAATAGGTAATTCTCTAAGAAAGTACATTTCTCAAAAAGGTCCCTAGAGGAGGTGAAGGTTGAAAGGAAAAGTATGGAGGAAAAACATTAAAGTTATCAACGTGCTTAATCCGAAAACAGCATCAAGTTCAGATGGTTTCAGAGACAAATTCTTAAACTGCAATTTATGATTCCAAATTTTCTAGAGAACAGGTAACTATGTAAGCTATTTAAAAAGAATAAAGAACGAAAGCTTCCTAGTTCTTTCCGTAAAGCTAGCGTATTGACACCAAACTTAATGTGACGAAAAAAAAAAGTCAACTAGACATTTCAATCATGAATATTAATGTAAACATCTTAACTGAAATGCTTACAAATATAATTCAGTGGCATAGTAAAAGAGTCCTAAACTACAACTCAGGAGGACACATCCTGGAATGCAATAGTAGAAAACCTGTGAATGTAAAGCAGCACATTTACAGGTCAAAAGACAAAAACCCTGAATCATTCCAAAAGACACCATAAAGGACTTTGACAAAATTCAAGAACAATTCTTGACTTAAAAAAAAAGAACAAATGGATATCTACCTTATTATGAGAACAAAGATACAGGAGACCAAAAGATAGCATCTTGCTTAAGGATATAATATCAGCCATATTTTCATTAAAATTATAAACAGGGGTACCTGGGAGGCTCAGTCGGTTAAGCATTTGACTCTTGGTTTTAGCTCAGGTCTCGGTCTTGGGGTCATGAGATGGAGCCCCACCATGGGGTCTGCTTAAGTTTCTCTCTCCCTCTCCCTTTGCCCCTCCCCCCTCATTCTCTCTCTAAAATGAATAAACAATTTAAAAAAATTATAAACAAAAGGATGTTTGCCATTTAACATGACACTGGAACTAAGAAGCAATGTAATAAGACAAGAGAAGGAAATTTACAGTTTAAATATTGAAAAGGATAAATGGAATTGTCATTGCAAAGGATGGAATTAGAAAGCTAGAAAACTCAAGAGAGCCAATGGAAAAAAATAAGCGAAATGTTGAAGTCTGTTTCAGTAAAGTGGTGGGTTACAGCATTAATATTAAAAAATCAACAGCCTTCCTATGCAGAGACAAATTAAAATTACAATAAAGAAAAGATCTCATTGATAACAACAACCAAAAAGATGAAATGCCTAGGTAAAAACATAAAAAATGTGCAGGATCTATTTGAAGACAACTCAAAAACTCTAAGTAAATAGAAAGAAATACAGTGTTCTCAGATAGGAAGACTCGAGATCATAAAGATGTAACCTCTCTTTGAATTAATCTATATTGAATTCAATTCCAATTATAATATCAAAAATTACTTTTTGGAAATTAAAAATGATATTAAAGTTCATCTGAAAAATAAATGTGTAATAATAGCCACAAAGATACTAAGGAAAAGCAAAAGGGGAAATGGGGGGGAAATGGTAAGGCAAGAGCTAGCCTTACCAGCTAAAAATACATTAATATGAAGCTATAATAATCAGAAAGAAAGAAAAGAAACAGTTTGGCACAAGTGGAAAAAGTGAACAGATCAATGAAACAACAACAACACTGAGATGTATTTAAATAATTGGTAACAAAAGTAACAACACTTCAAACTGGGAATAAAAGAGGAATTACCAACAAATGGTACTGGTATTATCAGCTGACTGGTGGGGAAAAAGAAAGTGAGATACACCTTTCTCCTTGTACCAAAATAAAGTTAAAGATTAAATGCAAGTAAATGGAGGGATGGGAAAATTTTCAGAAGAAAGCATGGTGAATTATAACCTTGGAGGCCAATCTAAGCAGGACCGGAAACAAGTCATAAAAGACAGATGAATCAGACTACATAAGTATGTAAAACTTCTAAATGAGAAAAAAAAGCCAATCAAAGATTAACAAAACAGAGTGGTGAGGGAAATAGCTATTTACAACACACCTAACATGGGGCTAATTTCTTCATTTTACAGAATTTACGCTTATCAATGTAAAAACGACAGTCCAGTACAAAAATGAGCAAGCCCAGAAACAGGTAATTTATGGACAATGGCACACAAATGGCCAAGAAACACATGTGAAGATAGCCTCATTCGTAAATGAAAGAAATAAAAGTTGGGATGGCTCAGAGGTTGAGCATCTGTCTTTGGCTCAGGGTGTGATCTTGGGGTTCTGGGATGGAGCCCTACATTGGGCTCCCTGTGAGAAGCCTGCTTCTCCTGCTTATATCTCTGCCTGTCTGTCTCTCATGAATAAATAAATAAAATCTGTAAAAAAAAAAAATTAAGCTGCAAGGAAATACTACCACCTTATCAGGTCAGGTAAGAATAAAGTGACTGATGATACTTTGGGCAGAAGTCTGGGGATATGGCCAATCTCACACATTGCTGTAAGGAAAGAAATTAGGCATTCTTTATCAAAACTATAAATGCAGAGCCATAGATCATTTGATCCAGCAATCATCTTGCTAAGGATTTATCCATGGATATACTCACACAAGTCCATCAAGGTATACAAAATAGGATGTTTGGGCAGCATGAGTTGTAATTTTTGAAAATGGCAATAGTCCATCAACAGGGCTAAATAGTGGTTAAATAAAATATGGTACATCTACATAACACAATATGTATGAAACATTTAGGTGAAGTGAATATACATGCTGATAAATATCTCTAAGATTACAATAATAAATAAAAAGCAAGAATTTTTTTCTGAGTATAATTCTTAAGGGAATTTTACATATACACATACAGCTATACATATGCTGGTTCATGCATGCACACAATTTTTTCTGGGAACAATTTAGAAAATTCATTAACACTGGTTATAGGAGTGGGTCTAAGGTAGCGTGGAGAGGCTTTCACCTTTCATCTGTAACTTTTGTGCTATTCAAAGTTCTAACCATTTACATGATTTACCTTTGTAGAAGAATCAGGGATTATCTGAGGATGTGATATTGGACCATTTCTCCTCTGCATAAGATATGTTTAGATATTTTGCTTATAAGCCAAACCTTTTTAAAATAATTATTTCAGGACTTTTATTTTTTTTAATTTCATGGCTGGAAATCAGGGCACTAAATCAGTCTGCCGGTATGGTCAACCTCTCCTGCTATCAGCATCACCAGATGGGGGGTAATAACCCACCTCATCCCTTCTCCCTCCTTTATGAATATGACCATGGGTTTTGTTCTGCTTTGAAACCAGGCACACATTTACAGCTAAATGAACACTAATGTTATAAGTAATAGCAAAAATGAAATATTATTAAAATAGCATCTTTCTACCACAAAAGGAACTGAGAGTCATATCACTTTGTGTGTACCTTCCACCCCCACTCCCAGCCCCCTGCCTTTGGACCAGGATGATAAATGTCATGCCAAGAAAGTTATCATTATAACCAATCCACTAGGAAATGGAGGGAAATGATTTTAATTTTGACAACTAAATGAGCTTTGACAAATGACTTAACTAACACTCTAACCAACTTGCCCTGATAAAAATCGGGCACTTTTTCCACTTCGATGAGAAAAATTCATCTTCACTCTATTACATAAATGTTAGCAGCCACCCAGGCCCCTGTCACAGCCACTCCCACACAGGCCCAGCGGGGTCCTCTGGCAAGCCCCCTTCCCCTGTGGGCCTCCCTCCTGGGGCCATGGTGGCCTCTCTACCTACCCTTTCCTCATGAAAGGAATGAATCCAAAGTCCTGGGCACCAGGCCCTCTCCCTGCCCTGCTCCAACCCACCGAGTTCTGCTGCTCTCCTTGCCTGTGAAGTCATGCTGCCACAGCTCAAGGAGAGAAGCAAGCTGCCTTGAGGGAAATGAAGGACAGGCAGAGCAAGACAGGGGCCTAAGAGGACATTGGGCCAGTATGGTGAACAGAAGTGGGAGACTGAGTTCACAGGTCTGGAATCCAATACCTACCTCTGCTTTATATGTTGGTGACCCCTGAGAATGACCTCCCCTGGGCCAGAGTGGGGCTTCCTGTGACTGGTGGCTGTGAAGTCCAACCAATTCACCACCTCACATTTCGGTTGTGCTGAGCCCAAGGTTAGGAGCAGCTCACAGCCAAGAGGGGAAAGGGTTTCACCAAGGAAGCAAAACGTGTCCAAGGCCTCACCATCAAGTAGGTGGGAGCTCACCAGGCAGGCAGAAGGGTTGGGACGAGTGTGTATCCTGGCACACCTGGAAGCCAGGGAGCCCTACAGAGACAGGGATGGAGACCCCTGCCAGCTGCATACCCTTCCACCACTCCCCGTGAATCTCCAAGGTTCCTCTGGCTGATCCAATTCAGCCAAGTCCATTTCAAAGCATGGCCCCTGGATGGTCTAGCATGGTGGCCATAAGGTAGGCTCCTTGAAACACATGTGCTCCAACCCTTGGGGACAAACAATCACATTTCCACCTGTGTTGACTAGAAGTTGTTTCTCTATTCATGGATCTGGTTTGGGAGAACCAGGTATAGAATTTCACATTTATCCCTATTTAATTGTAGTGATCAAGTGCAAAAACTTGAAATCAGCTTAAATATTCAACAGGAGAAAATAATTTATGGTGTGCGCAGGATTTTCCTGCTTTTAGGAAGGATGAGGGATATAACCATGCATTAACATAGAGAAAACACCTCAGCATAGAACAATAAATATAGTATAGTCCTTTTAAAAAAAGAGATTTATTTATTTGAGAGACAGAGAGTATAACTGGGGGAGGGGCAGAGGGAGAGAGGGAGAGACAGAGAGAAAATCCCAAGCAGACGTGGTACTCAATCTCCTGACCTTGAAATCACTTGAGCTGAAATCAAGAATTGGACACTTAACCAACTGAGCCACCTAGGTGTCCCAGTCCTACTTGTTTAAAAACTTGTTTAAAAAAAAATTGTTTAAAAACAATTACGTATTTGTTTATAATATGCCTGGAAAATATCCGCAAGAGTAAATTTTCAAAACATTCAACTTCTTTGGAAAACGTACTAAAAGGGACTTTTCATATAGCATTAGGATTATTCGATACACAGAGTATACATGTACACACAGGCATGCACGTATGTACACACACAGCTCTCAGGTGGCATGCCACACATGTGTGAATCCCTGCTCCTTCCATTTATTAGTTGAAACTCTGGGTCAGCACTGTGACCTATATCCTGTCACTTCCTTATGAGGTGGTTATACGGATTAGTGTGAACTTATGTACACTGCCTCATACCTAGCAGGCACTCCAGAAATGACAGCTGTTTCTGTGACTGTTAATACTATTGCTGTGGCAGGCAGAGTAATGGCCCCCCTGCTGTTGGCGTCCTAATCCCTGGAACCTGTGGTATGCTATGGTACATAACAAGGGGGAATTAAGGTTGTAGATGGCATTAAAGTTGTTAATCACCTGACCTTATAATGGGGAAATTTCGGGATTATCTGGGTGAGCCCAATGTGATGACGAGGTCCTTAAATAGGAAGGCGGGGAGCAGAAGAGTCAGAACCAGAGAGATAGTATCAGGAGAAAGACTCGAGGGGATCCCTGGGTGGCTCAGCAGTTTAGCTCCTGCCTTCGGCTCAGGGAGTGATCTTGGAGTCCCTGGATCGAGTCCCTGGATCAAGTCCCATTTCGGGCTTCCTGTATGGAGCCTGCTTCTCCCTCGGCCTGTGTCTCTGCCTCTCTCTCTTTCTGTGTCTCTCATGAATAAATAAATAAAAATCTTTAATAAAAAAAAAAAAAAAGACTCGACTGGCCATGGCAGGCTTTGAAGATGGCGGAGGGGGCCACCAGTCAAGGAATGAAGGTGGCCTCTACAAGCTGGAAAAGGCAGAAAAATGAATCCTCCCTCAGAGCCTCTGCAAAGGAATGCAGCCCTGCCATCCTGATGTTAGCCCTGTGATACCCATTTAGGAGTTCTGAACTCAAAGAAGTGAGGGAGAAATCACTCGTGTTGTTTTAAGCTACTGAATTAGTGGTAGCACAAACCTAGTGGTAATTTGTGATACCAATAGGAACAGGGATAGGAAATATAACTGCAATTTAACAATACATTAATAACCTAGTTCCTTCTAACAGCTTTCTTTTTTTTTTTTTTTCCTAACAGCTTTCTATCACCATCCCAGCCTGCCACGGTCCCAGAGTGAGATAAAAGGCCAATCTGTACACAGTGCTGGAGTCAGGAATAGGAGGTGAGAAAACCACAAAGTCATGATGGAGGAGGTGTGGGGACCAGGAGCAAGACAGCCATGGAAGTGGCCAGAACGCTGTCCCACCAGGGGTCTCTGGGCCGGCTCTAGCACACCCAGACCCAGGACACAACAATGAGCCAGGCTCAGCTCTTTTGGGGAGCAGATCCCCACCAGAGAACACCACTAGGGAGGACACCTCCTGCCCCGGCCCTGACCCCAAACTGCGGAAAGCCGTGGGGCTGGCATGGTGGGAAATGGCGCAGAGCCATGGCCCTACCACAGTGGGCTCACAGGAGCCACAGGCCACATCTCCAGTGTCCACAGGGGGCCCAAATACGTATATGTCTTTTCTGATTTAATCCTCACAATGATTATATGAAAAGGGTGGGAGGGCAGGTCATGCCTGCGGAGCAGGCATTATACGCTGCCTCTTGGAGTTCAGGAAAGTGAAAGGGTCTTACCAAAGACTGACCCAGCAGCCAGACCTCAACTGGAATCCTGGTCTGTGCTACTGACTTCCCATTACCTTTCTCTAAGCCCATCAGGTGTGTTGAGTGTTTATGAACATGTCTTCTTAGACCACCAAGTAAATAGTTCCTGAGCAATATGATGTGCCAGAGAACAGTGGTGACCTATGTTGGCACAGGGATCAGAGAAGCTGATCCAGGCCTGTGCCCCCCGTCTCAAGGGCATAAAGTGATTTCCAGAAGCCTGCATAAGCACATCTGGCTAAACTGGAGGATGCCCACTCTTTGCATGAGGGTACACATGAGGGCACCCTCTCCTCCTGCCCCAGGGCTCCTGACCCACTCTAGTTCCTGGACTCCAGCGACACATGTCCGTCCAGCATCCATCAAGTGCTAGGAGAAATCAGCAAGGTCATCTGGGAGCCTATGGATTAGGATTTCTAGCAGAATTGAGACAAGCACTTGCTTTGAACACAATCTCTGGGAGAGTGAAGGGACTAGTTTCCCAGAACTGGCTAGCAAGAACCTAATTTTATAACCTGCTATCTTACAAGTTTATGTGCTGGTATTTTAAATGATTCAAAAATGTCTTATTTTACAGCAAGGGAGAGTTAAAAGGAACGAGGCTCACAACCGGAGCCCAGAATCTAGGGAAGTCCTATGGAGTCCTCTGATGTGGCCATCAGAAGAATCAAAGTGAGGCCAGAAGGTCTAGGGTATGTGGAGTAACTATAAACTCAAGATTGTCTTCAGGCGGTCATGCCCACTATGTCATGCTTTGCAAGGAGCTGCTTTCCTCCCTAAGGCAGCTCCTAGCCACCAAAAGGATAAAGAAAAGGCTCTTTAACCCTTCCTCCCATTAGAGAAGCCAGAGCAGAGAGCTTGTTCCAGAAACAAAGATGGAGGCAGTGATGGAAGCAAGCCTCCAGAAAGAAGCTCCATGAGAGGTTTTCCCCTAAAATAATTCTTCAGAAAACTATTATCAAACCTAATGGTAATCAGGAGAAGGGAAAGCATACATCTGGAGCAGCTACGTTATACCATCTAATTTATTATCTCGGTGAGCCCTCATAAGCCTCCTTCCTTTGAATAACAGAGGGCCTTCACTGGGTGTTCCCCTCACACTTCCCTGACCACCCCTCCCAGACCCTGTTGCCAACAGTCAGGCCCCGAATTCAAGTATTCGGCCTTGAATACTAGACTTTGGGGTGAGGGAAAGAGGAGACAGGGAGGGCTTATGATGGCCAGGTCATGGTCAGAGGGGTATTTTACAGTGTTGGCTACACAGAATGGTCAGCTCACACTCCCTCCTTCCTCTTGCCTCTTCCCTGCCTTTCTCCCTACTGAGGAGAATGAGGTCTGATCCGGTTGGTTATATTCCAGGATCCTATGTGGACTACACCTTCTAGAGTTGGGACTTGTGTGCCAGTGGGGAGGTTCCTGAGTCAGCACATCCAAGTGTGCCCACTGGGGCCTCAGCTGAGGGTGATGAGGTATGATCTAATTATCAAAGAGGATACAACCATCTCATGCTCCACCCCCCTGGCCTCCAGAGGCAGCCAGGTGAGCTCAGTTCTAGGGACCAGGGCCATCCTCACTTCTCACTATCTGTCCTTCTTCCTTTTGTGGGCTGACAGGGTATGCTCCATCAAGGGGCAAAGGCTAAGCCTGCCCCAGAGGGTGATGCACTAGTGAGAGGGGAGGGAGACGTACTAGGGCTAGGGCCCCAAACCCTCACACTGGAAACACTCCTTTTGGCTTGCCCTCCCCATCTCCCACCCCTGTGGGCAGGAAGATGGCTGGGCTGAGGAAGGTTTGAGAACTTCTGGGTTCCTACCACTGCAGTGAGATTCTCTCATCAATGGGGAAGGCAGGGTCCACTTCATAGTGATTTCTGCTGTGTTCTGTGGTGTCTGCTGCATCGGCTGCCTGGGACTCTGCTGGTTAATGCTATGACTCTGGACAGGAAGCAGCCTGGAGCCACATGACTTCTCCCAAGTTTGGGTCCTTCTCCATTTTCCCACCCCAATCCCAGCCCCAAGGAAGATTAAGGAGAAAAAAGAAAAAAAAAAAGACCAGGGACTGTAGGAAGGCCATGTTATGCAGTTTGGAATTGTTTATTTTGTAAACAAACCAATGGCAATAAATTATGCTGAACTTTTAATAAGATGCACATCATATTAGGTCTGTATTTTTGCCAAAAAAAGAGAAAAAAAGGTAGGGGGAAGTAGAGAGAGAAAAATGCCTTGAAGTAAAGATCACAAAAGGGGTTTCCTGTTATGAGATACGGATGCATTTCCCTGACCAAAACCAGACTGATCAAAATGCCAAATCAAAAATTATGAAAACTACAAACAGGTGACAGATGTGAACTTGCTTCCTCTGCTCCCCAGACCCTAGGATGCAGTCTGGGGGTCATCCTACCTCCTGCAGTTGGCAAGTGCCTTGCCATCACCAAAGGCAGCGCTGAGGGGCTGCCTCATGGCCGCCAGAATCAAATAGAAAGCATCCTGGGGAGCCTGGAATCAGTTGCAGCCTTTTGAATGGGCCCCCTTTCATTTCACTTGAGTCTGGATGACCCAATGAAAGAAATACCTCCAAGTGAGCACATTCTAGTGCTATACCAACAACACACATGCCAGCAAAATGCTCTGCAATGCCACACTGGCCTCCCAAGCATCACAGGAACAGCTCTCCCTGGTGGCCCCAGCACAGGTCAGAGGTACATGCAAGAGGCTGATTCCTGGTCAAAAGGGCAGTAACGTGCAGTGAAAGGATTGTTTCTGGTTTTGTTCTATAACAATCACAATTCAAACAAAAGGTCAAACATCCAAGCATAGAATTTGCTGTTACATACATTCTTCTGGGTCTCTGCACATGCTGGTCTCTCTGATGGAATATCCTTTCCTCACTTTTCCACCTAGCAAACTCCAATTTATCTATTAGGGGGGGTCACATGTCACTTTCCTCTGAGCACCCTCTACATTTCCAAGAAAGCCAACCTACATCCCCCTCTCAGAGTGTACTCCCAATGTTTGATGCTATACTTTCTTGGCACTCTCTCTTCTATAGGTCGTGAGCTCTGACAATAGTGGCCAGCTTAGGTGTGGGTCCCTGCCATTCAGCCCAGGGGACCTGCTTAAGATTCACCTTCTGTGCCCAGCAGAGCACTGATCTGTCATTGCCAGAGGCCCAACAGTTGACCTTTTTTTTTTTTTTTCCCTTAACATGTTCAGACACAACAAGGCCGAATTCACTTTTCCCTTCTGGATTCCCCTGCTTAGAACAAACTTTCAGGAAGACACAGGTCTTCCTGTATGCACCTCAAATGCCAGGTCCCAGTAGAGTCGGCCAATACTATTCCTGGTAATCTTCATGGGGGGATGGACAGAATGTCCTCCTAATTAGGCCTGAGGGAACCCCTTGGAAAGGAGGACTGTCTGCTTACCAGGCATCAGGGTTAAGGCACTTCAGCAAGACCAGGATGGCTCTGTGCTGGCTGTCTCTTCTGGATCCCTGGACCAAGGATCCAGCCACAGGCAGGGAGTAGCCTATCCACCAATAGTAGAACAGATATTTCTGCCTACAGCCCAAATGAGAAGAACAGCTATCTGTAAGCTTTCCTACATTTTCTCTAAGTACTGCTACTACTAAAACTATCTGCCATTTACAAAACCAAGAGCTATGAAAGGCATTTGGGGGCACCTAGGTGGCTCAGTGGCTGAGTGTCTGCCTTCGGCTTAGGTCATGATTCCAGAGTCCTAGGAGCAAAGCCCACGTTGGCTCCCTGCTCAGCAGGGAGCCTGCTTCTCCCCCTCTCTTGGCCACTCTCTCATGCTCTCCCTCTCTCAAATAAATAAAATCTTTTTAAAAAATTTTTAAAGGCATTTGATACATATCTCATTTAATCCTCCTAACAAGTTGGGATCCCTGGGTGGCGCAGCGGTTTGGCGCCTGCCTTTGGCCCAGGGCGCGATCCTGGAGACCCGGGATCGAATCCCACGCCGGGCTCCCCGTGCATGGAGCCTGCTTCTCCCTCTGCCTATGTCTCTGCCTCTCTCTCTCTCTCTCTCTCTCTCTGTGTGTGACTATCATAAATAAATAAAAATTAAAAAAAAAATCCTCCTAACAAGCCCACAGGGAAGGTATTCCCATCTTCATTTTAGGAGAATTTACTGAGCTCAGAAAGGTGAAGTCATTTGCCCAAAGTCACCTAGCCAGCAAATGACAGAGGTGGCATTAATTTTTTTTTAAGATTTTATTTATTTATTCATGAGAGACACAAAGAGAGGCAGAGGGAGAAGCTGGCTCCCTGTAGGGAGCACAGTGTGGGACTCAATCCCAGGAAGCCAGGATCACACTCTGAACTGAAGGGAGACACTCAACCGATGAGCCCCCAGGCGCCCGCAGAAGTGGCATTCTCCAAGGCAGTATTTCTGACACCAAAGCTTGGGTCCTTAATGAAGCCCTGTGACACTATAAGGGAAGTTTGAAAAGGCAGCAGCAAATATAGATGTCTAGTAGAAGCAGACAGACACAGATCTAGAGGAGGAAAGAGAGATGTCCCCATAGGAGCCATTTCTACTCTAAACTGGTCCCCTACACATCGACAACTCCCCTCTCCCAGGACCCTGGTACCTGCCTCACCTGCTGATTCTACACTCCCAAAGTCCTCATATAGGCCACGAAGGAATTATCAACAAACTTAAAAAGACTGAAACCATAAAATGTCTGTCCTCTAACCACAGTGGAATGAAAGCACAAGTCAACAACAGAAGTTAATTAGAAAATCCCCAAATGTTTGGAAATTGAGCAACACATTTATAAATAACTCATGGGTCAAACAAGGAGCTATAATAAAAATTTTGAAATAGTTCTAACCAAATGGTAACTAAAAATATGACATATCATTGGGATTAAGCTCGAGTAGTACTTATAGGAAAATTTACAGTTCTAAATTACATATTTTTACAAAATGGTTGATAATCAAGGGTCAAAGCTTTCATCTCAAGAAGCTAAAGAACAGGGGATCCCTGGCTGGCTCAGTGGTTTAGCGCCTGCCTTTGGCCCAGGGCACGATCCTGGAGTCCCGGGATGGAGTCCTGCGTCGGGCTCCCGGGATGGAGCCTGCTTCTCCCTCTACCTGCGTCTCTGCCTCTCTCTCTCTCTATGTCTATCATGAATGAATAAATAAAAAATCTTTTTTAAGGAAAAAAAAAAGAAGCTAAAGAACAACACAGTAAACCCAGAGAAAGTAGGAAAAAGAAAACAAGACAGAAGAGAAATCAATGGAATAAAAGAAAAACACAGCCAAAAGTTGGTTATTTTAAAATAGTAAGAAAACTGATCAATATCTAGCAAAACTGATCAAGAAAAGAGAGAGGGAAAAAAACCCATGAATCATCAATATCAAAAATAAAATGGGGACATCATGGGGTGCCTGGGTGGCTCAGTTGGCTGAGAGTCTGACTCTGATTTTGGCTCAGGTTGTGATCTTGGGGTCCTGGGATTGAGCCCATCAGGCTCCCTGCTCAACAAGTAGTCTGCTTATCTCCCTCTGCCCCTCCCCCACTCGTGCTCGCTCTCTCCCTCTCTCTCCCTCCCTCTCTCTAAAATAATTACAAAATCTAAAAAAGGGGGGACATTACAGATTCCAAAAATATAGGAGGGTAATAAGAGGACTTAATGATTCATTTGAAGCTAATAAATACACAAAAATAGGTTAACTCCTTGTAAAAATATAACAAAACTGATAAAAGAAGAAATAAAAATCTGACTAGTCATATATATATTGAGGTAATTAAATTCATATTTTAAAGACTTCTTATTAAAAAAGACGAAAACCTACAGACCCTCATAGCTTCCCTGGTGAATTATCCTAAACTTTTAAGCAAGAAACAGCAATTTTACACAAATTTTTCCAGAGAATATAGGAAGAGTAGATACTTTCCAACTCTAAGGCCAGAATAATATTGATACTAAAACATGACATAGACAATTTAAGAAAGGACAATTACAGAGTAATATATTTAATGAACACAAAAATGCTAAATAAAATATTAGCAAATCAAATCCAGCAATATATAAAAATAATATTCATAAACAATGAGGATTAATTCTAGGAATGCAAGATGGGATCTGATGTTTAAAAAAATCAATAAATATTAATTCATCACAATCACATTATAAAGGAGAAAAATCATAATTATCTCGGTAGAAGCACAAAGACCATTTTATAAACTTCAACACTTATTTGTGATTAAAAAAAAAAAAAACAACCAACAACTTTCACAGTAAACTAGGAATAGGAAGGAACTTCCTCAATCTGATAAAGAATATACATGAAAAAAACCATGGCTAACATAATATTTACTGGTAGAATGGTAAATACTTTCTCCTAACATCAGGAAGAAGACAAAGGGGATCCCTGGGTGGCGCAGTGTTTGGCGCCTGCCTTTTGCCCAGGGCACGATCCCGGATCTCTGGGATCGGATCCCACGTCGGGCTTCCGGTGCATGGAGCTTGCTTCTCCCTCTGCCTGTGTCTCTGCTTCTCTCTCTGTGTGACTATCATAAATAAATAAAAATTAAAAAAAAAAAAAAAAGGAAGAAGACAAAGACAATCTGTTCTCTCCTCCTCTATTGAACATTGTACTGGAGTTCCTAGCAAGTAAGTTAAGGCAAGAAAAAAATGGCCAAAAGGACAGGAAAAACTATATTTCTAAATGACATGATTGTTTACAAAGAAAATCCTAAGGATTCCACAAAACAAATTCTAGATCATCTAGTGATTTAGCAAGGCTGCAGGACACATGAGCAAAATATATAAATCAATTTTATTTCTATATTCTAGCAGCAAAGAATTGAAAAATAATATTTTCTTTTTTTTAAAAAAGATTTTATTTATTTATTTATTTGAGAAAGAGAGAGAGCATGCACGCACAAGGTGGGGAAGGGCAGAGGGAGAGGGAGAAACAGACTCCCCACTAAGCAGAGAACCTGATACGGGGCTCATCCCAGGGCCCTGAGATCATGACCTGAGCCAAAGGCAGATGCTTAACTGACTGAGCCACCCAGGCACCCCGAAAATATCATTTTCAATCACATCAAAAAAATACTTAGTAATAAATTTAATAAAAGATGTCCAAAATTTTGTACTTAACACTATAAAAAGTTGCTAAGAGAAACGAAACATCTAAATTAATGAAAAGATACACCATGTTCATGGATTGGAAGACTCCATATTTTTAAGATGTCAACTGTCCCTAAAGTGTTTCATAGGTTCCACACAATGACAATCAAAATTCCAATACACAGTTTTTAAAAAAGAAATTAAGTTGATTTGAAGATTTATATGCATATGAAGGATCTACTATAAAGCTACAGTAATCAAAACAGCATAAGACTGGAATAAAAGTAGACCATTCAAGAGTACAGAACAGAGTCCTGAAATAGACCCACACAAATTCAGCACTCAATTTTTTTTTCAACAAAGATGTCAAGGCAATTCATTGGAAAAGGCAAATCTTTCCAATAAATGCTGCTAAAATCATTAAACATTTAAAAAAATCAAAATTCAATCCTTTCTTCACACAAAGATTTCTTGGGACAAAAAAAGCACAAGCTGTAAATTACATACTGATAAACTTAAGTTCATCAAAATTAAAAACCTTCAAAAGATACCATTAAGAAAATGGAAAGGCAAACTGCAGATTGGGAGAAATAATCTCACATTACCTCACAAAATCCAGAACTATAAGAACTCCTACAGTTATTTCAAAAAGATAATCAAATGGTCAATAAGCACATTAATGGATGAGCAACATACTTATTGTACCATATTGGCAGCCCCATAGTCACATAGCAAAAGGATGCATGAAAAACTGGTGCAGAAGGGCGAGCAAAGGTTCCCAAATGTAGGGGCACCTAGGTGGCTCAATGGTTGGGGGTCTGCTTTGGCTCAGGGCATGATCTCGGGGTCCTGGGATCCAGTCCCACATCAGGCTCCCTGCAGAGAGCCTGCTTCTTCCTCTGCCTATGTCTCTGCCTCTCTCTCTGTGTGTCTCTCATGAATAAATAAAATATTTTTTTAAAAAAGGTTCCCAAATGTAGCCCAAAAGCAGGATCATGGCTGTGGACAGTTTTTGTTTGATGCACACTGTGTGACAAAAAACCTTGAGCCTATATTTAAAAATGACACATCTCACCATAAAGAACTAGATTTCCAACTAGAAACAGCTAGATGTGGTTATGCCAGCTCCACATTTCCCTACAGCTGAGTAGTGAGCAGTGGCTCTTGGGTGCACCAAGGTCTCTGTTACTGACACAAAGTGTAGAAGTACATTTCTTCCTGCATGCTGCTTCCCTCCATCTGGCCCCTGCCAGGCCCCAAAGGGCACTTGAGTGTGTGATCCAGCTATAGAACGTGTATACTGGAAAGACTGGAAGGTATTGAGGATGTGCAGGATGTAGAAAGAAAGGTGTGACAGGGCCTCCGGGTGTTTGTAAACTGGTTCTTATACAGAGGGACATCCACAATCAGAACATCCAGGGGCCAGCATTCGGGCTGTTAGAGGAAAGTTCTAAGAGGCTAACTGGTGGTACCAAGAGCAAATGGCAGCATTTCTTAGGCCCAACTGGCTAAGAGGCGGCTGTCTCAGGAGGGAAAAATGTGAGGGGCATGGATGAGGAGCACTCAGCCTGCACTGGCAAGGAAGCCAGCCCATTGTCCTTTCACCCCTTCACACTGCCAGACTCTGCCCTCTGACCTTTCATCTCTGTAGGTTGCTACTCCAGCTGAACAGGTTACCAAGGGACAATCACAATCACCTCCCCTTGAGAGTCCCATGCATCGAGGCACACAAAGACCTAAGAGGAACTGCAAATGTTTCAAACAGAAGATTCCTTGACTATATATAACTTACTAAGCCTCTGGAAAATGCCCAAGCTATCTGTGCTAGCCTAGTGCAGATAAGGCATATATGACTTATGTATGAATTTACACATTCTCCCTCAGGTTTAGAAGAGAGTGTCTCCTCCACAGATATAGAACAGAGTGTCTCCTCTTCAGGTCTCCTCACAGAAACCCAGCTAATTTCAACGATGGAACAGAACACTTCCATTTGGAGACTTCTGGTCTCCAAACAGACACTTGCACCTAAGAAGGATAATGTAGAGCCCACCCCCCACCTAACCCCAACATACCAGCAAACGTCCATACCCCATTAGTATTTCCCCAAGCCAGTGGCCACAGTGAGACTCAAATCCCAGGGACCAGGGGTGCACATATGTTCAACAAGGGATTCCTGACCCCTGCTCTGGGCCTGGCTCTATGCTAGGGTTCCAGGGATGAGTCACCTTAGCAACAGCCCCCTGATTTGCAGATCACTGTTGATGGAGGCAGGACTCAGTCTTTTGCTCTGGCATATATGACTTATGTATGAATTTACACATTCTTTCTCCCTCAGGTCTAGAAGAGAGTGTAAAGGGTACTGGATGTAGAGTTAGGAGACCTAGACTGAGTTCTCATTTAGCACCTCTATGACCTTGAGCAAAAGATCCTTCATCAAAGCCTCAATTTTTATCTTTGGAATGTCTCCCAAAGCAACTTCCCAGGGATCCTGGGAAAACATTTTACAAACCAAAGAGGGACCTGTCCCCGCTGGCCTCTGGATGCTTCTTGCCTGGGGGCTGTTTTTCCCAGAGAGTGACTCCTCAGCCTAGCCGTAAGCAGGTCAAACTCTGGGGTTTTCTCCCTCAGCCCTCCACGCCATCCTTTCCTCCTTCTGTCCACAGCTAGCCTTGCTCTCCATAGCAATCACTCCAGGGTGTGTTGAGGCCTTAAGGAAGCCAAGGCTAGTTGGTAGGGCAGGGCAGCTGTTAATCGGCTTCTTCTCCTCCCCAGCCTCCTCAATCTCACCTAGTGAATGCAGTTTGTGTGCTGGGACCTAGGCTTCCCAGGGCCCCGATTCCACCCCGGGTCTAGGTCTTTCCTCGCACCGTGCCCTGCCTGTGGCAACCTTCCATGGTAGCCCCTGGCAGCAGCAGGCAGCACTGGCCAATCTCCCTGCTCTTCTTTGCTTCACTCCCAACTTCCTCTCCTCCTCAGCCTGTTGGCAGTCCAGGCTCCAGGGTGAAGGCAGACATTTCACCATTTTACCTGCCAAATTAGCTTTCAGGGTTTGCTACTCAAAATGTCTGCATGTGTAGCAATAGCAACAGTCCCACTGCCACTGACAGGGCTCAGGAACCCGTGGATGACCATAGTCAAAACAACCCCCAGGGCAGGGACTCTCAGATCTAGTAAAAGTAGCATAGGTGTACAGAGGCAGAATGCAGAAGTGGATGGTGGGTATCAGGCCTGTCACTGTTGGGGGGGAGATTATAGATTACCAAAAAGGGGAAGGCTACAAGATCCCTGGGTACTTGATTAGTGGCAAAGATACCAGAATGAACTATGTAGCTTGACAGAGATCCAGGTAGACAGCAACATCTATGTCTGTAATTGTAGACACGCATATACGGGTTAGCATACATGCATACATTGTCATGCTCGTCTGCTGAGAGGCCTTAGAAACGACACCCTAGTAGCAACAAAGACAGCCAGCTCCACATCTTGTTCTCTGATACCAGTCTTTCCAGGAAAAGGAATGGGACTCCTTCAGAGAAATGGCAGGTTCCAGTGCTGGGACACGATAATACGAGAATAGCCTGGAATATCTTAGGGTGCCAGAAAATCAAGAAATGCTCAAAGGGCAAAGGATGTGGGGGTGTCAAGGGGCACAGGAGCCAGCCTGGAGGAGCTCCCAGGGACCAAGACTGGGACAATTTGAGTAGCAAAATAACAGAGTACTGGATTATAACTGAAAGCATAAATACATATCCATGGCCCACAATGATAAAAATAAATACTAAATACATAAATGGTGAGAAGAGATAAATCTCCCATAAAGAGTTGCAAATAATTCACACAGATACTCCACCTTCATGGAGGGAGGAGGCTCACTTCCCCACCCAACCTTCACAGAGACACTGGCTCTGCCCAAAAAGAGCTTCCGGTAGGAAATGAGTGTGTGTGCATGTGCGTGTGTGTGCAGAAGCCATAAGAGAAGGGTGCAGAATGTTCTAGACTGTCCATCAAGAAAAAAAGTGGATAAATGAACTATAGTCAAGTCATAATGGAACACTGCACAGCATCAGAAATTCATGAGCTAGAACCATACTAGCAGCAAATTAAAACCTCAACATCAGTGTTGAATGAAAAGGCAAGCCTGAGGTGGGACACATATAGGGCCTTACCATTTGCACATAGCTCTAAAAAACAAATGAAACAATGTTATATATTATTTGTGAATACAAACATATATGAGAGAAGTATTTACATCAAATTCCAGATAAAAAAAGAACATAACTGGCAGAGCAAACTCATGAGTTCATAACTATTATCAAGTTCCCTTTTTAAATAAACTGAACATTTTTAAAGTGTGTTGGCTAAACTATTATGAAGCATAGGTAATTCAGATTTGGGAACAGTCAGGAAAAGGGTGGCAGATGGCCAGGTGCCAGGTACTTTCCGGGACAACGTGAACTGGCCCTGGGGCCACAAAGAAGCTGGCTAAGTGTGCATGTGTGCTGGAAGAGCTGGGTTGGTGTCCACATGCTTGTACGAGAAAGAAAACCACAGTTAAACTAATGAGAACATGGTAGATTTAGAGGGAGCGGGTAAGCACACTGGATGGGGAGAAGGAAAAACCCATGCAATCAATCCTGCAGATGGACAAGGTCCTGCCACTGGACAAGGAGGAAGTGGACATTGTGGTGGGCGGGAGGAGATGAGGAGATGAAGGAAAGGAGAAGGGAAGGAGAGGGAGGAGCAAAGGAGAGGTAGGAAGGGGGGAGGGACACAGCAACATCCAAATCCTTGATCTCTCTCTTTCCCCTTATGCCTGTCTGGCCAGTCCTTCTCTTTCACAGCTTGTCCCCTTCTGCCCAGTCACTACATGTCACAGTTCTTCAAAAAGCAAGGCCTTTCCCTCTTTGTACACTCTCCAGCTAATATCATCCTGCCCATAGCTTCAGTGACCAGCAATCAAAGATGACTCCTGCTCTGGACAGCCTTTACTGAGCACCATGTTCTCCTGGCCAATGTCTCTCAGGCACTCCAGCCAGCACACAGGTGCACCTTCCTCTCCCATCACGTGGTCCGCCTACACCCTCAGTGCCACCACCTACCTTATCAACGAGTCATCTTCAGCCCTCCCCCTTCCTCTTGTTCTATACCCAGTGTATCACGAAGCCTTACCCTATTCTGGCTACATCTAAAACCTGGCTTGTTCTCTCTTTTAGTAATACCTTAGACCAGACCAACATCATCCTTCACCTCCCCACACCCGGTCTGGCCTCCAATCAGACCTCTACCTGGCCAAGGTGGTTAGGACCACCCTCCCTTCCCTGCCCTGTGGCTTTTAAAAACAAATGGGAAGAGGGTTTCCTCCTCATTAGGCAAGCTGAAGAGCACCAAAAGTCCATTCAGACCCTCTGCTCACATCCTGGGTCTCTGCGAGGCCCCTGTAATAGGGAAGGATCCTTGGTGACTGGTGACCTGCTCCCACTGGACACGCCACCACAACCACCAGGGCCTACTTGCATGGAGCTATTTAAAGGAACAAACAGACCATATATTTCAACAGCTCCAATCCTGTAATATCAACTGGTTCATCAAAATGAGCTGAGTCATCAGGAAAAGATGAAATTATATGCAGTATTCTAGGAAGAATTGTGTAGTTCAAGGAAAGAGGGGAGTA
Source organism: Vulpes lagopus (assembly GCF_018345385.1). Lineage (NCBI taxonomy): Eukaryota > Metazoa > Chordata > Mammalia > Carnivora > Canidae > Vulpes > Vulpes lagopus. The sequence goes on from NC_054830.1 coordinate 55,966,574, forward strand.
TAAAATACATTTTAGAAAGATTCCCAAACTCAGATAAAACATAATTACTTTTGTGCTTTACAGTCAGCTCCATGACTATATGATCTCTATTTATTGAAAAGGAACAATGTACAGGTTGCTTGGGAGTGGAGGGGATGGAGGACACAGCAGCATATAAATATGACTCAGCTGATGGCTTACTGTGTCCACCTGTCTGTGGATTCACTCGAGCTTCAGCGGGGGTTGCCAGCAAAGGACATCCACATTTCTCCCCAGTTCCTGGGACTACAGGCCATTTAACATCCTTTTCAGTAGTGTTGAATTTTTACAGATAACCATTTATTTATTTTTTAATCTGAAGAAAATGTTAAAGTGTGAGTTTCCCTCTCCTGTTTGCTGGGGGACTGCAGCTTTCTCCAAGCCTCCCAATATGAACACTTTTGTTAGTCTAAGGCTGGAAACGGAACAGGGGTTCCTGCAGGCCAGCAGTGATGGCAGTATCATATAACTGTCATCAGCCCAGGGCAGACTACCAATGTGCAACAGCGTCCCTGCTGGCCTGCTGGACAGGCCTCTAATGGTGGTGGCCCCTGAGTCCTGGGGACCTCAAACTAGTGCAGCATCTCCAGGAAGGAGGGGCCGGTCATAAACTCAGAGAAGCTAATCTGGAGGTGCCTGCATCTCCCACAAGGAGAGTCTGTCTGAGAGCAAAGCCATATGGAGCAGAGCTAAGTCAAGAAAGGGGAGGAGATTGAAGCCTTCAAGCTCTAGACTAGTTGTGTTTAAAGCAGGACTACCCTGACTTGTCAGTGATATAGACAAATAGATTCTCTTCTGTTATGTGTGCTCACCTGAGTTGGCCTCTATTACCGGTAACCAAACATCAACAAGTTAATATGCCCACCCCTCTGGGTACAGTGCCCCCTTCCAGAGGCATGCTGAGCTGGACTGGTACCTCCAAGCTCCCAGCCCAGGGTAGTAAAGAGGGTAACCTTGACCACCGTCCCTCTGTGTGCCTCCCATGTATGACGGGGCCCAGGTAGCAAGGAAGGGTTAGCTCCAGAAAGGGCTTTCTGAGTGTACACACAGTAGGTCCCAATGCAGACAGATGTATTTTCAGAAGAAATTCACTGCAGGTCTTCTGGCAGGAAACATCCAACTGCACCCACAACAGAAGGCCCCTCATTCAAACAGGAAACACAAGTACAGAGCTCCACATTCCATTCCCTCACCCTTGCTGACTGCAGACAGCCCTGCTGGCTTCCCAGAACCATCACCCACATCTGGCACAGTCCTCATAGTCCATGGGGTAGGGTTGGCCCCAGAGTAGGAAGCCTTGGCCCAGCACAGGCAGGTCCATTGACAGCCATGGCAGAGACAGCATTCTACTCAAGCCAGCCCGGTCCCAAAGCTACATGAAACCTATCAAGTAGCCTCTCCCAGAGGTATTAGACCCTAGTTTCTCTGCATCTGAAATCCTGCCATTGTTAGCACCTAGATGATGAGAATCTTCAAGCTACAAGTCCCCAGTGAAAGAGGCAGCTGCCCCTAACCCCACTTATAAGCCGTGCATATTCTTGGGCCCTGGACTATTCTCCACAGATCCTGTGTGTGCATGTATGCGCGTGCCCTGGCGAGCAGCTCAAGCGTGTGTCAACATGTGGGTCTGCTTTCAATTGTGCTGGAACAATTCTACCTGATAAACAAAAACAGATCCAAAATAACCTTTGGCAAGCAGCATATTTTTAAAAGAAAGAGAAGGTCCGAATGAACTGGCAAGAGTAATGCTTAAGCAAACAAACTTGGTCAAGCCAAACATCCATGGTGCACATCAAAAAGCCCCTCCGAGGGCTCCCCATGAACCGAGGCCGGCAGCCGGGAAAGAGGCTGGAACTGATGCACTTCTGGCCTGGAATGGGACAGGCCACCCACTTCCCACCATTGGTCACTGGCATTTCATTCAGGTCACTGGATCAGACCACAAGGCAGGGCCAGGATGCCAGGACTCCACTCACGGCAGGAAAGGGCGAGCCCCCTCCTTCCCCTCCAGTCACCCAGTTCTGATGGGCCCCGGCAGGGCAAGAGACAGTGGGAGCAAGTGGGCAGTGCCACTGGAGAGTACCCAGAATCCCTGCTGGATGAGATGGCCAAGTTCCCAAGGCATTTCCCGTTGAAATCCATTCAGACCCAAGAGCTAAGACAGAACCAGGTCTGCAACTGCCTGCTTTGGATCCCACTCCACCACTGACTATATGGCTCCCTGGCTTCCCACCCACCCTGAACTACACAACACTGAGGATCATAGAGCCAGAGTGGTCAACCCAGGGCCCTACCCAAGGGCTAACTGAGGCACAAAGGCTGGCATGAGCTCACAGAAGAACACCCAGCCGCCTTTGCCAGAAGGTAATCACCTGTCCCTGCACAGTTTCACAAGCTGAGCCGTCAAGACCTCCAAGGACAGGGTTCCATGCAGCTAGCCCCAGACTCTGAGCTACCACCCACACCCTTGCCAGTCCCCTCAGCAAGCACACTTCTCTCCATCCTGGTTTTTCCACAGTGAAAACGCTCCAAGAGCTTTCTGTCACCAGGTCCAAACCCCTTCACTGCCTGGCCTCCTGGGGTTCTAGAACCTCCAAAGGGGTCATGCTCTTCACTGTCTTGCTCCACCCTCGCCCCGCCTCCCAGTACTCCCAGAGATTTACATCTGCCCACATAGTATTTCTGGGGTATTGTTCTTACCACAGTCAGGCTGGAGTCAGCCACAGAGCCCACGCCACATCACACCAAACCCCTCTTCAGGTGCCACAGGCTCAGCTAAGACAAAGGATGATCCAGAAAGTCTGTGGAGCCCAAGGCTAAGCACTGCTGGAAGGGGCAAGGGACACTCCCAGGGACCACCATGGGAGCTGAAGAAAGCTAGAATGTGGAGGGCTCAAACCCAAACATGCCATAAACTGTCACAGGCTCACAGAAGAGGCCCAGGGGCCAGATGGAGAGACGTTTTGGAGCCAGATCTATGTTAGAGACGTGAGCCTGGAAGATGACCTAACTTCTCAGGGCACTTGGTTTCCCCTCATCTGTTAAACAGGGGAGTCAATGCATCTTTCATGGGGTCATGGAGAAGTGAGAGAAAAGAATCTGCTATGGTACCTGAGAGAGAAAGCTTTTGATAAGTAGAAGCGTATGGCTGTTGGCGTCTCAAAGGCCAGTTTGTTGAGGCTGAGGCCGAGCAGGTGAATGGAAGTGGTAGATCTGGTTTTCCTGGATACCGGTCAGCTGTAAAAGGGACAAGAGTATTTGTGTATGCTTAGGAGCAGGAGGCAATGAGGCAGCAGGAAAAAAATGTTAGGAAGCGAGGCCTTTAGTGTACCTCTGAGAGGGGAGTACAGAGAAGGCAGGTTGGGGGGAGTGGAGCTGAAGGCCAAGAGAAATGGACGCAAACAGTCAGAGACGTGTTGGGGCGGGGACTGTGGCACCTGCAACAGGCAGATACAGGAGGCCGGGGGCAGGATGCCGGGAGCTAGGCTGAGATCATCCATGAGGAGGGCCCAAGTGACCGCCCGCCCTGCTGCAGGGTGGGGAGCAGGAGCCCCTTCCTTCGCTCCTGCTGCCTGAAGAGGACGAAGCCTTCCCACACAGCAGACCTAGGCCACCCCTAGGAAGAAGGGCTATCCCATGCCCAAGTGGAGTGAGGGCACAAAGGAAGTGAGAGAAAAGCAGGGATGGGTAGAACAAATTGCTCTTTCTCTGCTTCTTTGTATTTTTTCTTTCATAAAAGCCACACATGAAACAGATGAATACAAGCTCGTTGTAAAAGACGTGAACACCAACTGCACAGATCAAGACATGAAAGCTCTCTTTCAGCCCCTAAATTCCACTTTCCCTTGCTCCCCCAAGATGTAACCACTATTCACAGTTTGCTGTGTTTCCTTTCAGATCTTCTGACGCATCTATATACAAACATATGTTCATATGTACACAGTTTTCCTATATAAATGGGACCCATCAGACACACAGTTCAGAGACTTGCTCTTCACTTAATAGTATATTCTCCTTATTTACAAAATGTTTATGAAGGGTGGAGAGACAGACAAGAATCTCTACCATTGTGTATCTGATGGTTCTAGTGGTAGTCTTTCCACCTCCATTGAGGTTACCTTTCTTAGTGGCTGCGTTGCACTGCACAATTTGTAGTAACCAGCCAATCAGGGAACATTGAACTTGACTCCATCTGCTCTAGCATAAACAGCACTGCAGTAGACACCCCTGTGCCCGTCTCCTTGGGAAGCCGCCCTTAGAACAGGTAGAGAAACAACTCAGGCATTGGTCCTCCCAGGGAGCAAGAAAGGTGGATGCTTTGTAACCCCTACTCACAACCAGAGATACTATTATAGGATCCTGTGGTCCCTCAGCCCACTGTGCCTGGGGAATGCAAAAGGCATGCATGACCAGCTCTCAACCCTGGAGGTACTGGAGTTCATATCCTAGCTCCTGCTAGCCACACAATCCTGAGCAAGTCACACCCACCCCTGACTCTGTGGCTACCTCTTTCCTGCAAAAATGTCCCCCATGTGCCCCACCCCCATCAGTGTCCCCACAGAGGGAAGTGATGTGTTCAGGGATGGTCCCTAAAGGGGTACAGGCCAGGGGACACATAGAATGTCTGAGACACTTCTGGTCAGCACAGCTGGGGAGGAGGTGCTACTGTCATCTGCTGGGTAGAGGCCAGGAATGCTGCTAAACATCTTATAATGCACAGGACTGAGAATCACGGGCCTCAGACACCAACGTGATGAGGTGGGGAGCCTGCTGGTGGCCCAGCAGCTGAAGGGTTAAGCAGCCCACTGCCCAGGCTGCCTTCCTGCCCGCCTGCCTGCCGGCAAGGACTACATTAAGCCTGGCCAGGAGATGGGCCGCTGCCTTCTGGTTCACATTAGCGGCGCTCTGCTTGGCAATGTTCCCTCTGGCGGGCTGCCTTCCCTCCCTGCCCCAACCACTCTCCACCCCGACTCAAAAGAAAATACCAGGATCCACATATAAAACCCGCATACTCCCCGCCTGTCTCTTACCTCGTCTTGAATAAAACAAGCTCTTAAACTCCTGACCTTCCTCCCAGTCACCCCATTTGTTTCAAGACAGCACATCTCAGGCTGGGGGGCATGGCATGGCCCTCCACACTGCGGGGTGCTTTGCACGCCGGGCTGGCACCAGGGCAGGGCAGGGCAGCTCCTCTAGAGGCTGGCCCCTGTGTCTATGATCTGAAAAAAGACAACTGTCCCCACAAATACCCTCCATGCTATCCCCAAATGCCAAAGCTTCAGCTACTCAGACCTTCACCTTTCAGAACTGGGAAGGCTCCCAAGCTGAGAACAAGAGGAAAGTTGGGAGCATTTAAAGATCAGAAATAAAACCTTAGAAGAAACAGCGAAAGCTTGCTTTTTAACTTTTCTTATCTTTCCTCACCAGAGGCCCCAGCTACAAAGGTCAGATACACCAACCACTGTCAAACTCGTGTCTGTTCCCAAACTTCTCTGGGCCATAGCCCCACGCATCAGCTTGCCTCCTAGACCTCCGCTCCAACTGGAGGCCCCCAAACACCTCAAACTTATTAAAGCCCAGCCCATACTTCCTTCTCCTCTCTACCTTCACCCTTACACCCCAACCTTCCAGGGCTCCCCACTCAGTAGTGGCTTCACTGCCCAGCTTGCTGCTCCAGCCAAAGATCTGGGAGTTGTCTGGGACATGCCTCTCCCCTCCATCTTCCCCATATCTACTCCATCACCAAGTCTTGTTAATTCCATCTCCTAAATATCCCTGGGTCCTACTGTCCTGCCACCAGGTTGGCCCAAGAGACCTCAATCTTCCTGCACTACTGCAGCAGCCTCCTAACTCGGCCCCAAAAAGGTACTCCCAGTCCCCTGGAATCCACCCTCCATACTGTCTATCCAACATGCAATAAACACACATGAACACCCAGGACACATATACACTTCACCCTTCCAAACTATCTGCATTATTAAAGTAGACTAAAATCTTTAATAGACCTCTAGACCTTACAGGGTCTGCTCCCACCTACATCTATGGCACCTCTTACTCCAAGGCTGTTTTCTGATCTCCAACTAAAATGCTTTTCTTACAAGTCTTCAAGTTCACTAAGTTATCTCCCACCACAGGAGATGGCTTTGCCTTTGCTGGTGCCTCTGCTTGGAACACTTTGTACACCCACGCCTCACACCTCAGCTCTTCTTCTAGATCAGTCCTCCTCCTCCTTCAAATCCTGGGTGTCTGATCTGACCCTCAGCCTAGGTCAGTTCCTCCACCCTCTGCTCTCAGAGAATCTCCCATGTCCTGAGAAGGCCCTAGCTAGGCAGGAATAACACATGCATGCGTATGTAGGGAAGGAGTATGCTGGCAGTGGGGCTGACAGATGCAGCTCTACGGACCACGAACTCATCCTATCTACACACCCCTATTTGTGTCTTCACAGACACTGATCACCAACAGCAGGCCAAGGAGGTGGTGGTACTGTCTGATAGGGGCGGGGGCCACGGCTGTGCCACAGTCAGCTCAGTCCAACAAAGGCTGGCTCAGACTCTCCAAATTACCCTTGCCCAGAATCATCTCATTTAAATACTTTTGGAAAGACAAAAAGACTAAAAACATCAAAACAAAAACAAAACACCTTTAGGTGAAATTTATTTTTAAACAAGAACATGTTATAATAAGGCATTTTAGTAAAACTTCAAACAAAAGCAGGCAAGTGTCTTTATTTTAATAAGACATCTCACTTGCCCTTTCCCCATGATTATTACAAGTTGAAGCCTGTGAATAATTAAAGCAATGTTTATGGTATTTTTATTATTGTTTTATTTTTTAAAAGAAAGAATTATAAATATTCAGTTTAAGCGGTACATTGGCTTTATACACACTCAGGAAACACTCAACTTTCCTTTAACAAGAAAAACAAAAACAAAAAGGTCCCAGCAGAGCCCCAAAGGCTGCCAGGGCAGTTAGTGGCTCAGTGCAGATGCTCATCACAGGCTGTATGTCAGCTTGTCTCTCTCTGAGGTGCCAAGTCAGAGGGGTTGGTGGGGGTGCTGAGGGAGGTGCCCTGTCTAGCTTGGTACTGCTTCCTTAGTGGACTCTGTGTTCATAGTCAAACCCAATCCAGCAACCTCAGTGATTCTGAATAGCCCGCTCTCATTCTCAACCCAGCGGGAGAAATAACAGACTAGACCCTGCTAGGCCCTGAATTCCTAGGAAGGGGAGGAAGGCCAGGAGCAGAGCCTACATGAGGGATTTATTTCAACCACTGAGCAAAGGGCCAGAGACCACACCTGGGATCCAAAGTCAGGAGTATATGGGGCAAAAAGGGGCCTGAGATAAGCCAGAGCACAGGGCCCCAAGCAGAGGAGCAGGGCACCAGAACCCCCAGGAGCCTTCTCTCAAGTGCCTCCCCAACAGGACCAGGCATATGTGGGACATTCCCACAGGACATGACTCTGCTGGAGCTTCCTCTTCTAGCCTTGGCCTTTGGAGTACCCTCCCTATGCCCTTCTGAAGATTACCAAAACCACATGCTGGGCATTCATCTTCTCAGACTCTGCCACAATGAATGTAACATTTCCCTCATGTACCAGGCATTCTCTCATTTCTGGGCTTCACCTTTTGCTTGGAATGCCCTGGTAAAGCCCTCCTGAGGCTCAGCTTCAACATACCCTATCGGATGAGCAGGGCTGCAATTTCTCCTCGGGGGTTCGCCCCACGCTCTGGACACCATTCTCACTCGGCACCTTTCCCAGATGAGGAGACAGCTGTCTGCCTGCCCACCTCCCCTACACCACCCACCCCCACAGCAGGTGCCCCAAGGGTCCACTCGGGCTCTGATCACTTTCAGCACCTGACTCAATAGGAGATGCACCAACAGCACTGCGGGAAGGCTATGGTTAGGGCTGGATTCATGGGTGTGCAATCTCCCCGGTCACACAGGACCCGTGTGGCCACACTTGCTGCTACAACCAGAATTTGTTTCTTAGCAGAAAGAAGGCAGTGGACCTCAGGCCAAAGATCAAATACTCCTCTGTGGGTCAGGCAGCACCATGTTTGCACTGGGCACAGCCTACCACTAGTCAACTGCCTGCTGACTGAGCATTTCTGCAGCCAGACTGCTTCCAGCTGGTGCTCTGACCCTGGCTGGGCTCCCACTTCCTGACAGAGGGAGCCCCCTTTGGGCTCCCAGTGTTCTAGGTCTTGCCTCCTCAGCCTCGCTGCCAGCTCACATTTTCCACCCCCCTCAGTGACATGCCTGCATGTCATGCCAGCTGGAGCCCATAGCCAAGGAAGGAACTACAGCACCCCCAGAAGTGTTGGTAAGCCCGTGTGCATCTCAGCGCCACTGCTCCAGAATCTATGCCAATTCCACTAGGCCGAGAGAGCACTTCCCTGTGGTACCCACTTGACTGTTTTGAGGGTAGTGGCACTGGGAAAGCAGCTGCCACATGAGGACAATTTTCACTTCTCTGTGAAAGTGGCCTGGCAGGAAACAGGAGAGTGACCTGTGCACGGTCACACAGCTACGTATTCACACCCAGGACCCCAGACCTTGCCTGGCGTGTGCGCAGGGCTCGCCTGGCGCAGTGCCTAGGCCACAACATAGCACTTGTAAGTATTCTTTTTAATTCATTCATGGTCTCTTCTTGGAAACAATAAACTGATTTAATTTTACTCAGAAGCTTTTGTACTTTTGAGGGGTTTTCACACAACGACTTGCAGGTGACAGCAGTGTACTATGGCTAGTCTGTGGGTCTTGTGAGGCCACTGTGGGCTGGGACCCATACTGTCCTCAGTAGAGGTCTGGAAGCTGGCCACACTCCCCTCCTACCCCACATCTACCACTTCTGTGTCTGCTCACCACCTGGCAACCAGCAGGTGCCACTTGGCCACCAGGGTTCCACTTGGACACAAGGCTTCCTGTGGTGGTAACAACAGGTGGTGATTCCTGAACACACCCTGGAACCTAGGTACTATGGAAAGATGTTCTATAAGCCATTTAATCCTTACACCATCTCTTTGAGAAGGTAAGGTTAGTCCCATTTTAAAGAGGGGGAAACTGAAGCACAGAGAAGTTAAGTAGCTTCCTTATGGTCACAGAGCTGGTGTGTGGGATGCAAACCAAGGCAGAATGGTGCTCAACACCCTGCTCTTCACCTCCCTGCTATACTGTCCCTCAGCTGTGAAGGGCAGGGCACATTCAGGCAGCAGGAGTGCCTGCATTCAGGCTTCGAGGTGGCATTCAGCCAGAAAAAAGGCTGGATCCCAAGATGTCCATCCAGCCTAATGAGAGCTCTAGTTAGCTGGATGTGAGGCATGGTTTTATTTGTAGCCTCAGGCACTAGAGTCCCCAAAATGGGCCAGGAGGGCTGCAAGTCCCAAGCACAAGGCTCGAAACATACACAACCAGATGAATGGCAGCTTTACCAAGGGGTCCTGCCTCTGTAGGTGGGGGGGGGGGGGGGGGGCAGAACTAAGCCAGGCTGGAGGGGCGAGGGCTGCACAGCTGCTGCAGGCTGTCACCCTTTCTGCAGAGGAGAGCACCAGGGTTGTAGCAGCCATCTCTCCCTTACTCCAACCAGGGCCTGACACAGCCAGGGTCATCCCTGCAGAGGACTGTGGGAAATGCTGAGGCTGCTCAGGATCAGACGCAGTCCACTGTCATGGGCCCAGGCCCCTCCAGAAGCTAGCTGTGTCCTCTGCCTGCACAGTTGCCCTCAGGATGGCCCCAGAACTTCCGGCTCCCTGACTGAGGGTCCTATGGAGCCACAAAGAAGGATAAGGCAGACTGAAGCAGCACCTCTAAAGCTGACTCCAGAATATTCTTGTCTGAGGGTCCTTGGTTCATCTCCACAAAAACTTCATCTGATATGAGAAGGACAGGGCCACAGGGTTCAGTGGCCTCCTCATGTCTGCCAGGGGACTGGGGTGAGCATGGATCTTAGACTCTGGCTGCCAGAGTTTGACTCCAGAGTCTTCCACTGATTAGCTTCTAGAAGATTTTTACATCTTTGTGTCTCTGTTCCATGCCCTATAAAATGGAAGACAACAGCACCTTCTGCAGAGTAGCTAGAAGCACAGAAAGAATACATAAAAAAGTTTTACACCAGAGCAGGGGACTACTCAATGCTAGCCAAAAACCAATCCTACAGCTACAACCTGCTCTAGAGCTCCTTCCCCATATCAGGCTAATACCATGCTAGGTTTCAGAATTCATACTTCTATAAGCCATCTAGGGCTAAACTAAGAGAAGCTGAACCCCAATGAGGCCACCAGCATCTGAGCAATCGGGGCCCAATATGGGTGGGTGGCTGGTGTCAGCACCCTCTCTGGAGAGGAGCACATCAGCATGATGAAACCCATTCTCAGAAATAAAGGATGACACATGCACACACACAAGAATGAAAGGGAGATAGGCCTTGGGAATGAAAGCTGCAGTCTTCTCCAGGGGCTGACAGAATGGTACAGTCACTTGGGACTGAGGGGTGAGGACCAGCTGGAGGGAGTCCACAGGAGAAAGGCCTGTAGAGAGGCAGCACCCTACAGCCTGCTAGATCTTTAGGATGCTGAGCACACGTCTCTGACAACAACACCTACACAGAGAAACTTTCCTGAGCTCCCTGCCTGCTCTCAGATCAATCTCTGTCCTCGCCTGTCACCTGTCCTTCCTTCTTGGGGCCTCGTTAGGGAGACAACAGGATATTACAACTTGGCTGCAGATGGTGATTCTGATCCCCAAGCCAGAAGGAAGCTGGGGCAGAGGCAAAGGTCTCACAGAGCTGTGGTGTTCAGGGTTTGGGGGCGGGGGGTGGGGAGGCGGTGGATGCAAGGCCTGCTGAGCTTAGGCCATCCGACCCCTGAGTCACTGTACTCTGTGGGCCAAGTAAAAAGGCAAGATAAGTGGGGGAAGGACAAGAATCAGAGTGGCATGTGATAACAATAAAGACAGCAATCCCCATGTGCAGGCCCTGTTACAAGCACAGTATGGGAATGTCCTTGAATCTTCATGAGCAGCTCTGGAGGAAACAGGCCCCAGGAGTAAGTGAGGGGGAGGGCCTCTGGCTCAGCCCCTGTGTATCCAAGAGCCAGGCTGTTGAGGCTGAGGGAGAAAGAATGAATAGGATGCCTGGTGTGGATGCCTCTCTGTTTTGCCTGCCTGACCACCTACTTTCTAGCATCAGTACTCCAACTTCCTTGGGTGCCCGTTCTTCCCAGGACCCCCCACCCCCGCTCCAGGGGTGGACATTTAATCCAGCCCACCCCGTCAGATTGTTGCACTCTAGGCTGCTGGTCCAGCCAGCCAAGGAGATCCCATTCTAATCACAGACTAGCCTGACTGAACAGTAAGGAAACGTTTCTCTCCCAACACCACGTGCTGAGGGAGGGCAGACCCAGCCCTCCCTCTCCTCCCCAGGGCTCTGCTGCAGGCTGTTTCCCTGCTCAGGTCCAAAGGTCACAACAGCCCTCCCTGCTTCAATGTCCAATAGCAGGAGAAACCCCCCAGGAGACCTCCCTTCACAACTCACTGTCCAGATCTGGTCACCAATCACTGGCAGGGGAGAGCCTCCAAGTAGAATGGACTTGGGGAGCTAACATCCCGGACTTGAGGGGAGGAACTAGAAAACCAGGGTGCTGGGGCAAGGCCTACGAGAGCAGCCCACATAGAATGGGTCTGGAAGGAGGTGCCGGCCCCACCTCGCTTCTCAGTAACAGAGCCAGCCTGCCCGTTTCATGTCAGGCCAGCCTGAGGTGTGTTTCCGTCACTTGCCACTAGGGCCCCTGACTAATACATGAAGCATGAGACAGCTGGTATAGACCAGCTCTAGGATGAGAAACTGAAGCTGGAGTCAGAGAGGTGAAGTCACACCCAGAAAGGCAAACACCTTGATTTCACCTATGTGTGGAATCTAAAAAATGAATGAACAAGCAAACAGAAATGGACTCATAAATTCAGGGAACAAACTGTGATTTGAATTAGAGGGAGGGGAGGTAGTGGAAAAAAACCAAAAAGCAACTGAGGCTGGAGAGGTGACAAGGGTGAGACTATAGTCTGCTCCCTGCCACACAGGGCACTTCAGATTTCATCCTGGAGATCAGGGGCCCACCAGCGGAAAGGCAGGACACAGTATGGCTCTACAAAGCCCCTGCCATCAGCCTACCTATCAGCAGCCAGGGTCTGGGCTGGGCTGGTAGGTGGGCACTGGAGCCACAGAAGGCCACAGTCCCAGTGGGACACAGGGGAGGCTGGAGGGCAAGGGCCTAATGGCAGACAACCCCTGACACAGGACCCCAAGTGAAAGGAGATCTGATCATAGGACCTCCTAACCAACGCCTGCCTCTGCCTCTGCCTCCCTTGCCCCAGCCTTTCCAAAATGTTCCTCATTTCCTTCACTCCCCTTTCTCCTTCCCTATCCTATCCCCCTTTGCTCTGTCACATACACATCCCTAGTACAAGTGACATCCAGGTACAGGGAACAGGCTCCCAGGAGTTTCCATTCCAAAGCCAACAGCCTTGAAAACAGCAAATTCGTAGAAAGCCTTCCTTACTTATAGATATTCTGAAACAGGAAATGATTAAGGATGAAGATCTGGCCTTACATTTTTGATAAAAGACACAGAAGTTGAGGGAGCTCAGTCTTGAGAGGTGATTTGCACAGGTGGCTCTGGAATCCAGTTCTCTAGCCCTGGGCACCTGATTTATAACCATTCCCTGAAAATGAGCCAGCACTGGGACACAGGAATACCTCTGGTGCTACTCACTGGTGAAGTATCAAGATGTGAGCCTCAAAGAGAAGAAAGCCAGAGTAGGAAACTGCCAGCTGCCCAGCTCCAGGTTTCTCCATCTGGACCCATGAGGTAGGGGAGCAGCCCAAACCCAGCCCTCTGGTGGTTCATTTTCTATTTTGAATCAAAATCCTACTACAAAACAAATAGCTTATTTGCTTTATTGGGTTTCCCCTACTGTTTTGTTCATAAAACAGTTTCTGGGGCCTCCTCTGGGCCCAGAAGGTGGGTGCTAAGGGCACAGAGATGGATAAGACCCAGCTTCTGCCCTCCAGGAGATGCACATGGTGGAAGACACAGGCACAGAGACAGATACAGTGCCAGGGAGGGCCTAAGTGCCAACCCACAGCACCCATGGGAGGGAGCAGCTATCAAAGGAGGGCCAGAGGGATTCATAAGGAAAGAGGTCATGTGCTCAAAGATAGGGCACAGCCCACCAAGGCTTCCAGGTGAGAAATAAGGATAACAGGAGGAGAGTTAATAGGAGTGGGGGAAGGGCAGGGCAGGCAGAGATACAGCTGTGTGCTTGTTGAGGAGAGAAAATGCATCTTTTCAGATGTCACAGCTTTCTCTCTCCTTGTGATCATCACCCAAGGATGGAGGCAAAGGTAAGAGTAACAATGCCTAATGGTATTTAAGAAGGTTTGTTTTTTTTTTTTTCTTTTCTGGGGCTTTTTATAAGAAAAAAAAAGAAAAAGAAATATGAATGTGGACCTGATCTGGAGGCCTATGCTACCACACTCTGAACTTTTCTCTAATAGTTTTACCAACTGAATAGGCCCCTGTATATACCTATTAATGTTTGTCACCATCATCAGAAGGAGACAGTGTGGGCTGTGAAGTGTATTTCCATTTTAAGAGTGCATTTAGCAGCCCTAAAAAGGACAGTTTCCTAATAACCTGAGAGGTGCCCTGTACTCCACAAGAGGAATTCCACAGAAAAGGACTACTGAATGGCAATGATAGGGCTGACAAGAATTTTCACCTAAAACCCATGTGCCTCCTTGATGCTGGCAATCTTCCATCTGCCATCCCTACTGGCCATGACAGCACAGTGCGCCTCTTCCAGAGGCCCTGCACCAAGGCAAGACTTCAGTTTGTGATGAATTAGTGAGACACAGAGAAGCCAAGAATTTGCCTGTGAACTCGCAGATCTCCCTCTCTCGCTTCCTCCGTAGTCCGTGGCTCTATTTCTGATGTGACAACCCTGATAGCCAACTGCCATTGCAAACATCACTAGCCTTAAATCCCAAGATCCGATGTGACCAGAGGGATTTCCCAGGCTGAGGATCAAGAGAACCAAAAAGCCTGAGGAGAAGGTTGGTGAATCTCAGGATGTCTGGTGTTTACACCATTCTGGGATCTAAATGGGATTTGGTTTTTCTCCTCCACTCTCGTTCCCCAACACTTCCTCCTTCGGCTAATGGGCCCCAGCTGGGAACGGACACAGGCAGCAGAGGCAGGGGCCAGGGTCTGACTGGCTCCGGCGGGCCAGCCCTGGCCAGGAGGGGAATGTGACTGTTTATTTGGAATGGCTGTGCCCTGCCTCTGAGGGAGTTCAAGCGGTCAGATGTGTCCAAATTGATTAGTGAAATCTGACAGGGATGTCACCAGGTTTGGGAGGAGGGCCATCTAGTTTGAAGCCCCCATGCTGCAACGTTCCCAGTGCCCGATAGGCACCGGCCACCAATTACGGTTAGTGGAAAGCGGGGGCAAGAGGAGGTCAGGAGCTCTAGACCTCAGGAGCTCCTGAAATGTGTTTTTATAGGCTCTGGGGCCCGGGAGAGGCCTCAGTGGGGTGCCCCGCTCCCCTACAAAGCTGCTCTGGAGGTTGGAGGGTCCTACCCCAGAGATGAAAGCACCACCAGCCCTGGCATCTCCTTGGAGACTCCAGGGACAGTGGACATAGTGGACACAGCCTGGTCTTTGGAGCCAGAGGAATGACTTCAAATGCTGGCTTGGTTTTCTGGCTGCTTAACAGACCTGGGCCTAGGTTTTCTCGCCTGTTGGTTGGGAATTACATGAAAGGGAAGGAACAGAGCCGGCCATTAGTACACAGCAGGCCTGATTCTATCATTAACCTGTACTGCCAATGTGCGCGCAGCTCATACCACCCTCACAGCACCCCGGCCGTCCCTCATGACAAAGTTAAAGCTCAGAGAAGTTAAGAGGTGTGCCCACAACTACAAAGGACTTGAGGCTTGTTCTGATTTCAGTCCTTTCCATCCAAAATTCACATTCATTTCCTAGGGCTGCCCTAACCAGTGATCAAACTTGGTAACAGTAAACAACAGAAATATATTCTCTCTCAGTGCTGCTGGCCAGAAGTCCAGAATCAATGTATCAGCAGGGCTGGTGCCCTCTGGAGTCTCTGAGAAAGAATTCCTTCCCTATCTCTCTCCTAGCACCTGGCAGCTTCAGGCAGCCGCTGGTGTTCCTCAGCTCGGGGCTACATCACTCCAGTCTCTAGCCTCTGGCCTCCATAGGCCCTTCCCTGAGAATCTGTATTACTGAACACACACCCTTGGATAAACAGCCCACTTGAACTGGGATGACCTCATCTTGAGATCCTTACCTTAATTATGTCTGCAAATACTCTTATTTCAAATAAGGTCATTTCCGAGTGTCTAGGTGGACATAGCTTTTGTGGGCCACAATTCTACCCACTACAGTCCACCCGCTAGTCTCCAAAACTTCATCCACATCCATCCCATGGGCAAAATACTTTCACCCCATCCCAACATCCCCAATTTCTCTCCCCACTATAGTGCACTTTAAGCCCAAAATCTCATCGAACTACCATTAGTTCAAAAGTATCATTTAACTCCCCTAATCAGGCACTGATATGACCCATCCTGGGGCCAAATGCTTCTCCATGTGTGGACATGTGAAACTTAAAAGACAAGTTTTCTGCTTTCAAAATATAGGCATAGGGGAAAAATAAGGAAACACAGAGGTCACTGGACCCAAGCAAATCTGAAATTCAGCAGAGCACCTTCTGTTAGCATTCCTAGCCTAAAAATGACCCTCTGTGGCTTGGTCCTCCACCTCTGGGCTGGCCTCTCTGGCCTCTGCCTTTGTGTCCACGGCTCTGCCCCTTCTTCCTTTTTCTTGAAAGATAGCATGAGTTAACTGAGTAATTCTATCAATCTGTTTCCTAGAATGACAATATCAGAAGTCCAACTGCTTTTAAAAAAAAACAAAAAAACATTTCGTCAGGCCTGTTCCTTCTAGTCTAGCCTGGCAGTGTTTTTGCTGATACAACATCTCAAAAACCTCATGGGTCTCTCATGTGTCAAGGGGATCTCCACCATTAAACAAGAGGGTTCTCCACAGATCCTTCCTAGAGAAGCCGGTCTCTAGTCCTGGCTTCTGCTGAGATGTTTGATTGGATCCAGGAGGCACATACCTAATCTCCACAGCAAAGGTTGTCCAGCCTCATCACTGGCCTTTCTCCAGAGCATGCTTTCTAAAGTGAATTTCCTACTTTTAGCATCGCTTAAAATCTGGAAAGGCCAAGAATCTCCCAAATCATCAAGTGTAGGTAACTTTTTGCTAACAGTTCCACCTTCAATTCATTCCTTTCCTCTCATATTTTACCATAAGCAGCAAAGGAGAAAGCAGACTGCACTTTGTACACTTTAATTGGAAAATTCTTCAAATATATTCAAGTTCACTACTTAAAAGTTATGCTTTCCCCGACTAGTAAATTAGAGAATAACATAGCACTAAAGAGTTGAAAAGTTGGCTAGGGGAAATTGGTGAACAAAAAGAGAAGGAAAATTATATTTGCCAAGCACCTTCCAAGCACCCAAACACTACACATCAGTAATGGGACCCTGATAGGCAAGTTCCATCTTCATAAGGATGAAAAGAGTAGCCACAGATCTCAGAACAAGTCCCCACTCAAACATCCTTATCTGCTTAATGTGGCTGATTCTTTCAGCTTCGGCCCTCCCCCATTCCATACTGTTGATCAAGCATGGCAGCCACTGATCTTATCATCAAACACCTTTCCCTACTCAGGTACTGTACTCAAGTCTATGTCCCACTTGTGACCTCTTCTGACACCACCTTCCTCCCCTCAGCTGCTCTCCCAGGCTGCAAATGTGTCTTCTCCCGAGGCAGAAGGGATACTAGATGAGGGTGTCCCCCGAGGCAGAAGGGATACTAAATAAGGGTGGCCCCTCGGGGTCTGCTTCAGGGAGCACCCAGAAGGCAAAAAAAATTTACCATTTGAGTAATTCTCTGTTCCAGCTAAGAATTAACACACAGCACTATAATAATCTTAACTTTGTTAAATAGAAGTTTGGTTTATTTTCATAATTTTGTGCTTTATTTTTTTAAGATTTACACTTTTAGTCCCTGGCGCAACATGGATTTGATTTAAGTGGTGTTTATCCAGGACTAATGGTCTTCAGAGGACAGTCTACAACAGCAGTGGAGGAGGGGATTATGACCTAGGACGTGGTTCCTAAGTCAGAGGAGGCCCCGGGACTTGGAAGGGCATTGTACTTCAACTCCCGCTGTCGCCCCAGGGAGCCCAGGAACCCAGCCAGTCACAGGCCCATAAGGGAAGCTTTCCTTGCAGTTGGTCTTCCCTCCTCCTGAAGAAGGGAGCAGCAGCCACACTACCATAAAATGGGTGGAGTGGGATGATTTAAAGCTGAGATTTCTCTACCTGAGGAAGCCCTGGTCATTTCTCCCACCCCGAAATGCCTCTTTCCTACATCCTACCAAGAATGGCCAACACAAGGTAGAGGTGCCCCTTGCCCTCAGTTGTTCATGGTGGACACTATAATCATGGTTCTCCCCCACAGCGTAATGGTGTATTTTATGGTGTATTTCAAATAGGCTAAGCCACTATACTGACATGTTTGGTTGAGCATTATTCTGAATATTTCTGTGAGGGTCTTTTTTGGATGAGATTAATGTTAAGAGGAATAGGCTTGGGCAGCCCTGGTGGCTCAGTGGTTTAAGCGCCACCTTCAGCCCAGGACGTGATCCTGGAGACCGGAATCAAGTCCCGCGTTGGGCTCCCTGCATGGAGCCTGTTTCTCCCTCTGCCTGTGTCTCTGCCTCTCTCTCTGTGTGTCTCTCATGAATGAATAAATAAAATCTTAAAAAAAAAAAAAAAAAAAAAAGAGGAGTAGGCTTGAGTAATGCAGATACCCTCCACCATTTGGGTAGATACTGTCCAATCAGCTCAAGGTCTGAACAGGAAGACTGACCTCCCTGGAAGAAGAAGTCAGCTGGCCAACAGCCTCCGGACTTGAACTGCAAGTCTTCCCTGGGTCTCCATCCTGCTGGCCTATCCTTTGGACTTTGAACCTTCAGGGCTTCATAATCATGTGAGAGCAAACTCCTTAGAATACACCCCTTTCTCTCTGTATACATATATACACATCTTTTCAGTTCTGTGTTTGTGGAAGACTCTGACTAATACATCTAGTGAGCCAGATGACCTCAGAATCTGCGACAACACAGCCCTCCAAGGAGAACTCCCAGTTAACAGGCAAACTGAGTTCACTGACCTAGGCTGTGAGTGCAACCAGAAGTTGGTGTTTGTCCCTGGCTTAGTACATGGGGCCAAGTGCATGCCCCTGCATCCCTGCACTCCAGGTTCCCTGGAGAACTAGACAACCACCCTGGACCCCAAGTATCTTCATAAGATCTGCCTAGTTCTAACTAGCCCTTCTTCTCTACCCTTAACTCCCTCGAAGAGAAGGGTGGTCGAGGAGGCTCTAAGTGTTTCTTCTCCAGTATGCTAAAACCACAAGAAAAGCCCACTGAAGCTGGAACTATCAAGGCCACTGAACACCTTTTAGATCAGAGCCAGGGCAGTAGTTACCAGGGGTGGGGGCAAAAGGGAGACATGCAACTGTCCACAGGTCTTCCAAGGGATAACACAGCATCTACTAGTGGTCACTATGAGTATAAAACTTCTCTAGATATCTTCTAGATTGTATGACTCTGAGCAACACAATTGCTATAACTGTGTTGAATTTGAAATTCTTGCGGCAAGGCCAAAAGTACCCAGAAGTAAGTTTACATGTCCTTGCCACTCTGATGTACAGAGCCTGTAGAAAGGGAGGGTGTATGCCCTGCACCCTCACTTGTTGACCATGTGACCCTGAGCCCACCATAGCTTCTGTTTCTTTATCTACAAAGAACACCTACTGGGGAGGTTCATCAAGGCACATCACAGGCCTCCAATACCTATGCCTATTATGAGAACTAGGGAGAGTGGTGGTTCTAGAATCCAGGCAGGGCAGGAGAGAAGTTGGAGTAGAGCAGAGCCAGAGGGCCAGCCCCAGGGAGCTGGCTCAGCCATTGGGGAGGCAAAGGGACCATCCCTCTCCCTTGCCACTAGAGAGACAGACAAAAAAGGCAGGACAAGGTAAGACTGACCTTGAGGGCAGGAATCTCCACACTGTCACCAAGGCTGATGGAACCTGAGAGGATGGTCCCTGTCATCACAGTGCCTTGGCCTTTGATGGAGAAACAGTGGTCCACAGACATGAGGAGCGGTCCTGAGGGGTCTCTCGTTGGGATGGATATCTGGGACGTCAGGAGCTAGAAAAGAGATGCCACATGCAGGTGCCACACGCTGCTGGGGAAAGGAGCTGAACAGGGCAGGGTGGAGCAGGGCAGAGGCTATGGCCAGTCCCTAGGCAAGTTGGCCCTGCTCAGAAGTGCATAGCTCCCTGACTCCCACCATACCCTAGCCTACTATAGGTACAAAGGGAAAGGGCATCTGGAGAAGTCTCCTCTCTTCTCTCTTTGGGATAACCAACAGCCTCCTAATAGGCTGGTCTTCAGGCCCTCCTCCACACCACAGCAGAAGCAGCCTGCTGCAGGACAACCTGAGGCACATGGATCAGACCTCACATGCTTTCCCAGCTTTCTGAGCCAGCAGGATTTAACATGTGTCATCGTCTAGCCCCTAGGTACCATGGAGGCCTCATCCCCCACCATGTGCCTTCCCCCAGCAGGCACCAGCCACGGGCAGGCCCTGGAAATGCACCAGCCAGCTTCACCTCCCTTCTCCAGGGAGATGCTGCCTCTGGGAAGGTTTCTCAGCCCCTTCAGTATGGCTGTGCTCCCCACCCCCATCGCCAGTTAACACACTATTGTGAGCAATTGTTTCTTTGTCTCCCTCCAGGGCCGTGAATCCTTCCAAGTACTCCCAGCAGCTGGCACAGTGCCTGAGAGAAGGGTGACCCAAGGACCCAGGTGCAAAGGGCTGCTGCTGTATATGGCCGGGCAGGAGGGGTGAGGCTGCTGCTCCAGCCTAGACAGAGACAGAGGGACCACCTATCATCCGCCGATGGCCAGCATTGCCCCTGTCTGCAGTGCCGCTGCTGCTTCTCTGTTGATGCTTCCCACACACTTCGACCGCAGCCAGACCATTTTCCTCATGCTATCTATGTGCCTGGAGATGTCAGAGCTAATTCCCAATAAACAAATGAAAAGAAAGAATGCGTTATTCCTTTTATTTCACTGCTTTCTGATGTTTTTAGGAAAGAGGCTGTCAAAAAGTATTCGGTAGTGAATGTTCCAAACTCTCAGCCTTGTGATAACAATAGTTCTGGAAAAAGACTAAAGATTCAAAACAGGCTTGGCCTGGGATTTTTGTAGAGGCTTCTTAAAGGAATACACAAATATCTTTCATAGCATTTCTGAATTTTGCTTTAATAAAAAGAACTGACCTAGGCTCCCAGACCAGTGCTCTCTGAAGTGGATGAAAAAGTAACAAAAGGGGATCCCTGGGTGGCTCAGTGGTTTAGCACCAGCCTTCAGCCCAGGGTGTGATCCTTGAGTCCTGGGATCGAGTCCCACATCGGGCTCCCTGTGTGGAGCCTGCTTCTCCCTCTGCCTGTGTCTCTGCCTCTCTCTCTGTGTCTCTCATGAATCAATACATAAAATCTTTAAAAAAAAAAAAAGGAAAAGAAAAAGTAACAAAAGCCTCAGCCATAAAAGTTTGCTTTGTTAACTCAATTAGAGCAGCACCATGTCATCATAGAAATGGTGGCAGTGTACACAATCACATCTGTTTTTGGCTCTGTGGGTCCAGGTACAGGTAGACCCCAAAGACACCTAACAACTGATTTGGGACTAAATACCAGCTCCATCACATACTTGCTGTGAGATCTTGAACAAGTTATTCAACTTCTCTGTGCCTCAGACTCTTCCCTGGTGAAATGGGGATAAATAATATGAGTCTCACAGGGCCACTGTGAAAGTTCATGATCATTGTGAAAGGTACATAAAGAACAGTACAAAAAAAAAAAAAAAAGAACAGTACAGGTCCTGCTATGTGGTAAGCACCATCACTGTCACAGTGAACTCTGATCCGGCACACAATGTGTTATGAGCACAGGACACATTAACCTCATGAAACCTACAGGCCAACTCTACAGGTAAGTGTTCTTTTCCCTACTTTACAACTAAAGGAGCACAGGCAAGAGAGAGCAGGTCATGTGCCCAAGGCCGCACAGAGAATAGGTGGTGTGGCCAGAGTCCCATCCCAGAGTTGCCATTCACCCTTCTGAGCGAGGGACACTGTGGTCTGTCCAGTCACTGCCATCCTCACAGCAGCATCACCATCACCCCACCACCCCATGCTGCCCTCTGGCTGCCCTAGGCACCCTGTGGTGGCTGGGCACCCTCCCTGTATCTACTAGCACTGAGCCTGGAGGAAGAGCCCATGCCCAGAAGGGCCACTGGAGATCACCAGTGGAGACCACAAGGATCCAAGCCACACTGCCCTGCTGCTGGGCCCATCTCCATCAGACATCGTGACCCACGGGGAGACTGGCATAGTCTGAAGGCATGGAATGGAAGATATGGCCCAGAGACCCACTAGGCAGTAGCTATTCTGTCTGAGTGGGGGTGGCTGACAAGAGAAGGAAAAAGAATGACTTATAAGGATGTAGACAGCTCTTCGGGACCTTAGGCTAGAGAGTGAGGCCTCTCCTTCTGTTTAGGTTTAACTCTTAGAAGGAGGTGAGGAAGGGTACACCAAGGTATAGTATATGCTTGGGGGAGGGGTGGTAGTGATTAAAGGAATAAGCTCAGAGTCTTCTTGCTGAGGAGCCTCCCACTTTCTGTTCCTTAGACTGAGCAGGATACAAGGGGCCGGAGTGGGGCTTGGGCCAGAGGCCAGCCTGGATTCAAGCTGACAGTACCTCAATGAGCTCTGAGATGCCCTGTGGAGCTTCTGTTTCAGGGGCCTCTGGTCCCCCAGGCTTGGCCGCCACAGGTATAATTGGTGCACCTCGGAACCTGAAATGGAAAAACAAGCCCTGCCAAATTAGAGATCAAAAGCATGGATGAGCAGCAGATTAAGAAATGGAGGCCCCACAGGGAAACTCTTAGGTTGAATGACAGAATTTAAAAGGGTGCTCCCAGGACACCTGGGTGGCTCAGTGATTGAGAATCTGCCTCTAGCTCAGGTCGTGATCTCAGGGTCCTGGGATCGAGTCCCACATTGGGCTCCCTGCAAGGAGCCTGCTTCTCTCTCTGCATCTCTCTCTGTGTTCATGAATAAATAAATAAAATCTTTTAAAAAAATTTTTAAAATAAAAGGCTGTTCCTAGGTTTTAACTTCCACTTTCACAACCCACTCTAAGAAGGCAGCAGTGAACCCTAGCCTCCAGGACTCTCAATAAAAGATCCCTTTGAAGAAGATCAGTAAATACATCCCAGCCTCTTGCAGAGACTCAGGAAATGCTGGTTACCAAAAAGTCCCTAAAAATGCACCTGGAAGCAAACTTCCACCATCCCAGTGTCTAATGGAGAGTGCTCCTGACTAGACCCTCCTAAAGAGCTCCACCTTCTTTAAGAAGAGATTCTTCATCTTTTTTAAAGATTTATTTATTTTTAGAGAGAGCATGAGTGGGGGAGAGGAGCAGAGGGAGAGATAGTCCTCAAACGGACTCCCCACTGAGCACGGAATCCAGATGCAGGGCTAGATCCCAGATCATGACCTGAGCTGAAACCGAGAGTCACCTGCTTAGCCAACTGAGCCACACAAATACCCCAAGAAGAGATTCTTACTATGAGTATACATTTATCTTTCCCATTGATTAAAAAATAACAATAAAATGGAAAAGAGAAAATGTACAACCCATAATCCTATCATATGTCATAAAGAATTTTCTGTTGATCGATAGCAACAACAGTGATATAATGGCAAATAAACTAGGAGGATGTAAAATTTTACGTATGCTATAACCAAAAAAAAAAAAAAAAAAATCCCTTGGCAGTGCATGGAAAAACCAAGATTGGAAGAAAAGGCACTACAATGGCAGAATTATAGGTTGTATATTCATCCTCTAGGTGCTAGCAATGACTGAGCCAAGCATACCACCTGGATACCTTCTGTGAAAGCTCTCAGCACCACTACGGAACTGCCACCATTTTATAGATGAGAAACTGAGGCTTATAGAGACAAATTAATTTGCTGCAAGTCATTTACTATAAATTTCAGAGCCAAACTATAACCCAGTATATCAGACTCTAGAACCAGGAGTTACAGCTTCCATGTTATAATCCCACCACCCAGGCCTTCTCTTTCACTTATACAGCTACCTAACAGTGTGACCCAGAATCTACATGCTTTTCCCTGCTGTTACTCATTTAGAACATTTCGAATTCTTCACTATTATAAATAACACTAGTAAACATGTTGGTGGACATGTTTTTTTCCCCCTTGCTTTGGGATTAATTCATGGGGTATAAGTCTAAGACTCAATATACATTGAAAAAAGTCAGCAAAACAGTGGAATAAGGACAAAGAGCCTCCCCTCTGTAAAACATATAAGAACACTGGCAAAAAATCATCAGAAGCAACTTTTTCAGAACTCTAGAAATTAACCAAAGGTTTGCAGTAATCTATGAAGTGTTTATTCAAGAAAAATGGCTGAATTTTGGTAAGAATAAAAGACCTTTGTGGCTTTTTAACTTGCCCTATTCCCATCCACTGCTCCCCAATTCTGCAGCAGCCCTAATAACCAGCATCTGCAATCAGAATGGAAGCCAGCAGCCTGAGAGCCGCTGAAGGGGCAGAATGGTGTTGAGTTCCATCAAAGCCCCTTTCCTAGAGAATTGTCATTATTTTTCCTTTCCTTCCTTCCTGGATGACTCCACTTGCAAAGCTATCTTTCTTTTTCCTTAAGGGCATTTGTTGAAAATAATCAGAAGCAATTATTTAATATCACAGCTGAGGCAAAGGATAACAGTTTGGGTAAACTGGCTGAACAAAAAGCTTAGAAGGAAAAGCTAGAAGCTCCCATGGAAGCTTTGGAAAACCTTCCATGGGGAGTTTGGAGGTTTCTTGGGAAATTAGAAGGCAATTTGCGTGCTTGCTCAGGAAAGACATGAGAAGGCCCCAGGTTCTCCCCTGGGGCTGACCTTGAGATTCTATGCAAACAGGAAGTGAAGGCCATGGCAGAGTTATCAAGTACCTGCCAGAGCACTGAAAGCATGTCCCAATTATGTACATAGAGATCCTTGGCAAAGACTGGGAGACTTACTGATCTAAGCATTTAAGGAAACCTCTAATCATTAGCTGACCAGTAAACGAACTGAGCAGAGACTTTGGTGGTCACATGTGACTTTCACATTTACTTCACAAAAGTCACTAACCAAATAACAACAAACTATGAATGTGTGAGTGAAGAAGAGAATCTGATATCCATTATATTATTCTGTATGTCCGGTTTTCAACAAAGAATCACAATACAACAAAGAAACAAAAGTATGGTCCATATACAAGAAAAAAAGAGTTAATAAAAATTGTTTCTGAGAAATCCCTACTAGACGAAAGTCTTAAATCAGTTATTTTAAGTTTGTTCAAGAAATGAAAGAAACCATATCTAAAGAGCTAAAGGAAAGAGTGGAGATAATGTGTCACCAAATAGAAAATATCAAAAAAGAGTTAGAAATTATTAAAAAAAGAACCAAATAGAAATTCTGGAATTGAAAAATACTAAAATGAAAACTCTGCTAGAGGAGCTCAACCGCAGATTTGAACAGGCAGAAGAATCAACAAACTTGAAAATTGGCCAACTGGGATTATGCAACCTGAGGGGGAAAAAAAAAAGAGATGAGAAATAAACACAGACTCAAAGATATGTGAGACACCATCAAGTATATCAGCATATGCATATTGAGAAGTCCAGAAACAAAGGAAGGACAGGGCAGCAAGATCTGAGTAAACTTCCAAAAGGTTTCTGAAGGACATCTAAAAAGCTCAGGAAATTCCAAGTAGGAAAAACTCAGAGATGTGACCTAGACACATCATAATCAAACTGTCAAAGGCCAAAGACAAGGAGATAACAGCAAGAGAGAAATGGCTCATTCAGTATAAGGCATCTTCAATAAGACGAACAGCTGGGCTCTGCATTAACCATGGCAGTCAATCCCAAATACCTAAAAGCAAAAAACAAAAACACCTATCATATAGCTATCATATATGCTATCATATAGCAGACACTTGATAAATATTTATTAAATAAATGAATAAATGAACATGTTAAAAAAAAGAAAGAAAGAAAGAAAGAAACCATGGCAGCTAGAAGGTAATGGAATGACATATTCAAAGTGCTGAAAGTCAGGGGAAAAAAAAAAAAATTAAAGTCAACCAAGACTGTTTCTGGCCAAAAAACATGCTTCAAAAATGAATGAGAATCCAGAATTACCATATGGCCCAGAAATGTCCTAAGTATAACCCAAAAGAATGGAAAATAGGTACTCAAATACATGTACATATAAGTTCATAACAGCATTATTCACAAAAGCCAAAAGGTGGGAAACAGCCCAGATGCCCATCAATGCTAAGTGAAAGAAGCCAGACATAAGAGATCAAATTGTGTGATTTATATGAATATCCAGAATAGGCAAATCCATAGAGACAGAAAACAGATTGGTGGTTGGAGCTGAGAGAATAGGAAACAGCTGCTTAATGGGTACAGGGTTTCTGAAATCAGATATTGGTGATGCTTGCATAATTCTGTACACATTAAAAGGGTGAATTTATGGTATGTGAATTATATCTCAATTAAAAAGAAACATACATTGAAAGGTTTGCTACCCTTTCCACTACCACCATGAACATCTAGAATGCCTATTTCACTAAACGTGTATCAAAAGCTCACTATTTTTTATACATACCTCATTTTAATTTGTATTTCCTTAATAAGCCATATAATATTGAACATCTTCCATCTATTTATTTACTAAACGAATTTTCAAAAGACAATTCCACACCACTTCTGGATCTGGTCTTTGCTTCCTCCAGTAGGTGTACCCTTACCGTGCCCAGACTCTAAAAATTGCTCTGAAATGCCTTTTTGTATGTAGTCCAATGTCCAACACAGTGGCAGTGAGAAGAAGGGATGGGGTCAAGTACCAACAGTACTAGCATCTGTGCTCCAGGCTTTGCATTTCTCATCAACCCTGTGACATGGCTATTATTACTTCTCCTCCTGTTTTACAGGAGGGATTCCTAAGTTGGCTAGGGTCTGTCATTTGCTCCAGGTCATACAGCTAATGAGTGGTGGGGCTGTGATTAAAAGCCAGCTCTGGGTTTACCATACACCTGAGAATATCAAGATAACAGAGTTCCATCAGCCTAAGTTAAAGGCAGGGCCATGTGCCTCTTCTCAAACCCATGACAATGTGGAAAGTGGCTGATTGGCTGATCTTCAAAGAGGAGGCAACATATTTAAGTCCTAAAGTAATTTTAACAAAATCCTTGCCCTTTAGTAATTTTAGTTCTTAAACCAATGAAAGAAAGATGATGATGGCTATAAAGACCGTATTCAATATTCTCATATTTTGCTATCACTTTCAAATAAAAATATAAATTGAATTGGATCATTAAAACAGCCATCGGAGGTAGGAAGAACAGTTGTTAACATTCCCATAACATTAGTTGAGCAGTATGTGGACAGCACTTAAATGCTTTCATTACCCCATTTAATCCTCATGGTAATGGTGTGAGGGATAAAATCGGCATTTTAGAGATGGGGATACTGAGGCACAGAGAGGCTAAACAACTGCTAAAGGGTCACATGTGAAATAAATGGCAGAATCAAGCCCTGTTCCAGAGCTGTGTCCTTCCCATTATGCTGGACATCCCAAGGATGACCTCCATCATCCCTCCTGAGGGAATAACTACTATGTTGGATGTTACCACTGCTCCTTTGAATCATAACAAAAGAAGATGGAGCCCAATGCCCCCACCCCCCGAGACAGGGATGGGTGCTCTGCTCTACCCACTCCTGCCTCTATTTCACTGTTACCTTCACATAGGTCACTGGTCCTATACCCTCTTCACAGGGTTTGTCAAATCGACATACCACCTAAGTAATTAATTATTTCTCAAGGTTTTTCCTTCAAAACAATTTACATTCTTACTTAAAACCACTTATTGAAAAATATGATTCTATATTACTATCTAAATGGAAAACCAGTATCATTTGCCACAAAGAAAAGATATAGGAGAAGCCCTCTCATCACCAGCCACTGACACGGACAGCCATTGGCCAACGACCTACACTCTCCCTTGCTTGTAAAACCTGTGCCTAGTGTACACCAAATGCCCACACCCGGGAGACGGCTTAAGGCTTGCAGCCACACTTGAGAGTCTAGTACACACAGGTTTGCCTTCACCAACTGACCTTTAAGCTGAACAAGAGGCACAGTGGTTATGGCATAAACATGGTAATGCCAGTTGTTTACTTTAATTCAATTTAGTATCACAAAACTACAGCATGAAAATAGGGGTGTCTATGAGAACTAAGTTGAATTATATAGAAAGATCCAATATAGGTGAATCTCTTTAAAATCTGGTGATAAATTAGGAGGAAACAAGAAAATCATAAGAAGACTTCAGGGGGTGGGCGCCTGGGTGGCTCAGTTGGTTAAGCCTCCAACTCTTGGTTTCTGCTCAGGTCATGATCTCAGGGCTGTGTGATGGAGCTCCACATTGGCCTCCGTGTTCAGCTGGGAATCTGCTTATAGATTCTCTCCCTCTGCCCCTCTCCCTGCTTGCTTACTCACTCTCTCTCTAAATTTATTTAATTTATAAATCTTAAAAAAAAATACAGACTTTAGGGGAGGTTGTATACACACAGAAAAGTTCTCCACTCACACTGCTGAGCAAACTGTGCTTCTCTTTAAGGAAACCATAATCGTAGACAGTACATTTGGGTAAGATTTATATGTAAAAGAACTCAGAGTGCCAGTCAGTGGCTCGACTGGAAGAGAAGATGGGCCAGGCAGATCATTTCCAGCAAGTGACAGCGGTAACAAGGTCCTGTGGCAGGTACCTTGGCTGGGGGAAGCCATCTGATGCTCAGACACAACAGAACCGAAGCCATTTGCAGAGGTTTTTCTCTGGGAAATTAAACTGGAGAACACCTCTCACACGCTGGTGGAACTATCCTAACTTGTAAGATGCTACCAAAAGAAGTTCTCGCGCTTGCTCTCTCTCTCTCTCTCTCTCTCTCTCTCTCTCACACACACACACACACACACACACACACACGCATTCCACACCTGGATAGAAAAAAAGCCAAAATGACAACCGCAGCTGCCAAAGGTCCTGCAGCTGGGACTCCAATTACAACTTTTTTTTTTTTTAAATTTTTTTTTTAATTTTTTTTTATTTATTTATTTATGATAGTCACAGAGAGAGAGAGAGAGGCAGAGACATAGGCAGAGGGAGAAGCAGGCTCCATGCACCGGGAGCCTGATGTGGGATTCGATCCCGGGTCTCCAGGATCGCGCCCTGGGCCAAAGGCAAGCGCCAAACCACTGCGCCACCCAGGGATCCCCCAATTACAACTTTTTAACACTGGCAAAGCAACAAATCCTAGAGCTTTTTTTTTCTTTAATTTCTCTTTATTGGAGTTCAATTTGCCAACATATAGCATAACACCCAGTGCTCATCCCATCAAGTGCCCCCCTCAGTGCCCATCACCCAGTCACCCCAACCCCCGGCCCACCTCCCTTTCCACCATCCCTTGTTCATTTCCCAGAGTTAGGAGTCTCTCATGTTCTGTCACCCTCTCTGATATTTCCCACATCCTAGAGCTTTTAAAACATAAATTCTGAACAATCAGAATATAGCTTCTTTACTGAATTCAGACCAAAAGAATTAATGATAACATATGAATCAGGAGTGCTAATTTGTGTAAAATTGAAATTAGAGGTGATACAGAAATCACACATGCCTAAACAAAACAGTAAGAAGAGGAGGAGATAAGCCTGAATTTGGAACATGAAACTGCTCACAAAGCCAAGATGCCCCAGATGAACCTGGATCAACTGTCCACAGTGTAGTGCTGAAGAGGAAGAGGAGGCACAATGCTGAGAACCTTCTGTATTCCCCCCAGAGCAACTTATGTTATTGATACTATTTACTAAGTATGCATGTATATGCAGTAAGTTAAAATATTACGTAAGGTCTGAATGTCTCCTTTTTTACAATTCTTGCTTTAAGCAACTTTGGATTAACCAACCAAAGTTCCAGTCACAGGACAAGAAATCTACTAGTTACAAAAATAAACACATAGAAAGCAAAAGAAGGCTAGTTAAGTCCTAGCGAAATACTATTTCCTACCGAAGGCTCTGAGCCTGGTTAAAAAGTTCGAGAAATTCTGAAGACATGGTAGGACCAAGCAGACACTTTTTTCTGAACTTAACAGAAAAGATTTAAAGATAATTGAAAACGAATTAACTCTCTCAGATAACCCCAGGCATTTTTCCCAATTTTTTATAGTGGTAAAATACACACAACAAAAAAATTACCATCATAACCATATTTAAGTGTACAGCTCAGTGGTATAAAATACATTCATAATGTTGTGCAGCCATCACCACCAACAAACTCCAGAGTTCTTTTTTTTTTTTTTTTTTAAAGATCTATTTAGAGAGAGAGTGCAGCAGGGAGGGGCAGAGGGAGAGGGACAGAATCTCAAGCAGGCTCCCCACTGAGCACAGAGCCCAATGCGGAGATCCTTCTCATGACCCTGAGATCATGTCCTGAGCCGAAATCAAGAGCTGGACGCTTAACCAACTGAGCCACCAGGCGCCCCAGAGCTCCTTTTTTTTTTTTTTTTTAAAAAAAAAACTAGAACTCCACACCCCTTAAACAGCAACTCCCCATTCCCCCCACCCCTTAGCCCCTGGCAACACTACTCTGAATCTATGATTTTGACAACTCTAAATATCTCTTATCAATGGAATCATCCAGTATTAGTCTTCTTATGACTGCCTTACTTCAAATAGCAAAATGTCCTCGAGGTTCATTTATGTTGTAGCATGTATCAGAATTTCCTTCATTTTTAAGGCTAAATAAAATTCCATGGAGAATGTATGTAATGCATGTACCTCATTTTGCTTATTCATTCATCCATCAGTGGCACCTGGTTGCTTCCACCTTTTGACTATCATGAATAATGTTATTATGAATACAGGTGTACAAATATATTTTGGGGACTCTGCTTTCAATTCTTTTTGATATATGCCCAGAAGTAGAATTGCTGCATGGTAATTCTATATTTAAATTTTTATAAGTTTTTATTTAAGTTCCATTTCAACTATTTAATTCTTTGAGGAACCTCCATACCATGTCAGCTATACAATTTTACATTCCCACCAACACTGCATAATGGTTCCAATTATCCACATTTTGTCAACGTTTTCTTGTTTTTTGACAACAGCCACCCAAATGGATATGAGGCAGTATCAATCCATTAAGTTGCCTTTTTACTCTGTTGATACTATCTTTTGATGCATAAATTCTAAAAATTTTCTTCTGAAAGTTTCAGGTCTTACATTTCATTCTTTGATTCCTTTTGAGCTAATGTTTGTATATGATGTTAGATAAGGGCCTACCTTCATCATTTTGCATGTGGATATCCATCCAGTTTTCCCAGCAGCCATTTGTGGAATGACTGTCCTTCTCTTGTTGAATGGTCTTGGCCTCCTTGTCAAAATGCATCTGACCATATATGAAAGGGTTTATTTCTGGGTTCTATTTTATTCCATTGGTGTATATATGTCTGTCTTTATGCTAGTACCATACTGCTTTGATTACTGTAGCTCTGTAGTAAGATTTGATATCACGAGTATGAACTCTCCAGTTTTGTTGATCTTTTCCAAGAATGTTTCGGCTAGGGGTGCCTGGGTGGCTCAGTGGTTGAGTGTCTGCTTTGGCTCAGGCTGTAATCCCGGGGTCCGGGGATCAAGTCCTGCATCAGGCTCCTTGTGCCTATGTCTCTGCCTCTCTCTGTATGAATCTCATGAATAAATAAATTATATATATATTTTTAAAATGTTTCGGCTATTTGGGGAACTTTCAGACTCCATATGAATTTCAGTATGGGTTATTCTATCTTGGTAAAAAGAATGTGACTGGGATCTTGATAGGGATTATGTTGAATCTGTAAATTGCTTGGAGATAGTACTGACATGTTAACAGTATTAAGTCTTCCAATCCATGAACATGAGATGTGCTTCCCACTTATTTATGTCTTTTTAAACTTCTTTCAGCAATGTTTCATAGTTTTCATTATACAAGTTTTTACCTCCTTGGTTAAGTTGATTCCTAGGTATTTTATTCTTTTTGATGCTACTATAAGTGGAATTCTTTTCATAATTTATTTTTCAGACTGTTTATTAGAGTATAAAAATGCAACTGATTTTTGCATATAGGCATTGTATCCTGCTACTTTGCTAAATTCATTCATAAGCCCTAATAGGTTTTTGTAGAATATATGCAATTTTCTACATATATGAACATACCATCAATGAAGAGGTCATTTTGCTTTTTCCTTTCCAACCTGGATGCTTTTATTTCTTTTTCCTGTCTAATTATTCTGGCTAGAACTTACAGTACTATCTTGAATAAAAGTGGCAAAGGTAGTAATGCTTGTCTTGTTCCTGATCTTAAAGGAAAAATCTTAGTCTTTCACCATTGCATATGATGTTTGCTATGGATTTTTAATGTATGGCTTTTATTACATTGATGTAATTTTTAATTTCCTTCCTTTCCTAGTCTGTTGAATGTTTTTTATCATGAAAAGGTGTTGAATGTTGTCAAATGCTTTTTTTGCATCAATTGAGATGATCATGTAGTGTATTACATTAAATGATTTTTGTATGTTGAGCCATCCCTGCATTCCAGAAATAAATCCCATTTAGTTGCAGTGTATAAACCTTTTAATATGCTGCTAAATTCAGTTTGTTTACATTCTGCTGAGGATTTTTACATTAATATTCATAAGGGGATTTGGGTCCTAAGTTTTCTTTCCTTGTAGTATCTCTGTCTGGCTTTGGTATCAAGGTAATGCTGGCCTCACAGAATGAGTCAGAAAGTGTTCTCTCCTCTTCAATTTGTTTGGAAAATTTTAAGAAGAGTTGGTGTTAGTTCTTCTTTAAATGTTAGAATTCACCAATCAGTCAGGGCCATGGCTTTTCTTTACTAGGTTTTTGAGTACTGATTTAATCCTAATAGTTTTAAGTGTAGAGATTGTCAGTATACTTGTGATTTAGTCTTCATAGGTTTTGTTTTTCTAAGATTTTGTCTGTTTTATCTAGTTTACTCTGTACAACTGTTCATAATACTCTCTCATACCTTTTAATTTCTATATAATTAGTAGTAATGTCCTCATTTTCATTTCTGATTTTAATAATCTGAGCCTTCTCACTTTTCTTTTTAGTCCACCTAGTTAATATTTTATCAATTTTGTTGATCTTTCTCAAAACCAATTTCTGATTTCCCTGATTTTCTCTATTGTTTTTCTTTCTCTGTCTCATTTTTCTCTTCTCTAATCTTATTAACTTCCCTATGCTATATTTAAATTTAGTTTGTTCTTTTTCTAGTTTAAGTTGTAAAGTTAGGTGTTGATTTCACATCATTCTTATTTTTTAATGTAAGAATTTATAACTACAAAATTTTCCCATAGCACTGCTTTCATGCATCCCATAAATTTGGTACATTGTGTTTTGTGTTTTTTTTAAGATTTTTATTTATTTATTCATGAAAGACACCGAGAGAGGCAGAGATATAGGCAGAGGGAGAAGCAGGCTCCATGCAAGGAGTCCAATGTGGGACTCGATCCCAGAACCCCAGGATCATGCCCTGAGCCAAAGGCAAATGCTCAACCACCGAGCCACCCAGGTGTCCCTATGTTTTGGTTATTATTCATCTCTAAGTATTTCTAACTTCCCTTATGATTTCATTGTTGATCCATTGGTTGTTTAAGTATGTTAATTTCCACAGATTTGTGAATTTTCCCATCTTACTTTTGTTATTGATTTTTAACTTCACCTTGTTGTGGTCAGAAAAGATATTTTGTATCATATCTACCTTTTAAATCTACTGAGACTTAATTTATGGCTTAACATATGGTCTATCCTGGAAAATGTCCCACGTGCATGTCGGAAAAATATGTATGCTGTAGTTGTTGGATCAAGTGTTCTGTATATGCCTGTTAGGCTAATTGATTTATTGCATTAAGTCCTCTATTTCCTTCCTTATCTTCTATCTGGTTAATCTATCCATTATTGTGAGTGTGATATTGAAATCTGTAACTGTTATTCTGGAAATATTTCTACCAACAATTCTGTCAGTTTTTGCCTTATGTATTTTGATGGTCTGTCATTAGGCATATAAATGTTTATAATTGCTATATCTTCTTACTGTTTTGGACCTTTTATTAATATATAGCATCCTTGTCTCTTGTAATATTTTTTGCTTAAAATCTATTTTGCCTCATATTAGTCATCCCTGTTCTCTTCTGATTATTATTTACATGGAATATTCTTTTCCATCCTTTCACTTTCAATCTATTTATGTCTTTGGATCTAAAGTGAGCCTCTAATAGAGCACATATAGTTGGACCATGTGTTTTTGTCGATTCTACTAATCTCTGTCCTTCAATTGGTGAGCTTAATCCATTTACATTTAAAGAAATTACTAATAAGGACGGACTTACTTCTGTCATTATGCTATTTGTTTTCCACACACCTTATAGTTTTTCTGACTCTTATTTCTTGCATTATTGTCTTTTTTGTTTTGGGGCGGCTTGGTAGTGAAACAGTTAATTTTCTTTCTCTTTTTTGGGGGAAAGGGTGTGTATTCTATTGTTATTTTTTTTTGTGGCAAACAAGGAGATTTAGCATCTTAAATTTATAATATTCTAGTGTGAATTTATACCAGGTTAACTTCTGTAACATACAAAAATTCCATTCTATACAGCTCCGATCCCAATCCTTTTCTGTTGTTCATGTCAAAAAATTACAACTTTATTCACTGTGTCCCCAAAACCATAAACTAATATTCTTTTAAATACATTAGTCTCTTTATAAGGGAAAGGAGGGAAACTAAGTGAAGCTGTGACTAATATTCCTTTCTTCATCTTCCTCAAGACTTTTGGCCATTCCTTTACATTTCCCCACTCTGGTACCCAAATGGGAAGCAGGACAAAGGACCCAGTCCAAGAAGAGGCAACAGAAGACAAGAGTCCAAGAAAAAAATCTACTGCTACCTGGTATCCCTGCCATGTTTAAAGGAACCCCCTGTCTGACTCCCTATCCCCTAGCTTCCCTTCACCAACTCCTCCAGTGTCACCTCTGGACCTATGCCCACTGCTTTTCTATATTACCACATTTCTCTTCTCTTAGGGTCAGGGGAAACCCTTCTTTCTGACACCTCTCCTCCACTTTCGATCAATCCTCAATTTCTCCTCCCACTCACATTTCAAACTGAATACCACTTCTGCTTCCTAATCAGGAGCTTATGCTTGATTTCCTCACATCACTTCTGTATCCTCTTTCAAGCTCAGGGACATTTATTAAATCATCTCCTCTCTGCTGGCCTCCATGAAGGTTGCCCAACAAACAAAAGGCTCTCAAACCATTGGGACACCAACTGAGAGTACCAACTCTAACTCTAACAGGAATGGGAGAAAGGTCACGGAAAAGAACTAAGCTCCTAAAGGTCAACAGCAATTGTCCAGTGGTCAAGTCAATGTCTTCCTTCAGAGTCTCCCCCACTCTGACCATCAGCTAGCTGGCTCCCCACCCTCTTGACCCACAACCCCAACCCTTTATTCCCATGGCCCTCCATCAAGGGCCTCTACCTCCCCAAGAGGCCCTTCTCTCTTTCCTATCTACTGCAGTCTCTCCCAAGAGCACCTTGAGAGTCAAGCTCTTTTCCCCCTGGACTGCTGTCCTCCAGGAGCTCCCTACACTCTGATGACCTGTGCCAAGGCTCCTCTCTGGATGGTTTCTATATCTGTGTCTTCAGACAAGGCCCCTTTCTGGTATTGTAGTCATGTACCATCATCTGCCAGCAAGCACTTTCCCAACATTTGCTCCCTGGTTTCTGATCATGGAACAACACTTCCTTGGACTCTGAAGTCACCATCAGAGTCATCATTGTCTTCCTCAGTCACTACATTTGATCATTTCTTCTCTTAGGATCTGGCTCCAATCCATTTCCTGATTTTCATTCTCAACACGCTCCACCCTGGATCAGGCCCTTACCATCCCAAGTCACCTACACACCAAAGTCTGTGCAGGCCCTCCCTATATCAGGACTGACCATGAATATGATGACCTTCCAGTAACACAACTCTGAGGTATCAGCCTTTTCCTTGACACACTTTCAGGGACTCCACCACTATTCCAGGATGAACCCCAGCATCCAGGCTGGTCCACAAGGCCCTCTATGGTCTGCCCCAGCCTCCTCACACTGCCTTAAAGTGTGAGGAACCCGCTGGAAACACAGGTAATAACTCAAGCCCCTGCCTAGTGCCAACCTCTATCCTACTGTTGCCCCCACTTCCCTCCCTTTCTCTGTCTATCCAAACCTAACCCTGGTGACAGGTAACCTGAGATAAGGCATGGAGAATGGGATTTTGAGCAAGAAGCCTAGGACCCTAGAACCAATTTCCAATCCACAGCTGAGTTGTCATTCCACCTCACTCAGCCTCCACTTCCCTGTCCTACAGGAAACAGCATGACCTGCATTGCAGGATTGTCTTCTACACCAAGTAAGTTAATGTGTGGTAAGCATGGCAGGAGTCTAGAAACAGTGCTTAGAACGAGGGCAGCCACTAGCTGTCTGCATCCCTTCTGAGTGGTCAGTGCCCTGAGCTAGGTCACATATTTTGAACCTCACTGCTGCTTGATTATCACTTGTTCTTCTAAAACCAATTTGAGGGACACCTAGGTGGTTCCGTTGGTTAAGTGTCCAACTCTTGATTTTAGCTCAGGTCATGATCTTATTAGGGTGGTGGGATCAAGCTCTGCATTGGGTTCCAAGCTAGGTGTGGAGACTGCTTACGATTTTCTCCTGCCCTTTCCCTCAGTAGCCCCCTCCACTAGTGCATACTCTTCTCTTTATATAAAAAAATAAAATTAAATAAATAAAACCAAGTCAAATTCCTGACTCCCAGGCAAGAAGCCAGTTCACCTTCTCAGAAGCTCCCATGCTACTCTGAAGAAGCTAAGTCAGCTCTTCTCTTGAACTGCTAGGTAAATCTCCCACTGTTATTTCTCCAGCAGTTGGTCTTTTCTGACCAAGTATATGTATGGTAGGTACACTCCTTAGAATGTGGGGGGCTTGGCTCAGTTGGTCCTTGACTCCATGCCACACTGCTCCTGGCCTGCCTAAGCAGGCAAGCCCATTAAAAAAAAAAAAAATCAGGTTTTGGGGGGTTGTTTTTTTGCTTTTTTTAAGAAGAAAGGAGTAACTCTGACAAGTTGGAGTTCTCTAAAGAGCAAGTTAAACAATCTCAGGAGCCACTAGCTGCCCAAAGGTCAGTGTGACAAAATGATACAAGTTCCCAGAAAGATTCCAAAGTGGGCCTGTGACATACTTACCAATCAACTCCAAAGCAGCTCAGACAGACCATGCTGCCCCTGCAGAAGTCACAGGACTGAGATATTTGCCTTCGGAAGGCCAATGCCCAGAGATAAAGGAAAGACTTTGGAGAGGGAAGGAGGGAGAAAAAAACATGAAAAAGAAAGGAAGAGTGAGAGAAGAAATAAAACACTAAGGAAGAGAGACAGAGAAGGCAAGAAACACAAGAGAAAAAGAAAGAAGCAAAGGAAGGGAAGCTGCTCTATGCTATAGCACCATGCTACATGCTCTTGTGTGATCTCAATACCCCATGAGAAGCAGCTCTGACCCTTATTTTCAGAGAAGCCAAGTGACTTGCCCGGGGCTACCAGGGGGCCCAGGGAATAAGTGGCTGGTCTGTAGGAGTCCAGAGTCCAGGCCTCTCCCATGACGGAAGAGAGGAAGAGTCCATTCTCAGTCCACAGGGAAGACTCCAGCCACGGCAATCAGTGAACCGGGACCCAACCACAAGCCAGGCCCAGTACATGTGCATCATCTCTGCTTACACTCCGTGAGCCTGAGGCCCAGAGGGACAGAAAAGGCTAAAAGCGTGCACTGAGAATTCCAGCGATTAACCATAAAGCTTTCGGAAATTCAATTATTTTTTATCCAAACCCTTTTGGGCAATGTATTGTAACAAAACATAAAGGCGCATTGGGCTGAGTATCTGGCCCTTTCCCAGGCTCAAGAGAAGCTGGCCTTGCTGATTTCCTGAACATGCCACACACTGAGGATTCTGGCTTCTAGAGGCAGAAGTAAAGTTCAGCAGCCCCTAAGGGGACAAGAGGCCCCTCTTGCCTTGAGTTTCAGATCCAGACTGGTGTCTAGGTTCTAAGAGCACAAGAGACTCCAACCAAAGATGTCAGGAAGAGCCCTGTGCCCAGCCCCACAGCTCAGCAGTGCAGGCAGGAGCTGACTTGGAGCACATTCAAGTGCTTCTCCTGTTCCCAGCACCCACCACCTCCTCCAGACTCCCCTCACAGCTGTGGTATATCATGGTTCCAACCAAGCCCAGACATGCTGACTGTGCATGCAGACTGACCTTCGACAATACACAAAAACGATCTAAGATAAGTTTAAAAACAAAAGTGTGTGTGTGTGTGTGTGTAATTCGTGTAAAAGACATAAACAAAAAGAGTACAAGTTTCTCCACTCTCTGAAAGTAGGCTATTCCTACGAAACCTTCTGTAAAGCAAAATGGGATAAAGTGAAAAAGCAATTAACTTTCATTTATATGGAAAAATGAGTGTTTCCAGGCCCAAAAAATAACCTCTCCTAGGCTTTTCTGATACCTTAAGACACATCTACTAAGAGATGCACAAAATAAATCGACACAAAGCACAGATTGCTCACAGACACAGCTCAAAGTGATGGTGGCTTGATGTTGAGATGCTGAGTGTAGTTCCTGGGAAGGAGCTTGGACGTGCCACTCTCACTGCTTGGGGTATGTGCAGCACTCCCTTGCTGCAAAGCTGATGCTGTACACTATTGTTGCTTTCTCCTTTTTTCATAAAAACAAAAATCCTTTCTGGATTTCCTTCGGTTAGCAAAAAACAAAAAAAAAAAACAAGTACTAATAAGGTAGGTCTTTCATAAAAGCAAAGTGGTGTTATACAAAATTTGAAAAGTAGGGGATGCTGGTGTAAGTTTTTGCCTTGGAATAGTGAAATTCAAATAGTAAAATTCAATCCCTTCCCCCAGGAAAACTGTATATGGGAGATCCCTGGTACAGTGAAGTTCAGCAGCCCCTAAGGGGATCCCTGGTACAGTGCCAAGCACACAGTAAGTACTCTACACCTTACAGCTGTGATTGCTAAGAACCTACTATGTGCCACCAAACAATCCCTTATAACAAATGCTGTGAGGCTAAACTTATCAGCTCCGATTTTAAAAAAGAAGAAATACCAACTTGAAAGATAAAGTGAGTTGCCCAAGACCACACAGCTAGTCAGCCACAACTACTTTGAAATGCACACCTTGTAAATCAGCTGGGCAACAGTCCAAGTCACTTGAGATTTGGCATTCCACCCAATCCCAGAGAGGGAGGCAGGGCCAAGGGAGCCCAGGGTGGGTTCTCAGCAGATGGCCTTGGCTAAAACTGAAACAAGGAAAGAGAAAGTGTTTCAAAAGCAGGAGGAAACACAGAGGGAGTCTGAGAGAAAGACGCATCAAGGATGCCGTCAGATGATAACATTTAGTGGGAAAATAAACAGAAAAGCCTAGAACACAGAACAGTGTCAATGTTGTGATAACAACTACCTCAAATTATGTACATGTGGGAAGACTGACAGGGATCCTAGGGAGAGAAAACTTTAATTTGATGTACTAGGGAGATTGTAGGTACATTTTTATCTTCTATTTTGATTTCTGTTAACATCGATAAATGCTTATGCAAGAGTAA
Source organism: Vulpes lagopus (assembly GCF_018345385.1). Lineage (NCBI taxonomy): Eukaryota > Metazoa > Chordata > Mammalia > Carnivora > Canidae > Vulpes > Vulpes lagopus. The sequence goes on from NC_054830.1 coordinate 56,005,717, forward strand.
TTTTAAATGCTTTTAGAGATCAAGAAATCACAAAGAAAAACAATCAAAGAGTTTGACTACACAAAAATTAGAAAATTCTGCATGTCAAAAAAGCGACTAAAATGGAAAGACAACCAAAAAATGCTGAAGACTTATTTGTAGCAAACACGATAGGCAAAGGGTTAATTAATAACATCTTTGTTAATATTAAACACTCCTGAAAATCAAAAAGAAAGCATTAAAATCGCAAAAGGTAAATAGATAAAATGTATGGGCCTAATTCAAACACACAAAAGCACAAGTGTTTAATATGACTACACCTAAGAAAAAATGTTTAATGTCCCCAGAATCACATATTAAAACAAGAGTAACACCATTTCTATCCTACCAAGTTTCAAATATATTTTAATATTGGAAACTAAAGGTAGCTGCAAATATCTGTGTAAATAGTGCAAACCCTTTTGGAAAAGAATAGGGCAGTCAGAATACAACAACAGATTTAAAAGGACTTGTGCCCTTAGGTCCAGTAACTGGACACCTGGAAATGTCTCAGAAGGAAAAACCCTGAAAATACAGAAAACATTTAAGGATGGTTGAAGATGTTCACCCCAGGGATGTTTATCTGCAAGAAGGAAAACCCATGCCAATCTAAAGGGCCTACAGTGGAGTGATGGTTACATGAAGAAATGCTATACAAAATGTTAAGTAATGAAATCAGAAATAAAAAATGCATAGTTCATTATTACAACTATATGTTTAAAAGGGAGAACTGAATTCAGCAAAGTCCCAGGGTACAAGAGCAACACACAGAAATCAGTTGTGTTTCTGTACTCCAACAAAAACTAATCTGAAAAGGAAATTAAGAAAGCAGTTCCATTTATAATGGCTTTTAAAAGAATAAATCCAATCAAGTTGAAAGACCTGTATGATGAAAACTACAAAACACTGATTAGAAAAACTAAAGAAGATCTAAGCAAATGGAAAGGCATCATGTTCTACCTAACACTGTTTAGATTTTCTTTTTTTTTTTTTTTAATTTTTTTTTTAATTTTTTATTTATTTATGATAGTCACAGAGAGAGAGAGAGAGAGGCAGAGACACAGGCGGAGGGAGAAGCAGGCTCCATGCACCGGGAGCCTGATGTGGGATTCGATCCCGGGTCTCCAGGATCGCGCCCTGGGCCAAAGGCAGGCGCCAAACCGCTGCGCCACCCAGGGATCCCTAGATTTTCATACTACCCAAAGTGATCTACAGATTCAATGCAATCCCTATTAAAATTCCAACAACCATTTTTTGCAGACATGGAAAAGCAGATCCTCTAACTCATATAGGAATTATAAGGGGCCTCAACTAGCCAAAAAAAAAAAATTATATATATATATATGAATATATATATTCATATGAATATATATATATGAATATACATATTCATATATATATGAAAAGCAACATAAAGCTGGAGGACATGACATCCTAACTTTGAAACTTACTACAATACAAATGTAAACAAAGCAGTGTGATATTGGCATAAGGGCAGACACATAGAACAGAACAGAGGACCCAGAAATAAACCCATACACATATCAATTGATTTTTGACAAGGGTAAAGGGGAGAAAGGTCAATCCTTTCAACAAATGGTGCTGGGAAAACTGGATATCCACATGCAAGTGATGAAGTTGGGCTCTTAACTTACATCACATATAAAGTTATACCATATATAAAAATTTCCATATATGGAAATAGATGAAAGACCTAAGCTTAAGAGCTAACATTATAAAATTCTTAGGAAAAAAAAATGAGGAATATCTTCATGACATTGGAATTGGCAACAATATCATGGATACAACACCAAAAACACAGGCAACAAAAGAAAAAATAAATATATTGGATTTTATCAAAGTTAAAAACTTGTGTGCCTCCAAGGACACTATGAAGAAAGTAAAAAGTCAACTTAAAGAATAAAAGAAAACATTTGCAAATCATATATTTGACAAGGGATTGATATCCTGAATAAAGAACCCCTACAATTTAACAATAACAACAAAACAACAAAAACCCATCAAAACATGGGCAAAGGACCTAAACAGACATTTCTCCAAAGAAGATATCTAAAAGGCCAACTGGTACATGGCAAGATGCTCGACATCACTTGCATTAAGAAAATGCAAGTAAGGGATCCCTGGGTGGCGCAGCGGTTTGGCGCCTGCCTTTGGCCCAGGGCGCGATCCTGGAGACCCGGGATTGAGTCCCATGTCGGGCTCCCGGTGCATGGAGCCTGCTTCTCCCTCTGCCTGTGTCTCTGCCTCTCTCTCTCTCTCTGTGACTACCATAAGTAAATTTAAAAATTAAAAAAAAAATTAAAAAAAAAGAAAATGCAAGTAAAACCACAAAAAGATACTACTTCATATGTGTTAGAATAGCCATCACCAAAAAGATCAAAGGTTAACAAATGCTGGTGTAGATATGGAGAAAGGGGAACCTGTGTGCATTGTGGGTGGGAATGTAAAGTGTTGTAGTTGAAAATAGTATGGAGGAGCCTCAAAAAATTAAAAATAGAACTACCATATGATCCACTTCTGGGAATATATCCAAAGGAAATGAAAACACTAACTTGAAAAGACATCTGCACCCTCATGTTCACTGCAGCATTATTTATAATAGCTAAGACATGGAAACAGCCTAAATGTCCATCAATGGATGGATGGATAAAGAAGTTGTGGAATATCATTCATCCATAAAAAACAAGGAAATCCGACCATTTGCTACAACACAGATGAATCTTAAAGGCATTATGCTAAGTGAAATAAGTCAGACAAAGAAAGACAAATAATGTGTGATTTCAACTTATCTGCAGAATCTAAAAAAAACCAAAACCAAAAACACTAAAAACAAAATTCAGAGATTTGTGGTCCCCAGAGGCAAAGGGTTGGGGGAGCAGGAATTAGAGGTGGTCAAAAGGAACAAACTTACAGTTAGTTATAAGATAAGTAAGTCCTAAGGACATGAGGTACAATGTGATGACTGTAGCTCACACTACCACATGATACACAAGAAAGGTATTGAGAGTAGGTCCTAGGAGTTCTCATCACAAGAACATTTTTTTCCTTCTTTTATATTTATTGTATTTTTATGGGAAGATGGATGTTAGCTAAACCTATTGTGATAATCACTTCACAATATATGTAAATCAAACCATCACGGTGTCACACCTTAAACTTATATATTCATATATGTCAATTATTTCTCAATAAATCTCAGGGGGAAAACCAGCAAAAAGAGGGTCGGGGAAGTCACAATGAGATACCACTTCCTACCCACTAGTATAACTATTAAAGAAAAAAGGAAAATGATGATGATTGGCAAGGATGTGGAGAAACTGGAATGCTAACACACTGCTGGTGGAAATGTAAAATGGCACAGCCACTGTGGAAAATAGTTTAGTGATTCCTCAAAAAGCTAAACATAAAACTACCACATGACCCAGTGATTCCACTCTTAGGTACAGACCCAAAGGAACTGAAAGCAGAGACTGGAATAGATATCTGTACACCTGTTCAGATAGCATTATTCACAATAACCTTTGGCCCAGGGCTTTTTCCCTAAAGGAAACAAGAACACCATACACATAACAGAACACCATTCTACTTTAAAGGAGTGCACATTTCACAGCACATTTCAACACGTGCTGCAACATGGATGGGCCCTGAAAGCATTAGACTAAGGGAAATAAGCCAGACATAGAAAGCCAAATACAAGATTCCATTTATAAGGTACCTGGAATAGGCAAAGTCAAAGAATCAGAAAGCAGAATAAAGGCTGCTGAGGGTGCGGGAGGAGGGGCAAGGAGGGAAGGGGGAGTTCTGGTTTAATGGGTACAGAAATTATGTTGGGGATGCTGAAAAAGTTTTAGGCAGAGACAATGGTGATGGGTACACAGCTTTGTGAATGTATTTAATGACAGTGAATTGTATATTTGCAAATGGGTAAAATAATAAATATTATGTCATGCAGATTTTACTACAATCAGAATAATGTGGAGGAAAAAAGAGGGGGGGGGGTTATATGAGACAATGAAAAGATAGGAATGAAATAAACCTAAAATGTCAGCAGCTATTCTGAGAAAAGAAATCTCTGGGTGGCTTTCCTCTTTCTTTTAATCATTTTTCTCTAGTTTCCAATTTTCAATTACTCTTTAGATAGGAAAAAAATAAGTTTTGTTCTTAACAGGCTTCAAGTTTAGGTAGCAAGTTTCTTCACAGCTGGATCAGCATTTACAAAGGATTTACTTCACAGGGGACCATAAAGAAAGGAAATAGTCCCTTAAAATAATTGAAGTTCTCTGTCGCAGAGGTGAAAGCTAACATTCTCCTCAACTTGGTCTGGGGTAGGGGGGCTGACCTGCCGCTACAGCCTATCAGGGGCCATCCTCCTGTATGGGATACCAACCCAGAGGGCACTGAGCAAGGACAGAAGAGAGTTCAAGGAGACAAGCTCCCCTGGATGTGTGATAAAGTCCATAATTTGACATTCAAGCAATAAATTAAAATAGGAATAGCAATTAAAAATGCAAGTGAGAATTTGTCTTAAATTTAACCAATCGTGGGGATCCCTGGGTGGCGCAGCGGTTTGGCGCCTGCCTTTGGCCCAGGGCGCGATCCTGGAGACCTGGGATCGAATCCCACATCAGGCTCCCGGTGCATGGAGCCTGCTTCTCCCTCCGCCTGTGTCTCTGCCTCTCTCTCTCTCTCTCTGTGACTATCATAAATAAATAAAAAATTAAAAAAAAAAAAAATTTAACCAATCGAAACAGTTCATATTAATTTGCCCTTAATAGTATCCCAAGCCCTTCCCAGAAGGTCCTGTTTATAGAGCAGATGATACTGACATTGTATTGGGTTTTTATGCAGGAGTCCAAAGGACCTGTTCTCCCCTTTCTGACAAGTAAATAAAACGGCAGGGAGATCAAATAACTCACTAAAAAGAAGATATAATTTTTTATCTTCCTTTTTACAGTCTCATATCCACTTCCGTTGGGAATAACAAAGTCTGAATTCTTATGCAACACTTATCTAAATGTGTCGATTTTATCAGATTGATGAATTTTGCTAACAAAAGGCAGCGCTAGGAAATCTTTTATGACATATTTGGCCCATTCACAGGCCTGGAGCTTTAATTTAACCAACTTGAGAATTCTGAGGGAGAGCTGCAGGTGTTGGATCTGAAAAAAAAAAAAATCATAAATGGGAAGGCATATCAATCTTTATGACGGGGAAACAAAAACACTCTTCTACTTGCTTGCCCTCCACAAGCAGGAGAAGGAGAGGTGGCAGGAGCAGGATATTGTCTCGGGCTGCATAGCAAAGAGGAAGAATCGCTGTCTCCCAGTGACCGCTATTTAGTATTGATCAAAAGGCGCTGGCCCGGGGAGGAAGAGAGGAATTGATAAAACAATGAGGTTTGCCAACACTCTGTGCTCAACAAGGACATTTTCTCATTTTCTTGACCACATCAGAGTTCATCACTCCTGTGGCTGCCTGAGCAAGCGGGTGGCTTGCTGCCCCACAGTCCCCACACCCCTCCTGCCCCAAGCTGCCCAGCAGTGCTGCCACCGTTCTGCCCCCATGGGCCTGTCCTCACGGACAGTAAGCAGAGTCAATCACTTGACAGTCCTGTTGCTTCTCCTGTTAAAGGTCTCCCCATGTCTGCCCCCTCTCCCTCCACAGCCTTAATGCAGACCACACTTCTCTCCCTGGGAACACCACCACACTGCCACTCCCTGTCTGTCCTCTGCTCCCCCTGAGTCCCATCACCATCACCGAGCCATGCTTCCATCTGCCTCCAGCCGCTCGGGATGGGGGAACCTTTCAGCCACTTCCTTGCACCAACTCTTTAAGGACTCCCTACTTTTTGCGAGACGAAGTCATAAATTCGTTGGTGTGAAATACTACGGAGATCCTTGGTGATCTCGTCTTTCCCAGTCTCCCCTCCCAACAGCAAAGTCTGCCCACCCATCCAACCAATTTTACAAGCCTCTGTGACAGAAACATCCAGTCATCCACCAAAATCAGTTTCCACCTTTCAGTAACTGAGTTGCAGCTAAGCGGAATGGTGAAGAGTTCCATCTCCTGGCCTCTCCAACACCAAGGCATGAGTGACATGAGCAGGCAGGACGGAGTCCTCCCTCCCTCACAGACCCTGTGGGAAGGGTGTGTGGCCCTTCCAGGTCCGGGCATTCCTGACACACCAGACCCTCCTGTGAACACAGTAGTGACTACATAGACAAGGACACACCCTATAGTGGAAGGGCAGCAAGATGGAGGAAGCCTGAGTTTCCGGATGCTGTGCAGAGCAGAACTCCTCAACTGTTCACATTAGGAAACTACCTAGAAAATCAACTTCTAGTTTCCTTATGCTTCTGTATTTTTTTGTTCACTTGCAACAGCATCTTAGCCTTTACCCCTGACGTGAGCAAGTACCAGGCAAGATCCCACTTACTCGGACCTATGGCTGACACCTGCCTGCCCAATCTGTGTTAATGAAATGAAGCTTATACAAGTGGACACTCCTCTCAATAGCAAACCTACTTGGTGTTCTCCAGGGTCTTCTGCATTTTCTTGGTCATCTTATCAATCACTGCCTGTCTCTTTCCTTCAGCTAAGAGGTCTATTTTGTTCAGCACCACGACCAGCTTCTGGCAGGCGATCTGCCCAATTACAAGGCACTCGGCTGACTGGGTCTGCATCCCTTTGGTCACATCAATGACCAACATCATCAGATCAATGATCTGGGCCCCTGCAAAGAAAGAGCGAAGACAAGGTTAGAAAATGAAATGGGGGAGAAGACTGCAGAAAGTGGACTGATGTCTGAGGTTAAGCAAAACCAGCCAAATTACAGCATTAAGATAGAAGTGGGTGGGGTGGGAAATGAATGACCACCATATGCCTCCTAGCCCCAGCCATGGGGGACGGACTCTAAACATGTGATTTCATTGAGTCCTTATGACCACCATGAGGAATGGGCATGTTACCTCATCTGGAGAGGAGGAAACTGAGGCCCATGAAATACTTAGAGCTCACCCAGGACCCCACAGCCAGCATGCAGCAGGGCTGAGGGACCCCAAAACCCACACCATTTTACTGCTTCTAATCTCTCATTTTCATTCCATCCTACCTAGGAAAAAACATCTAAGCAGTAAAAAGCTTAGTTTTAGACTTGGCAAATGCCTAGAGATTTGGCCTTGCCAAGACAGCTGACTAAAAGACTGGAAAACTAATGGGGAGGCATGGAGGTTATCTCCTCTGTGGCTCCTGGGTCTTCTCCTCACAGTGGATGGGTTTAGTCATGATCCTCCCACCCATGACTGCATTGTATCTATTCACTTCTTTTATCCTTTCCATTCTGAATGGGAGGCTCCTGCTCTTTCAGAGAGGGTAGGAGCAATCCAAGGCTCAGCTACCTCAATGCTGAATACCACATGTAAGTATGTGTGTGTGCATGTGTATATATATATGTGTGCTGTGCATGTGTGCATTCCAGACATATGTATGCATGCCGAGTTGTGAGTATGCCCTAAATACATAGCCACACCTAGGCTGAACAACAGCAGAGGGACGAATTACAAAGGAGTCAATGAAAGGAAACTGCCCTGATCCATGTTAGGAAAACCAATGTTAGCCAATGAAGGAAATATGTTCTTTTTAACAGGATTTGAAGTAGTTTTACAAAACAACAACAACAAAAGGTGTTATTTTGGGGATATAGGAATATGTAGGTTATTTTCCCCTTTGCCCCAGGAGGGATTTTCAGGAGCAATTTATCATCATGGTGAAACCAAGGAAAACTGTTCCATGGGTGACTCATGACCCAAGCTCACTCCTAGGAAGGGAGGGAAGGCAAGGAGGACAGTCTTTTCTGTTGGCACATCTACCATGTGTGCTAGTCAATCACTTCATCTTCACAGCCAATGTTTCAGATGAGGGTGGGACTCAGAGTCACGGGGCTACTTGCTCTAGACCAATTGGCACCAAAGGCCACCAGATACCAAGGAGCCTGGCTCCACTGCTGAAGCATCTTCCCTGGTCACTCCTGACCTGCACAGCTCCCTCTAGCCTTCCCTAGGAAAAACAGTAGGTGCCTCTGACTCTAGGGAGACCTCAAAGTGTCCCAGCCATCCTCCCTGCCCCTTTGGTCTGCCCTCCCCAGCCCCTTCTTCTACTTCACCCTATCTCAGTGGTGGTGGTGTGGTCAAAGGGGCCTGGGGGTAGGAATGGAGGGCTGGCTGGTGCTCATGACAGCCAGCACTGGCATCTCCCTCATCTTATCAGGCCTAGGCCTCTACTACAGCCATAAGGCAGGTAGGGATATGCTGGTTCTATCATCTACACTTTTTAAACAACGGAGGCCTAAAAACTTCATCTGATAAGACTCTATCTCATATCTAACAAATCACCAACTCACCCCTGGAATCCATCTCTGTTGTGGCCCCAAACCCCATGAAGCATGTCAAGCCCACGTCAGCCACTCCCTAATGGGAAAGGGCTTAGCCTTCCCCTAGGACTTGTCCTTCTGAAATCCAAACAGCCTCCCAGAAAGGAACTTTCTACAACTATAGGACTGATTCATACACTGAGCCAGGTTAAATGAGTACAACCTCTATGAAAGCCAATTTACAACCAGCTATCAGAATTCACATCATCTTTGGCTGAGCCAAGCCCACATACATGTGCATGTTTGTTGTAGGGTACAGCTGGAAACCATGTAAGTGTCCATCAGTAGGGAACATGTTAAAAATAAATAATGCTATATCCACAAAGAATACTATCCAGCCATGAAAAAGAACAAAGAAGCTCTTTATATACTACTATGAATAGTCTCCAAGGTGGAGACAATGAGAGGAACAAAGGGCAGAGCAATGTAATATGTGTTAAAAAGGAGGAAAAGGAAAAAAAGAAAAAAGGAGGAAAAGGTGTGTGTGTATGTGTGCTGTATATGAGTGTTTGCTTCCATACCCATAAAACATGTCTGAAGGAGTGCAAAAGAAACAACTTTTGGTTGTCTGTTGGGAAAGGAGCTAGGTGACAGATACGAGATGGAGTAAGAAGGAAACCTAACTGCATGTTCTATACCTTTTTTTTTTTTTTAAGATGTATTTATTTACTTGAGAGAGAATACTCATGCACATGAGTAGGGAGGGGCAGAAGGAGAATCTCAAGCAGACTCCCCACTAAGCCCACAGCCTGACATGGGGCTCAATCTCCAGACCCTGAGATCATGATCTGAACTGAAATAAGAGCCAGACACTTAACCAACTAAGCCACTCAGGTACCCCTCTTCCTACCTTTTCATTTTAAACAGGGGTGTGTACTATTCACTAAATAAAATTATGTTAAATACATAAATAGAAAAAGAAATAAAACACTGATCTGACAGTGTTGTTCTCCTGCTAAGAACCCTTGCTGTCCTCTGACTGAAAGGGAACTCCGTGGTGTGGCTTTGGGCCCTCCTTCTAACTTGCAATGCAGCCACACTCCCCTGCACAGAGCCCTTCTCAGTGCTCTCCGCCCTGCCCGAGGGGCATATGTATGCACCCAAGAATGCACACACACAGAGTCTGAGCCTATCCCACTCCAGAAGATGTGACCTCTCCCCACGTCCTCCCATCACAAGCAAACCTGCCACCAGTCCCAGGGATACAGTGTGGCCAGGTGTTGAGGCAGGATGGGACCAAGCCTAAAGGTGAGTGGGAGGAGGCGTGTGCTGGGTTCCCAGCCTGTGAGCCATTCTCTGAGAAGACTGGAAAGCCACCTTCACACAAAATGGTCCCAGCACCCAACTAGGTGACCCTCAACTCTAGTGGGCTGTGCCCACAAACCCAAGCCTACTCTATCCCACGGATGACTTAAGGACTTTTCGAGAATAATTCCAACTGCCTGGGGTCCTTCTAGAATCTAAACATTATCCCTTACCTAACCTGAACGATCACCAACCCCACTGTACGGATGAGAAGTTCGGTGGCTGCCCTTGTCACTTGGTAAATAGGGTGCTAGAGAGGGAACCCTGGCGCCTGTTCTCACCTATGTGCCACAGGGCCTGTCCTTTTGCCAGGGGTACCCAGTCCCACCCCGGCCTCCTGTCCCACAGTCCTCACCCACTTCTTGCTTTACACTAAGAATCAAGGCACATCCCATGATTATTCTTACCCTTCCCTGCTCTGCTCTTGCTCCTGCCCCTGTACTCAGACTTCACTCACCCCTGGCCCTTGGTCCCTGCCCACCCCAAAGCTCAGAGCTTACAGACCACAGCCTGGGCTGAATATCTGGATTCATAGCACCCAGCACAGGACCCAGCTCAGGCACAGCTTGGGCAATCTTTGTTGGAATGAACTGAGCAAATGACAGGTCCCCCCCTCCTGATTCTGTTCCTTTTCAGAGATTCAATTCCCTATTGGTATGTAAAACTACCCAGAAATGTCTTGTCTGGGCCTGGTGGCTAGAGGGGAAGGACTCCCATATTCATTCCATGCATTTAGCACATCTCACTTATGATGCCTGTTGGGATCCTGGGGATAGAAATGAAACTTGGCCGGACAGACCCGGAAGACAAGTGCAGATGGGATCCAAACACTGGGGCCAGTCAGGATTTCCTCTATAGTCTTACTCCAGCAGCTATAAGTCCCTTTTGTTGTGAGGAGCACACAGCTCTGCTCCAAGAGGCCAGGCTCTGGAGCAGCCCAGCTGTAGTGCAGCCAACAACAGGCACTTCTAAGGAGAGTAGAGGTCACAGCGACTTGACAGGCCCCACTGAGAACCCACAGCGCAGCAGCAGCTCTCAGTTACTCTCATTTCTTCATCAAACTTTTGATCAGACGACAGGAAGTGACATAACTAGCCCGTCTTGTCTTTTTCAAAATCCCCAGTATTTCCACAAAATGAATCAAACAGTGTCCTTCCCAATTCCCACGAACCCAGAGTAGGAAACCATTCTGAGACGAGAGGGGCACAGCAAGCGAGTGGGCGGGAAACACCAGTCAGGAAGTTGGAGCTTACAAATGACCCTCTATATTTTTCAGTATATCAGAGCCTCTCATCTACTCGTTCTGACTATAGATCCCTTTAAAAGTTTGCAGAATAATTATAACAGGGTTAAAGTTTCTCAGTACTTTAAAAAGTTACAATTTCCAATTCTGTAGATTATATATCTTAATCACTTCAAAAATAAAAATAAAGAAAAACTTACAAAGGTCAGCATTTAACAAAGTGTAAGTTATCTGTCAGATGTAATTTTCCTTCTGGGACTGAAGAACAAAAATGTGTGTTTAGGAAAAAAAAAATGTTTCAGCTGGAGAAACTGAACATAAAATTTTAAACATTTTAGCAACCTCAAAATCAGATCTTTAATCAAAATTCAATTTTTTAATCAAAAGCTATGAGCACCCTAAAAAGGAAAAAATACTACCAAGTTAAAAAAAATTTAATGTATTTTTAACTGGTGACTTATTAAATATTCAATAAACAATTTAAATACATTGTCATCCACAATATAAAACTGGGGACCCCTGGGTGGCTCAGCAGTTGAGCACCTGCCTTCGGCCTAGGGCATGATCCTAGGGTCCCAGGACTGAGTCCCATGTAGTAGGGCTCCCTGCAGGGAGCCTGCTTCTCTCTCTGCCTATGTTTCTGCCTCTCTGTGTGTCTCTCATGAATAAATAAATAAAATCTTTAAAAAATATATAAAACTGTACTGGCCATTTCTATCCTGTTATTAATATGACCCATGTGCCAAATGCCTCAGACCTCCATGTGCCTCAGCGTCTCATGTGCCTGAGGGCAAGGACGAGCCCAGTCAGCAGACTGCAGCCAAGACTAAAGGAGTCAGCCCATGGGGAGGGCTCAGAACAGCACCTCGGCAGTAAGAAATCCTTGATACCTGGGGGGCTCTGACTGTTTCTCCATCTACAACTCCTACTGTGGCATGCACATAGTATTTGCTTCTCATCTTAATTGCACCTCAACTTTGCCACGAGAAAACCAAAGGTCAGAGAGGTGAAGTGAACAAGTCAAGGTAAGAAGCAATGACTCAGTTGGAGCAAAGTGAATTTGGTCCCACTGACTTCTTTCTACCACAGCATCCTGTGTCCCTGAGCAATCCTGCATCCAGAGTGAAGCACTTGCCCTGTATGTGGGTGGGGATGCACACACATGCCCCTGTGGAGGCTGCAGGACAGCACAGCAGGTGTCAGAAGTCCCCCTCAGAGCCCAGGGTGGGAGGACGGGCTGCAGCTCCGCAATCCCAAGATGTCATTATTATTGCTATTGTTTGTATTAACTTATTCAACATATTCCTTGTTTTCCCATTTTAGGGGCAAGAAAACTGAGCTCAGGCGGGTTAAATAACTTGCCCCAAGCTATCTAGCTAGGGGGTGGTTGGACACCAACATGGGCTCACCTATCCTGGCCCTGACTCTCTGCCAGGAGGTGTCAAGACTTCCACCACATCGGGGCCATTCAGACCCCTTCCACTCAGGTGTGTGTCCATTTTGTGCATTTTAGCTTTCCTTCCTTTGCATACTTTCCCCCAAAGTCTAGTTTCCCTCTCAGCTTCCTACTGGCACAGGAGAGTGTATAACTGTGTACCAGGGATACCTGTCCTGCCCTCCTCAACCCAGAATCACAGTCTGGAAGGGGCTTAGCAAAGGTCAATGTGCAGGAGGGGAGCCAAGACGCAAGAGCAGGGCTTGGAGGCACCCAACCAGGCATTCAAACCACTGCCCCAGCAGGGGCCTCCACTTCCTCATCTGTAAATCAGAATCTAAACAAAGATGCTCACTTCAAGAGGCTGCCCAAAGGCCCGCTGGGCCCTCCGTAAGTGGAGCTGCATTTTGAGCTGCCAGTGCTCAGCCCAGCCCTACACTCAGAGTCAGACTGCTCCCACCTATCCAGCACACCCCCGGGGCAAACACAGGTGGACAAAGGAGGGAGGTAACTGACCAAGTGTGGAGAAGGAAGAGCTCACAGAATAGTCAGGCATGGGGGCCCCCATGGTGAATGTGGGCCCAGGCATGGGCGGCGTGTCTGACTGGCACACACTGTCCGCCAGCTCCTTTCTTCACCCACCCTGCCTGTTCCTTCAGTACCTGCCTCCCTCCCTTGAGTCACCTTCACAACGTCCCATGCTGCATCACAACCACCAGGGTCACTTCGCACACTGCAAGATATGCCAGGATTCCAACAGGCTGGAGCAGTCCAGACCCTCCAGTGAGGGACCAGAAAGCCAAAGGAGGTCTCAGTCCTCGGAGGAGACTCCAGAGCCCATGACCCTCGTTCCTACGAGATAATTGTTTTCATGAACACCTTCAGACAAAGGAAGTTTCTTCACACTATTTATCATTTCTGAGCTCTAGTTCCTCATCTGGAAAACAGGACAATAACTCTACTTTGATTTTTCCTGACCTGATGAAAAATCTCAGACACGGACACAGGAGACAGCCCAGAAGGATGGCATACTTGCACATGGGGCATGTGAGCAAAGGAATCTTTAGAGGGGGTACTGCCCTTTAGTGGGAAGAAAGCAGCAGCAGCTTGGAAGGCCAACCTGGAGGGCCGAGTAGGAGGCAGGGAGTCGTAGGGGCAAGCCCCCAAGTCCAGGCGCAGCTTCACCCCTGCCAGCTGCACAGCCTCAGGCAAGTGAACCTCCTGACCTCTGGGAATCTGGGATCCCTCCCCTGTAGCATGCTGACCCAGAGACTATACCTTTAAGGGGCAGGAGCCACTAGCACAGCACATGGCACATGCTAAGAGCTCAATAAACATAAGCTACTATCATGTCGTACTTGTGTCAGGATGCCCAGCGCAGTAAAAGCTCAAAAGGGGCCATCTCTTCCCACAAAGGCACCCAGGCCAAGAAGAAGGGAGAGTATTAATGGCAACATGGAACAAATACTAACAATACCTCCCCCAATCCAGCAGTGTCTTCGAAGCCCCTCCTAGGAGGCACTGGTGAGTGCCAGCCCATAGCCCAGAGCACCATGGCCACCAATGGGCAGGAAGTCCTCATTGTTCTAACTCAGACTGCAAAGGTAGGTTCCTCCACAAACGTCCTGCCGAATTCCACCAGACCAGCAGGTAGACACCTGAGCCGGAGAACCTGGGCAGGCAGGTTCAGTAAGTCATCAAGATCCCACAACGCATTCACAACCCTCCTTCTGCCCACAACTCCCTACGGCTTCATGCTCTGGCACTGATGCCATCAGTGAGGCTCCTAACAGGCAAATGGGCTCATGACTCCTGCTTGATATGTGTTAGCTCTGCCCTTACTACATCCTGTGAGGAGACTCCTATTTTATTTTATTTTATTTTATTTTATTTTTTTTTTTGATAGAAAGAAGTAGCATGATTTTATTGAAATGTTTTAGTACAGTGGTGGATGATCTTAAAATCGTATGTTCTAAACCAATACAAGCACTGAAAATGATACATTTTTTTTTTTGATAGAAAGAAGTAGCATGATTTTATTGAAATGTTTTAGTACAGTGGTGGATGATCTTAAAATCGTATGTTCTAAACCAATACAAGCACTGAAAATGATACTTTTTTTTTTTTTTTTTTTTTTGATAGAAAGAGAGACTCCTATTTTAATAAAGAGAAATCTGAGGTCTCGTCACACAGCAGTAAACAGGAGAGGTAGGGCTAGAACCCAGGGCTAACTAACTCCAAAATTTCTTTCTTTTCTATTACTAGTTGCCTCTTGGCCATGGTGGAGTCTCCTGGGAGCCCTCTGGCATCCTGAAGAGCAGACAGGAAAGGCCCTGAGGGGGGGAGGAGGAAGGTGTGCAGACAGGGTGCAAAGGCAAACTGCCAGCCTCCTAGTCCTAGAGGATACATCCCAAACCAGAGGCACCGGCCTCCAGGAGGCAGGAAGAAGAGGCATTCATCAGCACCTAAAGAGATGGGGAGGAGAACAACAGGAGCGATGTTAGCAGTGGAAGAACAGGGAAAACAACAAAGAGAGTCCATGTAAGAGACTTAGGAAACAAATACACAGCTGTGGACAAGACAGCAGACAAATAGTGGTGCTGGGCTCCCGCCAAAACGAAGAAAAGCCAAAAAACAATAAACACTGGCAACTCATGGTAAAACACCCGCAGAGCTGAGAGAAGGTGGTGGTGCGGAATGAGACGCCCTGGCTGTGAGATCCTGGGTGAGGTGCCTTCCTTTGCCGAGCCTCCCTGCGCACCTGTGTCAACGGGAGACCTGGGGACAGCGGGCAGCGTCTAGAGGCTCTACCTCCCACATTACATCAAAATAAATTCCCAAGGACAAAGCTTTAAACATAAAAAATATAAAACCATAAAAGTCGGAAGAAAACACGTGAAAGAATTGTTTATAACTTAAAAGTAAAACAAAACAAAAGAACCCTACCTAGGTAAGACACAAAACCCCAAAACATATAAAAGAAAAAGAAAATAATAAAAATAAAAGACCGACAAATTCAAAAACATAAAAGTCAAACATTTCTACATGGACAAAAATACGATAAAGGCCAACATGACTAGACACACTACCCACAAAGGACTACTCTCCTTAATAGTTAAAAAGCTTCTTCAAACTGCTGATAAAAAGAGCAATGATCCAACCAAAAAGGGCAACAATCTCTACAGATAGCTCACACTAAGCATATTCACTAAGCACCTCCTCCTTGCCAGATCTTAGACTGGTGCTTGGCACAGCAGAGATGAGGACAGATGACGGTCCCTACCCTTTACAAGAGGGACTCACCAGCCAGTGAAGTAAGGCTAGATGCCACCAGCACATATGATACATTAGTTTCACAGAAAGGGGCAGACGGTAAGTCTCTGGGGAAAAAGAAAGCTTAGGAATGTACAGGAGGCAGGAGGGTTACAACTTTAATTCAGGCTGTCAGGATGAGCCTCACTGAGAAGGGGATATTTGAGCCAGGACTCAGGAGAGGGACTGGCAGTTAACCAGGAGAGGAGCTACTCCAGGCAGAGGGAGGGGCGGGGCCAAAGACCCCGTGGTGTGTCAGGGTGTCCAGGTGTCGGAGGACCAGCAAGGAGAGTGGAGTGGTCGGAGGGATGTCAGACAAGCAGCAAGAGCACAGAAAAGAAATACAAAGAGCTCAGACATGTAGTAAGATGCCCTACCTCATAATAACAGGAAAAATGCAAATTAAAATGCCACTAAGACCCTAGTTTTCACCTGGTGGGTTGACAAAATAACACCACAATCAAAAGGCCAGATGAGTAGGAAGCCCTGGTGCTGCCAGGTGCTGCTGAGTGCACACACTGACTCCTAGAGCCCTCCACACAACCTTGCATCGTTATCCCCATTTAGAGATGAGATCAGGTCACAGGACTGGGAAGAAACAGCCAAAATTCAAAGTCAGGCTCTGCCACTGCAGGGCCACGTCATCCCTCCAAACACTGACGACACCTTGCCACTAAGGGTGTGGAGAGACAGATAATCCTATCCATCTGGGACATGTGCTGACAAAACCTCTTTGGAGGCCATCCTGGCAACAGCCATCAAAAGTGCGAATGCACAATACCCTGTGACCCTACATGCAAATGAAACATATACAAGGCCATTGTTGCGACATGTCTGTAGCCACCAAAACATGGGGCCAGCCGAGCTGCCCATTAAGAGGAAAGCCATTACCTACACTGTAGTATAGCCACATCACAGAATATTACACGGCTACTAAAAAGTACAGAGTAGCTCTGTTCTCTGAGTGGAAGTCTTGCCAACAAAGCATGCACAACATACTGCCATTTCTACAGGTTGTGCATGAGAAAGTATATGCCTAAAATCACTGTCCTTGGAATTTTTAGAAGAAACTGATCATAGTCATTTGTCTCTGGGGAAGTAAACCAGGTAAGCAGGGACCAGGGTGCAAGGGGGATCTACTTCTTACCGTCTATGCTTTTGTACCTTTTAAATTTCAAACCACACGCATATAGCACTGATTCAAAATCAATTTGTTTTTAAAAATTAAAAAAAATTACTTACTTTATGCTAAGTAAAAAGACCAAAAACAAGTACTCGAAAAATAAAACATCGCTATTAAATTCTAGCCAGACACAGTTGCTGCCATAGATACGGAGCTCATAATGTTAAGTGTCAGAGCTCCAGACACCAAACAGAAAGACACCTTTTCCTTAATGGACTCAGAGGATTTAACGAACCCCAAAGACAGAATAACTCTCTTGCAGTGCTTAATGTCTCTTAATGCCATACCTATGCACACATAAAAGCATCTTAGACACCATCCTTGGCGTGCATCTCTCCTGCTAGGAAACTCCTAAAGAGCCTGGGCTTGATTCTACAAGTTGTAACAATGCAACATTGAGGGGAGGGAGCAAAAGAGAGATGAGGTAGACCCCATTATGTCTGTTTAGGGGTCATAAAGATTTCCATTAATGGCATTCTGTCCTTCCGCAAGATCGATGTGGGAACCACAAATCTGTCCTCCTCCCCCCAAAGTCGGATTGTCAGGCTCGCTGGAGAGCAACCCCCACACCCCCGGGTGCACCAAAACCAGACAACGCATTCCGAGACAGTCCTGAGGATAATTAAAAAGTGTTAAGAGTATATGGGAGTTTTATCTACTATTGCAAGCCTTCTGTAAGTTTGAAATTATTTCAAAATGAAAAAAATAAATAAAACAATGGCTACAGTGTCAGGAAGTTGGGGAAGTGGAGAAAGAAAATGAACATTCATTCAATGCCCAAGAATGCACCATGCACACTATTTCAGTCAGTCTTCCCAACAGCCCAAGAAGGAGGAATTTATTATTATGCACACTTTTATAAATGGAGAAACTGAGACCTGGAGAGATCTGAAGTGACTCTCCTACAGTCACACAGCAGCCAGCAGACTGGAGGTCTGAAGTCAAACCCAGAGCAGTATGCTACCACATGGTGTGCGCCCACCACAAGGCTGAGGGGAGAGAAAATCAAGAGCTGCCAAATTCGGAGGTTGAGACCACATGTTCCTCATTGGAGAGAAATATAAAGGAAGTGATGTTGAACGGAAGCATGAAGAAACTAAGGTAGATCTATACGAGAACTTCCTGACAGGGAGGACTAGTAAAGATATAGATGGGATCTTTACACAGTTAAAGGGCTCTCTGCTGGAGGTCTTCAGAACAGTTGTGTCCAGCCCACAGGGAGGGAGTATGAAATACACCAGGGCTCCCTGTCCATGCACCGCCTCAGATCTCTCCCATGCTTATGGATACTACTTCTACAGTTATTTATTTATATGAGCTAAGTCAATTTTTAAAAATTCAAACGCATTTATATTTAAAAGAACTTTACATGACAATAGATGCATGAAACTTGCCATAAGTAGAAGTTAAGTATAAAGATAAATAGAACAAAAACACAAAGCAATGTGGTGCGATGTTATTAAATGCTGATTAGATAATGCTGGCTGCTGTAGTTCTGAACCTAAGGCCTCCTCACTGCTGAAAAGGGATCAGCGAGAGCTAGCAAGACATCTTAGCACTAAAGCGAGTCTGTCTCGGACACAATGGGAGGAACAGGATGAGAACTGGAATAGGCATGACCTTCCAACCCTGTCAAGCAGGAGTATTAATCCCCGGCCAGCCACCACCTTATACCACCTCCCCATCACCAGGCGTGTGGCCCACCCTTAGAAGGCCCTGGGGTAAACACCATTCATATTGCCCCCCTCGGGAAAGGAACAAAGGCAGGGTCAAGCATCCCAGCAAGGGTAGAGGTGTCCATGCTCCTTCGGATCAAAGGGCCAAAGGGGGTGCTGGCCTCTGCCATCCCCTTTCAGGATGGAGGCAGACACACAGGTTCTGCAGGGCCACGACTTCCCACTTAACAGAGTTTTGCCTGTTTGCTTCTTTAAGCTACTGTGTCATAGTCTATCTGGGGTAATCTTTTTAGCTGACTTTGCACAACAGTACAACTCCTGTTCTAGAGCAGTGAAAAGGAGCAGAAAATGGAATTTAAAATGTAGAAATAAAATAATTGTGGGCCATGAGCTATAATTTGATTTCATGCTTTACAAGGAAATGAAAGAAGGCTTCCTTAAAATGTATGGTTTCTGCTCTCTCTCCCCTGTAAGCCCCCTCCCCCCCTTTTTAACCATTTTAGGATTTCCTCTAGCACCGAAGAGAAAATAGGATTGTGGAAAATGTTCAGTTCTCAAGTGTCACTGCCACTCAGGGGCAAGCTCGATTTTAATGTGAACTTCCCATTCTGGGTAAGAGGAAATTCTTCAATTAATAAACCGGGTGTGCGGAGGCCAGTCTTTAAGGTTTAATCAATTTCATCTGTACTTAGGATAAAAAGACTGACTATTCTACTTTTTCCCCCTCGTTTTCCTTCTTTAAAAAAATAATAAAATGAATGTTTTATTTTAAATTCTTTGAGGTTCGTATCTCCTGTTTCAGGAAATATTGTCTATTTCATGCGGTGAGTATGAAAACTCCCCCCTCCCTTCTTACTTTTGCTGAGAATCTTTTTTCAAAAATAACGAAATTATCCTCTGCCCTCCTATACTATAACAGCCTGGGAGATGATACGAATTATACAGGATTTTGGCAGACACCTTGGGGTGGGGGGAGGGAAACAGAGAGACAAATCACCAAATATGGATGCAAGAACTTCTTCTGGACAAAACAGTAAGAGGTGGACACGGGAATGTAAATTATGAGGAAAACCCATCCTAGAGCGGCCGAGGCGAACTTCACAGCACAAACCTCCCCTAGGAAAGAGACCCTGCCCTGTGGGTCATCCTGTCTCTCTCAGGTCTATCAGCCAGGGGTGGGGACAGGAAGGTGGCACAAAATCTCAAAATTAAACCAGGGAACTGCTCCCCTCAGTAGTACCGAATAAATATTCAGACTTCGTAAGCAACCAAGTCTTCTGAATCTTTGTTACATGGTCTCTCGACACGCTGGGTCCACTCAGCTGTCAGGGCAGAGGGTAAAAAGCACTAACTTTGGGGAGTGTCAGCTTGGGTTTAAGTCTGAACCTCTGCTCCACTTAGCAGCTGCTGTGTCTTTCACGTAACACCCAAACTCTCTGGGTCTGTTTCTTTATCTGTGAAATGGAAATAAAACCACTGCTAACCTTTTAGAAAGTTATGTACTTCACACAGTGCTTGGAACAAAGAAGGTACCTGGTTCACAAGAAGAGGACACAGCATTAAGGGGGCCTGTGTAATTCAGGATATCCCAGGTCTTCCCAGAGCTTTGATCAGGTGCCTTGGGGAAGATGCTACTTTTTAAGTGAATATTTTCAACTAAGACTCCACAGCCCTAGGGCTCTGTCAATGTGATTTCCAATGTGGAAATGAGCAAGAGGCTCACCGTTCCTAACAGTGGCTACCAGTTATTGAGGGTCTGAACTTTGCTGGCCCTTGTCCCAGACAAACTGTATATGAGGAACCTGAGGCTCAGGAACATAAAGAAGTAAGTGCTCACTAAGCATGAGGGAGGAGCACATGGAGCAGGGGAGGGAGAACAGGAAAGAGGCGAGGGAGCAGGGTGGTGCAGAGACAGTGCGAGCCAGATGGCTCATCTCCTCAGGCTAGGTCATGGTGGAACCAGAGCCCAACCCGTGTCAGGCTGATCAGAGGCCATTTTGTTCCACCAGGCCTCCCCCACTAAAGTGGTACCCAAGAGGATCGATCTCTCTCTCTCTCTCTCTCTTTTTTAAAGGTTTTATTTATTTGAGAGAGAGAGAATGAGTGAAGAGAGGGATAAGCAGGCTCCCCGCTGAGCAGGGAGCCCAATGCAGGGCTCAGTCCCAGGGCCTCCAGATCAAGATCAGAGCCAAAGGCAGACGCTTAACCAAATGAGCCACCCAGGTGCCCCTGAGAGGATTTCTCTTGATGACAGCACCTTAGGAATCCTAAGGGAAACTGCAGGTTTCACCAGGAGTCTTTCCGTCTCTAGAAGCAGGCAGGTCCTAGGTTTTGGGGTACACACATCTTCCTTTCCTCTGGAGAAATGTGAGGAGAAACACCTGCAGGTGTGCAGCTCACAGTGAAAATGAGGGCTGAAGGTACGAGCGGGAGACATGCATAGGCTATGTAAGGGAACATGCTGGATCCCACTTCAGTCTCCCCTATCTACATGCCTGATGAGACTTGTCCAAGGGCCTTTACCTCCCTGAGCCTCAGTCTTCCTCATCTGCAACATGGGAATCATATATTATTTATAGGGCAGTGTGGGGCTCACAGATCATGAATGCAAACCTCATATAACCCAGAGCCCGGCACACAGCAGGTGCTTAAGCATGGAAGTGATAATTATCAGTATTCTTGGACCTGAGTTCTCATTCTCACAAATTCTAGCATTGGACAAAGGCCCATCCTGGAATGGAGACCATGAGTGGCAGTATTCCCAAACATCGAAAGCCTGCAAGGCCCAGTGGGCACCCCAACCAAGGGACAGAGGCTAGGCGCAAGACAGGGGGTGAGTCTAGGGGAACGGAAATGCCAGTGCCTTGGCTGGACAGGGCAGTTTCTCCTCAGCTCCAGCCCATGTGGCCAGACAGGAATGTGGCCTGAAGTTGCCAGATCTTCCGATTTTTCAAGACAAGCCAAAAATCTGGACTATTACATGAAATCTGCCAATTCTTAAATGTTGACAACCAATTTAAAAAAATGTTTAAACTATATGGCCCAAACAAAACACATCCATGAGCCAAAACTGGCCCAGAGCTCCCCAGTGTGAGAGCTGTGGGGGGAATTTTCTCTAGAAAGGAAAGTTGGAAGAAACAGAATAAACATTCAGCTTCTCTGACTGTTACCTGTCTGAATCAGAAAAGCACTGAAGATGGGTCAGCTGAGCTGAGAAGTTTGACAGCCCCTCAGCCAATGCTCCAATGTCCCACATTTGCACCTGATGAGGGTGGGGAAGGTGGATGCCAGGAAGGGGATCATCCTGGAAGAGAAGGCAACGTGCCCTCCGGTGACACCAGGCCCCAGAGGACCAAAACAGGGGGGAAAAGAGGCCAAAGGCTTGGGGTCAAATAAACCTCACCTTGGACCTGGCCCCACTGGGCCACAGGGCGAGCATGATCCCTCCCTGGCCTCAGCCACCTTCAGGCCAGAAGAGAGAGTGCTGGGTCCCCTACCCCCCAGCCTTCTGGACTGAGCCCTCACCTACTACAGCAATCACAGTACAGAAACCTGGGCACAACAGAAAAGTGCCTACCTCAGCATCGAAGCTGTTCATGCTCGTAAACACTGCAAGCACTGTCCGATATGGTATTTTCTCTCTGGTGGAATGTCTTTCTATAGTTTCAAGCATAGGTTTCCATACGGAGTCTCAAAATACCCCCAGTGGGTAAAAAATCCGAAAATAACTTAAGACAATGATTTTCCTGGAAGAATGAAGCAGGAAAACCTCAGAGACACCAGCTGGAATTTCCTGTAGGGCAGAAGTTATCCTTACCAAGTCTTTGGTACAAGCTCTCTCCCCTAGAAATGAGTGCTGTCTTCATAGCCAACATTTAATGGGGTGCTTCCTATGAGCTAGATGCTGTTGTAAGTGCTGTGTACGCATTGGCTCATTTAATTCAGTCCTAGCATGTAGTACTACTATCAACACCCCCTCTTTGCAGATGAACACATCAAGGCACAGAGTTTAAATCACTTGCCTCAAATCAAAGAGCTAGTCAGTCACAGGGACAGGCACTCTGCGCCCAGAGCCCTGGTTTCTAAAGGCACAGTGTCACCCGGTGTGGAGAAGGCAATGGGAAGACCAGGGCTCCCACTGAGGAACAGAGAGGAGGGCTATAGATTGGGCCACCACCTCCGCCAGTGTACCTCCCAACCCCATCCACCACTCCCCATACCTCCTCATGCTCCCTGCTCCAGCCACCTTCTTGCCCTCCCCAGGACCTTGCCTTGGCATGAAGAAGGGGCCTAAAGTACTCTTTTCATCCCGTCCCTTCTCCTGGCACTTCAGCCTTCCAATCTCAGCACTGGTGTCACCTCCCAAGTATTTCCCTGACTCTCACTAGTCTGGACAAGGCAGCCCTCCCTGGGGTCCCACGGGGCCCACACTACCCAGAAGAGCCCTGTGCTGTAATTCACTGTCTTCCCTGCAGCCTCAATCACCAGAAAAGGGACCAGGCTGGCTTCTTCCAACAGAATCCCTCACATCCAGCAACACACAGTAGATGCTCAACAAATATTTACAGAGTGAAAAGAACTGTGAGGCCAGGGAGGATTAAGCCTTTTAAATGACTTTGAACATCCCTTCTATTAGCAATTAATACTCTACTCCAGTGGTGACATTCTAGTGCACTCCAAAAACAAATGTGTGCTTGCTCAGAAACAGAAGAAAAGGAAGAAAAGCTGAGCAACTGTAGCAAGTGTGCCAAGGCCACAACAGCATGCCATGAAGATCAGGTGGCCAGGACGCAGAGAGGGGTCCCAGGGGCCGCCAAGGGCTGCATTCACTCGGAGAAGACCCCAAGCAAACCCCTAGTGGGGGGATGGTTCCTCACGTGTCCACGTTACAAATCAGAGACTCAGGGTGGTCAAGAAACTTGTCCACTGCTGCCAAAGGCAGAGCTGGGCCTCAGACCCCTTCCACCATCCTTAAAGTGGGGTCCATCCTTCACAAGCCAGGGCAACCAGGGCCACTCTCTCAGCTCTAGCACTCTGGCTGTTCTGAGAAACAATGGTTGTTCCTGTGGCCTCAGACAAACAGGCCCTTGTAGAAATGAGTCCCCAGGGCCCAGGAGCCTCCCCTCTGAAGCACAGAAACCAAGACAAGGCATTCGGGATGAACCCCAAGCTGAAGGTGCTGGAAGGGCAAGGCCCATCTGGAGCTCCACTGAGTGCAACTCTGAGTTTGAGAAGTCACTGAGCCTGAGAGTAGACTTAGGAAGCTGTTTACTGGGGAAACAGGAGGAAAAAAGAAGAAAAGAAGGGGGGAAATCTACAATAAAAAGTAAGTAAAATCAGCAGAATTCCTTCATGAAAAGGGTGAAATTAGCATATGGCCTCAGTTGCCAAGTGAGGCCATTGAAGCAAGCAATGTAAATGAGTTCAAGATACAATTAGACATTTTTCTGGATGGAGACAGAGGGGACTGAAGAAGGCATGGCAGGTCACATTTCAGATGGAGCAGCAGGAACACATTTCACTGCAGAGCGGCCCGCAGAGCCCACCATGTGAGAGCCCTATGCAAGCCGCCACAGAGACAGGGCACAGAAGGCAGGCCAGGCCCATACTGGGGGGCTTTCCCTCCCCACTATTTTTTTTTCCCAAAGGAGACAGAAGTTTACTGAATATGCTACAAGGAAGCAGCAGGCAGCACAGCAGAGGAGAGACTGTCCACTCTCTCCCTACTACTAATTTCCCAAGATGCCTCATACAGGACCTGCAAACCAAGCTACCCAGGTACTGGAATAAAAGTTCACATCCGTTCCACTCTGTACATATGAGGTCCTCTGGGCTGGGTATCAGTCCCTGCCCTCAAGGAGCTCACAGTCTGATAGGGGAGACACACACAAGCGCAAAATATCAACACAGGGAAGCACATCAAAGTAAGAGGAGAAGTTCTTGCTAAAGCAAGCACAGAAGAGGGGAATTCAGCAAATGGAGGGAGGAGGCCGGAAAGCCAAGGGAAGAGGCTGTTCAGGACAGAGGACACAGCAGAAGGCTACGGAAGCCCCAGCTGCCAATGCCTCACAGAGGATGCTGAGCATGCAGTTCCCCAGGATCTTTGGGGAGAGGGCCAAATCACCTCGAGCTCTGTGAAAAAGGACGGAATGACCAGAGGCGCCAGCCACTGGCCCATGGACCAGATATGACTCAACGGCAACAGCTGTTCCCAATCTTCTCCAGAGCGCAGCACATGTGGCCCACCCAGGGAACAGAAAAGGCCAGGTCCTTGTGAGGGACACAATTTATTAGGCCCTCTCGAGCCCAATTGGTTCTGATGTTGTCCTTTATGTGGCTCACTGCATGGGCCGTCTGGCTTCGTCAAGCTCCTGGGCCCCAGTCCCCTACTAGGTGAGGTATGTATTTACTCCAGTCACTCCAAAAGGACCACAAACATTTCCTTTGTGTTCTCACCACACTTGCTGGTGAAGAGCATTTCCTCCAGCCCCAGCTCTAAGCAGGGTTCTGCCCCCTGTACAGCCTAAGAGAACCACCTCTGCCAAGCTCTTGCGTCAATGAGCTCAGTCTCTCGATTTGAAACTAGAAATAATCCACAGCACTCTGGGAAAAGAATGAGGCAATCGTCGTCCAGCCTAGCACCCCGTCCATTAAGCAGCCTCACATCAGACCAGGTGGAGGAGTGACAGCACACGAGGCAAGCGCTCGGCACCGTCCTTCCCATCTTCTCTCTGACACCCCATAAAAGTTGGGACCCTAGCCACCAGACCACCTTGTACAACAGCAGCAAGGGAGAGAGAGGACTGTGGGAGGTGTTCGGCAGCAGGCAGTAGGGCAGGGGGGCAGGAGGGTAGGGCCATGGCTGGTGCTGACGCAGTGCTCCATCCCCCACCCTGCCAGATAGAAGTGGGATTACTCTCACATTTATAAACAACCACTCTTAGCACATGCTGGGGACACTTTCACCTATGTTCACAACAACCCTGCAAAGGTGAGCAATGTAATTCCATCTTCTAAAGGCAGAAGCTGGACCAGAGAGATCAACGAACACACACGCCCAAACACATAGGGAATGAGCAGCAAAGTCAAGATCCCCGAGGCCATGCTCCCCCATAACCCTTCAGGGCTCCTTATAGTGATATGTCCTCATTTTAGGGGGCCTTGCCACTGCCCCTGCCCCAGGAGGAGGTCTTCAAGAGTAGACACAGAGTCAAAGAAGAAACCACACTGGCCAGGCTGGGGCTGGAACTGCCTCACCATGGCAATCACTCCATCTTCCAGCAAGGAGCTGTTCTGCGTTTACGTGAGGCTTCTTGGACAGCTTTCACCTTCACTTCAGCCTCTCCTAACTTTTGCCCCAAAACCTGTGGGCTGAGGTTTGGTACTTCATCCCATTAGGAGTAAGCAGGCCCAGGCAGCCAGGCAGAGGGCACAAAATACAAAATCATGAACAGAGGCACAAACTCAAGCCCCAAACAAGCATCTAACCTAAGGAGGCTGATTTATCTCTGAACCTCAGGTTTCTCACCAACATCAAGGGCCTGGGGATACATATGTCTCTATCATACCCTTTCCTGAGGGGGGGGGGGGGGGGCGGGAGCCATACTTGAAGAATATTTTTTTGAGAAAATAAGAAAGACTAGAGTATGATACCAAGGAATTGTTAATACTGTTAGCTGTGATTATGATATTTTTTATAATAAATTTATTTTTTATTGGTGTTCAATTTGTCAACATATAGAATAACACCCAGTGCTCATCCCGTCAAGTGCCCACCTCAGTGCCCATCACCCAGTCATCCCCACCCCCACCCACCTCCCCTTCCACCACCTCTAGTTTGTTTCCCAGAGTTAGGCTGTGATTATGACATTGAATTATGTGCAAAGAGACACCCATATTTTTAGAGACAGAGCGAGATAAAATATTAAGTGTAAGATAACTTGAGATCTTAATTTGTTTTAAAACACTTCAGGGAAAAAAGGAGGAGAATAGTTGAAACAATCACAGCAAAATCTCAGTAACAAATCTGCATAATAAGTATACACGAACTCATTCTATCCTGGGTATGTTTGAAATTTTTTCATTAAAATCACTGAACAACAGGAGTGCCTGACTGGCTCAGTTGGTGGAGCATGCAACTGCTGACCTCAGGGTCATAAGTTTGAGCCCTATATTGGGTGTAGAGATTATTAAAAACAAAATAAACAAACATTTTTTTAAATATTTTATTTATTTATTCATGAGAGATACAGAGAGAGAGGCAGAGACACAGGCAGGGGGAGAAGCAGGCTCCATGCAGGGAGCCCGATGTGGGACTTGATCCTGGGTCTCCAGGATCCCGCCCTGAGCCGAAGGTAGGCGCTAAACCGCTGAGCCACCCAGGGAGCCCTAAACAAACCTTTTAAAACAAGTATATAATAAAAATAAATAAACCAATAAACAATCAAAAAACCTCCTTGAAGAGAAGCCCTAGTACCAAAGAGATGAATCCAAGTAAGAATTTGGGAATGGGGAAGCATGCACAAAAGGGCTAGTGATGGCCGTGGAAATCATTTAAACATAGAATCAAGTCTAAAGAACTGTGAGATTTACTCGTTCATTAAAATTATGCTGCCTCTGGGAGCCTTTCCCCTAAGATCAGGAACAAAACAGGGATGTCCACTCTCACCACTGCTATTCAACATAGTACTGGAAGTCCTAGCCTCAGCAATCAGACAACAAAAAGACATTAAAGGCATTCAAATTGGCAAAGAAGTCAAACTCTCCCTCTTCGCCGATGACATGATACACTACATAGAAAACCCAAAAGCCTCCACCCCAAGATTGCTAGAACTCATACAGCAATTTGGCAGTGTGGCAGGATACAAAATCAATGCCCAGAAGTCAGTGCCATTTCTATGCACTAAAAATGAGACTGAAGAAAGAGAAATTAAGGACTCAATCCCATTTACAACTGCACCCAAAAGCATAAGATACCTTGGAATAAACCTAACCAAAGAGGTAAAGGATCTATACCCTCAAAACTATAGAACACTTCTGAAAGAAATTGAGGAAGACACAAAGAGATGGAAAAATATTCCATGCTCATGGATTGGAAGAATTAATATTGTGAAAATGTCAATGTTACCCAGGGCAATTTACACGTTTAATGCAATCCCTATCAAAATACCATGGACTTTCTTTAGAGAGTTGGAACAAATTATTTTAAGATTTTTGTGGAATCAGAAAAGACCCCGAATAGCCAGGGGAATTTTAAAAAAGAAAACCATAGCTGGGGGCATCACAATGCTAGATTTCAGGTTGTACTACAAAGCTGTGGTCATCAAGACAGCGTGGTACTGGCACAAAAACAGACACATAGATCAATGGAGCAGAATAGAGAATCCAGAAGTGGACCCTCAACTTTATGGCCAACTAATATTCGATAAAGGATGAAAGACTATCCACTGGAAGAAAGACAGTCTCGGGGATCCCTGGGTGGCGCAGCGGTTTAGCGCCTGCCTTTGGCCCAGGGCGCGATCCTGGAGACCCGGGATCGAATCCCACGTCAGGCTCCCGGTGCATGGAGCCTGCTTCTCCCTCTGCCTGTGTCTCTGCCTCTCTCTCTCTCTCTGTGACTATCATAAATAAAAAAAATAAAATTAAATTAAAAAAAAAAAAAGAAAGACAGTCTCTTCAATAAATGGTGCTGGGAAAATTGGACATCCACATGCAGAAGAATGAAACTAGACCATTCTCTTTCATCATGCACAAAGATAAACTGAAAATGGATGAAAGATCTAAATGTGAGACAAGAGTCCATCAAAATCCTAGAGGAGAACACAGGCAACACCCTTTTTGAACTCGGCCACAGTAACTTCTTGCAAGATACATCCACGAAGGCAAAAGAAACAAAAGCAAAAATGAACTATTGGGACTTCAATCAAGATAAGAAGCTTTTGCACAGCAAAGGATACAGTCAACAAAACTCAAAGACAACCTACAGAATGGGAGAAGAGATTTGCAAATGACGTGTCAGATAAAGGGCTAGTGTCCAAGATCTATAAAGAACTTATTCAACTCAACACCAAAGAAACAAACAATCCAATCATGAAATGGGCAAAAGACATGAAGAGAAATCTCACAGACGAAGATATAGACATGGCCAACAAGCACATGAGAAAATGTTCTGCATCACTTGCCATCAGGGAAATACAAATCAAAACCACAATGAGATACCACCTCACACCAGTGAGAATGGGGAAAATTAACAAGGCAGGAAACCACAAATGTTGGAGAGGATGCAGAGAAAAGGAAACCCTCTTATACCGTTGGTGGGAATGTGAACTGGTGCAGCCACTCTGGAAAACTATGTGGAGGTTCCTCAAAGAGTTAAAAATAGACCTGCCCTATGACCCAGCAATTGCACTGCTGGGGATTGACCCCAAAGATACAGATGCAATGAAACACCGGGACACCTGCACCCCGATGTTTATAGCAGCAATGTCCACAATAGCCAAACTGTGGAAGGAGCCTCAGCGTCCCTTGAAAGATGAATGGATAAAGAAGATGTGGTCTATGCATACAATGGAATATTCCTCAGCCATTAGAAATGACAAATACCCACCATTTGCTTCAACGTGGATGGAATTGGAGGGTATTATGCTGAGTGAAATAAGTCAATCGGAGAAGGACAAACATTATATGGTCTCATTCATTTGGGGAATATAAATAATAGTGAAAGGGAATAGAAAGGAAGGGAGAAGAAATGGGTAGGAAATATCAGAAAGGGAGACAGAACATAAAGACTCCTAACTCTGGGAAACGAACTAGGGGTGGTGGAAGGGGAGGAGGGCGGGGGGTGGGGGTGAATGGGTGACGGGCACTGAGGGGGCACTTGACGGGATGAGCACTGGGTGTTATACTGTATGTTGGCAAATTGAACACCAATAAAAAATAAATTTATTATTAAATAAATAAATAAATAAATAAATAAATAAATAAATAAAATTATGCTGCCTATTATATACTTA
Source organism: Vulpes lagopus (assembly GCF_018345385.1). Taxonomy (NCBI): domain Eukaryota; kingdom Metazoa; phylum Chordata; class Mammalia; order Carnivora; family Canidae; genus Vulpes; species Vulpes lagopus. The sequence goes on from NC_054830.1 coordinate 56,035,350, forward strand.
CTGACTGCATTGCTTACAACTCTTGAAAGAAGAGATAGACACTACAAATGATTTCACTAAAATTGACTAAGAAAAAAAAAAATAGTGGAGTTGAATAACCAAAACCAGGAAGACATCTCAGAGTAGGGCTTCCTTCCAGAAGTCAGAAGCTTAAGAAATCCAGGCTTCAGTATTAGGGATATGAAGTCACTACTGGTCAAACCATTACAACCATTGAAGTAAATAAAATAAACTGTCGATCTATGCAAATTTTTTAAATTACAGAAAATCACATCAAAAGAGAAATAAAGAATAGAGTAAGAAAGCATAGTAAATGCTTTGAAAAAAATAAAACATAATGACAAAAGACCAAAAATATAATAATAAATGTAAAAGGGATATACTAACCTATTAAAACAATAGGGTTTTCAAAATATAAAATACAATCCTATGTTGATGTCTTTAGGTGGGTGGCAGCATTTGAAATGATTTCTTCTTTCTTTTTTCTCAGCTGTACTTAATGATTTACCCACAAACAAGCACACACATTTCTTGATCGCTTTCAATGGGCCAGGCACTACACAAAGATTATCCCCCAACACCCTATGTTGTTAAATTTCCATTTTACAGATAAGAATACTGAGACACAGAGATCAACCTTTCCTTCTCTTAGCTAATAGAAGTGTAACTTTGTACATCTCTAGAAAGTGTTCAGTAATACACATATCACACATGGTGAGTTGTACAATTTAAGGCAAAGGTCCCCAACAAGACTGCCCTCACTTCAGACACCAGCCACAAGTTCAGGCATCCCAGGCCATAGGCACTTTGGATCCACTGGCTACAAAACTAGGTGGTTCTCACAACACCCTTCAAGTTAGATATCTCATTAGAACAATTCACAGAACTGAGGAAAACACTATACTTACAATTACAGTTTTATGATGAAGGGATTTATATACAAATCAGGACCAGCCAAATGAAGAAACACATAAGGCAAGATCTGGGAAGGTATCTCTCCCCACAGAATCAGGACATGTCACCGTCTTGGTACATCAGTCTGTTTATCAACCAGGAAGCTCCACTGAACCTCAGTGCACAAAGTTTTTATTGGGGTTTCATTAATATAGGTGTGACTGACTGAATCAATGGCCATGAGATGAACTCAATCTCCTGCCCCTCTCCCTTCCCCAGAGATCAAGAGGTCATGCTGGTGTCTGTAGCCCAAACACCCAAACCTCTAATCACAAGGATGATCTTTCAGGCATGACCAGCCCATCCTGTGTCTTCCCTTTCACCTGAAGTCAGATGTGGTCCAAGGACCCACCATGAACTATGAGGACACTCCTGTCATTGGGGAGAGTTCAATTGTTTTAGAAGCTCCATCCCAGGAATACAGGACAGATACCACATTCTTTATTATATAGCAATACGGCTAAAGTATGTTCACATATCACTGCCTTCCATTCCCTCCCTGCCTTACTGCAGAATGAATACAAGTCCCCAACTACTGATGAAAGTATCTCATTTCTCATAGTCTTCTAAAGAATAATCTGAAATGCCAACAAATGCTTATAGTAGTGTTATTAAACTAGAAAATATTATACACAATGCATATATTCATCGAGAGAAGTAAATAAACATAGTAAAGCAAGACAATACAATACTGTGGAGCCATTAAATATGTTTTCAGAGAGTATCTAAAGATATAGAATAAGGTTCGTGGTTCAAAAACTTTTGAAATCAGTGTCTAAAATGTTATATTCAAAGAGATCCCGACCAGAAAAAAAATATGTCAAAATATTAGCAGGAATTATCCTGAGTAACTACATTTTTATTTCTTCCTTATATTTCCTTCTATTTTCCAGATTTTCAATTATGCATAAATTATTTATATATTAAGGAGAAAAAGGTTTTTAAAAATAACATATGGAGAATAAAACTACCTACACTAGCTCCCATGAAGTATTAATAAACTAATTAATCTGTAAGTATATGGCAATGACAGCATGTCCAATATTTAGAACTTTTTGGCTCTCTTTCAAATCCACCTATTCTTTTTTCATACTGTCCTAATCTCACTATGGATTCTATTCCTTCATTTACATTTCAAACATTTCTTATTTTAAAGCCTCTTTGATTTGTTTTATGGTTTCTAGTTCCTAGGATATGAATTTTCACACTCGTGTCTACAGAACGTCTTTTTCATGGTGGGAATTCTCCTTGTATGTCTTGTGATTCATCTGTAAATTCTTCCCTGGCAAGCATTGTTTTCTGAGGGAGGTCCTACATGTGTGCCACTGAAGTGCCCCATGGGTTCAGGAGCTACAATGGCCTGGGTCATATGGCTTCACCAGTGTTGACGTTAATTTCCTGGCTCAGGGTTTCCAGAAGCACTAATGATGTGAATATGAGCCCTGCATCCGGGTGCATGCAGTCCTCTTTCTAAGCTCACCTTCCAGGGTGAACAATGTAATCTTGACCTGTTGGAGAAGAACATTCCTGGTTCTTCTTCTTAATTTATGAGGTGACCCTTTACATCTCCAGTTTGGATATTCCTGTGCACCAACGGCTTCCAGTCCTATTCACTGCTGTGAATCTGGCTTCATTTTCATGTCCAGCCCTTGAAGATGTTCCAAAGCTTCTGAACCTAAATACATATGTCTGCTTCTTTTAGAGTGTCTCCCCTCCACCCAGCATGTCAATGTGTCTGAGACACAAGGCCCCCCATAGCAGAGCCTCCCATGTTAACGGGTCTTAGAGAGTGTCACGCACTGTAGGGGTCAGGCGTGGCACACTGTGAGGAGATCCAACCGACATCATGCCATTCTCACCACTCAAAAACACTGATGGGGGATCCCTGGGTGGCGCTAGTGGTTTAGCGCCTGCCTTTGGCCCAGGGCGCGATCCTGGAGACCCAGGATCGAATCCCACGTCGGGCTCCCGGTGCATGGAGCCTGCTTCTCCCTCTCCCTCTGCCTATGTCTCTGCCTCTCTCTCTCTCTCTCTCTCTCTCTCTCTCTCTCTCTCTCTCTGACAATCATAAATAATAAAAAAATAAAAAATTAAAAAAAAAAAAAAAACACTGATGGCAGCTAAATTTCTTGGAAATAGCTGGAAGTCATTCTGGCAAACAGAGAACTATAACTGGAGTTGGCCACAGAGACCTGGACTTGAACCTGGGTTCTGCCAGCTTTGCAGTCTGCGGCCACTCCTCTGACCCAACGCCCACTCACTGAGACATGGGAAGAGCTGGCACTAACTCAAAGGGTACCCCTCTGTGGGGAATGCAGGCCCCAAGCCTGCTCTGCTGCCGGTAAACTGATCCTTGCTCTACCCAGTTTCACAGTATGCACTCATCTATCGGCTGGGGCTGTGTTCCACCAGCTACTTCGGGCAGGCACAAAGTCAGAGCTTCAGAGCAGCAAGTTAGAAGAGGGACCAGTAGAGCACAGAAGTACTAATGAGAATGGCTAAGGAAGCTTCTTATACCTGGAGGAATCCTCAACTGTGTGGCTAGTAGCAGCCGTAGTCATATGTCCCCATGGGAACTTGGGAGAATCTGGCCAGCCACTCCTCTGTCTGAGAGCAGGCTGGGGTATCTCCTGCATCCTGCAGTGGTCTTCCTATCATCTGATTGAAGACCTTTATGTCCTCTATGTCTGCGGCCACTTTCACACCAGTGACATCACTGGCCACACTGCAACAGCCACAGAAACACGCTAACAGAGTGCTCAGTCAGTGGGAGTTATCACCACTATTCCCAATTCTACCTCTAGAGAGGTAATGTGTCCAATTCATTCAACTCTAAAGATAATGCCCGAAGGTAGTTCAGGCACCTTTGGATGAGAGCAGAGATTCTGGAGCCAGAATGTCTGGCTTCAAATCTCAGGGCCAGGGCAGCCCGGGTGGCTCAGCGGTTTAGCGCCACCTTCAGGCCAGGGCCTGATCCTGGAGACCGGGGATCAAGTCCCACATCAGGCTCCCTGCACGGAGCCTGCTTCTCCCTCTGCCTGTGTCTCTGCCTGTGTCTCTGCCTCTCTCTCTCTCTCTCTCTCTCTCTCTCATGAATAAATAAAATCTTAGAAAAAAAAATCTCAATGCCAACTCTGAAGTTGGTCTCTCTGTCCTTGATTTCCTTCTCTGCAAAACAGGGATGGTAATAGTACCTATTCCATGGGGTAGTAGTGACAAATACAATACTTTGTCATCATGACAAAGTACACACAGCAAGTGTTCTGTGAGGGTTTGCCATTATTATTACTGTTAGTTATTTTTTTGGCTCAGAGGGCTATTTAGCAGAAATACTGTAATCCCAGCACAAAACTCAAAGTATGCCTAAGGCAATGTTTTTCTTAGTGAGCTCAGAAGGCAGGGTGGTTCTAGGTCACAGGGACATACTGAAAGAGCACCCCTTCATGATCCATTTAATCAACAGATCTGATTAGTGTCTACTACAGGCCAAGCACTGCTCTAAGGGGTGTGGCAGTGTAACAAAACAAACAAGGTTCCTGTCCTCATGGAGTCTGCATTCTAATACTAGGCACAGTTACTTTTACAAAGAGATCAAAGGTATGCAGAAAATAAAACAGTAGTATGGTATATAGAGCAGCAGGGTGCAGTGGAGCAACATGCTAAGAAGAACAGTCAGAGGGCAGCCTGGGTGGGTCAGTGGTTTAGTGCCGCCTTCAGCCCAGGGCCTGATCCTGGAGACCTGGGATCGAGTCCCATGTCGGGTTCCCTGCATGGAGCCTCCTCCTGTCTCTGCCACTCACTCTCTCTCTCTCTCTGTCTCTCATTAATAAATAAAATATTAAAAAAAAAAAAAAAAAAGAACAGTCAGGAAGGTTCTGTTGGAAGACAGACGTCTGTGAAGTGTGTTCTCAGCAGAAGAAAGAGCGCATAGGAAGGTCCTCGTGGGAGAACAGCCCTGAGTGGCTGGACACACTGGGCAAAGGGGAGATTGATAGGCGAGGGGCTGAGTCATGTGGATCCTTATGGCAAAGTAGGAGCCTGGATCTTATTTTACTTGTAACAGAAGGCCAATGGCAATTTTTTTAAGTGGGTGGGTGGTACACTTTTTAAAGTTCACTGTGGTCCTTGTGGGGACAGTGAATTATCAAAGGCCAGGGTAGGAAGTGGCAGGCCAGTTGGGGAGCCACTGCTGGGTACAATGGCACAGGACGGTAGCAGGCTTGACAGCACGGGGGATGGTCGTGCTTTCCTGCTCCAAATCACTTGGCCAGAGTGAACCAGGAGGACACTCAGGATGACCAAGCTGACTGAAGATCTCAGCCCCCACCCCTTCCTTGGATCTAACACAAAATGTCTACTTCTCAGATGGGGCCTTACCCACCTCCTCTCATGGCCTATTCACAGATCCATCTCCCCACTGGGCTGTGAACTTCCTGGCAGCAAGCGGTGGGTTTTATTCAGCTGCAAAGTATTCCCAGAGCACAGGGCTCCCTAAGCTTTTTGGAGACATGAAGGAATACCTGTCTACAACTGAAAAGAGCAGATAGAAAAGGGAAGAATTCTTGTCTTCCTTAGGAGGAAGTCTATGGACAGTATCTAAAACCAAGAAAAACAAAAAGTAGCACAATCAACATGTATTAAAGATTATATAAAAATAATCAAGTGAAAGAGTTGAAATGGTCACCTTTAGAGAGAGGAGGGGCTCTGTGCTCACTTACTCACTTGTCTGGCTTCTCTGCCGGCTCTTAGCTCTGGGAGGGCTGGGATCCAGATCCCATCTGCTCACTGCACCGGCACAGTGCCTGGCACATAGGAAGCAGTCAATACATACTGTGCCAATGAATATCCAGCCCAGAATCACTCTTTTAAACCCAAACCCAAGTCTCTGGAAACGTACCAAAAGGATGACTGGATGAATACATCTAAAGAAAGGTTTAAACACAAATCAAGACAGTGGAGCAGTTTAAGAAGCCTCTCTAAAGACATGGACACTGAGCTTGGCCCAGAAAGCCAGCCACATCTGTTTGTTAAAAGCAACTAAAACAAAAGTTGTTTTAAGTTACAGCTGGTGTCTGGGCCACTTTATCAAGCACTTAAGATATAGAGCTGATTATTTTTCTGGCAACAACGGAAAAAGAAAGGCTGAAAGTATGGTGTTCTGTTACCAGCTGTTTCCGGAGCAGCTCTTACAGTCCATGTCTGTGTCAGGGCCAGAGACAACGAAAGAGGCCTATACGTGACGCCTGTTGTAGTTGGTCTTTTCTTTTTCTGTCGTTTTCCCCTCTTGCATCTCAGTTTCTTGAATCACGCAAAGTACAACCCCTGGGAGAGCATCTTTCTGTGCTTTCACTGCTACTTGCAAAAACAAAGCAAAACAAAACAAAACAAAAAACCTTAAAAGGAGACTTGGCTTAAAAGAAACACTTGTTCACTGCGGTCCTGACTCTTGGTCTTTGCCCCTTACTGGTATCTGGATTCCAACACCAGCTCTCACTGGCCTGCTATGTGGCCTTGAGCAAGCCTCCCTCCCCAACTCTGAACCCCAGTTTCCTCATCTATAATACCTGAGAGAGTTGGGAAACAAGTGGCAATGCTTTCCTAGTGCCAAGCACAGAGCCTGAAGTATGGAAGGTGCTCAATAAATCGGATGATAATTCATATTTGATTCATCTTCATCTCTCGTACCACCCCTCTCCCTACTACATGGGTGTTTCCCCCAAGGCCTCCCTCCAGGATAATAACCATGGCCAGAGTGGAAAGAAGGCTACAGCTGAGACCATAGTTATGTACATGGAAGGCGGAGGAGGGGAGCTGGTACTATGCCACTGGCTCCCAGCCTCCCAGGCACTCATTTAATTCACACGCATTCACAGGGTCCTGGGGACAGGTGAGCAGGCCCAGAAGGTCTGGGCAGAGGGGCCTAAGAGTCAGACTGCTGGACCAAGTTGTAAGTCTTAACAATCTCACTGAGTAATCCTCAAGCACCTTCTGCCCAGGGAAATGGGGGTGGGTGTGGCCGTGAGGGAGGCAAGACCCTCTCCTAGACTATGCCATGACAGCATGCCACTTCCACCCCAATCATGCTCCATATGGAGCAATATCCACACAAGTATCTGATTAGCACTTCAGTCAACCCTCAGGTAACATTTAAACCAGGGCTTTACATCAGTACCCCTGCAGGCTAAGTGTCCTGGTCACACCCCCATACCACCACAGACCTGACTTCTGTTTCAGAACTAGGGATAGGGATAAAAATATCTTCTCCTATCTCATATTTTTGCTGTGAGAATTCAATGAGAACATATAAAAAGCCCTTACAGTGGCGACTGGCACAAAGCAAAAGCCATAAAAGTGTTTGCTGCTATCATTATTAACATCTCTGGGGGTGGGATTATGGGTAATTTTTATTTTCTTCTTCCTGTGCTGTTTTCCAAGATTGGGATAAGAAAATTTACTTCATGATATATATAAATACTTCATAATAGAAATCATTACCTACTAAAATATTAGAGTAAAATGCTGGAGTTATATATACGATAAGCACCCATCCCAGGGGCCAGAGGTTTCTATCTACTATGTCAGGCATCTGAACCAGTTTTCAGGACCACTGCCAAAGCCAATAGGGCAAAGTCTGCCTCTGCCTGCCTCTCCTACCAAACGATTCCAAACTACCTATAGTTTCCACTGTCCTAAATCAGTCATAATAAAATGGGACTGCATTCAGCCCCAAGTATGGCCTCCCAGAACCTGGCCAGTGACCTAGGGTTTCTGCAAGCTCAGTTCCCCCAAGGACCCTGTGAGTGATTTACTGGGAGATAGGGCTGGTGAGCTGGACACGGCTGAAAGGTATGAGGCAAATCCCATGTACTGACAGCTGTCAGAGGCCATGTGCAGGTCCAAGTGGGCCAGTCAAGAGGTAGAGTGGATGGATGGGCAGGTGCCCTGACTGAGGCAGGTAGGGGGCCGGCCGAGCCACATCACTGTGACCACAGCAGGTGGTATGGACAACCACTTGCTCCACCTTGGGCTTCACATGTTCCGCCCAGGCACAGCTCTGCTTCTTCCAGACCCATCCCTTTACAGACCCATGCTGAGCTTGTTTCTGCTTCCTGCAACCAATCGAGCTCAAACTAAAACTCCAGGCCTGCAGCCCTATTGGTGGACATGAAGACACTCCAATGGGAGCTGAGCTTGGTGACAGGCCAAGCTTTAATATTGCTCCATTCCACAACTGGCCGGAGTCTCAGACTTATTTATTTTTCCTGTATAACTTTTGCCTTGTTTCAACTAAACAGAACAGTTTTTATCAACAATTTCCAGAGCAAGAAAAATAACAGAATGCTTGGTTTGTAATGAGGACTAGTAGATTTTTTAGGCATGAGAAAAGCTCCAACTTTGAGAGATGCAGAAACCCATGCAGGAGCTGCGCATCTCCTTTTGCAGTAGAGATCCAGTACTCCTTCAACTGACTGGTCAGAGCCTCTCTTCCTTTGGGAAGGCCAAGTACAGGTCCAAGTGGGCCAGTCAAGGGGTGGAGGAGTAGATGGGAAGGCCTAAGGAAGAGAGGTTTCCCCCATCTCAGTCCCTACTATTCAGGGGGCAGGAACTCCAGTCCCAGCTCCAGGTGTAAGCACAGGACCCGGATCCAGCCACTCAGTTTCTCCCACATCTTCTGCTGGGACTCCTGGGAAAGAGATCTGTCTCTTTGTGCCAGGGGAGTTGACTTGGCAGAACAAAAGACGACTCAGACAGCCACGGCCATTCCACGATCTCATGGGAGCCAGTGGGCCTGAGAAATAGGCTGACATGAGAGAAGCAAACCAGGAAATGGAGGCAGGGTCCTGACCACATCATATTAAGTAGTGGAATCAGGATCCAGATCTAGATCCTCTGACTCTAAAACCCATCTCCCTTCCACCAGGGAAGGCCCTGTTGTCTCTGTGTGCACAATCCCATTGTAAACGCAGGCAAACATACAAAAGGAGCATATGCCTCATCCCCTAAAATCCAAGGGCTTGCAATCACCTTGAAACTAGACATAAGTCCATGAACCAATTAGGGATGTTAAAAGCCAAAATATAATTGAGAATCCAAATGTGTGGTCCAAGTACTAGTCACATGGCAGGAAGGTGAGGTGGTGAAGAGACTACATTTCAAGGCTGGCTGTTGGTACAGAAATCAATGTTACTACAACCTCAGTAATGAAATGCTGCATCTTCTGATTAAATTATTTGCCAGCCACCTCATCTCCCCCATACCCATATTCAACTAAGGCTTCCTCTACTTTGTGACTCTGTTGCTGCCTTCCCTCCCCAGACTGCAAAAGCATTTCGACATAACTACACACTAAGAGTTATACACATCACGGCCATTAACTGTGACCCACCACCTTCTTTAAAAGCCCCTTAACTATAGCTTTCAGATGACATAGAGCATAATAATTTCCAGCTTCCCTCCTGGAAATAAAGAGACCTCAGGTAATTCTGTAATTCTACATCACATCATTAATATTCTAGTGTCAACTGATGGCCTCGGGTCTGTACTAGGTCATTTTCTACTGAGTAAGTATCTTAATTGGTAGCTGCAAATAGTTACTGAATGAATTCTGTCTTACTGATTGAGACAAAATTTTTAATTTAGCCATCTCATTTCATGTAACTGAGAAAGCTGATTTTTTTTTATCTCCTATCATATTTTCTAACCAACTTACATTATATTAGTGATCTGCCACTGAATGATTTTTCTTAGGTCAAAATTTTTTCTTATCAAATCATAATATAATATTACAGATATGTTCCAGAAATGAAAAGTCAGCAAGGACTCGAAAGGACTTAAAGGAAGGCACAGTGGTTCTCAAATAGTAGCCACTCGTATGCCACCATCACAAATTCTGCTCTATCTACCATATCCGTCCTGCTCTCGTTTTCTTCTTTAAGGATTCTGTGCTTATAAAGCTTATATTCCAGCAAGAGAAGAGATAAATAATACCATATAATTACAAAGGTCATTTCATGTGGGATTAATGCAGTAAAGAAATTAGTCTCATGTTGTGATAGTGACTTGGGGACTGGCAGCACTATCAGAAAACAAGTTCAGGGATCTGTCACTCAGAGAGTTACCTTAGAGCTGAGATCAAAATGGCAAAACAGAGAGAGAATGGTACAAGCCAGGAAAACGGAGGTGCTAAGGTCCTGATAGTCAAACAACCCTGGCCTGTGCAGCTGAAGGGGAGAGGAGAGGACGAATGAGCAGTGTGGCCTGCCTCAGTATACTGCCAAACCACAGGAGGTCTTCCTCATGGGGGACACATTTATCACTATTTTAATTGACTTCCCAACTTTGTATTCTGAAAATTTCAAACCTATATAAAAGTGGAGAGAACAAAAAAACACTATATACCCCTCACCTAATTGCCACCAACAGTTAACAATCTGCTACATTTGTGTTTTCTCTCTCTCCACATACATATGTGCACATATGTGACACAAATGTAATACATAGGTAATTATTAATAATGATCATATATATTATATATATAACTTATATAACATACATAAATGTTTCCCTAATCATTTTAACTTAAAAAAAAAGATTTTATTTATCTATTCATTAGAGACACAGAGAGAGAGGCAGAGACATAGGCAGAGGGAGAAGCAGGCTCCATGCAGGAGACCTGATGTGGGACTCGATCCCAGGACTCTGGGATCACGGCCTGAGCCAAAGGCAGACACTCAACCACTGAGCCACCAGGAGTCCCCTAATCATTTTATAGTAGGTTACAGACACTATGATACCTAAACGCTTAACATCTATCTTCTAAGAATTAGGACTTTCTCCTATTCAAGAAATTTAACACTCATGCCATAACATTACCTAACCTACCACCAATATTCAAATTTACCCAAATCATCCCCATAGTGTCTATCACAAATGTTCTTTATTTTTTCCAGATCTGGTCTCTTTAGTTTCCTTTAATCTAGAAGTGTTATCTGCATCCTTTTCTGGGGGTAGCGGGGTTCTTTCATGAACTTGACATTCTTGAGGAGTCTTGCCTAATTTATTATTTACTTAATATTTTTCTTTAAATTGACAGACTTTTTTTAAAAGATTTTTTTATTTACTTATTCATGAGAGACATGGAGAGAGAGAGAGAGGCAGAGACACCGGCAGACAGAGAAGCAGGCTCCAAGCAGGGACCCGATGCGGGACTTGGTCCCGGGTCTCCAGGATCAGGCCCTGAGCTGAAGGCGGCGCTAAACTGCTGAGCCACCTGGGCTGCCTGACAGACTTTTTTACACTGAAAAAATAAAGCTAAAGAAAAGCAAAATCTTCCATAAAAATTGTAGGTTTGATGTACTCGTTATTTGGAGGTTTTTTTCCTAATATACATTAAAATAAGGATGTAACTTTTAAGACTAAAAGTGTCTGCCTGATAGCACTCAGAATTTAAGAATTATTCTGTGTGTCACCTACAAGAAGCCACTTCAGTCCAGCTCAGTCCCCACTAAAGGCCCCTGCCACTGCATGGGGTGGCTCCACTCATGGTTCCAGAGCTCCTCCCTCCTCAGGAGGAGTCAAGACCTCCCTGTCAGTGACCTCTACCAAGTCCTAGATGGCACCGGGTCAGGTGTCTACTCTGAGGTAAGTGCCAAACTCCCACTGTACAGATAAGAAAAGTGATGCTGACAGAGATTATGATGTTTGCCCAAATCCTCTGAATCAGCTACACTGCAAAGCACTTACCACTACACCACCTAATGCCATGACATGCCAAGCATTTTCCCTTTGTCCTGGCTACAGCCTCCCAGATGCTTCACTGGAGGTAACTACTTCAACTCCAAGTGGCAGATGAAGAGGTGTGTCCAAGCCACAAAACCAATGGGTAACAGAGCTATCACAACTGGAGTCTCAGATTCCTGCTCCTTGGTCTGTCTCCCAGTCACTCTGACTAGCCAAGGCCTTCCCTCAAGGCAGTCCACTGAGTAATGCAGAAGGTGTGGTGTGACAGCCAAATCTCTCCAGGGGTCAGTGAAGGTTGCCAGAGTTCCTCCTAAAACATAAGCTCAAGGATGGATGCTGGTGCTCCAGGTGTGTCCTGGCTGCACACTGCTCCCTAGCACATGGATGCCATGCTCCCGGCATAGGAACCCTGGAGGGAGCTCACTGACAAAGTAGCACCAGTCCATCACTGTTCGGGGAGGCTGGTAGCCAGCCAGAACTCCCAACACTCCTTCCACTTACTCCTGCCCCATTCATCATGTTGGCTTTGGCTCACTGTTCAAGTCCACAGAGACTACCTGACTCTTGATTCTGCTGTCTCAAATAGAACAGCAACATACCTCCAAATATGCTTCTATTCTTCTTACAAGCCTTTCTAAAAAAACACCAAACAGCAGAAGGCCAAAGCAAAATTCCTAGTCTCTAAACCAGATCTTCCCCATGCTGACACAGCTTTTAAACACTATTCTTGGGATGGGATTCTCAACTAGTCTCAAATCCTTCTCCAGTGAAGCCCTTACTTCATTACTCTATGCACTCAGTATCAGAAGAGGGGAAGCTCAAGAGCAGAGTTGTAAGGGCAAGGAGAGCTCTACAGGGTCTCTAGAAAGCAGAGTACCCGAAGGTTCACAAAGCTCTCAGCAGGCATGGGAGCCAGTCTCTGACCAGCACATGGAGAAGCATCAGAGCAACAGAGAACGTTGACTCTGGTACTGAAGGACAGTGGCAGGAACACCTGTGGTTGAAGTAAGGACCAGTCCCTTTTCAGATCTAAGGTGAGGCAGTCCCCTGACCTCCTGACCCTTCCACAGCCTCAAAAGAAAACCAGAAATGCCTTCTAAAGTCCCATTCCACACCAACATCCTCGAGTGGGAAGCAGTATACATAACTTTGCTTTTGGCCAGTCTGGATTTTCACATGTTGCATTATCAAGTGATAAACTGTTAACTCTGGACCAAGGCTTTCATATTACTATCAGACTCCCCACATCCCTACAGAGTAGTTGCCTATCATGAACAGCTTCACAGATAATAGATAACTAAGAACAATAATACCTGTATTTAAGGTATATACCACACAGCCGTGTATTTTCTCAAAACCTCCAACCACTCTGCCAATGCCCAACTGGGCATAAGCGATCCTATTTTGCAAATGAAAACATAAAGACTTAAGGCAGTGCCAGTGCCCAGGCTCACACAGCCAGTAAGTGATAGAGACCATGTGACTGCAAAGCATCCCTTTCCCACTAGGCCCCTGGGCAGCTGGTGAAGCCAATAACCAGATTGGCAGAGACCTTTCATTTTTGTTAATGTAACAGCAGACAGAAACGGACAAGAAAGATTGTTGGTGATGCCTGGCAGACCTGAGCCTCTGAACCCCAGCAGCACAATGAGCAACTCTCCAGAGGACCAAGGTCAGTGATCAGATCACTCGCCAAAATACGCACCAAACTAAGAATGCCTGGTGTCATCACACACATGAAATCGATGCTTCTTTCACTTCAGAGAAAAACATAGAACAATCTGCTGGTTTTAAAGCTACCATTCTCCCAAAACTCAGAGATCTGACTGAGAAGCCAAAAGGAATCTTAAGTAATCATTACTGATTCCTGGGCATCTGCTCTGTGACACATGCTGTCCCAGGCACTCTCCCCACTAGTAACCCTCCCACTAATCCTTAAGGCTTTGCAATTTCACTATCCAAAAAGGAAATCAAGGGACGCCTGGGTGGCTCAGTGGTTGGGCGTTGCCTTCGGCCCAGGTCATGATCCCAGGATCCTGGGATCGAGTCCCACATCGGGCTCTCCTCAGGGAGCCTGCTTCTCCCTCTGTCTGTGTCTCTGCCTCTGTGTGTGTATGTGTGTGTGTGTGTGTGTGTGTGTGTGTGTCATGGATAAATAAATAAAGCTTAAAAAAAAAAAAAAAAGGGATCCCTGGGTGGCGCAGCGGTTTGGCGCCTGCCTTTGGCCCAGGGCAAGATCCTGGAGACCCGGGATCGAGTCCCGCGTCGGGCTCCCAGTGCATGGAGCCTGCTTCTCCCTCTGCCTGTGTCTCTGCCTCTCTCTCTGTGTGTGTGTGACTATCATAAATAAATAAAAAAAATTTAAAAAAAATTATATAAAAAAAAAAGAGGAAACCAAGGTCCCAAGAAGTGATGGGGTAGAACCAGGAGTCAAACCCAGATTACCTTAAAATCTAAAATCTGTTGTCCTTTCCACCACCAGAGATCTCAAGTTGTGCATACAAATAAACATGTATTTCACTGGACATCTCTGGATGTCTCCATGGAGACTTCCCACAGAAGCCCTGAAGTCAACATGCCTCCATGATCCCCCAAACCTGTCTCTCTACTAAGTCCCAGGCCCAATCCATGCCACTATGGCCTACGAAGCTAAGTCATCTCTGGGACCCCCTTTCTCCATCATTTATCCCCAAGTCCTGTCCATTTTTCTGCTAAATCATGAAACAGTCCCTCCTCCCCTGCTATAGACATAGACCCAAAGCCCAGACCTCTGTATCTCTCTCCTGGGCTTTTTTCTTAAGCTATAGTCTTCCTGCCTCCAGCACTACCCATTCCAACCACCTATAGAACTGCACAAACCGTCTTTCTAAAGTATGAATAGGTACTCATGTTTATAAATCTGGTCAGCAGTCCCCCACTGCCCAGAGCAGTGGACCCCCAAGCAGAAGATGTTTTGAGTGATAGAATGATTTGGCAATATATTGTAAGAAAACTATTAATTTTTTGGTTCTCTTTCAAACTTTCTGACTGAATAGTGAGTCTCAAGCAGGGGCAAGATCTATGTAATACCTTTCTAACCCTAACGTCCCTTTTAACAAAAGCAAATCATGGCTCAAGTTCATAGCTTGTGGCAGGCTACAGTCTGACACCTGTTTGTGTGTGTGTACATGAACACACTCATGCATATGTGTGTACATATGCGCACACGTACATTTATTCTATTTATGGGAAAGGATACTGGTTTCTGGTTGCCTTAGTGATACAACATTTCCATATGATTATTTAAAATTTAAAAATTGGGATCCCTGGGTGGCGCAGTGGTTTAGCGCCTGCCTTTGGCCCAGGGCACGATCCTGGAGACCCGGGATCGAATCCCGCGTCGGGCTCCCGGTGCATGGAGCCTGCTTCTCCCTCTGTCTGTGTCTCTGCCTCTCTCTCTCTCTCTGTGACTATCATAAATAAATAAAAATTTTAAAAAAATTAAAAAAAATAAAATAAAATTAAAAAATTGAATTGATTGAAAGAAAAATTTTTTTAAATTTTTATTTATATATGATAGTCACAGAGAGAGAGAGAGAGGCAGAGACACAGACAGAGGGAGAAGCAGGCTCCATGCACCGGGAGCCCGACGCGGGATTCGATCCCGGGTCTCCAGGATCGCGCCCTGGGCCAAAGGCAGGCGCTAAACCACTGCGCCACCCAGGGATCCCGAAAGAAAAATATTAAATCAGAATTACATGGCAGTGAGATCAAGACAAATTATGAAGATGGTTCTAAAAGGATTATAGTTTGAGAAAGACTCAGCCAACATGCAAAGCAGTTCTCTAGAAGCTGGTCCTTTCTCTCCAAGCCTCCCGAATCTCTTCCATGCCTTTCCCTCCCACATGTCCCTACTCAGACACCCAAACCCTCAATTTCCTGAGTTGGCCATGGTCTTTCAAATCTACATGACTCTGCATGTGCTGTCTACCCTGCCTACACCAGGTCTCCAAGATAAGTTTGAGAAATACCAAATACCATATCCTGCCCTTTAAGATTCATAACACACTACAGTATTAAAAATTAAAGGCTCTGAGAAGTTCTTTGAGGGAAGGGGGAGGTCACTGAGCCTTAACCAGCACTTCTCAAACCAACTCTCTTCTTTTCCCATAACACATACCATCATCCCATGTAATGAATGCTCTACAAAGTGTGCTCTGGGAAACACTGGCCCAAACTGTTCTCCTCATACTCATCTACTCAAATTCTACTCCTGCTTCACTCTTCAAGAACTTGCTCAAATGTCATTACTTTGAGAAGTCTTTCCAACCTCTCCACACAGAATCAGTTGTTCCTCTCATCTGCACTACTATAGGACTTAGTGAAGTCACACGATATTTATATTTAACTCACAGGAACTCAACTGTAAGCATTCATTGAGGAAAGAAAGGGAGAGAGAAGTTCAATGTACGGGACTTTTGCCCTTCTCCCTTCAATAAGCTGAGCTAAGTGATCCCTGAGTTGTCTCGGGTTTCATAGGCCTTTCACAGGGTGACCATCTTGCTAGGTGAGCTGAGATTCTAATGTTTAAAAGGTAGATATTTTTCATACAGCATTGCCCTGAACCATCAGCTAACTACTTCATCTACACTCAACCAAAGCCAGAGTAATCCATTCCAATGCCACAGGAAAACTGGCCCTGCATCAAGCTGAGAAATAAGAGATTCGCCTTCAACACAGCCCCTTCCCCAAGGATTTTCAAAGGCAATTCAGAGAACACACTGCCTTGGGCAGAGACACTAGACCTGACACACCTCAGGGTAAAGGTGAAGCTCCCTCACAGCACTCACTATACAGCTTGTCTGGCTGCAAGTCTCTCTCTGTCTCTCCCTCTGTCTCTGTCTCTCTAGACTGTGAGCCCCCTGAAGTGGGAACATCTTAGTTAGTCATCCTTTCTGCTCCTGACTTAGTGGCATCCAACACATATGAGAAGACAAACAAAAGGAAAGGAAGCAGTGGGGCAAACAGGGAAAAAGTGAGGTTCGGTGAGGTCAAGGAACTTTGGTTTCTATTAGAGTAAAATCTGCAAGAACAGACTCCTGGGTGCTAAGGGGTCAAAAAGGCTGCCTATCCAACCATTCAGTAGTTGAGTCTCCAAAGTGGAGACGAGCTTTTGCTGGCACCCCTGTGTGACAGAGAAACAGGTGAGGGAGCCCCAGGCTGTGATAGCTGCCTTGTTGAAATGATTTTCTCCTCCTGAGCCAAAACCTAACTGGAGTCTTCCCTCTGATGTCAGTTCAGGCTCTTGAGACAGAAAATCCCTCAAGAGCAGAGCCAAAAAATCTGTTTACCAAAAAAGATGGGCAGACAGACAGGCAGGCAGATTTCCCAGGTGATCTGTTGCTACCACCTGGATGGCATCCTTGTCACAACTGAGGTATGGGGTACCAGAAATAGTAAGCCTGGAAGTCCAACTATAAGTTCACTCAGCAGGCAGATGAACATCGAAACTCTCTATAACACCTGTCGAAAACACTCAGGGAGAGGTTTAATGATTATTAACAAGGACTTCCTCCTCTAGAATTTTACTAAGCTATCCATCCACTATCAGTTCTGACTGGGTGATGCTGAATGCAAATTCTTAACAACAAAGAAAAAAAGCTTTGTCAGCTAGCACCCTGCATTCTATCTTTAAATGCAACGAGACATGTTGAGTCAAAGGTCCAATTTACTTAATCCCTATCTTGCTTAAATCTGTGTATGTTTGTGCAAAGAATGTATCTGTAGGAGAGGAATAGGTGGTTTGGGGAAGGGTTCCACAAGATTATGATTTCCAAAGTCCTGGACCCCTTAACTTAGCAACCCAAGAGTCCCAGGCTCCCTGGAAACTTAAGTTCATTTGATGTTACAATCAAACATGTTGTTCCTCTTCACAGTTCCCAGTTAAAATAAACTTCTTGGGGAGCAACAAGACAAAGGCAACACACTCCAGAGAAGTGCTTCCATAGAACCTCCCCAAGTCCCCACCCATTTTCAGGGCAAGTTGAGGTCAATTGACAGCTATCCCATTGAAAGGAAGGGAGGAAGAGAGAGGAAGAAAAATCAAGGGAGGGGTGGAGGGCCCACCATTTTTAAACATGGTTTTTATAAGGCTCCTACTCAAGTTGAACAAGTTTGATGTTTTAAAATTAAGTAAAAAGTCTTGAATTATAGTAACAAATATACTCTTTTCCTGTTCTTTTTTTTTTTAATTTTTTATTTATTTATGATAGTCACACAGAGAGAAAGAGAGAGAGAGAGAGAGGCAGAGACACAGGCAGAGGGAGAAGCAGGCTCCATGCACCAAAAGCCCGACGTGGGATTCGATCCCGGGTCTCCAGGATCGTGCCCTGGGCCAAAGGCAGGCGCCAAACCGCTGCACCACCCAGGGATCCCCTCTTTTCCTGTTCTGATGTTTAACGCAATTTCTTGAGTTAGAGCTATTGAGCCCATTTAGATGTGGGGCAGTTTACATGCAGAGAGCCAAGCCTGAGTTCAGTGCAGGTTCCTGGCTACCCACCACCACTCTTCCTACCAGACCAGCTGTTCCCCTGCAGGTGGGCTTCTCAGTAGGCAAGGAAAAACCTCCTCTAGATCTAAAAAAGATCTCCTCTAGATATTTTTTGTTAATGATTTTATTTATTTATTTATTCGTGAAAGAGAGAGAGAGAGAGGGAGGGAGACACAGGCAGAGGGAGAAGCAGGCTCGATGCAGGGAGCCCGATGTGGGACTCGATGCCAGGACCCCAGGATCATGCCCCAAGCCAATGTCAGGCACTAAACCGCTGAGCCACCCAAAGATCCTTGCCAACTCTAGATCTTATTCCATTCTGTCTCCCGACCAGCCCTGAGGAGGGTAGCAGGAAGATGGTCTTCCAATCTCAGTTCTGCAATTTCTGTGCCTCAGTTTCTTCATCTGTTACACAGAGCCAATACCACCTACCTTGCCAGAAATAACACACATTGAACATCCAATTTCATCTACGTCTGTCCCTCATCTCAAAAGGTATTCTCCTCACTAAGAGAAACTATCAGGGCAACCCTGTTTTACACAACTGTTTATATCAAACCCTCATTGTGTCTTTTTTCAAGAAGGTTCAGTTTTCTGCACAGATTTGCATTCTGTGCATACATGAACAGAAATGACTGGTATGCTTTAAGCCAAGTTAATTCCCACAGCAGAGACAGAGCATTTCCCATCACCCCCTCCTCTAATGCCTGGATTCAAAATGTGCCTGATAAAAACAAGGATAATTTTTCAAGGTTAATGGCTGGTCAAATGCCTCCAAGCAAGCCAAAGACACTGAGGAACTCCTGCCTCCTCCTGGAGACCAAGGAGAATTCTAACAGGAGCTTTACAAACACTACCAGAAAACCAAAAAGAAAAGAAGATTCTGCTTACGGACAATGGACCTAAGGTCTGCAGGCAATTCCTCCCAAAGAGGTGTCCTAGAATGCCTCTTACAACCCGGCTCCTTCATCCAGTTCCATACTCCTTAAAGGAATACTAAAGAAGCAAAACTAAATACTAGAGTAATTTAAGCTTTGGATTTATCCCCCTACACCTACAGCAGGGATTCTGAAAATCAACATTATGCTGCATTGTAAAATACTCAGTCATTATGTTAATTTGAAAAAGGAGGACAAAGACAAAGACATGTTCCAAACGGGTTGGTACACTTGGGACACTCCACTCCATTCCCAAAATGCTGTGCTGTCAATAATTTTTTACAAGAAGAATCATTTTTAAGAGGCATATAATTGTACCGCACCCCCGAATTCCTCAGCAGACAGGGGCCTCCGGAAGTCATCAAGTTCATCTCCCTACTCCAGGAAAACCCTCCCTTGCAGAGGGTTATCCCAGTCAAGCAAATTAAACCAGATCTGTTGGATGAGGATGCAGAATAAATTAGGTCAAAGAATAAGCCTCTGAAAAAGCAAGAGTTTCATAAAAATGGAAGCATATGCTCAGCCTTCTTCAGCATTAGTAAATGTGGGAGAGGGTAAAGGCAACTTAATGGTCTAATAAAATGTTTACAGGGAGAAGCTTCTTACAGACAAATATTGCCCAAGATCAGCAGACAATCTGCTAGTGTTTGGGGACTCTTTTATTGGGCAGATTTCACTATGCTGGCATTAAATGTGCTGCTGGAACGCACCCCTCCATCATGCCAGATCTGCAGGAGTTTGGCCTCAGCTCCTCCCCACGCTGGGCTCTTCCCTCTATGCTCAGCAGCACTGGAAAGTCTCCCCCAGGGCTGAGGTACTGCTACATACATCTGAGTCCCTGAGCTCTGCTCGGGCCCTATCTAGCCCAGAGAAGGGAAGGGCGTAAGACGTTCTGGGGAAAGAGATGAACACACAAACCAATGAACACATCAGTAAGTGACTAAACAGGAAAAAAACGCAGGGAGCAATGGGTCCCATCCCTCATTTCAATTAATTTTAACTTATTCCTTCGACCAACTCTTCTTGGGTGCCTACTTTATACCAAATCATACAGAATTGACAAACAACAAATCCAACCTGCCTGACAACTTATAACTTCAAACCCAAAAAATCTTCCAAAGAAAGGCTATCATGGAACAGACAAAAGTACCTACAGGGGGAAAGCTCCTTTCTCTTCATGATCATCTAGATAAATATATCTTTTATAATTAAGTTTTTATCTGTTACCTGATCAGACAAAACTCACTGGGTAGATTTCCCCCCTGAACTTGGGAGAGTGTTACTCACACATGGACTGTTCAGCATACTTAATATGCACTTGGAAAGAAAGGGTACTTCAGGATGGGGCCGGCCACTCATCTCCCACTGCCGGGGGTGTGGAGGAGCTGTGCAACCCTGCTTCCAACACATGCATGGTCGTATAGACGCTCCCAGGGGAGGATTGGCAAAGAGCAATTTATTCTTTAACAACAGATATTGATTCTCTAGAACAACTCCAGGGAGGCCATCCGAACATACATGGTGCTGTTAGGTACTGTGATAAACAGAAAAAAACCCTCGAGAGAGTCTTGCCCTGCCCCACAAAAGAAGTAGGGGAACACCTAGCTTAGGGCAATTCTTTTTTTTTTATTAAGATTTTTATTTATTTATTCATGAAAGACAGAGAGAGAGAGAGAGAGAGAGGAAGAGACACAGGAAGAATGAAAAGCAGGTTCCATGCAGGGAGCCTGAGGACTTGATCCCGGGTCTCCAGGATCACGGCTTAGGGCAATTCTTGATTGGGCTGACCAAACTAAACAGGCAAGGAAATCCTGCCAAAGATTAAAAAATAAGTATCACAACTATACTAATACAAATAGTAGTATGCATAACAATAATTTAGCTAATATTTATTGAAAGTTGACTATGCACCAGGCTTTAAGCATTTTATATACACCTTAATTCCTTAACTCTCACAATGATTATTTTAAGTAGGTATATCATTTTTCTCCCTATCTTACAGATGAGAAAACTAAAATACAAACTTGTTAAGTCACCAGGCCAAGATCACAGAACCAAGCAAGTGACAGTGCAGACCCAGGCAGTATGGTGCAGGATGGAGTCTGTCCTCCTAACACTCCTATCCCTACTATACTGTGGAATCTTCCACCACATTCTTTCCATATCAAAGTTAACCACAGTCAACGAAGGATTTGTTCCTTGAGAATATATCACCTGATTTTGTAATATGGAAATCCGAGAAAATAGGCCTCACCTCACAGATCTGCTTTACAGCCCGCTTAAAGAACCATATCCCACAAGTAAATCATTCTGGGGTCTCATTTACATTTGGCAACCACGTCTCATGCTAAGAATTCCTGGGATTACTGACATATTCTAAAAACTCGGTTTTCTCCTATCTTATGGTACACCAAGCTTGGCATTCAACAGCCCAAGTATAACAGCAGCTCTATTATTAAATCAATAAGATACGTGATATCAACTAGTTATCTTGGGAACTTTTTTACAACTTTTTCCTTAAAGCTCAAAGATTCACTACAAAATTCAGATACTCTATATTTTACAACATGAAAAAGGTAGGTATTATCTGGAAAAAGTCCAATAGCTTTGAAGTCTAGCAGATATGGGCTCTAGACCTTTTTCTGTCACTATGTCACCTCTGATAGATAATCTAATGCCTATGGGCCTATATTTCCTCAGCTGTAACTGACTCACAAGCCACTGAGAGGATTACATGAGATAATAGTGCACAGCATCTAGTCAGTGCCCTGCACAAAAAGTAGTGCTAATAATGCTGGCTGACCTTCACTTCCCTTGTCCTGGGACCTGTATCCATCCTCTTCCTATACTATCCTCCAGCACTCATCTTCCTCTGCCCAAGTGGAAACAATGACATCACTTTAAGGAAATAGCCTATCATAATCTAAGACCATGAATTAGGGCATACCTAAGGACAAATGTGGATGACATGGTCGTCTCCATAATACAAGCATTACTAACTGGCTAAAAATAAAATCAGATCATACTTCCTCAACAAATTCCACTGGAGGAAAAAGGCCCTGCCATTCCTACTATTTCCCTATCTCAAATTTCCACCTTTTGGGCATAACCACTCATTCTTACCAGCCACAATCTGTAATCACCTATTGGCTAATCTATAGACAAAATAATCCATTCCTGAAAAATAAAAATCTAGATCAACGCATAAAACCATGCTATAAAGCAATGCTTCAAGGGAAATCTACAGTTTTTTATGTTTAATATTTTTTAAAAATCAGTGTAGGGATCCCTGGGTGGCGCAGCGGTTTAGCGCCTGTCTTTGGCCCAGGGCGCGATCCTGGAGACCCGGGATTGAATCCCACGTCGGGCTCCCAGGTGCACGGAGCCTGCTTCTCCCTCTGGCTGTGTCTCTGCCTCTCTCTCTCTCTCTCTCTCTCTGTGACTATCATAAATAAATAAAAATAAATAAATAAACAAAAATAAAAATAAAAATCAGTGTAAATCACCATATTAATAAAGAAGAAAAATTATCATTTCAAAAGACACATAACTGATAGAATTTAACTACACATGATAAAAATGTTCAGCAAACTAGGAATAGAAAAGAACTTCCTCAACACAGTTTACATGAAAAATCCATGGCAAACATTATATCTCATGGAGAAATATGGAGTGCTTTCTCCTCCATGATCCAAATAAAGCAAGGAAGTCCATTCTCATCACTTCAACAATTTACTAGAAGTTCTAGATAGTGTAATAAGGCAAGAAAAAGAATTTAAAAACACAAAGATTATAAAGGAAGATGCAAAACTATCTTTATCCACAGGTGAATGGCTGATCATTTAAGGTAGAAAATCTAAGAAGTTGGGACGCCTGAGTGGCTCAACAGTTGAGCATCTGTCTTCTTTGGCTCAGGGCATGATCCCAAGGTCTGGGGATCAAGTCTCACATTGGGCTCCCTGTGAGGAGCCTGCTTCTCCCTCTGCCTATGTCTCTGCCTCTCTCTGTGTGTCTTCCATGAATAAATAAATAAAATCTTAAAAAAAAGAGAGAGAGAGAAAAGGAAAATCTAAAAAGACTACAAAACAACCACTAGGACTAACAGCATTTAGCAAGGTTTCAAGAAACAAGATCAATATATATAAATTAATCATACTAACATAATAGCAACAAATGACAATCATTTAAAAGAGCATCAAAAAATAGGTACTTCAGAATAAATTTAACAAAATATGTATACAATCCCTATACTAATAATTATAAAACACTGCTTAAAGAAAACCCAAATAAAATGAAGAGATATGCCAAATTTATAGACTGGAAAATTCAATATTGCTATGAATCAATTCTTCCCACCCTGAGCTACAGATTCAATGTAATTCTAATCATAAACCCAGGACATGTGTGTAGAAACTGAAACCTACTTCTAATATTTATATGGAAATGAAAAGGACCTGGCATATTCAAAACAATCTTTAAAAAGAACAAAACTGGAGGACTTTCACTACTGGACTTCAAAACTTTATAAAGCTATGTATGATATTGGTGTGAGGATAGACAGATCAATGAAATAGAACAGAGTATGTATGACATTGATGTGAGGACAAACAGATCAATGAAATAGAACAGAGTCCAGAAATAGACCCACACTTAAATAGTTATGTGATTTCCAACAAAACCATCCAGTGAAAAAACCATCCAGTGAAAAAAGCACTTTCATGAACTAGAACAACTAAAGAATCATATGAAAAAAAAAATCAACTTTGACACCCCCACACACACACACCATATACAAAAATTATTTTACGGTAGATGGTAAACCTAAATGTAAAAGCTAAAGCCATAAATCTTTTAGAAAGAAACAGAGTAGAATGCCTTCATAGCAATAGGCAAACATTTTTAAACAGGATACAGAGAGAGGCTTGGGTGGCTCAGCAGTTAAGCATCAGCCTTTAGTTCAGGGCATGATCTGAGAGTCCTGGGATTGAGTCCCACATCTCCCTGCAGAGAGCCTGCTTCTCCCTCTGCCTATGTCTCCACCTCTCTCTCTCTCTGTGTCCCTCATGAATAAATAAATAAAATCTTTTAAAAAATAAAGAATTAACTAAAATCTTTTAAAAAAAGGATACAGAAAGTGATAGTCATAAAAGAAAAAATGATTAGAATGAATCCAAATTTAAAACTTTTGTTTATCAAAAGAGATCAAGAAAAGTTGTAAAATAAATGAAGTTCTGAGATTTTAGACAAAGCCTTCATTTTCCCTGAAGGTAACTCACTTAAAATATTATTTTTATAAGACAAACATAAAGAGTATGACCTTTGGGGGGTTGGGAGGAATTTGGAAGTATCTGTTAAAAGTAATTACCCCAGCAATTTCCACTTCTAAGACAGAAATCCACAGAAATATTCCCATTAGGGTGTAAAAAGGTATGTTCACCTAGCAAAATATAGGAGACACTCTAAGTGGGCACCACTAAAAGAGTGGCTAAATGGCACATGCATCCAAGGGAATAACCTGTAGCCACTAAAACAGAGTGAATGTGAACTATCTGAAGGCATGTGAAAAGATCTTTAAGGCATTGTTAAGTGGTGGAAAAGCAAAATGCAAAAGAACAGGTTTAGTATAGATAGCCCCACTGTAAAATTTAAAAATAAGCTTAAAATCGACAATACTCACACATTAAATGAGTGTAAATATAGGTCTGTATGAAAAAAGCCAGATGAATACACACCAACCCATCCATTAACATCATAAAGGGGTGGGGAAGGCCCTTTCTCTGAAAGTATTTATGAAATGCGAGAATGCTACAGAAACTTTGTATTCAGAAAAAAAGTTTACAAACAAACAGGGTGTTCCCAGGTAAAAATGCTATGTAATAAGAAAGAAAAAAGCTTAAGAAAACTCTCCTTCCTCTGAGCTTACCCTGAGATCTGCACCTCCATGCCCAGGTTTTAAGCACACTTACCAGCTTCAGTGGGGCCCTAGGGAGGAAGGTGCAAAGGCGCTCTGAGAAAAGGCAAGACAGAGCCTTCCTTAGTTAGGCAGAACTGCCCTAAGCACAGCCCCCCACCAGGTCCTTTCAGGCTCCAATGTCCTCCCACAAGAGACACAGCATCCCATGCTCTCCACCGGCCAGATTCTCAGCCCCTCTGCTGGTTTTTCACATCCAACTTTCTGCCCTGTGCTAGAGGACACCACAGACCCAAGTGCTGCCAGAAGAGTGTCCTTTCTGAACTTGAAGACCTTTTTTGTGTTCTGTACTTTCTGGATATATTTTAGGGGACTTGATGTTTTTACTGAAGATCCTTCCTTGGGATTTTTGCTTTTATTTAAATATACATATATATAATTCAACCAAGAACTATTTCCCAGGAGGAAATGCTAAGAGGCCACAGGAAGACGTGAAGTTTCTTAAAAGTAAGCAACACCAAGACAGAACTGGTCTCTACTGAATTTGAAAATGGGTAAAGAATGGAGCTAGGGCACTCACTCCACACTCCAAAGCCATATAAGAATAAACCGTTTTTGCAAAGTCCAAATGACTGCTGGAGGCAAGGAGAACGGGCCTCTGGTTTTCTCCTTCCCTCCGGTCCGCAGTCCTCCCCCTCCTGCCTACTCTGAAATAACATCGCTCAGGGCTACAACCATCTGTAGCTGCCAGGGCAAGGCACAATACATTCAGAAACTCTTGGACCCACATATCCTGCAGCTCGGAACTGCACAAACAAAAGGTTAGGGGAAGGGGGATGGGGGAGAGGGAATAAAGGCTTAAAGATTAAAGTCACAGGCAGAGACAGACGGCTCCGTTTTTTAATAACTGAAAACACGAGTTGGGTCTGAATGTGCTCATTGTTTAGCAGAGGGGGCAGCCTATGCAGGCAGGACTGGCTGGCGACAGGACTGCCTTCCCATCAGCAATAAGATTTACCAAAAGGGCGGGGGAGGCAGGAGTAGACCTCAAGCCAGAGCTCCATTTACTGATGATGACATAGAGCACAGCAACCAGGTGAGCATCAGGTCGCTGCTATCCTGGGCCATGGTGGGGAGGGGCTCGAAAAGAAAGATAACGCTCACCTGGGCTTCAAGGAGCCGGTGACATGAGTCTTCTCTCACTCGGCAGCTCTTGGGAATGTACTGAGGTAAAGCCTCCTCAGAAGCAACCTGGCCATCAGGATTAGAGGTGTAAAAATGTGTCCATCCTTTAGCCCTGTAATATCACTTCTAGGATTCTAGCCCTAGGAAATAGCCCAGCTGGGGTAAGACCCTGATGCACAACATTATTCTGTGCAACATTATTTACGACAGCAAGAAATCAGAACTGAAATGTCCAACACTAGAGGGAACGGTTAAGTGTTTATTTATTTGTATCTGCCTTACTGTAAAAAGGATGTAAAGCAGCTTACATAAACATACAACACAAAGGAGGAAAATGCAAGAGAAGGAATCACAGCTACAGAAAAAAATGTTTAAAAAATTAGGTCAGTGCTGGACTGCTTATTCTGAACACACTGTGAGAGCCTTAACTCTTCCTAAGAGGGGCCATAAGATATTACCACTGCCACCAATGGTTAACAGCAGCTCCTGCTTGCTGAGTCCCCGCCGGGTACCCATGCTGTTTAAGGTTCGTTATTCTACTCTCACTGAGTCCACTCAGCAACCTACAAGAAACTCATTCTGTCCCCATTTTACAGATAAGGAAACCTAGGCTCCAAAGGTTACCCAGAGCCAGGAAATGACAGACACAGGTTTTGAAGGCAGGTTTTCTCTGAGTCAAAGTTTATATGCCTGCGGCAACACCCACAAGCTTAAAAAAACTGTATATTCATATAATGGAACTTCTACAGGTTGAGAAAATTATATTTACATAGATTAATGGCAGGGGGAAAACGTTTTGGATATAATGTTAAATTTTTAAAAACATCAGAAAAAAATTACATGCAAAAAAAAAAAATTACACACAATGTATAATTTCAACCAGGTAAGCCAGATGATCATTTTCATCCTTACAGTTTTGCCTATTATCCAAATTTTCCAAATAGGTCTGTATTAGTTTTATAATCAGAAAAAAAGATTTTGTATTTAAAAACTCTATAAAGGTCCACTGTGTTCTTGTATCACAGTTCACATCCCACCCATATGTACACCAACTCATTTTTGTTTTACATAAAAATTCTACGTATGTAGGAGAATCAGAAAATATGTACACTGAGACCTAAACCAAGGAAAATTTTGTATTTATGTTCATCATTCTGTTAATCATAAACAATTTCATTTTGCTCAGGACCTTTAAAGTGATTTGAGATCATATCTGTGTGTGTGTGTGTGTGCGCGTGTGAGAGAGAGAGAGAGAGAGAGAGAGAGAGAGAGAGAGAGAGAAGACAACTACTATAAATGAGTTCAGTTTCCCTTTTCTTTTTCTCTTTAGATACAGACTCTCCTACCAACAAGCAGAGGCAAAGACAAACTGTCTCAGCCGTATTCCTGGCTACAGCAAAGACCTACCCACATGGACATCACGGCCCCATATTTCAAGCCCTCCCAGAATGGCAACAAGGCCACACAGGTCGGCCCATCACCCAAGCCTAGCCAGGCCATAGTTGCTTCTTGAAGGTCTGACATCCAAAAGCCTGCTGAAAGTCATATACATTTTGCTGGGGAGAAGGGTCAGAGCTTTCCCAATTTCTCAAAGGGCTCTCTAACCACTATCTAGATATGTTAGTCCCAGACTTCACAGCAAGTCTTCATGGCAAATCTCTCGGCTTTACCATCTGGACACCATTCCCTAACCCCAATCTATCTTCCAGGGATACAGAGAAGGTTTAGCCATCTTCACAAACTGACAGAGGGAAGCACTCATCTAACAACTACTTATGTGAATGGGAGGCACCCTTAAGCCCTTCGTGAAGACAAGAAGACTAAGGCTCAGAAGAGGGTCACTCGGCTAGGATCCACCTCTTTCTGTAAGGCCCCACACACCCGACCAAATAAAACAGATCTTGCAGATGACAATACTTCCAAGTTTGACTGGTCACTCTGCTGATCACTAAATGCTAGGGTCAGCAAAAAGGCAAAGGCTTGGTTTTCTATTATGAAACAAAAGAATAACAATTTCCCAAGAGCTATTTAAATATTTCTTTAAAATGGTCCTTCCTTGTCTATTAGCATGAAGTAAACCACCCTCATTGGGGGCTAGCTTCCAGCACTGCACAGCAATAGAAAGTCAGCTGTGTTCTGGTTATCTGAAAGAAGGGGGAAAAATATTTTAAAAGCTTTAATATTTAAACAAATAGAAAGGCAGATTTCTTCCATGTTTCCTCAACTCCCAAAGTCACAGAATAGCCTAGTCACTAAACTTTTTTTTTTTTTTTTTTTTTTTTTAGGTAAACTTTAAAATGAGTTTGGATTAAAGGAAGTATCCCAAACTGGCAACAGACGTGAAGACTGTGTGAAATATTAATCATAATGCTGCTCCTGGGAACCAGCCCCCAGTGCCGGGAGAAAGAGTGCAGTGAGCAAGCAGCATGCGCTGACTGCATCTGTGAGCCACAGCTATGCAGCTAGCTCCTGAATGATGAGTGAGAACTTCCCATCCAGAGCTGTGTTTTGATTTTTATGTAATTGGGGTGGGAAGTGGGGGGGCGGGGGGAGGAAACTATTAAACTAATAATGTTCATGACATTATTTTGGAAAATAACATTAGGAAAGAAAAAAATCTTGGGAAAAACACCTTCTTTATAAAAGGAAACTGAAAGTGACCTATATTCCCATTCCCTCAAGTTAACCACTGTTAACATTCAATTTGTCTTTCTAGTATTTTCCCACTTTTTCAACTTAGCATTATATTTAATATGATTATTCACGTTTTTTAAATTTCTTGATAAATATTTGTTTTAAGGAAAGGCTATACAAAGTACCTTAATTTGCTTTATTTGGGTAGGTCCCAAATTTTTGCTACTATTTGAAATGCTTGAAGAACATCTTTAAGCATAAAGCTCTGGCCAATTTCACGTTATTTCCTAGAAGATGAATTACAAATTCACAAAGCAGAACTTATTTAAGGCTGTAAACACATTTTCCACAATTAGTCCCCCAAAAGGCAGGGCCAAGCCAGAGCTTTCTAGTAACCTGTTGCTAAAACAATCACCACATTCCCAATCAGACACTGCAGTCCCCTGCAGTCCCAAAGGTTTGTGAACCATAAATGCCTTCCCTGTCCTCCCTGGGAAAAAACAATGGCCACAGGACAAGTGCTGAACCAGGGAGGAGGATGCCCGGAAAGACTCAGACTGGTGGTTTCTAGCAAACACAGGTGCCCTGCGTGTTTTGTGACCCGGAAAGATTAGAAATCCCAAGAAAGAAGACAGGGAAAAGGGAGATGTGAACCATGAAGTCCAGCATCAGGGCTACTGTTTAGTGCAGCCTTGTAATGGCCCACATTCATGAGCAGTTTTTGGTTGCATTGTTTTCTCCTTCACTCAAGTACAGTGAAGGAATCAGAGTCCTCTGTTGACCCCTCAAAGGGAGGGTTACATATAAACAGAACCAGCTACTTAGTATTCTCGGCTCAGTCTCGATTAGGTAAGTGCACTATCTGCCTTCCCTTATGCCCTCCCATTCCAGGGGAAAACCTATCTTCTGACACCAAATTTCTTCTTCCTTTGGAGAAATGGCACAGTCAGAGAAGCAATGTTCAAATCCTGGCCTGCCAAGTCGTGTGTGACCTTTGGCAAGTAGCTTTTCCTTGCTGTGATTGAGTAATAGGGAGTGATGCTGTGAGGATCATATACTGTGACATGTATAAAGCACACAGACAGGTATGGTAGCTGGCACAAAGCAATAAGTTAATTCATTTTTAAAAATAATATCTTTAAATCATTATTATTATCCAAATGATCAGATGAATGATCATCTGCAAGAAAAATTAAAAACTAAAGAAATAAAGAATGCAGGACAATGGCCCCTTGCAAACGCCCTCACTAGGGGAGCACACAGAACAGACTCTTCCTGAAGTACCAGCCCATTAGCTCTGTCATAGGCCCAAGAACCAAGCCCTCCTCCGTGCCCCTCCCCCACCCCACCAAATCAGCTGGATGGGCCCTGCTAGAAAAGGTAACTGAATCCCTGGCCTTTGCTGCTTGTCTTTCAGAAGCTTATCTGGAGAGGACCATCTGACAGTGCAACACAGCCTTGGTGGGGTGGGAGCAGCACTGGAATTACAGCATCCGCTGACTTCCCCAAATCTGACCAGAGGAGGACTTCAGTGACACAGAAGGAAGACAGAATGAGGGGCTGAGGAGGAAGACAAAGTATCTTGCCATCAGCAAGGGCCTCCCAACTGTGGTCACTCTGCTGGGCACTTCATGCACCCCTCCCCCACCCCGTAACACACACCATAGCCTTTGGAAGGCAGGTGACACCTTTCCCATGCTGCTATAAGATCACGCAACTGGTAAGTGTTGGTGCCAAAATCGAAACCTAGACTAACACCCATCTTCTTTTACACAACATCATATAGTCGTGCAAACAAAACAAGCAAGCATGGGAGCTTGGGTAAGGGAGAAGGACAGGCCCTGTAAGAAAGAAAAATGTCTGTTAGGGCCCATTATTCATTATTACGACCAACCACCTGATAATTTCAACATTTCCTTTCTTCTTCTTTTTTTTTTTTTTTAAGATTTTATTTACTTATTTGACAGAGAGAGAGAGAGAGCACAAGCAGGGGGAGTGGCAGGCAGAGGGGGAGGGAGAAGCAGGCTTCTCACTGAGCAGAGAGCCTGATGTGGAGCTCCATCCCAGGACCCTGGGATCATGACCCAAGCCGAAGGCAGAGGCTTAACCCACTGAGCCACCCAGACACCTACTTCCTTTCTTTTCTACCCAAGTAGACTAAGTTTTGGGGGCATGGAGGGGTGGCTTCTACATCTTAGGTGGTTCCCCACCCCCTCCAAACACAAGCTCCTCTTTCCAGCGTCACAGGTGCTCAACGAATACTGTGGAAAGCATTAATCAAATAGTTAAATGAAAAGAGTCAAAAGACAGGGGAATTAAAGAGAAGAAAAAACAAGCTGCAGATAAAATTGGCATAAGGGCAGAAGCACGGGATCCCTGGGTGGCGCAGCGGTTTGGCGCCTGCCTTTGGCCCGGGGCGTGATCCTGGAGACCCGGGATCGAATCCCATGTCGGGCTCCCGGTGCATGGAGCCTGCTTCTCCCTCTGCCTATGTCTCTGCTTCTCTCTCTCTCACTGTGTGCCTATCATAAATAAATAAAATTAAAAAAAAAAAAAAAAAAAAGGGCAGAAGCACTATAAAAACATAATTTGTAAAGTTTGGGAAGATCCCATCCCTGACTGATGTGGGTTCTATTCTAGGTGTCAGTGCAGTAGACAGCAAGTGGAAGAATGTGATTAGGGAGCCTCTGGCTCAGAACACTGCATGTACACCATTTAATGAGCCTACAGAAAAAGAGCAGGTTCAGTGCCTGCAGTAGCCACTGTGGTCTCCAGCACAGGGAGAGGAACGGGGGAAGGGGCACCAGCAGTGAAATCTGCCATCCCCATCCACACATGTACATCAGAATCACACAACAACTTGGACAGGAATGAAGCATCATCCCCATTTTACAGATGGACAGGCTAAGGCTCAGATGT
Organism: Vulpes lagopus; assembly: GCF_018345385.1. Classification (NCBI taxonomy): domain Eukaryota; kingdom Metazoa; phylum Chordata; class Mammalia; order Carnivora; family Canidae; genus Vulpes; species Vulpes lagopus. Next base: position 56,067,160 of record NC_054830.1, read on the forward strand.
GATGCAAAGGCCCAATAAGGCTTCAGAGGATAGCCAGGCTGGTTAGACACTGCACTGCATCAGCCATCCCCCAGGCCAGCTCTGCCTTTTCCACTATATCATAATGACACCCATGCTGTTACTAATATTCCTCTTTAAATAATTAATTTTGCCATGTTTTTTAAAACTCACTTTTTTCCATTAAAGAAAAAGTCATCATTTTATCCAACAATTCCACGCTTAGGTAGATACCTAAAGGAACTGAAAGCAAGGACTCAAACAGATACTTGCATGCCAATGCTCATCACAGCATTATTCACACAGGCCAAAGGGAGAAACAATCCAAACGTCCATCACCTGATGACAGAAAAGCAAAATGGTCTTGCATACAACGAAATATGATTCAGCCTTAAAAAGGAAGGAAATTATGGGGTGCCTGGCTGTCGGAACATGTGACTCTCGGAGCAGGTGAGTCTGAGCCCCATGTTGGATATAGAGATTATTTAAAAATAAAGCAATCTTGGACAGCCCCAGTGGCTCAGCGGTTTAGCACCGCCTTCAGTCCAGGATGTGATCCTAGAGACCCAGGATGGAGTCCCATGTCAGGTTCCTTGCATGGAGCCTGCTTCTCCCTCTGCCTCTCTCTCTCTCTCTCTCTGTGTCTCTCATTAATAAATAAATAAAATCTTTAAAAATAATAATAAAATAAAGCCATCCTAAAATAAGTAAGTAAAATCTTAAATTTTTAAAAGGAAGGAAATTCTGCCACACGCTACAACACGGATGAATCTTGAAAACTTGATGATCAGTGAAATAAGCCAGTCGCAAAAGGACAACTACTGCTGGACCCCACACACTTCAAGTACCTAGCAGAGATAAATTCATAGACAGAAGGGAGAGTGGTAGTTGCTAGAGGCTGGGGGAGGGGAGAACAAGACGTCACTGCTTGACAATCAGAGGGTCTCACCTTGAGGAGACAGAAAAATCCTGGAACTAGATGGTGGTGATGGTTGCACTGCACTATGGATTACTTCGTGCTACTGGCATATACACTTAAAATGGTTAAAACAGTAAATTTTGTTATGTATACGTTACCACAATTAAAAAAAATTCAAGAAAAAGTTGATATACATCTTTACATGGCTGCCATAAATGGACAACAATGGCAGGCCAAAATTAGAAGGTAACCAGAAAAAAATATATTCAATGATGCTGCTACGCTTTTGCCTTCAGTGAGTCACTAACTCGTGGTCAGGGAAGGGGATGGATAATACTCACAGTATCACAGAGCAACGGAGCCAGCACTATGGTCTTCTCTCCCTGACATCATCGTCAGAAGGACAGCAAGACAGCTAAGAAGGGAAGGACCTATTCACCAAGCGATTCAGTGTCACCTGATCTGGGCAGCCCCTGATACCATCACTGGCCCCACTGTGGTGGGATACACCAACTTTGGGAGCACTGCTCATCACCACTCCCATGCCAAGGCATTGGACACTGAGCCAATCAGTGCCTGTGGGCCTCACCTCACGCACCATCCAGCTCCAGAGAGATTTATACATGCAGAGAACATGGGCAGTCCTAGGGCTGAGGCAGTCCTTTGTACACAATAGCCCCACATCCAACCCCCAGGTGAGGAGCACTAGAAGGACATCAGGTGGGTAAGCCTGAGGGATGGAAAAGGGCTTGGAGGAACGAAGCAGGAGCCTGTGAAGAGGGGTAGTACAAGCAAAATTTGCAGATGAGGCAGCCTGAGCAGAAAGGGGCTGCTGGCAACCTTCCTTGCTTGTACAGTCAAAATGTACAAGGACGCTTGGAAATAGTCAATTAGATGTGATACTGTGGAATAATAATACCAAAGGTCCGGAGTGGAACGCATTAGCTATGCATTCCAAATACCTGATTCCAGGGCCTGGTCTGCAAGGCAGATACTTTCACCATCCAGTACAAAGGGTCAACAATACCAAGGCCGCCAAACTATTGCCTGGGGGCCACATGGCAGCTAGCCAGGAATCCCAAAGCTGCACCTGATAGGCATAAAACAAAGTCCAATGGAGCCTCTTTCATCTACCCCACAAAAGAGGGGCCAGAGGCTGCCATAGCCTGCACCCCCAACACTGCCTGCCAGCCAGGCCTCATCATCCTGCAGTACAATTCTTACCCCTCGCACCCCACAACCCTTCAGTCCTATGTACCTTTCCTCCTCCCCTCCCCTCTTCAAACTGCACTGTTCCTAGACCAGTCCACTTCCTAACCTGGGTTCCCTCCCCCCACTTCCCTTGCATCCCTGCCCAGAGCCCGATCTACAACCCTGTCTCCGAAATGGTCTCTTGGCCTCTCTCCCTTCCACCCCACCTGAACCAGGGCATCTTCTAAACCACAGATCTTTGTTTCCCTGCTTAAAACCCCACAAGAGGTCCTGCTGCCTCCAGAACTAAGTCTACATGTCTCAGCCCAAGATATAAGAACCTTAATAAACTGCTTCCAATCTGCTTCAGCAGCTTATGGCTGTTCACACCTGTGCCTCAATCACAGAAATCTCTGAGGCACCCAACCCCCCTCATCCTTCCTGCTCCCTGAACCCATACACAGAGCACTTATGCCTGGCTCCTGGAACTTGCAGTCTCTCATTTGCCAGCAGGCCAACTCCAGCTCATCAATGTCACCTCCTTGAAAGCCTTCCCTAACTCTCCTACCTCTGAACCCCTACAGCACTTATTGTGTTCTTGATTATGGCACATCTGTGTGATACTTAGCATATTTGCTTTACAAGTCTATCCTCTATCCTCCAATTCAAGGTGAGTCCTCCAGGGCAGGGCCATCCTTTCATCCGCCAGGGCAGCCTCAGTGTGTAAGCACTCTCAGCAGAGCTGATGCATATTTGGGGGGTGGAGAGAGGCAATCCCCTCTTCACTGTATGGCCCATTCCTAAGGGACTGATGATTTTTTTTTCCTCATGAGTAACAGAAACAGATTGAGTAATTTCAAGCAAAAAGGAGGATTTATGGGCAGCCCCAGTGGCTCAGCGGTTTAGCGCCGCCTTCAGCCCAGGGTGTGATCCTGAAGACCCAGGATCGAGTCCCACGTCAGGCTCCCTGCATGGAGCCTGCTTCTCCCTCTGCCTGTGTGGGTCTCTGCCTCTCTCTCTGTCTCTGTGTCCCTCATGAATAAATAAATAAAATCTTAAAAAAAAAAAAAGGAGGATTTATGAGAAGGATCCCGGCTGGGTACCTCTAGGGAAGCCCAGAAGCAGAAGAGCTCTGGGGACCTCAGCAGCCTTCTCTCTGGTCTTACAAAGTATTTCCACCAAAATGCCCATTTCTCAGGACTCCTAGTTTCTCTGCCTCTTCTTCCTATTTTTCAAATTCCCAGGGAGTACGTCTTTTTATTCCAGCTTGGTGCCAGAACATATATCCCTGGGCCAATTAAATATGGATGGGGCTGGAGGTGGGCAAGGTTACCAGGCTCAAATATGGTCCCTGGGTGCCCACACCTGTATCATAGGGTGTTCAAAAATAGGGGACTTGTTAGGGGCTTCAACCTTCCAGCTGGTTCCTACAACATCTTATACCTGTGTTCAAGGGTGGGATTCTAAAAGTAATGGTATTATCACGCTGAAAAAGTGATAGTGTGGACATTAGAGAATCTATGATGAGCCTCAGCTCTGTTCCCAGGCTAGGCTTTCCTCAGGTGCGCTATGGAGATCACATGGTAAGAAAAGCAGGCAAGGTAAATATACTGCTATCTGAGAAGCTGGAAAAACGGGGCCCTCCCCATGGGACAACAGCAATCTATTATTATTTAGTCTAAAATTCCGGGGGCAGATGTGTTTCAGAATTCAGAATTTTTTTTAAAGTATTTCAGAATAAGGAGAGACATACAGATAAATGAAACAGAACTGAGAGTGCAGGGAAGTCTCACATTTGCAGTCAACTGGTTCTTGACAATAGTGCCAACACATTCTCTGGGGCAAAGAATAGTGTTTTCAACAAATGTTACTGGGACAACTGGACATCTGCAGGCAAAACAATGAAGCTGGACCCTCTTACCCCACACTGTATACAAAAATTAACCCAAAATAGATCAAAGATGTACATGTAAGAGCTAAAGCTATAAAATACTTAAAATATAAGCATACATTTTTGTAACCTCAAACTAAGCAATAGTTTCTTACCACAAAAAAAAAAAAAAAAAAAAAAAGGAAAAGAAAAAAGAAAAAGAAATTGGACTGCAAAAAAATTAAAAACTTTTATGCTTCAGGGATGCCTGGGTGGCTCAGTGGTTGGGGGTCTACCTTGGGCTTCGGTCGTGATCCTGGGGTCCTGGGAATGAGTCCTGCATCAGGCTCATTGCAGGGAGCTTGCTTCTCTGTCTACCTGTGTCTCTGTCCCTCTCTCTCTCTCTCTGTGTGTGTCTCTCATGAATAAATAAAAAAATCTTAAAAAAAAAAACAACACAAACTTTTATGCTTCAAAGGCCACTATAAAGAAGGTGGAAAGATAACCCAGAGAATGGAAAAAAAAAATTTGCAAATAATATATCTGATTATTTGGAATATACTAAAAACACAATACTAAAAAAACAAATTATCCAACTTTAAATTGAGCAAAGAGGGGCATCTGGGTGGCACAATCGGTTGAGCATCTAACTCCTGGTTTCATCTCAGGTTGTGATCTCAGGGTTATGGGATGGAGCCCTGTGTTGGGCTCCATGCACAGTGCGGAGTCTGCTTGGGACTCTCCCTCTCCTTCTGCCCCTCCCTACCACGCACTCTATCTCTCTAATAAATTTTATTAAAAATGAGCAAAGAGCTGAACAGACATTTCTCCAAACAAGATATATTAATGGCCCCATGAAATGATGCTCCACATCACCAGTCATTAGGGAAATGTAAATCAAAACCACAATGAGCTACCATTCTACACCACCAGGAGAGGTATAATCAAAACAGACAGACAGTAACAAGTCTTGGTGAGGATGTGGAGAAATTACCTTTCATATCACAACACAGTTGAACCTTATTCACATAATTGAAAAGAGTCAGATACAAAAAGTCATATACTGATATTCCATTTATATGAAATGTCACAGGAATATAGACACAGGAAGTAGATTCGTGGTTGCCTAAGGCAAGGAGAAGAGGGAAATGGACAGTGACTGCTTGTGGGTATATGCTGCTTCTTCTGAAGGTGATGAAAATACTCTAAAATTGATTGTGCTGATGGTTACTCAACTCTGTAACTACTAACAGCCATTGAACTGACACTTTATTTTTTTTTTTTAAGATTTTATTTATTCATTCATGAGAGACACAGAGAAAGGCAGAGACATAGGCAGAGAGAGAAGCAGGCTCCCTGCAGGGAGCCTGATGCAGGACTTGATCCCAGAACCCTGGGATCACGAACTGAGCAAAAGGCAGATGCTCAGCCCTTGAGCCATCCAGGCGTCCCTAAACTGACACTTTAAATGGCTGAATTGTATAATATGTGAACTATATTTCAATAAAGCTGTTATAAAAAGTTCTTTAAAAACACGATATGGTTATCACACAGAAGAATGCACTTATACATTAACGTCATAGAAAGATGTCCATGTAATACCATTAACTAAAAATTTACATATGACTTTAAATTATGAAATTATGAATAAATTTAAATATATTACTCCTAAAAAAAGATAATTCAGTGCAGACAAGAATAAACCATACATTCTGTGATATCCTAACAGGGATGGGGCCATTCTCTATAATCAAACATTTTAATATTTACATGCAATGGGAAAAAACAATAGCCATAAATAGCCTCAGGTCAGATGAGGCATGCATCCAAACTCCCCCCCCCAAAATACTTTCAATGTTTAGAGTCTTTTGAATTTTGGAGTTACAAATAAAGTAAAATAGACCTGTATTTCTTACCAGGACTAGGTAAAGCAAAAACACAGCTATTACTGCTAACCTTTTCCAAAGAGTTTATAACACACCAGGAATCTCAAAAGGAAAATAAGACAAAGTAGACCAAAAAATTCTTGGTATCCGTGAGAAATGTTAATTTTAGAAATACAGAATTTAACATAACTAATTATGTAAGAGATAAGGAAAAGAAGCAGATGCCCTTCATTTCAAGGAGAATCAAAACAGCCTGTTGTCACTAATGATAATATTATTTCACAAAAATGAAGTAATAATATAGAAATTAAAATGCTGTAAGTCAAAGCAAAATGCAAAACGCAACTGTTATAAATAAATTTACTGGTAAGTATATATGTATATGTATTTATAATCTATGCTTTAAAAACTTGGAAGAACATTCATACAACGGAATATTATCCAGCCTTAAAAAGGGATAAAATTCTGACACAGGCTACGACATGGACGAACCCTAAGGACACTGTGCTCAGTGGAAGAAGCCAGTCACAAAAGAACCAATACCATATGATTCCCCCCTACATGAGGTCTCTAGAGCAGGCAAATTTACAGAGACAGCAAGTAGGGTGGTGGGTGCCAGGGGCTGGGGGAGGGGAAGATGGGAAGTCAGCGCTTAACAGGAACAGAGTCTCAGTTTGGGAAGATGAAAAAGTTCTGGAGACAGGTGGTGGCAATGGTCGCACAACAATGTGAGCATTTTTTTTTTTAAGATTTTATTTATTTATTAATGAGAGATACAGAGAGAGAGGCAGAGACAGAGAAGCAGGCTCCCTGCGGGGAGCCCAACGTGGGACTCAATCCTGGGACTGGGCCGAAGGCAGGCGCCAAACCGCTGAACCACCCAGGCATCCCAATGTGAACATATTTAATGCCAACGAACTGCACACTTAAAAATGGTTTAGAGGGCAGCCCCAGTGGCTTAACGGTTTATCGCCACCTTCAGCCCAGTGCATGATCCTGGAGACCTAGGATCCAGTCTCACATCAGGCTCCCTGCATAGAGCCTGCTTCTCCCTCTGCCTGTGTCTCTGCCTCTCTCTCTCTCTCTCTCTCTCTTTCTGTGTCTCTCATGAATAAATAAATAATCTTTTTTTTTTTTAGAAATGGTTTAAAAAGTAAATGTTATGTATAGTTTATCACCATTCAAAAAAAAAAAAGCTTGGAAGAAAATGTTAAGATAGTTATTGGTAGGACCTGAGGGTGTCTGGAAGGCCAGACCAATCAAATACACCCTTTCCATGCTGTGTTGCCCTACATCTCCCTAGGGAACTATAAACGCATGCTGAGCTACAGGAACAGGCCTGCTGCTCTGCACAGCTGCTACTGCCGGCAGCCCACAGCACCCTCTTGCGCACTCTGGAAGGCATGTCTTCACAGGGTCCCAACAGTGCCTCTACTCCTGTAAGTTAATACTCCATACAATCACTTCCCACAGGGACAATGAACAGAAAGCAACCTGATGGCACATCATTCTCAGGAACCCTCACATAGTCTCCAGTAGTCTATAAATCGGCCAAATGAAGACAAAAAAGGAACCAACACATTATTAATCCAAGATCTACTATGTACCAAGCACCGACCCAGGTGCTATGCATGCATCCATTCTCACCATGACATGAGAAGATAAAGTACTGCTATCTCCATTTTATAGACAAGGAAAATGAGGTGCAAAGAGATGATGTATCTTATTCCAGGTCACATTCCTAATAAGCATGGTAAGAAGCAAAACTCCAAGAGTTTTGAGAGTAAATGACGTCTCTAGCATGAGAGTATAAGAAATGATGTCTCTAGCATGAAGTATATTCCACTTCACTAGAAGCACATTGCAGTGAGTAGAGAACCATAATCTGAACCAACGCTGGCCACGTTTATGGAAGGCCCACATCGTCTAGTGATTGGAATCGTGGACTCAGAGCCACAACTGGGCATTAAATGTCTACTCTGCCACTGTTACAGGAATGGCTCTCAGAAAGGACCTACCTGAGTCACTTTAGAACAGAAGGATTGGAACTGTGTCTAACTCACCGAGGGCTTCACAGGATTAGATGAGACAACACAGCTGAAAGGATTTATAACAACAGTCCCTGAACTCAGTAATATTAACTACTATCTAATAGCAGGAGTATTTATTTTCTCATAGCAACTCCCAGGTAGGTACTGGGAGCACCAATTTTACTTATTACAAACCTGAAATGTTAAATAAGTTGCCAAAGGTCACTCAGCTAATAAAATACAACTAGAATTCAAACCAGGGCCAGTCAGATTCCGAAAGACGAGATTACAGAGCACAAAATAGAGGATAAATTTTTTTAAAGTCCTCTTGCTGCTCCTTCTCTCTAGTAATGGTACCTCCTCAAGATCACCGCCCTCTCAGTGGCTGGCTAAAGGCAGACCAAGAGCCAAAGCAGAGGCTGTCGCCACATCTCTGATGGCAGCAGGACTGGTGGGAGCCCTCTGCCCTCTCTAGTCAAGAACAACACTAAACCCAGCTGAGAAGAGAGCAGTCAACGGCATCTGCACAGGCCTGGGAGTCAGGAAACCCAGGTTCCAGGCAGGGCTCTGTTGCTGGGAATCCATCCCATAGTCCGTGCATACAAATGTAAAAGTTAAATAGCCATGTCCATTCAGCATTGCTTAAAATAGCCCAGGCTCATCCTGAGGGAGTGAGGTAGTATGCTGCCATCAAAAAGAATCAAGTAAAGCTATTTTACACTGATACAAACCCATCTCCAGAATATATTCATAAATGAAAATTGATATGTTGTGGGGGAGAATTAGACTGGGCACAGAGACAGGAGAAAGAGATAGTTTTTCACTGTATGTATTTTAGTACTATTTATTTTCTACCATGTGCATGTATTACCTAATCAAAAATATAATAAATACTTTAAAAAAAAAATTCTAGGGGCGCCTGGGTGGCTCAGTAAGTTAAACATCTGCCTTTGGCTCAGGTCATGATCCCTAGGTCCTGGGATTGAGCCTTGCGCAGGCTTCCTGCTCAGTGGGCAGCCTGTTTCTCTCTCTCTTCCCTGATTGTATTGTCAAACAAATAAATTAAATCTTAAAAAACTAAAATCCTGAATTAGTCACTTTCCTACTATATAGTTTGGGTTAGTTACTTTATGTATCTGACTCACCTGGTCTTCATTTATTTAAAAAGCAAACAAACCAACTTTCCTCCCCGAATTATTGTGGGGATTAAATGAGATAATGTAGAATAACAGGGACTCAAGCACAGAGCTTTATTATCCTTAGCTGCCATCCATAAACTTAGTCTGGGCACTTTCTCCCCATTAAGAAAAACAAACAAACAAAAAGGATTTAACAATATTAACCCTGCATTGTTCCTGTTTCATTTCTTACTCCTCAGGACTTTTCTGAAATTACAGACACCCAGTCCCGGAGTGATGAGGAGCCCACCCCTATCCGCCCAGCTGGGGCATTTGCAAGGGTCAGACGAGCTGGGAGAGAAGTATCTCTCCAACAAGAAAGACTGTTCAAAGGAGAGACACTTCAAAACTCCTTATCGCAATCTCTACTAGCCGCTGCCAAGTTCCACTTCCATTTTATATCAAGGCTTCTTTTTTGTTTTGTGTCCTTTTTTTTTTTTTCCTTCTAAATCTGGAATCAGGATGGAGGCTGGCAATATCCCTTGAAAACTAAGGACCATGGCCGAAAACACAAAAAATGTGCTCAGAAGACCCACCCGTTTGCCAAGCACATGTGATCTGCTCAGAAGAATGTCGGCACAGGCTATGAGTCTTGATGGGAGGACAGTAAACAAACAGACAAACTCAGAATGGTCTCCACACACAGAAAAGGATTTGGGAATGGAAACAATGAAAGTTATTCTCCCAAGTATTTTATCCTTCATCTGAAATAGAAAGGCAGTTACATTGGATAGAAGGGGTAGGGCCCCCTAGGAAACCCTGAAGGCCCTTTACCAGGGAGCCAGGCCACACACCCACTCATGCCCAGGCTGAGTTCCCACGTCACCTGCCCAAAGGACGTGGCCAGTCAGCCATGCATTCCAGGGCCATGTCCTGATGTGCCCCTCAGGCACCCAAGGCTGCACCCTCTGAAGGCAAACTCTGGCCCTGGCAGGACAGCCTGCTACCCAGGAATTAATGCTCTTCCCTCAAATTACTGAGGTCCCCAAATTCCTGAAATAAGGCAGAGTCAAATCAAAGCTTCCAGAAGGAAAAGGTCTCCATAGAAAATATGGAAATAAAGGACTTTACCATTCCATGAGCTACTCTTTTGGTATTTTTCATTTTTATGTCACATGTGCTTTCCTGCTCCACCCAGGTGTCCCTGTCTTCTGGAATAAAGCAACAATTTCTATGCCTCAGTTATCCACAGCTCCCAGTGCCTGCCGGCTCCTGCTTCTATTATAGCCTGCCATGCTCCCTTCCCACAGGACTTGGTATCTCCCACCAAGTAGAGTAGATGAAGAAGAGGCATCCCCAGAGTTGGCACTGTAGGCTTGTCACTTGCTGTGTCACATGCATCTTTTCATGCCAGCCTCACAATCCTTTAAGGTCTTACTTTTCCCATCTTAAAGACAAGCAAATTCTATTAATCACCCCACTCCCACCCCAAGATGGCACAGGCACTGTTTGCAAAGCTGAGTGTCACACAACAAAAATGAATGTCATGCCTGAACGCTGCTGCCAGGTGGAAAAGAACAGGTATAAGGGCTCTAGCTCCGTAGAAGGAGAAAGGGTTCATCAGAGAAATAGCCACTACCCTCAGTCAGGTCCTTACGGTTAGGAAAGCACACAGCAATTTGGCTGGAGCACGTCTGGATTCATAGAACAGTCAAGGGTTTAGCCACATATTGAAATCCTTTTCAGTTTTATCTTTTTAGGTATTCAACCTGACAGGACAAAAACAATTTCATGTGCTTTGATCAGTTCAATGAATGATTTTTTTCAACAAAGAAAATTAAGTTTTCTTCCAATCTATAGGAGGGGGGAACAAAAGAGAAAGAACATGAAAACATGAGAAAGGAAACTAGGGTCTCCCCTATGCTAAGCATAATGCAATTATTCCCTCTTGTGTGGTTTGGTGGTTAAAATCTGGCAATTTGAGGTGGTCACTCTTAAACATGAACCTCAAACAATGGGTTTTATCTACTGCCTAAAAAGTATGGATCTTGGGAAGAGAAATTTTTCTTACCCTGATAAGACAGTAATCTCCTACCTTGCTGACTCAAACGTACTTGCATATTAATTGCTTCAGACCCCAAAATCCCTGCTGAACTGGCTAAATTGTGGGCCAAATTCAATAATCCAGCAACCTCCCATTCAATGCCTCACCAAGATAACTTTGCATGTTTAATTTAAAAGTACCGATCGCTTTTAAATGAAGTGCTAACGCAAGCCTGTCTACCTCGGCCCAAGCCAGGGCTGCCTCTGACAGACAAGCTCCAAGTCGGGAAGTCAGACACATCTGCACGCTCTTCGGACAAGGTAAACACAGCTTGCATCTCTCTTCCAAATGGTATTTGTTCCCCCAAAATCAACCCTTTAAAACATGCACCTTTAGGTTAATTTCCCTGATATAGGGGCTATGAGATCTAGCCTCTGATACTCAAATATTATCTGTTCCGATTGTATCTGATTAGCAAGAAATACACAACCCTCCAGCCAATGTGAATGCCTATGCTATTTTAACTGAACTGACCTAAGGCATTTTTTTCCTTTCTCTTTTGCAACTGTGTTCCATGTTTGACCCCTCAAATTTATTTTAAGTAGTTTTGCAAACAGCTTCCTCTCCCCCTTCCTCCCCCATGCAGCCAGCATCTCACATTTCTCGTGCACAGAACATGTTTTGTCCACCTTGGGAAGTGGCACTTGGGGAAACGGAGAGGCTGCTTCAGTAAACTTGGAATCAGAAATAGGTCTCATTCATTCAAGAGATTAAAACACTATCAAGGGCTTGTTTTCATTTCACTAGAGTAAGTTGGAATTAAGGCTGTGATTCCCAAATGTTAGAATTCACAGCAACCCTTCTAGCTTGTAAAAACAAAATCTTACTCCTGGTATCACAGTGAAAATGCCCCAGAAATATACATAAAATCCCTGCATCACGTCCCTACTCAGCTTCTCGCCACACTCTAATCACCATAATCAAAATGCTTGGTGGAATCTTTTCAAACCAAACATCCAAAGCTTGTTCAATAATAGTAACAATAATTATTACAATAAAATAACAATTACAATAGTAATAACAGGGATTTGGAGATTTAACTGAATAAGAAGTACGAACAGTGAAGACAGTTTTTGGTCTATGGTAAAGCAAAAAGGTTCTGAGAGATGTTACAGGAAAAGAATAGTAAGTCCATCTGAATTCATTTAGGGTTCTGGGCTCCTGGAATCACAAATGTCCCATTGTAAAGATCCACTATGAATTTTGCAATGTCAACAAGTAAAGGAGTTTAACATGAAAAAACAAAGTGCCATTTTGTCCTTGGAGTTTATGTACTATTTCTACCAATTTGCTTACCCTAAAATGAACCTACCTTTTTTAAAGTTTCATTTAGAAATTTCACTTTTAAACTAAGTTTCAGTCTGAATACAACAGCAGCAAAATCTGGTTATGGTTTAGCAAATATTCACATGATCGTTTGTCTGGATGCTACTACCTTCTTATAAAGAACTGATCTTCAGGAGATAAATTTTCTAGTGCTTCTCCTCAGCCCCCAAAAATCAAGCTACCCATCAAAACTACTTCCATTTTCACTTTACATTCTGAAAAGGTTCGTGGAAAAACATGGTATTTGAATGTTTCACTTACAAGAAAATAAGATGGTTTTCAAATCTGCCCCAAAGAGACATTTCTTTAAGACAACTGAAAGGACCTCATTCCAAAATAATAAAACTTTCATTGAACATGACTTAGTCCACACATTTTAACTATATAATTCGTGATTCTGAACCCCCATTTTATTTGCTGTACATGCATTTATTATGGTATAAGTTATCTTGCCATGAGTTGTACACACGTACCACTGCACAGATAAACTAATCCAACAGTCTGAAATACACCTTGAAGTCCAGTGTGTTTTTGTCAATAAGCTTGTTTTTGAAAACCGGATGGCCTATTATTTACATAAAGAAAGTCAACCAGTTTTTTTACCACTGTGATTTCTCCAATCAAATTCTAAACGTGCCACATGTCATCTCCTGTTACTCTTCATTCATCTCTTTACAAATCAATTTTCCCATTTATAAAAAGAAACTTGAGCCTGCTCCTCTAAGACAAATTTGACAAAAATGAGTATCTCCATATTTTCAAAAATTCACAGCCAATTTCCCACTTAGTTTAAGCAATCTGTGTTACAGCAAAACATAAAATGAAAGAATTTGGGAGGTTCTTTCAAGTTTGATGTAGTAAGATTTGGCTTGATAGGAGTTCTTTACCACCCTAAACAGAGTGTTTTCTGGCTTAGCTAAACAATAGGAAACCTACAGAAATTTCAGAGTCATGCAAATCAGAGGGAAACTGAAAGTCAACAAGATCTTTTTAAATTCCCCACAAAGGTCTAATGTTTTACTGTTAGTTTAAAAACTTAAAAATGTATCACTTATTTTTGATATATTCGGAAATGTGCATGCCCAAAAAATAAACAGTAAATCCAGAAGGAAAAATTGTTTCCTCAATTGAATGGAGGGCACCCTCAACAAGTCTTTAGAAAAACTAAGGTTTTCTGAATTGGTCTAGCTCAGGTTCTAAAAATATTAAGCTATTAAGGACTTTTTTTGGTCCTGGTTTTTAAATAAGGAGTTAACAAAAAAGAGCCTTCCCAAACTTGGTCATGTAAATTCCTTTATAAACCTCTCTGCAACCAAGCACTTAATCAACACTCCAGTATGTTCATTATACTACAGAAAAAAACTACAGCATTTCAGGGAAGCCCACATTTATAGTTGGCAACATAGAGTCACAAGGGACTGGGAGCCTTTATTATATCAGTAGGAAAAGTGATAACAATAGCCATGTTTATTAAAAGCTTATCAGGTACCAGATATATTTCTTCTAATCCTTAAAATGGTTTTCCTATTCTGCAGACCAGGAAGTCAGGGCCCAGAGAAGTGAAGTAAACTGCCCAAGATTATACACCTAACAAATGCAGAGGCCAGAATTCAAATTCAGTTTCTCAGCCTCTAAACCTCAAGCTTTAAAATTATATCATGTTTGCACTCATGCTGTTTTGTGCTATTTTGTAGTGGTTGGTTTGTTTTTTTTTCCTTTTAATACTGACACATAAATTATTTCAAAGAAAGCTAAATCACAAATTTGGGGGCACATCTACATTCAGCAGTGATTGGCACCTATCCGCTTCTGAACACAAAACAAGCCAAGGCTTCCTGAAGACTGATCTCTCCTGGTAGACAAAACATGTTGCTTTCTAATAAACCAGCTACATTTCTCTTCTGTTTCTGTCCCGTGTTCCCCCATCGAGGGCCTTCCTCCTCTCAACTCCAACTGCACCCACAATGTTATAGCCCCATCAACGTAGGTAAGTACTGATACTCTGATTACTTCAAGTGTGTTAATTTAGTTTCTCCCCAATTACATCCTCACCAATTTAAAAATAAGGCAAAAATCATATATTATCTATGGTATCAGATGCCATCCAGCCAGCCTACCTTCCCAACCAAAAATAAGTGAGACTTCTGACTCAAAGATAAATCAATTTATTTTTACATGAACAGTCTTTTAAAGATTAAATCAAATCATACTTAGTTATGATCATATAGCTAACACCATTTGTTGAGTACTTTCTAGGCTGCAGGCATGGAGGTAAGCACTATACATAGCTGATCTCACTGGATTCTCATCAAGAACCTGCAAGGTGATTCTCCCCATTTTAAAGACAAGAAAACGGAGGTTCAGAGCAATGGATCATCACAAGCCACCCATAGAGCTGGGGTTTAAACGCAGACCAGCACACAGAACTGGCTGCTTCTACCACTCCTTCTAAATCAGCATAGCTAGAGGTGTCACAAGCCACTGTTAGGGTCAGAAGGCCAGGGTGCAAATCCAGACCCTGGGGGTGAGCACATCACCCATGCCAGAGGAGTTAACCGAGTGCCTCATCAGGGGCTCACCACTGAACCCGCGTCCTCCCAAGTTGTGAAGAGAAGCTGAGCAAGCTTCTCCCAGCACTGAGGTCCCCATAAGCAGAAACCATGTCTTTTTCTTGGGCTTTTGGAAGCCTATACTGTGCTGGGCTGGCAGAGGCCAACTGCTGGTACTCATTAAATGGTGAGCAGCTGTTGAATTTTATCAGCACTCCCAAAGAGCTTCCCGCGGCATCTGCCAGCCTCCACCTGGCCTGACACCAGACCGACTTCACCCAGAGGTCAATGCACTTTCCATCCATGCCCATCCTCCTTCAAACCTTGCTCACCCTGTCGCCCCATCACCTACTGTCCTGGCTGTGCAACAGTGGGGCTGTGAGAGCAAGAGAGCTCCTGCTTGCCCCTATTTACAGCACTCCTCACGAACCCCAAAACTATCCATGGGGCCCACACCTGGAACCTTTCTTTGAAAGCAACAGGAAATGTTGAAGAATTTGAGACCAAAGACCACAAAGGAGGAAATAATTCCTAGCAATAGAGCATCTCCACAGCATGAGATTTAATCCCAGGCTCCGAACCTCAGAATGACTTGGGAGAAAAGGGGGGTTTTGTTGCAGTACAAGTTGGAAGAAGAAGGGGAGGAGGAGGCGGGGGAGGAGGAATGGAGGAAGAAGGGGAGGAGAGGGGAGGAGGAAGGAGAGGGGAGAAAGAGGGAGGAGGAGGGGAAAGAAGAGGAGGAGGGGAAGAAAAAGAAAAAGAGAAAGAAAGAATGCCGATGATGACATACATTAGACAGGAGAGAGGCTAGCTTTGTCCTGCATCCTGTTGAACAGCCAAGTAAAACAATGAATCTATTTTTTTTCCCTCCTCTTCTTTGCCTTAAAAAATTCAAGAATTTCATTTCCTTCTTTGAAACACAGCTCTTGCATAATTCCAGCGCTCCTTCCTGCTGTCTGCAATGCTGAGGGAAGAGGGCGTTTGACTCTCCCCAACAACCTCAGAAGTGGAGGCAGTCCTGCACCAAACCTCCATAATGCTGGTCCACAGGCCACAGTGGCGGGAGTGCAGCTTCCATTCACTGCGCCTCTACCACACACCCAGAGGGAGGCTCACTGCATCACAGTTACTACTGCTAAGCCCAACAGCAAACCCCGAAGACAGGCATTATCCTTTTCAAATGGGCAAAGAAACTAAGATTCAGAAAAGCAAAATGTCCACAATCCTACAATAAGCTAGTTAGAACGGCCAAAATTCCAATTTAAATCTTGCCTCTCTGACTCTGGAGCCCAGACCTCTGCACTGCAGCCTCTTCACTCTCTGGGAAGTTCCGTGAGACAAAGTCTGAAGCCTCCTTCTGGATTTCCCAAAGGCAGCTATTAATTAGGCATGACAAGCAAAGTACCAAAGTTTACAGTGTCTGCAAACTTAAAAATGTTTACTGGCTCCAAAATACAAAAAGAAAAAGGCAAAAACTGTTATTACTCAAAGTTGAACTAAATGTCTGCTAAGATAGAAGATGCCACCAGTACACTGAGGATTCAATGCAGACAGAAGTATGTACAAACTCTACTTCACGTGAGATGTCAGCACATTTTCTTTATGTTCGTCTGTTTTCCAGGCTGCTAGGGGATGGGGGCTGAGGCCACAAAGGTCTCAGAGCAGCCCTTAGTTTCTCCAGCCCTTTTCACCAGAGGGTACTCTCACCAGGCCCATGTGCAGACCCTGAGGAAACAGAGAGGGGATGGTGTCTGAGAGCAGAGACCAGGGTAAGCATTTCCTACAGGCGGCAGGAACAGCTATCCCAGACTCTTCAGAGTTCTCCTTCCCAAAAGACTGCTGTGCAATTGGGTGCACGCAGTCCCCCTCATCCACCTGAGAGGCTGTGGACCAGGCTGGAGCCAGAAAGACCTCTGAGCCTGTCTGCTATCATCCACTTGTGGGCACGAACCAGCCCTGGTGCTATCTTTATCTAGGGACTCTGTTTTTAGCAGCACTTCCTCTACTTCTAACTCTTCTACAGTATTGGTAAATATTGATAATTACCTCCAAATGCAAATGCGAAGCAGTTTGTGTTTTGAAATGCGGATCATAATTCAAATTGGAAGCTGACACTAATCATTTGATGCTCACTTGAAAAGACCAGATAGGCTATGCAGGAACATTTCAGTAGGGGGAATGATAAGGAGAAGGGAAATAAAAATTATTGGTATTTACTCAGCCTGCAATGCTTGTGGAAGGAAACTCTTTTAAAAGGGAGCACTTCAGAATGGTTATTCAATCTGAATTTTACAGATAGCACTGGAAATATTTTCTCACAGAATGCACTCTATCTCTACCATCATATCTCGCCGGTGTGCCGTTCACGTCTTTCATTGCAGGAATTCTCACTCAATTTTGCTCCATTATGAGCTGATGGTGACCCAGAGTATACAAGGCATTCAAGAATCTGACTGGAAATTACTACCAAGGAACATCTGTCCCATTCCCCGCTTGCCAGCCCTGCCTTAGGGAGTGAAGATGAAAAACAACCCAGAATCCACACACAGAAACAACTTTTCATTCCCCTTACAAACTAGGCTGCTTTGGAAATTGAGGGCTCCAGCATTTTTCAGAAATTATGTTCCTGGAAAAACATGGCGTGAGCCTCTTTCGAAAGCCTGCAGCTCCAAAACCTTCCTTTCCTACCCAGGCCCTTCTAATAAAAGCCAGGACAGGAGTTTCATGGGGGAAGCAAAAGAGAAGGCCACCCATGGTTCTCATCACTCGGTGCTGTCAAATTCAAATTCTGTATGAAATCCTACTGATCAATTAAAGACTGTGAGGATGTCACACATACTAATATATTCCACAGTATGCAGCATCTATCTTATAGACACACTCACTTTGGAAGATTTATGTTGCGATTAGAAAAGATTAGAAGAAGACATCTGATTTCATATAGGCTAAGCCTGGGAACCCAGCTTTTCCTGATGGCTATCAGAGGATCAGGGCGGCAGCGTAGCACCCCCCAATCCCCCGCCAGATTTCATTTTGTCTTGTTGCAGATGCTCAGAGGGGCCGAGCGATAGACATGCTTAGTGAATCAAATAAAAGCACAACCATCCATGCCTGTGTCTCTAGCCTGACGTCCAACAACCCCCCACAGCCCAGGGATCAACATCACAATAACCGCTCCTACTACATGTTCCATTTCTCTGATACAAACACTCCAAGCAAGATAACCACCTGCATTCCAGGTGTGCAATAGGCTCAGAAAGGGAAAGGGGCACTGCCACTGCATGTATGGTTTCTTCTACCTCACCATCCCACCCTCCATCATCTCTGGCATTTCCTTGGGGCTCTGGTCCTGGCTGCAGCTGTTGCTATACATTAAGCTCTTTGGGGTATTAATGTGCTGCAGGTACCTGGCACCACAGTTTCAGGTTGGGGGGAAATAGATGTGAGGGCCCAGTCCTGGCATAGGCTGCAGTCTAGTGGGACTAGGGGTGAGGTGTGGCACACATTAATATGCGTCTCTCTGGCCTGAAAACTTACACAGAAGAGCACCAGAGAGTTGAAAACAAGTCGATCCTTATAAAAAAGCAGACATGGCTTATTTAAGATAGTAGATTTTGCCCCCGGGAGGCAGGGAGATCACCTTTTTTCTCTCCTGGAAATTCCTTTCTCTGGTTGATACCATGAACTTGCAGAGAAAGGTTGATAACTGAAGCCCACATCTTCGAATGTTTTAAAAGTTAAGTCAGATAATCTTTACATTGATGTGAAAGGGGAAGAATATACATTTGACCCCTTGCTTCAAACAAAAATCTTTCCATATGGTTTTTAATTAGAAAGCAGTTGTTTTGCTTTCGCAACACTTTCTAACCTCTGCCATTGTAGGTACAAGGCCGCAAACTGTACTTTCGTTTGATTAAAAAAAAAATAAAAAATAAACGCTGAAAGAAAAAATATTTTTCTTTTTAGGAAGGAAAAGATAGCAAGCAGCTATTTTTCGGAAGGGTCAGGCGCTTAAAGGCATATATGGGAAGCCATCGTGGCTCTGGCCTACAGTTTATTTTGTCTTAAAAAAGTCCGAGGTCATTCTAACTATGCTGACCTGTTAACCTACCCACTGATCATCTCCATCCAGGACCGTTAGCAAACACTGCCCTCTTGTGCACTGAACAGTCCCAGAGTCGGCATGGAGATGGGTTCCACCTACTGCTCTGTGGACGGCTTACAATTGTACAGCTGCCTCTCGGGGCCTGGAGATGTGTCAGGAAAAGGATGATGACACACATCTGTTACCAGGGCGCTTGCTAAAATGTCCCCAGATTGCCTTCCGAGACAGATTTTGAGATAAAAGGAAGATTCAGCTGAAGAAATCAAACCAAAAATAACTGACTCTTATCTTTCCTAGAAAATATTCATTCCTCGAAAAGAAACTTTATTGGTTACCATGGCAAGTTTTCTCATTATGTACTTTTATCTATTTTTTTCTTTTTAAAGAAAAATGAATAAATAAAATCATTTTATTTATTCATGAGACACACAGAGAGAGAGAGAGAAAGAGTCAGAGACACGGGCAGAGGGAGAAGCAGGCTCCATGCAGGGAGCCCGACATGGCACTTGATCCCAGGTCTCCAGGATCATGCCCTGGGCCGCAGGCAGGCACTCAACCACTGAGCCACCCAGGGATCCCCTCATTATGTACTTTTAAAAGCTTTTAGAAAAAGCTAATGAAGTACAATAACAAGTATACAGTACTTTTTTTTTTTCTCATCTAGGAAATATGTGCCAGGCAGAGATTCCATTTGCTTCCAGAGGAAGCAAAAAAAAAAAAAAAAAAAAAAAAGGCAGGGAACCCAGAGGTTGCTCTTTCTCAAAGGAATCCCCCAAGGTTCAGTGATATGGTCTGCTTCTTCCTGAAGAGTCCCAATCTGCTGTAGTTATCTGCAAACATTCTCTCCTCCAACCTGGAGACACAGCTGTTCCCAGAAGACCAAACTGGCATCCCAAGAGAGCTTTAAAGGATATGAACTACTGTCCCTTATTAAATAACTTAAGAAAAATCAAAGGCAGAAAAATACCCACTCAAGTCTGGGGCCAGGCCAAGTCGGCTTGGCAGGAATCTCCAGGGTAAGTTCCTAGTCTTCTCTAAGTGGATCTCCAGTTCCAGTTCTGAACCACAAACCATCAAAATGTTGCACCCACCCCTGTACCCTTCCAGGCACAATCCAGGATGGGCCAGATCTTCTGCTAAACTCACTTCTGGGGGAGAAAGAGAAAGCAGAATCTGCTCCCAATACATTGCCTTCAACCCAGGGAGCAACCTAGAAGAAAAGGATGGAGATAATATTTAGGGGAGTGTGCTCCATGGGCAGTGACCAGATGTCAAAGGTGGGCTGGGTACCATCTATGATATCCGGTGCTTGGTTCAGTGCCTTAGGAATATATCCTTAACCTTCACCTGGCTTATAAATCGTGAGTAGTCAATGTTAAATGGCCAAACAGAAGCACAGAGCAGTGAAATCTGTCTGGTTCTCTGTATGCCAGGATCATCTGCCAACTGCTGTTTCCACTTCAGCCCTGCCCTCTACCATGGGAAGAAAAGGAGGGATCAGTACCAAAAGTGGACAGGACTAAGGGTGGGTAAAGACCAAAGGATGGCTACACCGAGACCATTTACCTCCAGAAGGCTGGCAGTCTCCCTCCTCCTTGCTCCCTGTCCTTATATCAGAATGACAAGACATGCAGCCCAATTGAGACTGACGTGCAACTCAAGTATACATATTTGTCCAATATGCCAGCCCCACACCAGGTGTCTGTTGTGGAAAACGGCTCTGGCACAGTCAGCTAGAGTCCCTTCTCATTTATACCACAGTCCCAACTTTTCCCTGCCTCCAAACCCTCCCATGTGCTACTCTCCTCAGAAAGGCCTTCCCAAGCCCTCAAATAAAAGAGACTCCCCACATCCCTGTGTCCCTCTCTGGGCATCCTGTGTCATCCTTCAAGCACTATCACAATTTTCAATACCATGTGTTTCTACTTACTTCTGTAACATCTGCCACCCCCACTACCAGGTGGTGAGCCACCTGAAAGCAGAAGCCACTTCTGCCTTGCATAGAAACCCAATTCCTAGCTGGAGGTTGCTCCGGATTTGTTGAATGAATTAACTGAGGTATTGACACACCTTTCCTTCTACAATGTCTGATCTCAAGGAGTAAGGTCCCCTAGGACACTAGAATCTTGGGGAAAGAAATCAAAGAAAGCCAAGGGGCCAGGCCCCAACCTACTGCACAAGAAGGTGACAGAACAAACAAGGAGCTACCCAGGCAGGGACTGGGCAAGTCAGGACCTGACACTCCAACACCCAAGACACCAGCGCCCGAAGACCACAGGGGCCTAGACTGTGATGCCACACATTTTTAGGTCTCCTTGGGCTTTTCCTCAAGAGAGCACATGAAGAACTAAAGGGTGAATCTGCGAGCTGATGAGGGCGACTCGGAGTCTTGGGGGTAGGACAGCAGGAGCAGCACCACATCCCTACCCTTTTCCCTCAGGGAGCCGTTTTCTCTTTCCCCAGCAAGTTTCATACCATGCAAGCATGTTATAACGGTTCCCATCTGTCCTCCCAGGTTTGTAAGGACCTAGTGCTCTAGGAAGTTTCCATTCAGAAGGAACTCCAGACCCAAAGCGTGGCCATCAGAGACAGGAACCTCTGCTTGTCACATTGTCAAACCAGCCCTGAGCAGAGCCAGGGTCACCCGCTGGACAGGCAGCACACCCAGGCTACCTCTGGAGGGCCTCCTCTCCCTTCACCTTCGAAGCCTATTTGCAGAACAATCACTGGCAACGGCCACAGGCTTGCATTATGCTCATTTCCCCATCCCCAAGCTCTGGGGCAAGTTTAAAAGTCCTCGTCCTGTCTCAGAATCAGGTCTGAATTAATACCCTTCCTCAAAAGAACTCCAGTAGCAAAGTGAAAACAGACGCACTAGACAATGCCCTTTGAAAGCCCCAGCAGGGAAGACTGGTGACAATGCAGCCCCTGGCTCTGAAAGAAACCTTAAGGTTAAAGGTTCACAGAGGCAGAAGAATTACCAAAGTACAAGTTTGTTCAAATTTCCTCCGGCAGATTTAAACAACCAGGGTCAAGCTGAAGATTGCTGGCAAAAACCTATGAGACAACCCAGCTCCTTTGAACTGCGTGGAGAAAGGAAAATATACGGTCTGGGAGGGATCTATGTTATAGCTTTTAAAAATGTTCTTGAAAAGGTCACCCCTGTTAACTCAAAATCAGCCCGTTGAAGGATGTTTGAAAACTGCTTCTCTAAAACAACAGGGCTGCCGGGCCCTCACCGTGTGCGGTGAGCAGCACTGAGGTCGCCGTGTTCCCGGCATTAGTGTGCTGACCCTCTGTGGGCCATGAAATTAACCATCAGCACGGCAGAAATCTGCTCCGAGTTAAACTACTTTGCTACGCAAAGTGGCCTGAAAATGAAATATGAGGACTGAATTTCCACTGAAAGATGAACTTGTCTAACCTCAAGGCAGGCTTCCTCCACTGTGAACTCTGTGTGGCCACTGGTTTCAAGCACCCCAGGAGGGTGGGTAATTGCTGCAGGCAGTGGGAAATGACCTCCTTATCCATCCCTCCCTTCACTCACTCATGTCTGCTTGCACCAAACAATGACTCGGGGCCAACCTGGGTCTCAGTCTCCTGCAGACAGAGTTGAATGAGAACAGGTTCCTGACCTCAAAGAGATCAAGTCCAGTGAAAAACAGAACCTGATAAACAGAAAATGACAACAGCTGGGGAGAAAATGAGATCCTAGAGGACAGACAGGATGTCACAGGCCCTCAAACAAGGGTCACCTTATTTTAGGCTGGGGAAAGCCAACACTGAGGCTTCCCAGAAACGTACACGTAGCCAGATGATACAGCATCAAGAGAGCATGGTCTGTCTGTCCAGACACCTGCAAGTAGTTCATCAAGCCAAAAGTCCTGAGAGAGACAGAACCATCAGGAAGGCCTGACGTCAGCCATGCTGAGGAATTTGGCCTTTATGCCAATGGAGAGCAACTCGAGACTTTTAAACCAAGGAGGTAAATATTAGCAACTTAGAAAGTGTTCTTGGCTAGAGGGGAGGATAGTTTCAAGGGTGGGGGCTGGAGTCAGAGAGACCCTGAAGGAACACTGTACTCATCCACTTGGGCACTAATGGAGGCCTGTCCTAAGGGAGCAGCTATAGTGATGGGGAAGACTGCACAGGTTGGAGGACATGCAGGAGGGACAAGACTTGGTCACTGATTCATATGAAGGAAGACACACTGAGGATCATTGCAAAGGTCATGCCCTGGGGCACCTGGATGGCTCAGTTGGTCAAGCATCCCACTCTTGGTCTTGACTTAGGTCACGATCTCAGGGTCATTGGATAGAAGCCCCCCATCGGGCTCCATGCTCAGCAGGGAGTGTACTTGGGATTCTCTCTCCCTCCCTCCCCTGATTGGCACACTGTCTCTCTAAAATAAATAAACATTAAAAAAAAAAAAAAAAAAAGGTCATGACTTAGGAGAACGGAGGTATCATTCCCTGGGAAAGAGAAGTGGAGAGAGTGGTCTTGAGGATGTGGAATCTGAGGGCCTATGATGTTCACTGATGAGGAAATCAGCCTTATAGGCGGTTGGATATACAGGTCTAGAACTTCCTACTATTTGACAATGTGCTTGTCAAAAATTTCCTACTGAAATTTTTTTTTTCCTACTGAAATTTAATTAAAATTAAGTACAATGAAACATCCCGCTCCTCAGTTGCACTAGCCACAGTGCGAGTACTCATTAGCCACATGCAGCTCACAGCTCATGCTGAACTGTGCCACCAGAGAACATTCCCATCATCACATTCATCTGTTGGAAAGTACTAATCTAGGCCCTTCACAGATTTCAAAAAAACTGTCACTCATAGCCAAAGTGTCTGTCAGCCCTCTCTCGCCCATGCTGATTGCTAATGGTAACAATGTCTGTACTGGCAAACACCAGCTTCTGTTCCTGGTTTTTTTCATCCTACTTGTCTGTGCAAATGCTCAAGAAATAAAGGTCTTATGTAGTATTTTTTTCTCTAGAGCGCAAGTTCTGAAGACTATCTCTGAATGTGCCCTGGCTCATCATTTCAGAGAATCGAGTACACCGAGTACGCACACATGCGCACACGCACAAGGGCCTTTGGTGCTTAAGGCAAAAGACCCTGAAAATCACCTAGAAATGACCACAAGCAGAGCTTTTTTTTTTTTTTTTAAGTGCCACACTGCAATATAACTTGGGAAGGTAGAGCTCTAGTCCCAATGTCAGATGACCAAGGACAAGCCACTGACCCTGCCTGAGCTTTAAGCAACCCAAATAAATCTATGATGAAGAACAAAGCCACAAGGCCAGACAGGACAGGTTCCTGAGGCCAAGCAGGTCAATGCTAGCAATTCGAAGCACTAATTTTAAAAGAAAAAAATCAGGTTTATCTTTAGGTAGCACCTGTGTATGCCACCAAATAAATATCCTCAGGAAGTAGGTTAGAGACAAAGGAAATTATTTTAGTCTTCCTGAAGGCCCCAAGACAAGAGAGGCATCATCACAACACAAGAGATATGGAAAGAGGGAAAGTCAACTTCTCTCTTAATAGCAAAACTTGTTTCTTCTCCTGCCAAGAGAGGATCACCAGATTAACTAAGTCCTCCCCACTCTCTCCCCACCCAACTAAGGCCACTTCAAAGCAGTAGGAGCCTAATCACATAGCACAAGAAAATAAAAGACTCAATTAACAAAAAACAAAACTCAAATAATCCAGGGGAAAATGGAAGCTGAAATCTCTGTTTTTGACAAACTGACTTATATACATAACTGCTTCTCACAAGCCACAACTCCTACCAAAGTAGTCATGGGCTAAGGCAGCTTCCTGGCACACCAGGGTCTCTAAACCCTCAGTAGCTGGCTCCCTGGGGACTTAATCCCCTCTACTGACCTCTGCAGTCTCATTTCTGTGGCTGCACAATGTAGAGGGAAATCTCCCACCTCTGGCTGGCAGGGTGCAATGAGATCATCACGCGTCTAAAACAGTGATCAACAAACAATAGATGTTCCCAAAGCATCCATTCCCACTCTTCCCTTCTGAGAGGCAGACCTTCCTCAGCCTCTGCTCTGCACTCCACCTCTGCACCCCCAGAGCCACACTCTCCCTGCTAAAGCGGTCCATTCTGCCTATGGTCACTCTCTCTCCCTCTTCCCATCAGAATGAGGAGAGGGATGTATGGCCCCAGACCACTCGTCACAGGCCCTCTCCTAAGACTCTTTTAAAGCCGGCAGGATCTCCCAGCTTAAAAACCATCCACCTGCCTCCAACTACAGCTGTCCAAGCTCCCGAGCTCTGGGACCCAAGGAGCTCAGCCTCATACCCTGTTACTTCCCTGTGAGCTCTACACTCCAGCCCTCCCTTCACCCCTGTGTCCCTGTCCACTCTGAGTCCTCTGGCGGGAAAGCCTCTCATCTCATTTTCACCACTAGGAAAATCTTAGCCATCCTTCAAAGCTGACAGGACAGTCACTCCTCCTCAGTCGCCCTGGCCTTGCCTCCTACCACTTCCCGCTTCTTCGACCAGATCTGCTCACACACCTCTGACTGCTCAGGCTGCTCCCTTGGTCTGCTCTGCTTTCTTCCTCTCTGCCTGGAAATCTCCAGGTTACCCTTCTAGGCCCAGCCCAGGTCCTCTCCTGAGGGATGCCCTTCCTGCCTGTCCCAGGCAGAGGAAATCATATCTTAAGCTCCTCTTTATAAAGCCCTTAGGACTCTGCATCTTATCTTAACCTGCTGTTGGCACTGCCTCCTGCTCTTCCCTGCCCCTCCAGACCATTAACTCCCTGAAGATAGGCACGTCTGTATCTGCCCTCACAGCCAAACAGTGTACAATATATGTAGAGTCTCTGAATAAATAGATGAAAACACTAACAAAGCCATCTGATCCTCTCCCATCAGAGAGGCTGACAAAAGACCTCAAAATGGGAGCTACGAGCCCAGTGTCTACAGGGCCCAAGCAATCTAAAGAGCACATGCCTCTTCTACTCAGCTCCAGGCCAGTGCCACCACACTGGAGCATGGCTCTGTGGATATGAAAGTCTTATGTTTCTAAAGAAGCCAGGAATCTGGGTTGCTAAATGAGATCTCCTGATTGATTGATTGACTGATTGATTGAGAGTGGGAGTGGGAGTGCAGAGGGAGAAGGAGAGAGAATTTTAAGCAGGCTCCATGCCCAGCACGGAGCCCAATGCAGGGCTCAATCTTACAACCTTGAGATCATGAACTGAGCCAAAATCAAGAGTCAGACATTTAACTGACGGCCACCCAGGTGCCTCCAGATCTCCTGATTTCAATGAATTTTGTTTTTAATTCTAAATATTATGTGGTCCACCAAAATAATCTGCTGGCCAGACTCTGGACAAGACTCTAATATGGAATGAGATCCTACTACGGGATGAACAGACAGGACAACCCATCTCCTACCAGGCACTAAGGACAGAAATGGGCAGATCCAGGAACAGGACAGGAAGGAGCCTAACAGGTCTTCCATACACAAGCAAATGGCACTTACTACATGCTTACTACAGCCCGGATAATGTGTTGGGCACATTTAATCCTCTCGATATATATTCATTTATTTAATTAAATTCAACTCAATTGTTTAACTCAAGTATTACTGAGTCAAGATAACCCATGGAATAAGAGAAAATATTTGCAAATCATCCATTAATAAGGGGGTGGTATCCAGAATACATAAAGGAATCAATAAAAACCAAATATAATTTTTTAAATGATCACAAAGGATCTGAATACACAGTTGTCCAAAGAAGGTATACAAATGGCCAACAAGCAATGAAAAGATGTTCAACATCACTAGCCATCAGGGAAATGCAAATTAAAGCCACAATGAGATAGCACCTCACACCCACCATGATGGCTATAATCCAAAAGACAGACAATAACAAGGATTGGTAAGTATGGGGCAGCGGTTTAGCGCCGCCTGCAGCCCAGGGCATGATCCTGGAGACCCAGGATCAAGTCCCGCGTCGGGCTCTCTGCATGGAGCCTGTGTCTCTGCCTCTCTCTCTCTCTCTGTGTGTGTCTCTATGAATAAATAAATAAAATCTTTAAAAAAAAAAAAAAAGAATTGGTAAGGATGTAGAGAAATTGGATCAGCGTATGCAACTGGTGGCAATGTAACATGGTACAGCTGCTATGGAAAACAGTCTGGCAGCTCCTCAAAAAATAGAAAGTTACTCTATGACCCAATAATTCCATTCCTAAGTATATACCTAAGGGAATAAAAACACATGTCTACACAAAGACTTGTGCACAAATGTTCAGAGCAAGTTTATCCATAATCGCCAAAAAGCAGAAACAATACAAACGTCCTTCAGCTGATAAACGGATTAAGAAGCAGTATATCCATACACTGGAATACTATTCAGCCATAAAAAGGAATGAAGTACAGCTCGGGGAGGCAGAAGGGAGAATTACTGTTTAATGGATATGGAGTTTCAGTTTTTTAAGATAAAGAGTTCTGAAGATGGATGCCACTGGACTATAACTTTAAAATGGTGAGACAGGGGATCCCTGGGTGGTTCAGTGGTTTGGCGCCTGCCTTTGGCCCAGGGCGCAATCCTGGAGTCCCGGGATCGAGTCAGACATCGGGCTCCAGGCATGGAGTCTGCTTCTCCCTCCTCCTGTGTCTCTGCCTCTCTCTCTCTATGTCTATCATAAATAAATAAATAAATGAATAAATAAATAAATAAATCAATCTTAAAAAATAAAATAAAATAAAACAAAACAAAACAAAATAAAATAAAATAAAATAAAATAAAATAAAATAAAATAAAATAAAATAAAATAAAATGGTGAGACAGTTGCAGTGACTGACTAACTCAGTCAGTTAAGCATCTGACTTGATTTTGGCTCAGGTTATGATCTCAGGGTGATGAGATCCAGCTGCAAATCAGGCTCCGTGTTAAGTGTGGAGTCTGGTTGAGAGTCTCTCTCTCCCTCTGCTCCTCCTCGCCCCTTCCTCTTTCTCTCTCCCTCTACCTCTTTAAAAAATGGTTAGATGGTAGGTTTTATATAATATTTTCCATAATTAACATTTTAAAAATTATTTTCTAAAAAAGAGTTAAGTATATATATTCCATGCTACAGCATGATGAACCCTGAAAGTATCACACTGATTAAAAGAAGATAGATGCAAAAGGCCACATACTGGATGATTCCATTTTTATGAAATGTCCAGTAAAGGCAAATCTGTGGACATTAAGTAGATCAGTTGTTGCCTAGGTCTCGGGGAGGGGAGAATGGAGAGTGACTGCTAATGAGTCTGGGTTTTCTTTTGTAGCGATGGAAATATTCTCAACTCAGATTGTGGCAACGACTCTACACAATTCTGGGAATGTACTGAAAACCACCGAAGTGTACATTTGAAATGGGTGCACTTTATGGTACGTGAATATCTCAATAAAAATGTTTATAAATACTACTGAATATCGACTATGTGCAAGGCCCTGGACTGGCCCTAGAGCTACTGGGACAATTCAGATGCTGTCTCTGTCCCTGAGAAGCCTCCAGGCCAATGGGAACACTAGAATAAGCAGAAGCCAGCCATTACAACAGAGCAGGAGAGACAGGAGGTGCCGTCTGAGCCGGACCCTAACAGAGCTCATATCTGCTCCTCGCCCCACCCTAAGGCCATCTCAGAAATGCCAGGCTCCACCTCATGAGGTCACAGGCCTCGGGATTAGTCGGAGCACCAGAGCTACAGACACTGTCACCCTGGGCACTGTCTCAAAGGCCTGCTGGTCAAAGGGAACAGACTCAAGCTCTAAGACAAGGGTGCCTCATCCCTAGGCTGTTAGAGGCTCCAGCCAACAAAAGAATGACTGAACAGGGAATGTGTCTCAGGGCTTAATTTACGAGTTGTTTCCTGGGATGCCTGCCCAAATCTTGTTCCAACCTGGATGAAGTGATTTTGAAGAAAAACCCAGGAGACAGAGAAGATAGAAAACAAAAGAGATGCTAAGTAAAAAGTTTAAAAGCGATTAATTTTAAATGATTACAGCTTTACCAAAAGCTGTGCCTATGATTTCCTTCTGACTTTGATTATAACCTTCCAGCAAAATATTTGCCTCCAGAAGGCAAAGTCTTTGCATTATTTCTATTCCTAGCATGACTACAAAAATATTCTTTGATTTAACATTTGATATGTTTTGTTCTCAAGGGCAAGCCCCATGAGAAGAAAAATGTACCCCAACAGAATGAAATATGACTACCTGCTTCCATTTTTCTTTCCTGTTGGTTCCTGCTCAAATATTCTGCATTAATTTAAACTCAAGGCTGCGTCTCTGATGTTGTGCTACTTCCACACTGTCACCCAAACCAAAGCAAAGTCACCCGCTGTCTAGCGCCAGGAGAATGTGCTACAAAGCTCAACTTGAGAGTCTCCTAGAGACAGCTAAAGGCACTCCCACTTGGAAGGAGATCAGGAGGGGTCAGAGAGTGATAAGGTAGCAGGCAAGACGGAAAAACGTGTTTGAACACAGGCACTGAGTGCAGCCAACTTCCTATTGGACAAAAAGAGGCTTTAAGCACATTAACACAAGAGACACCAATACTGGCCTCAGCTTTACTTGATGGTACAGAGCATCCCAGAATTGGCACTGCAGAGGAGAATCTTCTGCTATGGTACACACTTTTTTTTTTTTTTTTAAGATTTTTATTTACTCAAGAGAGACACAGAGAGAGGCAGAGACACAGGCAGAGGGAGAAGCAGGCTCTCTCCACAAGGAGCCCAATGAAGTACTCAATCCTGGACCAGGATCACACCCTAAGAGGAAGGCAGATGCTCAACCGCTGAGCCACCCAGGCGTGCTGGTACACACCGTTTAACAAAGAAGAGAAAATAAAAGGCAGCTCTCCTTGAGTGAGCATGAAGGTGCAGGGAACCAAAGCCTGACAGATTCCAGGAGGTAAATAAGTTAAGGTTAAAGAAGTATTTCCACTTATATCAACTCCTTTAAGTATGTCTCAATATTTTAGGACACACATATATGAATACCATAATATAACAATGTATTGCTGCACAGATTCATAGAAAGACCAGAGGCAAAGAAAACCAAAATTGGGTTTTTTTCTTTGGCTGGCTGGTTTTACATTAGAGTAATGCCCAAATTCCTTGCACAGCAGATCCCCTTTGTTGTCTCTGCTTATACGGCTACCACGAAGCTTTCTGGGCATTGTGTAGATGCTCAATGGGAAAACACACATTTCACTCACATGCCTTGTTTCATGGGTCCAAAGAGAGTATCTCAGACAGACTGCAGAAAAACTGCAGGGCACACTCCTCAATAAACAAGCCAAAGGAACAAGCACTTTCTCCACACCGGTGCCAAGAGCACAGAAAGTTGGAAAAACAGAAAAGTTAAAGTAGCTTAAGTTTTACAAAGAATGTTTTCTCCCAGACAGCAGGGACAAAGATCCCAGAGGCTGCTGTTTTCCCTCCAAAGAGAGTAACCAAGTCAAACTTACAAGGCTTTGGCAGCTTTCATCAGCTCCAGCCAGGGAGGACCCAGAGAGAGTCCAAGCCATGCTGGAAGCACCACTTAAGTGGTGGGCAGAGGAGGCAAGGGATCAGGGCGACAAGTCATAGCAGAAGAGCTGCTATTCATTAACAACTGGAACAAAAGACCAGGAGACAATACACTGTTAATCCTAGCAGCCACAAGAGGACTATAAATTGCCAAGCCAAGATACCAGCATTTTTCAGCTCTCCTCTTTCCTGCCAGAGTTAGATTGAGGATGGGTCCAAGTCCCTCACCCCCACCCAAGTCTTTAAAACATACATTACTGAATCTTTTTGAAGTTCTAACCCTTAAAGATTTATACTCTAAAATGGATTAGAGAAAAATACTGCCCTGAAACACTACTATAGGGGGCTGGAGTGACAGGATACACTTTTTCATTCCCATTGAGAATGCCAGAATAGGAGCTGTGTGGTCAGATCAACACAGGTTCAAACCTAGCCCTCACACTTACAAACTGTGCTGTGCTCCCTGACTGACCTCTCTGAGCCTTTTTTTTGTCCATAAAATAGGAGTATCAACCTCATACCTCACAAGACTGCTTTGAGTGTTAAAGGGGAAAAAAAAAAAAGCATAAGGGCAGTATTAAATAAAAGCTAAGTACTACTACCACTATTAACCTCCCCCACCCCATCCAGTGCCACAGGAGTTTTACCTACGGCCACATGGATCAAGGATATAAAGCCCAATTTTCTCTATGTTAAGAAGGATTCTTTTGGGTAGTGAAAATACTTGGCGGGGGTGAGGGGAGCAATAGAATTAAAAAGAACTGGCTTTAATATAAGATATATTAAACTTCAGAGATATCATCATGGAACTCAGACAATCATTCTAATTTTCTTCTACTGGGGATAATGTATTCAGCAAGAGGTCTAAATTATTCACAGCAAGCCAGGAACTCTAACAAGAGCCCAACCCTCCAGCAATCCCAGGTATAGGTACATTGCCTGCTGCCAGTACAAGTCCCTGTTCGGCAATCTTGCATCGTCCTAAAGCTTGGGCCTGATCTTGTCACAACCCTGTTTAATAGCCTTCCAAGGCTCTTAAGAGAAATCTACACAAAGGGCCTAACCTAAGTTCAACACTCACCACTCTATAGGATCTGGCCCACCAACCCTTCCTTCTACCTTCATCTTTGTCACACCTCCCCACACACCCAAGCTGATTTCCAGCCACAACTAAATGCTAGCTGTTACCTCTGACTCTAAACAGACAAAAAAGGCAGATTTAAGCCACAGTGCCCTGCCCAGGCAATTCCTCTACTAGGAAAGCTCTTCTTTCCCCCATGTACCCTATACCCCACCTCCCAGCAAAGTGAGTTATTCCTGTTTTTGTCCTGTATGCAAAAAAAGCTCTGATAGGTCACTCTACGCATCAGACAGTGCCCTCTCCCTAGCTCTGCTGTTAGCTCCTAGAGGGAGGGAAAATAATCAACATGCATAATGTACCTACTCTAGGCCAGGCCCCATGCTGATTGTTTTCTATCCACTAACCCAGGAAGAAAATTCTCTGCTCACTATTACCAGCCAGCCCAGGAAGTAGTACACAGCTTCATCCATTCAAACTTAACGAATGCCTACCACACACTTGGCTCTGGCCCAAACCCTGAGAATACACTGGTAAATAAGACACAAATGATTCCTACTCTGGTCTCGTAGAAGGACAAAGATAATCAACCAGCAAACACATAGAGTATCAGATAATGAAAAGGGCTGTACAGAAGTAAAACAGGGACATGAGAAAGTACATGGGGGAGAGAGCTGAGGATACTTTAGCTAGACAGCTCAGAGGAGCCCTCTTTGAAGGAACACTCAAGCTGAGATACAAATGAGGAGCCAGACGTATCAAAAAGAGGGAACAGTAGATGCAAAGACTAGCCCATTCAATAAGCAGAAATGAGGCCAGTGACACTGAAGGTCAGGAGCAAGGGAGGAGGCTCAGAGGAAGACAGAGGCCAGACCATGGGTTCTGCAGCCCACAAAGAGAGTGGATTTTTTTTTTAAGATTTTATTTATTTATTCATGAGACAGAGAGACAGAGAGAGAGAGACAGAGAGAGAGACAGAGACAGACAGACAGACAGACACACAGACACACAGGCAGAGACAGAAGCAGGCTCCATGCAGGGAGCCTGACATGGGACTCAATCCCAGGTCTGCAGGATCACACCCTGGGCTGAAGGCGGCGCTAAGCCGCTGAGCCACCCGGGCTGCCCAAAGAGGCTGGATTTTACTCTAAGCACAAAGAGAAGCCACTGGAAAGTGTTGAGGCTGAGGGCCAACGTGACCCAACGAATCATGACCTGACGAATCCTGTAAAAGGAGTTCACTGCCTACTGTGTGGGAATGGAGTAGCAGGGAGAGGAGAGCTAGCCATCAGGAGGGAAGAAGGTCCAGCACTGTAGGAGACCAGCAGAGGCAGGGATTTGGCCTCTGGAGCAATCTCAAGAAGGCAAAGATAGCTAGAGATTTATGACTCATGAGGGTAATTAAAGATATTAACCAGATCCAGGTTAGGGGCAGCAGAGTTTGGCAGATACCACCTCAGGGTACTTTACTTTCCAAGCTTCAGCTTCTTTTTCTGAAAAATAGGGCTCACACTCCTGCCACTAGGGGTTGTTGCACAGATGCAAGTTCTTAGCAACTGGTGTGGGCCAGAGCAGGTACTCAAATGTGAGTGCCCTTCCCTCATCGTTCCTCATTTTTCTGAAAAGGGTGGGAATCTGATCTACGCAGGGAAGGAGAGTGGCAGCCCTTAGTCTCACCATTCCACTGTGTTCAGGTCACATTTTAATGCCTGTTAGAAAGTAAGGAAAGTCTTCTCACTCAGGAGGTGAGAAAAGTAAGCAAAACCACAATGTATGTACAAGAAGAGAAAAAACTCCTCTTGTCTTCTAGAGTTTTACAGTCTAAACTAAGGACTTGCCAAATTCTTGGAGGCATTATATTTGGTTAGATAGAATAAGGCTCGTGCCTGATATATTTTCTCCTACAAAGAGTGTCTCTGTAGATGGACAGGTTAGAAGGGGGCCAGGGGTAGTATAAAGTGACTCAGGGAACATGGGAAAGAGCTCTAGCTTTGGGATCAGAGGGACCTGGGCTGTGCTACTTACCAGCAGCCTCCCTACATCCCAATTGCTTCAACTATTAAATAGTAACCACCATGTTCCTTGTAGGGTCTGCCTGGGATGTGGCAAGCATGTGAGAAAAGCAAAGTCAATGAAGAGCTGTGTGGTCACTATCTGCCAGTGTGTGTAAGGTCCAAAATTAGGTTCAAAGGTCATACAGTTGGTAAAGGAAAAACCTAGACCTCAAGCCCAGTTCTGACTCCAAAAGCATATCCTTTGTTACTTACCTACATTATTTACTAAAAAAACAAAACACCTAAAAGTGCCTTCTTGTTTTACTTTAACCTATTGCTTCCATCTCCAACCTAGACTGGCTCAGAGTACATGTCTTAAATGTACTTGGATGTGACTAAACAGAATTCAGTTAAGGGAAGGGTTAGGGACAGGAAAGGGGCAGAGAGGATCACATGCCCCTTAACGTTCATCTGATGACTGAAACACGACTTGAGTGGAGGACTTTAGGCAGTGTGACCTTGAACAGGTCTCTTCTCTTTGAGCCTCTACTTCTACTGTAAAATGGGGAAATGACCTCAGACTGCCTGCAGCATGGAACAGCTAGGAGGTAACGAAGGTAAAAGTACTTAACACACTCATCACTACAGCTGGGACCTAGTATGCCCAGTGACCAATGAAGCCATCCGCCACCAAGCCAATAAAACCATCTGCCCAATATATATTCCTATAATGTGCTTGTAAGTGTACAGAATTATCATATAATTGGAAGGAAAGAGAAGGCGATGGAAAACAGGGAAGTAACCAAATACTTGGGTCAGCAGTGAAGAGACTTTTTTTTAGCTATACACCCTTTTGTGTGAGGTGCTTCTCTTAGTTATCATTTTCCTCTGAAAACAGAGCAAGTTTTAAAGCTCTGTCCATAGATTTAACTGTGGTAAAATGCATCCAGAAAAGTAATCCATAAAGGTGTAATAGTGGCTTCCTCTGAAGAAACAGGAGTGGCAATTAGGGGACGTTAGCCTAATTTGGAACATTCCATTTCTTCACAAGCAGAATGTACTCACGTATTACCTGTATGATTAAAAATTAATTAAATGGTTTATCTTTGGAGGGCATTTTGGCTGTACCCATCATGACTGAAAATCCATGTGCTCTTTGCCCCACGCCAGTTTAGTTCTAGGAGCTTACCCTACATATATATTAGCACCCCCACCAGACTTGTTCTAGAAAATTCACTGAAGCATCCTTAGCAAAAACTGCAAGCAACATAAATGTCCATCATTAAGAGTTAATTAAGAAGGGCACCTGGGTGGCTCGGCGATTGAGCATCTGCCTCTGGCTCAGGTTGTGATCCTGGGGTTCTGAGATTGCAAGGAGCCTGCTTCTCCCTGTGCCTATGTCTCATGAATAAATAACTAAAATTTTTTTTTTTTTTAAGTAAGTTAAGAAAACGTTGGTACAGCTGTACCATGGAGTTCTACATGACTTAAAGATAATACGGCCTTTGGGAGGCCTGGGTGGCTCAGTCCGAAGACTCTTGATTTCTGCTCAGCTCAGGGTCTCAGGTCCTGAGGTGGAGCCCCCAGGGCTCTGCGCTGGGCGTGGAGCCTGCTTAGGACTCCCTCTCCCTCTGTCCCTGCAACCCCTCTCACCTTCTCTAAATAACTGGAATGTGTGTAGGGATATGGAGCCCTGGTGGCGACTACCACAGTGTATAGGGTGCACGTTCCCATGTCATGAAGACGCGGAAGGGGGTTTACATACACGCGAGTGTGCTTGTCTTCACGTGGGGTTTTTCTGACATGACACAAGGAACTGGGAGCAGCTGGTGACTCTGGAAACGGGAACCAGGAGACCAAAGAAAGGATGAGTGAGACTTATGTTTTTTGGCACTTTTTACACATGCCCTTTAGGTAGTCTTTGAGTTTTCTTTCTCGTCCGTGTATCTCAACCTCACCTTGGAAACGAAAACAACAAACAACTTTACGGCAGCGCCTTCCGCGCGGTTGCGCCGGTGGCCAGCGCTCCGCTCGCGGGCCGCGCCTCCGACCCGGGGAGGGCCCGGAGCCCCGGGCCCCCGCCGCCCCTCCGACCCGGGACCTCACGGCAGGGCGGGGGCCGTCCCCGGGTCGGAGGGGCGGCCGCCCCCCGCCCGCGAGCCCGAGCCCGGCTCCCGCCCCGGCCCGCTCACCGCCAATGATGGTCCGGATGAGGGAGGCGTGCCCGGGGCAGTCGACCAGCGTGACCTGCAGCTGCGGCTCGCCGGGCTCGGGCTCGGGCTCGGCCCCGGACGCCGCCGGGGGCGCGGGCAGCGCCGGCCGCAGGCGCGCGGGCAGCGGCACCGAGAAGCACGAGAAGCCCAGGTCGAGCGTGATGCCGCGCTCGCGGCTCTGCGGCTGCTTGTCGAAGGCGGCGGTGGAGGCCGTGGTGCTCAGCGCCCGCGCCAGAGCCGTCTTGCCGCTGTCGATGTGGCCCAGCACGCCCACGTTCACGTTCACCCGCCGGCCAGCCATGCCGCCGCCGCCGCCGCCGCCGCCCTCCCCTCCCGCCGCCGCCGCCGCCGCGGTCCGGCGGGTTAAGCCGCCCCCCCCGCAACCCGCGCGCCCGGCACGCGCGTTCCGGCGCCGAAGCTTCCGCCCTCTGGGCGCCCGCGGGCGCTGCGGTTCACCGCGCCGGAGGAGGGTCCCCGAGGTCGGGACTGGACCAAGGTCGCTGTGCAGGGCGGTGCTCTCACGTGGCTCCTGCCACCCGGTGCCTCGAGGAGACGGGGGGTGGGGGGGAGATCCATGCAACGAGCTCGTGTCATGTGCCCCCTGGGTACCAGGCACGGCTTATTCCCCGCCCTTATACTGTCCTGGGCTGGGGTGCGGGTCAGTTAATGAGCAGGTGAACGAATGTGTGAACCAGACCATTTCAGAGAGGGAGGGACCTTGCAGGAAAAATAAAAGCGGAGATTAAAAGGCCTAGAGTGCGTTTGGGCTCCCTGCCCAGCGGGGAGTCTGCTTCTCCCTCTCTCTCTCTGCCCTTCTCCCCAGGAAACAAAATCTTTAAAAATAAAAGGGCTAGAGCACCGGAGAAGGGAGGACAGCTAGTTTACAAGGAGTGGTCAGGTAAGGCCTCGCCTCGGCCAGTTGCTGATTGGGCTGAGGCTGGAATGTGGAGCAGGGGCCAGCTGGGAAAGACTGTTGGAGAAGGCCCGGAAAGATGTCACCTCTGACTCGGAATTCTCGCCCTTCGAGTTTGTAGCCAGGCCTCAGGAGGGGCAGCAGAGCTCCAGATTGTATGTAGAAGGTTGTGTGTATTGTAGCGGAGAGAGAGTACATACGGCACGTGACTGGGAGATTCTTGAAGCATCTGGAGCCACTGAAAAGGTTGTCAACCATAGCCAACAACCAGGAGTCCCAAACAGCCGTCCTCACTGGCTGGGCAGATGACTCAAGGAGAGAGATTGGCCCGGCTGAAGATGCCTGCCGGTGTGGACACTGGAGCCCTGAAGAGCATCCTGCGAGGAGGAAGCCACTGCTCAGTTCCCAACAATTGATACCGGGCAGGAACGCTAGCCCAAAATTGCCCATCTATCCATTTTTCAAGAGAACAGAGTGTTTCTATATGAAATTTCTTTAAAAAAAAAAAAGACTTTATTTATTTGACGGAGAGATAGAGTTAGAGAACGCAAGTTGAGGGAGGAGCAGAGAGAGAGAGAGAAGCTTCCCACGGAGCAGGGAGCTCCAAAGCGGGGCTAGATACCATGACCCTGGGACCATGACCTGAGCTGAAGGCAGATGCTTCACTGACTGAGCCACCTAGGCATCCCTTATATGAAATTTCTGTATGAAATCCTGTACATGTCAGCAACCAGTTTAGCATTTAATTTATTTTTTTTAATTTTTTTTTATTTATTTATGTATGATAGTCACAGAGAGAGAGAGAGGCAGAGACACAGGCAGAGGGAGAAGCAGGCTCCATGCACCAGGAGCCCGATGTGGGATTCGATCCTGGGTCTCCAGTATCGCGCCCTGGGCCAAAGGCAGGTGCTAAACGGCTGCGCCACCCAGGGATCCCTTTAGCATTTAATTTAAACACTGAATTAGCCAAGGACAAAATCCACTCAATTCTGCCTGGCAGCCAGTTTGCTGTCTATGATGAGCCAGGCCATGTTCTGATGTGGTCACACGCGGCAGTGACTGTTCCCTGACTCCTCCTGTGGTCCAGGCTCTGCACTAGCAACAGAGTCTCCGAGATAATCAGGTAATGGTTTTTTCAGCCCCTCTTGCAGCACAGGGAAGAGGAGAGAGGAGGACACATGTTGGGATAGCTAACACCAAGCAACTGCCGCTCGAGAAGACCCATGTGCAACATAGGATGAAGACTTAGGTAAGGGGTTTAGAGAAGGGCCAGATAGGACACTTCTGCTTTGTTGGGCACATGGCACTCACCTGTGGAAAAGTTACTGCTAGGTGTTTGCGCACAAAATACCCATACAGAAGAAAAGAAGTTGGGGCACCTGGGTGGCTCAGTCAGTTGGGCATCTGCCTTCAGCTCAGGTCATGATCTCCCGGTCCTGGGTTAGAGCCCCACATTGGGCTTCCTGCTTAATGGGGAATCTGCTTCTTCCCCTGCCTCTGCCTTTTGCCCTGCTCATGCTTGCTCTCTTTCTCTCTCTCTCTCTCTGTGTCTCAAATGAATTAATAAAATCTTTGAAAAAGAGAGCGAGAGAGAGAGAGAGAAAAGACGCTGCATGGGACGGGATGCCTGGGTGGCTCAGCAGTTGAGCATCTGCCTTCAGCCCAGGACGTGATCCCAGAGTCCCAGGATCAAGTCCTACATTGGGCTCCCTGCATGGAGCCTGCTTCTCCCTCTGTCTATGTCTCTGCCTCTCTCTCTGTGCCTCTCATGAATAAATAAATAAAATCTTTAAAAAAAAAAAAAGCTGCATGGTAAGCTTCCTCTGAAAATGTCTTTCCAAGTATGATTCTAGTCTGAACTATGGGTCTTGTCTGAACATGTGGCCTTCTAAAATGTCACAGGCAAAAGCTCTGGAGAGTCAGCTATAGGCTGTGATATTGTGATTTATAGTAAGAAATATTTATTTGGCCTTCCTCCTGCTCCAGGCACAGAGCTCCAAAAACCCTTGGAATTTCCTGTGATGACAGTGAGAAAGGTGTCTTGGGGGCTGGCTGCCACGGGAGTCAACCAAGTGATTGGAGTTGCAACTCTCAGTGCCAGCCCCTGACCTCTAGAGGGGAGAAGAGAGGAGCTAGAGATTGAATCAATCACCAATGGCCAAAGATTGATTCAATGATGCTTGTGTCATGTAGCCTCCCTGAAAACTCAGGACAGAGTTCAGAGAACTCCCACATTCAAGGAAAGTGGCCAGCTCAGATAAGGCATGGAAGCTCCATGTCCCTTCCCACATACCTTGACCCATGCCTCTCTCTTCCATTTTGCTGTTCCTGAGTTACATCCTTTTGTAGTAAACTTGTAATCCAGTACGTTGTTTCTCTGAGTTCTGTGAGCTGCTATAGCAAATTCATTGAACCTGAGGAGTGGGTCATTGGAACTTCCAGTGTACAGCTAGCTGGTCCTCAGAAGCACAGGTGACAACCTGGACTTGCATTTGGCTTCTGTAGGAGTTGAGGGCAGTCTCATGTTAAGGATTGAACCCTTAACATGTAGAAGCTGAGGCTATCTCCAGGTAAATAGTGACAGAATTGAGTTGAATTGTAGGACACTGTGGGGGAGGAAGAACTTTTCCCTTTCTCCTTCCTAGGTTCTGTGCCTGACCTAATAATTAAATTGACATAAGACAGAGTCACAGCCTAACTAAGCAAATTTAGTTTTGTACATATGAGAATGCATAAAAATATGAGATACAAAGAAGCAACCAAAGCAGGCAGGTTTTTTTTGTTTTGTTTTGTTTTTTGTTTTTTTTTTGTTTGTTTGTTTGTTTTTTACCTTTTAGATAAAGAAATAATAAATCTGTGAAGAATTGACAAGAGAAATAAGTTTGGGCTTGGAGTAGCAAATTAGTGAATAAGTAAGCAAGGTTTATTTATACAGAATTCTGGGCCTGAATTCCCTATCTGGTGATAAGGCTGTTTTCTACCCAGGTACCCTTCACATGGAAAATTTATTTCCTGCTTTCAAGGAGATAAAAGAGGGTCACAATGTCCTTATTGCACTGGCTGTTTCTTAGGTAACTTTAATTCGAAATAATCCATATGCCAAAGTGACATGTTTGGGGGCAACCTGCCCTGAACCCCAACAACACTGTTAAAAGCAAGACAACTGGATCAAAATGGAGTCACTTAGGCAAAGCCCTATGTCAACAAACTGAGAATTAACTTAATTACAATTCTGGCTCTCCCAGAAATGGAATCTTCAACCAGTCAATCAGGAATCACCTGATCAGCACTAATAAGGTAATCTGCTTGACAGATTCTTATCCTTTAAAGGAAAGTAATCTTGCCATAACCAATCCACTTTTTTGCCTAGTATCACTTCCTCGTTCCTGTTCCCTTCTGCCAAATATGTCTTTCATACAGCTCCTCAGTACTTTTTTCTTTCTGTCTGCTAGATCGGATGCTGCTTGCTTCTGATCAATTTTTGCTCAAACTCTTAAAATTGCTAATACACTTCGGTTTGTCTTTTAGCAACACCCACCTGGTGTTAGACAATTGCTTGGCGGAATGGGAAAACCCATGCACTGGAATTGGGGCCAGAAATGTAAAGGCGTGGGTGCCTGGGTGGCATAGGTGGTTAAGCATCTGACTCTTGGTTTGATCCCAGAGAAAGGATCTGGCAATGCTGAGATTTGTGTTCAATGTTCAGGACCCATTCCTCAAGAGAGATTCTTTGAAAGTATTTCAGTTCCCAGCCCCTTGTTCTCTTGGGCACCAGGGAATGTGGTCTTTGTGAAAAGGTACGTTATAGTATTTCTTTACTATATTGTTTACAGCAGTAAAATATTATGCATAACTGAAATATCCTTAAAATAGATGCTATGGTAAGTTCGCAATTACATCAAAATAACAAGTTACCAAGAAACAATAATTTGAAGGAAAGAGAGTGTGTGGTGGTCTAGATGAAATAAAACTGGCCATGAGTTGATCACTGTTGAAG
This sequence comes from Vulpes lagopus, assembly GCF_018345385.1. Classification (NCBI taxonomy): domain Eukaryota; kingdom Metazoa; phylum Chordata; class Mammalia; order Carnivora; family Canidae; genus Vulpes; species Vulpes lagopus. Next base: position 56,107,999 of record NC_054830.1, read on the forward strand.
TTGGGTAATGGGTCAGGGTGGGGAGAGGGTCCATTATATTTTTCTACTTTATTTTTTAAAAAATATTTATTTATTTTAGAAAGAGAGTGCACACAAGCAGGGGGAGAGGAAGGAGAGGAGAATCTCAAGCAGACTCTGATTCCCTGCTGAACAGGGCAGAGCCTGATGTGGGGCTCGATCTCACCACCCCGAGATCAGGACCCAAGCAGAAATCCAGAGTTGCCCACTTAACTGACAGAGCCATCCAGGTGCTCTTCTATCTACTTTCTGTATATGTTTGAAATTTTCCATAGTAAAAAAAAAAATTTTTTTTTTAAGATTTTATTTATTTATTCATGAGAGACACACAGAGAGAGAAGCAGAGACACAGGTAGAGGGAGAAGCAGGCTCCATGCAGGGAGCCTGACATGGGACTTGATCCTGGGTCTCCAGGATCAGGCCCTGGGCTGAAGGCGGCACTAAACCGCTGAGCCACCCGGCTACCCCACAGTAAAAAATTTAAATGGGGGGGGGGGCCGCAGGGAAGAGATATGGTATCTCCATAGAGTAGAATATTATACAGCCCTCAAAAAGAACAAAGACAATGTTTGTACACCACTTGGGAACAACTTCTAAGATATGTTGGTAATTTTTAAAAAGCAAGGCACACTCCCATATGTGTAACATGTTTACATGTATGAGAAAAGCACTCCCTCTCTATATTTGCTTGAACAGTGTGGAATAGCCCTACAAGGGTTACTCACAAGTGTGTCCCAGAAGATGGACCCAGGAAGGCCCCATAGTCCTCTTATTTCCTCTCTCTACACTCACTTCCTGGTGATCTCCCTTGAGTCATGGCTTTAGGAGCCATCAGCTCTCAAATGAACATTTCCTAACTGCAGCTTATATATGCAACTTGAATGCCTACCAGGTACCTCAAACTGAATGTAGGGAATGGAATGTCTTATCCTCCCCTCTCCTACCCCACCAGCAGCCCTATCTCAGTTAATGAGAACTACATCCTCCCAGTTGCTTGGGCAGCAAACCGCAGCTCAACCCATGAGTCCTCCCTCCCTTTCATACTCTCCGTCCAATTCATGAAAACATCCCAAAGTTTTGTGACTAGATTCCAACCACCTGTTAGCATTTGCCTAAAGCCATCATCTCTTACCTGGATTACTGCGACAGGAAAATCACTCTTTTTTGGCATATGGCCGTATCAGCTTCAGCAAATGCACAGTCATGTAACCAACACTACAATCTAAATACAGAACGGTTCCACTGCCCTCCAAGAAACCCCTTTGTGCTGCCCCTTTGTGATCAAACCCTCCCATAATTTCAAACCCTGGAAGCCACTGATCTGTGCTCCTATCACTACAAGACTTACTTTCCCCAGAACATTATATAAATAGAAGCAGACTGTGGATAGTCTCTAAGCCTAGCTTCTTTCATTTAGTACAATGCATTTGAAATTCATCCATGTTTTTGCATGTAACCACATTGTGAGTTCCTTTTTATTTTTTTTATTTTTTTATTTTTTTTTATTTTATTTTTTTTTTGAGTTCCTTTTTATTACTGTGTAATATTCCCCTGAGTAGACGGACCATGATTTGTTTGCCCATTCATCTGCTGAAGGACAGGAAGCATTTAACTAGAAATGCATTGATACTTTTGACTTTTAAATTATTTCAAAGTATTAATAAATAAGTAAATATGTTTTTAAATGTAAAATAAGGGCACTGGGTGGCTCAGTGGTTGGGCATCTGCCTTTGTTTTTTTTGTTGTTGTTGTTTTGTGTGTGTGTGTGTGTGTGTGTGCATCTGCCTTTGGCTCAGGTCATGATCCCCAGGTCCCAGGATCAAGTTTCGCAAGGGGCTCCCCATGGGGAGCCTGCTTCTCCCTCTGCCTATGTCTCTGCCTCTCTCTCTCTCTCTCTCTGTGTCTCTCATGAATAAATAAATGAAATATTTAAAAATAAATAAATAAATGTAAAATAATGTTCTAAAGGTACCAGTGGGACTAAGATCCTTTTGTTTTTAGTCCTCAGTGGGAAAGTCATAAATACTTTCTTGCTGTTGCCTGTGGATAGACTTCTCACCCTACCCCATGCCCACCACTTGCTGCTCTGGCCATCATGAACCTGTGCAATCCTGCAAATGGATCCACTTTGCCCTACACTCACCCACCAGCTATGCCCTTTGCAGGGCACACTTTCTGGAAACTTCCTCCATATCATGTCCGGCACTAGTCACAGCTTTAGAAAGTAAATGACAGAAACCCTCCATGAGATTTTGGTTCCGCGTTCCCTGCACACCCTTCACAGAGTTTTTAAAGAATATTTGACTCTGGGTTGGGTAGCAGAATGGATCCCAGTCAATTCAGGCCTCCTTTTATTCCCTTCAGAAATGCCTGGTGAAGCCACAGAAACCATCCCTGCTACACAGCAGGAGTTGCCACAGCCTCAGGCTGAGACAAGGTCTGGAACAGAATCTGACAGTGATGAATCAGAACCAGAGCTTGAGGAACAGGATTCCACACAAGCAACCACACAACAAGCCCAGCTGGCAGCAGTAGCTGAAATCAATGAAGAACCAGTCAGTAGAGCAAAACAGAGCCGGAGTGAAAAGAAGGCACGAAAGGCTATGTCCAAACTGGGTCTTTGACAGGTTACAGGGGTTACAAGAGTCACTATCCAGAAATCTAAGAATACCCTGTTTGTCATCACAAAACCAGATGTCTACAAGAGCCCAGCTTCAGATACCTACATAGTTTTTGGGGAAGCCAAGATTGAGGACTTATCTCAACAAGCACAACTAGCAACTGCTGAGAAATTCAAAGTTCGAGGTGAAGCTGTCTCAAACATTCAAGAAAACACACAGACTCCAACTGTACAAGAGGAGAGTGAAGAAAAAGAGGTGTAGAGGTTAAGGACACAGAATTGGTCATGTCACAAGCAAATGTGTCAAAAGCAAAGGCAGACTGAGCCCTGGAAAACAACAGTAATGATATTGTAAATGCTATTATGGAATTAACAATGTAACCATATGAAAATGAGGACTTTTTTTGGTGTTTCAAAAGAATAACTGCAGCTTGGTTTGAAATTTGTACTGTTTCTATCATTAATAAAGTTATGGCTTCTTGTTGGATGAAAAAGAAAAAAAAAAGAAAGAAACCCTCCATGAAACTGACTGAAGAAAAAAAAAAAAGAAATTCACTGGCTTATGGTATAGTTAAAAGCACAGTCTATGGCAGCCCTGATGGCTCAGAGCGTTTAACGCCACCTTCAGCCCAGGGCGTGATCCTGGGATCCCAGGATCGAGTCCCAGGTTGGGCTCCCTGCATGGAGCTGCTTTTCCCCCCTGCCTGTGTCTCTGCCTCTCTCACTCTGTGTCTCTCATGAATAAATAAGATCTTTAAAAAAAAAAAAAAAAAAAAGCACAGGCTCTTGTGGCTGTCTGCTTGTGCTTGTATCCTACCTCCGCCATCTGAAAGCTGTGTGTCTTGGGCAAGTTACAAAACCTCTTCATGCCTCTGTTCTTTCATTTGTGAAGGAAGGGGACACAATAGTTCCTAACTCATGGGGTTGCAAGAATTATTTGTTTTTGTTTGTTTTTGTATTTTTGTTTGTTTTTATTTATTATTATTTTGTTTGTATTTGTATTGTTTTATATTTGTTTTTGTTTGTATTTGGCATCTAGGACAAGGCTGGGTGTATAGTAAGTGCTGTATTAGTGTTTGTTAGGTTAGACAAATAAATGTGCCTAAAAGATCAAGAGGAAGCGCCCCTTTTCATGTTGGCTTCATCCAGGGGCTCAGATGATGACATAAAGCCACCGGCTTTGTTCCTCTCCCCTCTGGGTTGCTTCTACTTCCAAGCAGGCTCTCTCCTCATGGTGACAAAACAGCTGCCAGCACCTCCAAGCTTACGATCTCAGCAACTCCACATCCCCACACCAAGTCACCTTGTCTGATGAAGTCATGCATCAAGCAGAGATAGAAAATGCTCTGTCTCTCCAGGTGTAAGTTATTCGCTCACTCCAAGGGCCAGGAGGGAAGTGCGGGTGCTGTTGCCATCAAAATACAGATAACATTATGCCTCAACCTTGTGAATTTTGTCTCTAACCTGACATCTATCCCACTGAGTTGAGTTTGCTTTAGGCCAGGCTGGTGCTCCAAAGCTCCTCTCCCAATCTTAGTAGGCTGAGGACCCCTTACACATCTTTGATTGTCCAGGGCCTGACCCAGGCAAATGCTCCATAACTGTTTCTGGAGTGGACTCACCCCCAAATCTCTAGCCCACAAATACATCCTTCTCTGCTGCAGACTGCTGATCTCATACAGTTCCACAGGCTGGGCGCAGTCCTTGGGAAATGAGTGACAAGAAACAGCCTGCAGAATTGTGATTATTTGGGATTTGTTCTTAATGTTAATGCAATCCTGGTTCCTTTCTGTTTCTTTAATGCCATTTTGTACTAAGGTAGTTCAAAGTTCTTTACAAGCAGCTAGTAATTAATTCAACTTCATTAAGGCCAATTAATCCAGGATTAATTATAAATTTGCCCAGAGGAAGTTATTATACTTTGCTCTTTGATTTAGGTTTTGGCTTCTGAAGATTCTTTTAGGAGTGAAATGGAAATTTCCATTTTCTCTGAGTGTAACTACCTTGCCGGTGATTGTGTTAACCATGTACCTTCCTCAATATGTCTCATACTAACCTCAGATGAGGCTGTCACTCAGGCCACCAGCTGTGCTACATGGCATTCCCAGCACTAAACAGATCTGCTAATGCCATAGTAGCCACAGGGTGAAGAAGAGGGTGTTTTGGCAAGAACTGGTCCCACATAGTATCAAATCATAGCCCTACCTTGTGTTGGCTATGTGACTCACCATGTCTTCTGCCTGCATATGGACATAATCATGTTTTACAAGATCCTTATAGTCTATATTGGTCAGCATCCACTTCCTTTTTCTGAAAGGCTGCTTGATTCTCCTTGGAGGCATCACACTGCCTCTCATCCAGGTCACTATGGGGACTGACTCCCCTCTAGTTCCATAGTGAGCCTGAGACTCAGGTCCAGTCCACCAGCCACAGCAACTGTTTGGGTAGTGAGCGTGTGATCCAGTAAGCACAATTGAAGGAGACCCTGAAATGTTTCCAGGGAAAACAATACAAAAGTGTGCTCTCTGACACTATAGAAATCACTCTGGGCTGATGGGATCCTGGGAGGGGAGCCTGGTCATGACAGAATAATGAGCTTCCAAAGATGCCCCCTCCTGGAATCTGTGAGTGTGTTACCCCACATGGTAAAAAGGGACTTTGTGGGTATGGTTGAGTTAAGGATCCTGAGATGGCGAGGTTATCCTGGATTGTCCTGTGGGCCTGATGAAATCACAAGCGTCCTTATCTAAGGAGGCAGGAGGGTCAGAATCAGAAAGATGACCTCAGGCAGAAGGCTCCACTGACCATAACTGTCTTTGAATATGGAAGATGGACTTGAGGCCCAGGAATGTGGGCAGCCTATAGAAGCTGGAAAAGGCAGGGCTGTGGATTCTCCCCTAGATCCTCCAGAAAGGAATGAAGTCCTGCCAACACCTTGATTTTAGCCCACTGAGACCCATTTTGGGCACTGACCTCCAGAACTGTAAAAGAATAAATGTTGCTTTAAGCCACAAAGTTTGTGCCAATTCATTACCACAGCAATAGGAAATGAATGGGAGCATTTAATTGAAGTACTGAGTCTATTTTCAAATGTATTACCTAAATGAATATGCCCTAATTCCCTCCCACCTGATCAGAGGTATAGGGGGCTTTTGCCAGGCCTGCTCTACGTCTTAGACCCGAGGATCACTAAGACTTACACTATAAACAACCGCAGTGCCTGTCTTCTGGTCAGACTTACTGCCTCCATCCAGGCTACCCTGACCTCTGACCGCGCTGCCACACCACATCAGTAGGACAGAACCCTTGGAGCCCTCAGGAGCTGCAGGCTCTGGCTGCTTTCCTAGGCTGACACCAGGACTCAGCAGATGCCACCATATTTCCCTGCTGCAGTGGGACATGCCTGCTGAAATGGAAATATTGTTTCCCAGCAGAGGAGGTTATGGTAGGAGACATAGGACTAGCCCTTGCTAGCCTGACCCTGATGTTTATCTCTGCTCTCCACAGCAGTTCTGTGGGTTCCCTGGGGTACTGTTTCAGCTGAAAAAAGCATGATAAAATGACTCACTAAGGCGAGGACACACACAGAAAGAAGGCAAATATTAAGGGGAGGAGAAAGTCCATGTCTTCATATTCCAAGGCTCTGATACCACTTCCTGTGCCCTTTCTGATGCTGGAGCCCCTTGTGAAAGTTCTCATTTAATATTCTTAGTAATCCTGCACGTGAGTGTTGTTACTGCTGTTTCACAGGACAGGGAAATGGACCTGAAGACAGACCTTGCTCAGAAAACATCAGCATTTGAATCTAGGCCATCTGTGCTGGAGTAGGAGGCTTCCATGCTGCCAGGAACTCGGGACCCTTCTGTTCCCGGACAGCTGATCCATGTTCTGTTAATTTCCTTCAGCCCCAATGATGAGAAGCATCTTCATAGATTATGTCCCATTCAAGTACCACCTACCACGAATATGTTTCTTTAAGGTAACCGGCTTTTCAACTTAAATAAAAGTATTTTCCTATGCATAGGAAAACCATCACCTGCAATAAATAGGCCTCAAAAACCTTGGTTTCAGAGTCCTTAGGGAGATTAGCAAGTGCCAGGAAGGCGTTAAAGTGACACCCTGCCCCCTAAGACTTTATTGAAAGAGAATTAGAAAGACAATAATACTCTTACTATAAAAATCAATATTATTGGGATCCCTGGGTGGCGCAGCGGTTTGGCGCCTGCCTTTGGCCCAGGGCGCGATCCTGGAGACCCGGGATCGAATCCCACGTCGGGCTCCCGGTGCATGGAGCCTGCTTCTCCCTCTGCCTGTGTCTCTGCCTCTCTCTCTCTCTCACTGTGTGCCTATCATAAATAAATAAAATTAAAAAAAAAAAATCAATATTATTTAATTTTATGTCTTTGTACCACCTTTAAGTTGCTAGCAAAATTATTTCTGCTCTGTCCACAGAAATCAGCCTGGGGCTGAAATAACAAGCATGCCAAATATGTTGCCAATAATCGGAGAGGTGTATAATTCCAAATGCTGGTGAGGATGTGGAAACGCAAGATCAGTTAGTAAGCCAATCAGTTTTTAAAAAGTGATTCCTTCACCTGGGTATTTCTTTGACTTATTTGATTTTGATTGGCTGGGATCTTGGGACCATGGCTCTGAACTGCACTCCACACATTGGGAATTGTACTGTTTATAATAAGCATGATAGTCTCCTTGGTGTGCCATATTCTCTCAAAAGTGTTAAGTACACATGCCCAGCCACTGGGACCAAGCAAATGAATCTCCCTACGACTAGAATTTCAGAAAAGGGACAGAGAGAACAACTGACTTAAAGACATTTTAACCTTAACCTGACATTTTGCCCTGTGAATACCATACAGATTCAGCAAAAAAAAAACAGGATTCTAGAGCAGTAGCTGGGAGTAGGGCTAATGCTTTCCTTTCTTTTCTTTCTTTCTTTCTTTCTTTCTTTCTTTCTTTCTTTCTCTTTCTTTTTTCTTTTTTAAGATTTCATTTATGTATTTGAGAAAGAGAGAGAGAGAGAGAGAGAGAGGGAGAGAGCAGCAGAGGCAAACTCCCCACTGAACAAGGAGCCAATGCACAGGGCTCGATCCCAGGACCCTGAGATCATGACCTGAGCTGATGACAGATGCTTAGTCCACTGAGCCACCCAGGTGCCCCTACATTGTGATTACATCCTTTGGTTATGCTGAGCATCTGATCAAAAAGGGGGGAATTGTTAAAAACATAACAATAAGACCCTAGTGGACTCACTTATGCTAAGCCCCACATCACCAAACCAAGCCTTTTTTTTTTTTTTTTTTAAGATTTTATTTATTTATTCATGAGAGACACAGAGAGAGAGGCAGAGACACAGGCAGAGGGAGAAGCAGGCTCCCTGTGGGGAGCCCGATGTGGGACTCGATCCCAGGATCCTGGGATCATGACCTAAGCCAAAGGCAGACACTCAACCACTGAGCCACCCAGGCATCCCCACCAAACCAAGACTTAATTAATGTTGGTTCTTCAAGAAATAGGATCTTAAATCTGTTATCAGGAATCACCTGATTGGCAGTGCTAGGTAATCTGCCTGATAGACCCTGCATCCCCTAAATAAAGTAACTTTGCGATAACCAACCCAATTCTTTTGGTCTACTGGAACTTACTTATTCCTGCTCTCTTCTATCTATAAAAGTCTTTCATTTTGTGAGGCTCCTCGCCTATCCTTTCTGCTAATTGGATGCTGCCCAATTCATGAATTGTTGAAACCAGCCAAAACATCTTTAAAATTTATTCAGTTAAATTTTACTTTTTTTTAACATTGCAAAGATATCAAAGGATATGATATCCTCCATACTACCTGATGAAGAGAGATATATAGGGCAAGGTATGGGGAAAGAGTCTGAAGCTCCCATGCTCTCTCTAACCACATTTCTCTCCTCAAATCTCCATGTGTTCCTTAACCTCTCTGAACCCTGTCCTTTTGGGTTTCTACGGAGGCTTCATTAATAGGCATGATTGATGAAGTCATTAGCCATTGGCTACTGATCCAATCTCCAGCCCCTCTAATCTCCCTGGAGGCCAGGGAGGAGGGACTGCAAGTGCCAACCCTTTAATCACTTGTTTGGTTCTCTTGGTAACCAGTCCCCATCCTAAGGTGCAGTCCAAAAGTCCCTGTATTAACATAATAGACCTTTAGCGCTCTCATGCCTTAGGAAATACCAAGGGCTTTACGAGTTTGATGCCAGAAACAGCGCAAAGACCTATTAAAAAACAAAACTCATGAAGATCTAATTGATTTCATTTGATGATTCATGAGTTGGGCAGCATCTCATCTTGGCAGATAGAAGGAACCTCCAGGGAGTTGTACGAAATGGAGCGCTTTTATAGGAAGAAAAAGGAAGTTTCTAGCAAAGAGTGGATTGTTTTAGTCTGGTCTCCTTCTTTTGGTAATCTGTCCCCAAAGGAAGGCAGACTACCTCCCTAGTGCTGACCAGATAATTCCAGACTGACTGGTTAAAGTCATATTTCTAGAAGGGGTTGAAACTGCAATTAGGTTAGGTACTAGTCTTGGTTTGCTGCCACAAGACTTAGCACAAGTGACTCCATTTTTAATCTGTTGTTTCTTTTTTAACAGACCAAATATGTATTTTTATTATGAATCACAATATCACAGCTCCTGTGAACAATACTGCTATGAACATTGGTCTACAGCTATCTGCTGAGTTCCTATTTCCAGTTCTTTGGAGTATATGTCTAGGAGTGGAATTACTTGGTTATAGGATAAATTTGTGTTTGACTTTTTGAGGAGCAACAAACTGTTTTCCATAGCAGCTGCATTTTTTACACTTCCATCCACAATGCACAGGGTTTCAAATCTCCACATCCTTGCCAATGCTTGTTATTTTGTTTCTTTCTTTTCCTTCCCTTCTTTCCTTTCTTTCTTCCTCCCCTCCCTCCTCCTCTCTCCCCCTCCTCCTTTTTCTTCTTCTTCTTCTCCTTCTTCTATTTTTAAAAAAGATTTTTATTTATTTGACAGAGAGACAGAGAGAGAGAGAGAGAGAGAGAGAGACAACACAAGCCAGGGAAGTTGCAGGCAGAGGGAGAGGGAGAAGAAGGCTCCTCTTGGAGCAGGACGCCCGATGTGGGGTTCAATATGGAACTGAGCCAAAGGCAGTCGCTTAACTGACTGAGCCACCCAAGCACCTCACTCCTCTTCCTTCTTCCTTATAGCCACCCTAATGGGTGTGAAGTAGTATTTCAGTGCTGTTTTGATTTGTATTTTCCTGATGACCAACGATGTTGAGCATCTTTTCATGTGCTTATTGGCCATCTGTATATCTTCTTTGGAGACATGTCTATCAAGTATTTTGCTCATTTTTTAATGGGTTGGTCATTTTTTTTGTGTTGAGATGTAGGAGCTTTTTATATTTCCTAGATATTAAACTCTCTCCCAATATACGATCTGTAAATATTTTCTCCCATTTTGTGGGTTATTGTTTCACTTTGTTGAGAGATAGAATCCTTGATGCCCAAAAGTTTTAAATTCTTATCAAGTCCAACTTCTCTAATTTTTCATTAGTTGCGTATGCCTTTGGTGCCAAATTTAAGAAAGCATTGCCAAATATGGGGTGCCTGGATGCATAATCAGTTGAGCATCCAATTCTTGGCTTCAGCTCAGGTCATGATCTCAGGGTCGTGAAATCAAACCCCAAGTCAGGCTCTGCACTCAGTGTAGAGTCTGCTTAGAGTTTCTCTCTCCCTCTGCCCCTCCCCCTGCTTTTTCTCTATGTATAAAATAAATAAATAATTCTAATAATAAAAAAGAGAAACTATTGCCAGATTCAAGTTTATGAAGATTTACCCTTATGTTTTCTTCTAAGAGTTTTATTTATTTTTTTAAGATTTTATTTACTTATTTACAAGAGGCACAGAGAGAAGGCAGAGACATAGGCAGAGAGAGAAGCAAGCTCCATGGAGGGAGCCCGATGTGGGACTCGATCCCAGGATTTCAGGATCATGCCCTGGGCTGAAGACAGATGCCCAACCGCTGAGCCACCCAGGCGTCCCTAAGAGGTTTTTTTTTTATTACAGTTTTATTTATTAATTTGAAAGACAGCAAGTGCTCAAGTAGGGGAAGGGAGTGGGAAGGGACAGAGGGAGAGGAAGAAGCAGGCTCCCCACTGAGCAGGGAGCCTGACATGGGACTTGATTCCAAGACCTGGGAGGATCATGATCTGAGCCATAGGTAGACACTTAACTGACTGAGACACCCAGGTGCCCCTCTTCTAAGAGATTTCTAGGTTAAGTTCCTCAGTGGAAATTTTTGATCCATTTTGAGTTAACTTTTGTATATTGTATAAGATATGGAACCAACTTCTTTCTTTTGCACAAGAATATCCAGTTTTCTCAGCACAATTTGTAGAAGAGACTGCTCCTTCCCATTGGCCCATTGAATGGTCTTGGCACCCCTGATCACATAAATGAGGCTTCATTGCTAGGCTCTTTATTCTGCCTACATGAGGCAGTGGTGAAGGCAGAGGTAGGCTTGACCTGGGCTTGTGAGTTCAAAGGTCAGGTGTGAAAGGAGCCAAAGCAAAGAAGCAGCAGAAGGGGTTGAGAAACAAGTGGCTGAAATGACCAAGTTTGGACTGGAGAAACGTGGAGTCACGGAACTGGAGATGAAAGAGCAAGGGTCATAGGAGTGAGAGAATGAGAGAGATAGCAGGTCGGGGAGTGTTGCACAGCACACTGCTGGAATGTGGCAGTCCACACAATTACTTGTATATATGTCATTGCATTGGTAAGGATTTTTAGTACCCATGGATAGAAACCTAACTTACACTATTTTAAGCCCCAATATCAGTGTCATTTACAATGCAAGTAGGGCCAGGCTGTATCTGTGAATGTAAAGGATTTCATTAGAAATGTCTGCCATGGGCAGCCCCAGTGGCGCAGCAGTTTAGCGCTGCCTGCAGCCTGGGGTGTGATCCTGGAGATCCAGGATCGAGTCCCACATCCAGCCCCTTGCATGGAGCCTGCTTCTCCCTCTGCCTGTGTCTCTGTCTCTGTCTCTCTGTATGTCTCTCATGAATAAATAAATAAAATCTTAAAAAAAAAAAAAAAGAAATGTCTGCCAGCTTTCTTTTCCTTTGTGTTGGCTTCAATCCTAGGCAGAGTCTTCCTATGACCTGGCAAAGATGACTTGGAAACCCATGACTCAAGTCTTTTTCTTGGCGTTTCCAAAAAAAGTACCAGGACACAGTGTCATTGGTCTGTCTGCTTACATTTCTGAACCAATCATCATTTTTTCGGGGAGGGGGGTGGGCATGGGATACTTTGATAGGCCAGGTCAGGCCCATGTCCATTCCTGAAACAAAGTTATGGGTTAGGGTCAACCCATCCAATCCACTCAGACTCAAAGTCAGGGAAAGTTCTCTAAAGAAATTTAGAGACCCAGACTCAAAGTCTTAGACTATATATTCAGACTCAAAGTCAGGGAACGGTGGTTCTCTAAAGAAATTTAGACTGATGGTAGCTAGAAGCAGCAGGATGGATGCTCGGTAGCCAAAATATGGCCACTACTGTGGGCCTCACCTACCCTTTACTCACCTTGTGTTTCTTGGACACCAGCCTCCTGCATAGTTTTCTGTTGAAATTAAGGGAACTGTCCGGCTCTGCAACCACACCTGTCTTTCTCCACTGGATGTGGGGTCTAGGCTTTGTCAGGCATTTGCTCAATTTCTGATCTTGGACAAACTCCGTCCTCTCTGAGGGCCTCAAAATCCTTATTCCCCAGCCTTCACCCCCCATTTCCTCTGGAAGGAAATCCTTTTTGTGCCAAAGTCTGGGGCTTAAAATACTAAATGTAGAAAAGGTCTTCTCTCCTAACTGGACAATACACAAAGCAATTAGTCCAATAAAATGCCTCACTTTGACACCTAATGGGGGAAAGGATTTTTCCTCTACAGGGTGAAAGGCATTGCTCCTTACCTATGGGTAATAATCAGGGAAAAAGTCAATGAGGTGCTAGGCAATCTTCTTGGTGTCCTGGGTTGATGATTCATAGGCCACCAGTAGTAACCAAGTCAGCCTTCCAAGGCTATGCCTCTGCTCTTTCATGCTCTGAAAATGCCAAAACCTTCTAATCACGGACAGAAATCATTACCAAGTCCCATAAAACCCAGTGTTTAAGATACATGCAGCAAAACTTCATGACTGAAGTGTGTATGTGGTGGTATAGAATCTTATTTGAATTCATAAGAAGACTTCATTGTGAACCAGGCTATGTGCCAGGCACTTGGGTTAAAATGGTGAACACAAATGTTGTCTACACTCTCATAATGCCTGCGGTTTTGTAGGAGAGACAAACATTGAGCCAATAATCCTGCAAATAGAAAGCTAGATTCAAAAATAATGGAGAAGTACAAGATGTGAGAGTCAGAAAGCACTACAGTAGGATTTGACTTGAGGCTGTTTCAAACCTGATTCAAGTTCTCTTAAGCTTTAGACAAGCGCCTCCTTTTCTCTAGATTCGTCCATAAACTAGTAACATACCAACTGCCCCTGAGGAAGTCGGCACTGGCGTTATCTCCTCATGATGTCTTCTGTGGCTCTCCAGGCTGTTTTTGGTGGCCCTGCTCTGGGCTTGCACACTGGGTAGGTACACCTGTTCCTGAGCATCGCATGTTACAAGTTTCCTAACTAAGCGCCTGTCAACTCTGCAGATTTTGTCATAGGTAGTGCCTTGTGGTGTCTGGCTCCTAGCAGGTACTAACAAATGTTTATTGAGTGAGTGGATGGGAGTACATTGTGTTACAAGGAGTGTGAATATCATTATGGAATCTGACAAGGCATATTCGCTGGCCACATCATCTGATGTGTGGGATGGGATGAGGATCACACAGGCTGTGAAGCCCTAAGTCCTCCGCCACGCTCTCCAGTTAGGCTGATTATCCCACATGCAGTAATGTCATTATTCTTGGGCAAGTTACTGGGCTTTGGCCTGCATCTTCATCTGTATTAGGACTTGTACCACCTTACAGGGAGGTAGAATTTCGGAAACATGAACTGCTATTCCCTGTCAACTTTATTTAAATAAAGAGGGGGTGGGGAGGCCAGGAGAAGGGAAGAAAACAGTTCGAGGGAGCATCCCGAGGGGAGCCAGGGTGGGAGTGGTTGGCCGAGCTCAGCCTCTCTAGGCTTGGGAGTCAGAAAACTGCTTTGCGCGCAAAAATCAAAGCTTAAGCTCTAGACCTGTTTTTCTCCCCATCTCCAAATCGGAGGTCAAAATTTGAGCTCCTCGGGAGAGTATGGCGTCCCAGTGCGATAACAGATAGGACGGCAACGATCAGGAGCCGGACTCCAGGACCCCCCTTCAGTGCAGCGTCCCAGGCCCAAGGGAAGCGCCCGGCGTTCTCGCTCCTAGACCGGAGCAGGAAGCGCCGGCTGCGGGGGAAGCCGAGCCCGCTACACAGCCGGAAGTGAGTAGGCGGAGCCCTGCCGGCAGCCTCGATGGGCGCAGCCAAGGGCCAATGGAGGGCGGAGGCGTTCCCGCCCTCGCCAATGGGACGCCGAGGAGGGCGGGCCTTGACGAAGAGCCCTAGTAACAGCCGCATGGTAACTCAGGTGCGGGGCGTGTGGCGCGGGCTCTCGGTTTTCCACGCTGGTCTGGGCTCCCGGCGGCCGCAGGATGAAGATTGAGGAGGTGAAGAGCACCACGAAGACGCAGCGCATCGCCTCCCACAGCCACGTGAAGGGGCTGGGGCTGGACGAGAGCGGCCTGGCCAAGCAGGCGGCCTCGGGGCTCGTGGGCCAGGAGAACGCGCGAGAGGTGTGCGGGCCGGCGGGGAGTGGGGAGTTCAGGGAGGGGAGGCGCGCGTGGACGTCCGCGGACGTTTCCGTGGGGCGGTGGAGCCCGCGCTGGGGGCGGCGAGGGCGGCCGCTCGGGGGAACGGGTGCTGCCGGCCGCGGGCGGTCGCCGCCTGCCCCCCTCCTCGCGGCGCCGGGAGAAGCTGGGGAGAAGCCAGTCAGGCCCCTGCTCTCGTGGAGCTTGCATGTTGGACTGGTCAGACCTCAAACGTTTAACCAGTAAATAAAATAATTACTGCGTTTTGGTGGAGATCGTTCCTGCAGGGCTTTGTCGGACGCGGGAAGGAATCTGGATTTCCGTGAAGGCAGTGAGTGGCTGTGTGGTTCCCAGGGCTTGGGGCTGAAGGAGGGAAGAGGGAGTCATGAAGACCACACTCGCGGCATCCTTTCTGACCATTCCAGTCGGATCCACTTGTCTTTTCTTTCCTTAAAAAATATTATTATTTTAAAATATTTTACTCATTTATTCACGAGAGACAGGCAAGCAGAGACACAGGCAGAGGGAGAAGCAGGCTCCCTGCGGGGCAGCCCGATGCGCAGGTCTCGATCCCAGGACCCCGGGATCACGCCCTGAGCCAAAGGCAGACGCTCAACCCCTGAGCCACCCAGGAGCCCGCAGGTCCACTTTTCTTTTTTTTTTTTTTGTAACTTAAAAAAAAAATTTTTTTTTTTAGGTCCACTTAAGTGGCAGTGATGCAAGTCATTTCACCTACATTATAATCACGAAGCTATTCAAGCTCTTTGTATGCTATTTTGCAGATGAAAAAAATTGAGGGTGGGAGAGATCACTTACCTACTACTTGCCACTCAGTTTAGTAATGATCGTGCTGGGATTTGTACCCACATGTATTCCTGACTCTCAAATCAGTGCTCTCTCTCTCTGATAGTACGGCCACTTTTCAGCCTGCTGTGCTCTAATGTCAGATCCCTGCCCTTGGCCTTGCCCTGGCTCCTTAGCTACAGAGACCTGCACATAATACCAGGTTAAGTCTGTTGCCTCCTAGCTTGATTGTGCTAAATGAAAGGGCCAAAGAAAAGCCTCTGGTTTCTATTTTGAGTATCATTTTCCCAAAATGGAAACTATTGGCAGGCTCAGGGGACTTTGAAATTTCTTTTCATCCACCTTCTGTTTACCAAGAACCTGTTACTGAAAATAGCGGACACTGGCTGAGTGCTTGCTATGTGCCAGGCAGCTTTATCTCGGTTTCCTTGTTTTCACTTCCACACTAGTAATTGTCGCCTACTTTACTCTGCCTCTTCAGATGTACAAAAAAGTTAAAAGACTTGTATAGCCAGTACCTGTGTGCCTGAATTCTACAATGAACATCCCTGTTGGTTTGTCCTACATCTCATTTATCCATCCACCAAAGCACTTCTGACTTTCAGAGTAAGTTCCAGGGCAGCCTGGTTGGCTCAGCGGTTTAGCACCTGCCTTCAGGCCAGGACGTGATCCTGGAACCCACATCGGGCTTCCTGCATGGAGCCTGCTTCTCCCTCTGCCTGTGTCTCTGCCTCTCTCTCTGGGTCTCTCATGAATAAATAAATAAAATCTTTAAAAACAAAACAAAACAAAAAAACCAAAGTAAGTTGCAGACAGTAGTACACTTCACCTTAAACTCTTTTAGCATGCGTGCCACTATTATGAACAGTGTTTTCAGAGGAGGTGATTTGATTCACAGAGGTTAAGTGAGTAGGTCAAGGTCTCTCAGGATAGTGATAGAGACAGGATTTAAACCCCAGCCTGTCTGATTCCAGAATGCATGTTTTTAACTGATGCTTTATGCCTCCTTATGAATATGAGCTTCCTGACAATAGAGGTGATTAAATATGATTATATACACCAAACTTCACTCATTATCAGGGCTCAGTATTTGTTCATTTATTGAATTAATAGGCATCCTACTGCAGCTTCCAGGTCCTTGCATGACTGATCACATCAGCCGTCTGTCTCCCTGGTGCTTAATATCCTCTTACCTGAAAAATGAGAGAATTAGACTAGGTGATCTTTTAAAGGCCTTTCTAGTTCATTTTAAATTTTAGAATTCAACCGAACATAAATCACTGAGGAGAATTTGGAGCTTAAACTGAGGGAGAGTAAATGGAAGAGGTTCTAGTACATAACCATGGTTTGGAAAGTTTCTTCCCAGAGTGCTGAGGATTATGACATCACAAGGTTCTATGGGAAGACCATAGTGGGTGGTTCTATTTTCTTAGAAATGCGGCATCTGAATAGCTTCTGGGCTCTCTTCAGGGCACTGTACTTTTCCAACTGAGCCAAAAATGGAATGTAGCCCATCTACACGCATTCTTTGAACTCACATTTTTGGAGTGGCTAAGTGTGTGACCAGGGTACTTCTCCACAGTCCAAAGAAAGTAGTGGTAGTGGAGATAGGATATGTTCACAACACCCTGTCACCACCTAGAGAGAAGAGCTATGGCCTCCCCTAAGATCAATATTAGGTTATTAAATCAATGTAAGAAACCGTGAAGTCCTGAGATATAAGTGTTGACTAAATGTGACTCTTTATAGTTAAATATCCTAAAATATATAAAAATTAGTAACCCATTTATGGAATTTGCATATACACACATTTATAGATATATATATATATATGTGTGTGTGTATGTACTGTAAATGGCTTAGTAGTATTTGGAGAGTTAGCGTGAACTTAAGGTATAACAACAAATCATCAAGTAATTTACTCTTGAGGATTCGAAAAGGCATTCAATTAATCTTACTGGTGCACTAGGTTTAACCTCACGTGTGCCATGGCCAACTAGTAGTGTATGCCTTAGTTCTTAACCCTTAATAAGTTAACTTGGGAATCTGATGAAAACTGTGACTCCTCCCTGGAAAAATGCCTATAGGCACCTATATACACAATTTTGTTTTCAATTTCATTCCCAGACTTGGGAGGTGTGTAGGCACCTGGAGCCTACCCCTTGTCCCCAAGCTAGAAATCACTGCTCCCATTTGTAACCCTACCAACCATTCTCCACACAGTGCCATCGAAGTTTTTTTTTAAAGATTTATTTATTTGTTTATTCATGAGAGACACAGAGACAGAGGCAGAGACACAGGCAGAGGGAGAAGCAGACTCCATGCAGGGAGCCAAATGTGGGACTCGATCCTGGGTCTCCAAGAATGACGCCCTGGGCCGAAGGCAGGCGCTAAACTGCTGAGCCACCCAGGGATCCCCTCATCGAGGTTTTTAAAAAGAAATCATCATGGAACACAAAGCCGAAGACCTTTTCAGTGGCTTCCCATTACATGTAGATTAAAATCCAAACTTTACTATGGACTAAATAAAATACTATTCTGAGTCCTAGCCCCTGCCTGCCTCTTGAAGCTCATGTTCCCATTCTCCTTTTGTCTATGCTTTGGTCACTGCAACCTTTTTGTCCCTTGGATTTGCCAAGCTCATTCCTGCAGTTTGAATTTGATGTTTCCTTTGTCTGCAACACTTCTTCCCCTTGTCCAGAGCTTCACATACCAAATGTAGTTTCCTCAGAGAGGCTTCCCCAGATCATTACCCTTTTTTCTTTACAGTAGTTCTACAGTATTTTTGTGTGTGCCCCTTCCACCAGACCACAAGACTTTCTTTTTGTCACCCACTGCCCATCTGCACCTAGAACACTGCCTGCAGCATAGAGGCACTCATGCTGGCTAAATGAGTATGTGAGTTGTTTGGACTAAAGACTGGACTTTTTCCCCATGTGAAACATTTTAACACTGATTTATTATTTCTTTCCATTGTGGTGTCTAGGCATGTGGTGTGATAGTAGAATTAATCAAAAGCAAGAAAATGGCTGGAAGAGCTGTCTTGTTGGCAGGACCTCCTGGAACTGGCAAGGTACTCATTTTCTCTCATTTTTTAAATCTACCCAAGAGAATGATCTTAATGTTTAAGCCAAATTGAATTCGTGTCTTAACTAGTCTTTGTTTAGCTAAATTGGTTATACGTATGTTTGAAAAACTAATGTGCAATAAAACAATCGAGTGTCTAAAATCCATGCTCCTAAAATTCAAATTATCCTGGCTGACCTCCAAAGAAGAGAGGATGAACTCCTTGGAGGGGTCTCCATTGTGTCTAGAATTTGTCCTTTATCTCTTTCCAGTCTCCTTTACCTTGGAAACACATTTCTGTTGGCCTAGGGCTTCATTAAATCTTGGGGATGACATCTTTTTTGAGGGGGAAAGAAAATCAGTCAGAGACCATTTTCCTGAAGGCTAACTTTACCTAGCACTCTTCTGGCTGTGTAAGAGATGGGGAAAGAAAGGAAGAAGGAAGGAATTAGGTGGTTTTTATCTTTAAGGGGCTTCCAGTCTCTCCAGGGCAGAGAGAGGAAACCATGACAGCACAACATACTTCAGTGGGCCACTAAGCTTTGAGGTACTGACTGGTCTTAAATGCAGCTGGGATTTGAGCCGGATGTGGCGCCAAGGCCTGGTAAAGCTGGAGTCGAGAACCTTGACATTTGCCCTGCAAGTTTGGTGAGTTTGGTTTTGGGGGAGAAAAGGGCTTTCAGGCAGAGGAGGCAGTATTGGCTTGTTGGATCTGTGAGAGGACTGTTGAGGTACACCACAAAAATAGATCAGAGCCCCCATTCTGAGCCTTGCAAGGTCCTCGGAAGGGCCACCTGGTAGGGAATGTAAGACTTGGGATTGTGTGTGTAATGAAATACTTTCATTTCAGCTTATGGTTTCGACCCCACCATGGGTACCTGATGAAGTATCTCCACCTTTTCTTTTTTTTTTTTTTGTAACTTAAACAAAAAAGTTGTTGATTTTTTAGGTCCACTTAAAGTGCAGGATGCAAGTCATTTCACCTACCATTATAATCACGAAGCTATTCAAGCCTCATTGTATGCTATATTGCAGATGAAAAAAAGTGAGGGTGGGATAGAATCACTTACCTACTACTTTGCCAACTCAGTTTAGTTAATGATCTTGCTTGGGATTTGTACCCACATGTATTCCTGACTCTCAAATCAGTGCTCTCTCTCTCTGATAGTACGGCCACTTTTCAGCCTGCTGTGCTCTAATGTCAGATCCCTGCCCTTGGCCTTGCCCTGGCTCCTTAGCTACAGAGACCTGCACATAATACCAGGTTAAGTCTGTTGCCTCCTAGCTTGATTGTGCTAAATGAAAGGGCCAAAGAAAAGCCTCTGGTTTCTATTTTGAGTATCATTTTCCCAAAATGGAAACTATTGGCAGGCTCAGGGGACTTTGAAATTTCTTTTCATCCACCTTCTGTTTACCAAGAACCTGTTACTGAAAATAGCGGACACTGGCTGAGTGCTTGCTATGTGCCAGGCAGCTTTATCTCGGTTTCCTTGTTTTCACTTCCACACTAGTAATTGTCGCCTACTTTACTCTGCCTCTTCAGATGTACAAAAAAGTTAAAAGACTTGTATAGCCAGTACCTGTGTGCCTGAATTCTACAATGAACATCCTGTTGGTTTGTCCTACATCTCATTTATCCATCCACCAAAGCACTTCTGACTTTCAGAGTAAGTTCCAGGGCAGCCTGGTTGGCTCAGCGGTTTAGCACCTGCCTTCAGGCCAGGACGTGATCCTGGAACCCACATCGGGCTTCCTGCATGGAGCCTGCTTCTCCCTCTGCCTGTGTCTCTGCCTCTCTCTCTGGGTCTCTCATGAATAAATAAATAAAATCTTTAAAAACAAAACAAAACAAAAAAACCAAAGTAAGTTGCAGACAGTAGTACACTTCACCTTAAACTCTTTTAGCATGCGTGCCACTATATGAACAGTGTTTTCAGAGGAGGTGATTTGATTCACAGAGGTTAAGTGAGTAGGTCAAGGTCTCTCAGGATAGTGATAGAGACAGGATTTAAACCCCAGCCTGTCTGATTCCAGAATGCATGTTTTTAACTGATGCTTTATGCCTCCTTATGAATATGAGCTTCCTGACAATAGAGGTGATTAAATATGATTATATACACCAAACTTCACTCATTATCAGGGCTCAGTATTTGTTCATTTATTGAATTAATAGGCATCCTACTGCAGCTTCCAGGTCCTTGCATGACTGATCACATCAGCCGTCTGTCTCCCTGGTGCTTAATATCCTCTTACCTGAAAAATGAGAGAATTAGACTAGGTGATCTTTTAAAGGCCTTTCTAGTTCATTTTAAATTTTAGAATTCAACCGAACATAAATCACTGAGGAGAATTTGGAGCTTAAACTGAGGGAGAGTAAATGGAAGAGGTTCTAGTACATAACCATGGTTTGGAAAGTTTCTTCCCAGAGTGCTGAGGATTATGACATCACAAGGTTCTATGGGAAGACCATAGTGGGTGGTTCTATTTTCTTAGAAATGCGGCATCTGAATAGCTTCTGGGCTCTCTTCAGGGCACTGTACTTTTCCAACTGAGCCAAAAATGGAATGTAGCCCATCTACACGCATTCTTTGAACTCACATTTTTGGAGTGGCTAAGTGTGTGACCAGGGTACTTCTCCACAGTCCAAAGAAAGTAGTGGTAGTGGAGATAGGATATGTTCACAACACCCTGTCACCACCTAGAGAGAAGAGCTATGGCCTCCCCTAAGATCAATATTAGGTTATTAAATCAATGTAAGAAACCGTGAAGTCCTGAGATATAAGTGTTGACTAAATGTGACTCTTTATAGTTAAATATCCTAAAATATATAAAAATTAGTAACCCATTTATGGAATTTGCATATACACACATTTATAGATATATATATATATATGTGTGTGTGTATGTACTGTAAATGGCTTAGTAGTATTTGGAGAGTTAGCGTGAACTTAAGGTATAACAACAAATCATCAAGTAATTTACTCTTGAGGATTCGAAAAGGCATTCAATTAATCTTACTGGTGCACTAGGTTTAACCTCACGTGTGCCATGGCCAACTAGTAGTGTATGCCTTAGTTCTTAACCCTTAATAAGTTAACTTGGGAATCTGATGAAAACTGTGACTCCTCCCTGGAAAAATGCCTATAGGCACCTATATACACAATTTTGTTTTCAATTTCATTCCCAGACTTGGGAGGTGTGTAGGCACCTGGAGCCTACCCCTTGTCCCCAAGCTAGAAATCACTGCTCCCATTTGTAACCCTACCAACCATTCTCCACACAGTGCCATCGAAGTTTTTTTTTAAAGATTTATTTATTTGTTTATTCATGAGAGACACAGAGACAGAGGCAGAGACACAGGCAGAGGGAGAAGCAGACTCCATGCAGGGAGCCAACTGTGGGACTCGATCCTGGGTCTCCAAGAATGACGCCCTGGGCCGAAGGCAGGCGCTAAACTGCTGAGCCACCCAGGGATCCCCTCATCGAGGTTTTTAAAAAAGAAATCATCATGGAACACAAAGCCGAAGACCTTTTCAGTGGCTTCCCATTACCTGTAGATTAAAATCCAAACTTTACTATGGACTAAATAAAATACTATTCTGAGTCCTAGCCCCTGCCTGCCTCTTGAAGCTCATGTTCCCTTCTCTTTTGTCTATGCTTTGGTCACTGCAACCTTTTTGTCCCTTGGATTTGCCAAGCTCATTCCTGCAGTTTGAATTTGATGTTTCCTTTGTCTGCAACACTTCTTCCTTGTCCAGAGCTTCACCTACAAATGTAGTTTCCTCAGAGAGGCTTCCCCAGGATCATTACCCTTTGTTTTCTTACAGTAGTTCTACAGTATTTTTGTGTGTGCCCCTTCCACCAGACCACAAGACTTTCTTTTTTGTCACCCACTGCCCATCTGCACCTTAGAACACTGCCTGCAGCATAGAGGCAACTCATGCTGCTAAATGAGTATGTGAGTTGTTTGGACTAAAGACTGGACTTTTTCCCCATGTGAAAACATTTTAACACTGATTTATTATTTCTTTCCATTGTGGTGTCTAGGATGTGGTGTTGATAGTAGAATTAATCAAAAGCAAGAAAAATGGTGGAAGAGCTGTCTTGTTGGCAGGACCTCCTGGAACTGGCAAGGTACTCATTTTCTCTCTCATTTTTTAAATCTACCCAAGAGAATGATCTTAATGTTTAAGCCAAATTGAATTCGTGTCTTAACTAGTCTTTGTTTAGCTAAATTGGTTATACGTATGTTTGAAAAACTAATGTGCAATAAAACAATCGAGTGTCTAAAATCCATGCTCCTAAATTCAAATTATCCTGGCTGACCTCCAAAGAAGAGAGGATGAACTCCTTGGAGGGGTCTCCATTGTGTCTAGAATTTTGTTCCTTTATCTCTTTCCAGTCTCCTTTACCTTGGAAACACATTCTGTTGGCCTAGGGCTTCATTAAATCTTGGATGACTATCTTTTTTGAGGGGGAAAGAAAATCAGTCAGAGACCATTTTCCTGAAGGCTAACTTTACCTATCACTCTTCTGGCTGTGTACGAGATGGGGAAAAGAAAGGAAGATGAAGGAATTAGGTGGTTTTTTTAATCTTTTAAGGGGCTTCCAGTCTCTCCAGGGCAGAGAGAGGAAACCATGACAAGCACAACCAAACTTCAGTGGGTCCACTTAAGCTTTGAGAACTGACTGGCCTTAAAAGCAGCTGGGATTTGAGCCGGATCTGGCGCCAAGCCTGTAAAAGCTGAAGGTCGAGACTTGACATTTGCCCTGCAGAGTTTGGGGGGTGCGTTTGTTTTTTGGGGGCGGAAAAGGGCTTTAGGCAGAGGAGGCAGTATGGCTTGTTGGGATCTGTGAGAGGACTGTTGAGGTACACAAAATAGATCAGGAGCCCCATTCTGAGCCTTGCAAGGTCCTCGGAAGGGCCACTTGGTATGGGAATGTAAGAGCTTGGGATTGTGTGTGTAAGAAATAGGCTTTACATTTCAGCTTTGGTGTCGACCCCACCATGGGTACCTGATGGAAGTATCTTCACCTTTTCTTTTTTTTTTTAAAGATTTATTTATTTGTTTATTCATGAGAGACACAGAGACAGAGGCAGAGACACAGGCAGAGGGAGAAGCAGACTCCATGCAGGGAGCCAAATGTGGGACTCGATCCTGGGTCTCCAAGAATGACGCCCTGGGCCGAAGGCAGGCGCTAAACTGCTGAGCCACCCAGGGATCCCCTCATCGAGGTTTTTAAAAGAAATCATCATGGAACACAAAGCCGAAGACCTTTTCAGTGGCTTCCCATTACATGTAGATTAAAATCCAAACTTTACTATGGACTAAATAAAATACTATTCTGAGTCCTAGCCCCTGCCTGCCTCTTGAAGCTCATGTTCCCATTCTCCTTTTGTCTATGCTTTGGTCACTGCAACCTTTTTGTCCCTTGGATTTGCCAAGCTCATTCCTGCAGTTTGAATTTGATGTTTCCTTTGTCTGCAACACTTCTTCCCCTTGTCCAGAGCTTCACATACCAAATGTAGTTTCCTCAGAGAGGCTTCCCCAGATCATTACCCTTTTTTCTTTACAGTAGTTCTACAGTATTTTTGTGTGTGCCCCTTCCACCAGACCACAAGACTTTCTTTTTGTCACCCACTGCCCATCTGCACCTAGAACACTGCCTGCAGCATAGAGGCACTCATGCTGGCTAAATGAGTATGTGAGTTGTTTGGACTAAAGACTGGACTTTTTCCCCATGTGAAACATTTTAACACTGATTTATTATTTCTTTCCATTGTGGTGTCTAGGCATGTGGTGTGATAGTAGAATTAATCAAAAGCAAGAAAATGGCTGGAAGAGCTGTCTTGTTGGCAGGACCTCCTGGAACTGGCAAGGTACTCATTTTCTCTCATTTTTTAAATCTACCCAAGAGAATGATCTTAATGTTTAAGCCAAATTGAATTCGTGTCTTAACTAGTCTTTGTTTAGCTAAATTGGTTATACGTATGTTTGAAAAACTAATGTGCAATAAAACAATCGAGTGTCTAAAATCCATGCTCCTAAAATTCAAATTATCCTGGCTGACCTCCAAAGAAGAGAGGATGAACTCCTTGGAGGGGTCTCCATTGTGTCTAGAATTTGTCCTTTATCTCTTTCCAGTCTCCTTTACCTTGGAAACACATTTCTGTTGGCCTAGGGCTTCATTAAATCTTGGGGATGACATCTTTTTTGAGGGGGAAAGAAAATCAGTCAGAGACCATTTTCCTGAAGGCTAACTTTACCTAGCACTCTTCTGGCTGTGTAAGAGATGGGGAAAGAAAGGAAGAAGGAAGGAATTAGGTGGTTTTTATCTTTAAGGGGCTTCCAGTCTCTCCAGGGCAGAGAGAGGAAACCATGACAGCACAACATACTTCAGTGGGCCACTAAGCTTTGAGGTACTGACTGGTCTTAAATGCAGCTGGGATTTGAGCCGGATGTGGCGCCAAGGCCTGGTAAAGCTGGAAGGGTCGAGACTTGACATTTGCCCTGCAGAGTTGGGGGTGAGTTTGGTTTTTGGGGGAGAAAAGGGCTTTCAGGCAGAGGAGGCAGTATGGCTTGTTGGGATCTGTGAGAGGACTGTTGAGGTACACAAAATAGATCAGAGCCCCCATTCTGAGCCTTGCAAGGTCCTCGGAAGGGCCACTTGGTATGGGAATGTAAGAGCTTGGGATTGTGTGTGTAAAGAAATAGGCTTTACATTTCAGCTTTGGTGTCGACCCCACCATGGGTACCTGATGGAAGTATCTTCACCTTTTCTTTTTTTTTTTAAAGATTTTTATTTTTTCATGAGAGACACGGGGTGTGGGGGTGGCAGAGACACAGGCAGAGGGAGAAGCAAGCTCTCCATGCAGGGAGCCTGACGTGGGACTCAATCCTGGGTCTCCAGGATCAGGCCCTGGGCTGAAGGTGGCGCTAAACTGCTGAGCCACCCGGGCTGCCCATTTTCACCTTTTCTGAAGTAGCACATGCCTCATTTCAGACAGTTTTTAAACCAGTCAGTTGTAAGATAATGACTTACCATTTTTTAATCATTTAGTTGAATTGATGGCATATTTTATGTTAGTGTCTTACAACAGAGGATGATGTGGTGTATTCATGAAGAACTTTTAAAGTGCCATATAAATGTGAGCTTTAATTATCTCTCTGGAGGCAACATCAGATTGTCCAATGTATTTACTGTTACCTTCCCTCTCCTTCCATTTTTCTTCTTTCTAAAGTACATCATATAAAAGTTGCTTCTAGGGCAGCCCGAGGGGCTCAGCAGTTTAGCACCGCCTTCAGCTCAGGGTGTGATCCTGGAGACCTGGGATTGAGTCCCTCCCACATTGGGCTCCCTGCGTGGAGCCTGCTTCTCCCTCTGCCTGTGTCTCTGCCTCTGCCTCTCTCTGTGTGTGTGTCTCATGAATAAATAAATAAATAAAATCTTAAAAAAATAAAAAATAAAAGTTGCTTCTAGAAGTTTATTGGTGGTCAATTCAGGTTTTCATTTATTTTGTTGCTCTTGTTTTGAAAGATATTTATGTCTGATATATAATTCTGTTGATAACTGTTTTCTCTTGGTGCTATTTCTATTGATATCTGTTCCTTTTGAAAAGTCTAATTTTGAGAATTTTGTCTTTCTGGATGTTTTTGCTATTTCACTATGTGTTTCTTGATACCTCTTCACTGTGATATGTATCACTACAATTTTACCTCTTCAGATGTTACATTTCCTTATTCTCTTTATACTCTTCTGGAACTCCAGTCAGATGATGTTTAATTGCAGAGGTTCTTAGCCTGGGGCAGTTTTTGCCCCCCAAGTGACATTGGCTATATCTAGAGACATTCTTGGTTGTCACAATTTGTTTGAGCAGGGACTGCTACTGGCATTTTGTTGGGTGGAGGCCACGGGTGCTGCCAGACATCCTATAGCACACGGACCTTACAAGAAGGAATTATCCAGTATAAAATATTAGTAGTGCCAACATTGGGAAACCCTGGGCCAGAGCTTCTCATTTTGTATTGTCTTTCAACCTCTTTTTCATATTTTCTCTCTCTTCGGCTCTGCTGCATTCTGAGTGATTTCTTTAGACTTCTGTTCCAGTCTATTTGTTTTATAGGCTATGACTAAGCTGCTGTTTAATCCAACCCAAGAATATTTTTCTTTTTTTCATTTTGAAAAATTTGAAACCTAAGAAGAGTTGGAAGAATGGTATGGTGATCCCCTCTATACCCCACTTGTAAATAAGTTATTGTAAATATTTTGTGACATTTGCATTTTCTCTATTTCCGAACCATCTGAAAGTCAGTGCAAGGACATTCTCCTAAGGACACCAAGGTACCAGCATCCACCCAAGAAAATTTAATGTTGCTTAACAGTATTAGCTGATGTCTAGTATATATTAAAATTTCTCCAAGTCATTCCAGTTTGAGACTGTTTCATTTTTTATATTGTTAAATTCGGAATACAAAGATCACATACTACGGTCATTGCTATGTCTTTAGTCTCTTTTTATCTAAACAGTTGCCCTCTCCAGCCTTTTTTGGTTTTGTTTTCTTTTTTGACATTGACTTTTTTGAAGAGTCCAGGACAGTTGTTTGTAAGAAGATCCTACAGCTGCCCTACAACAATTGTCTGATTGTTCTATCTGTGGGAAATGATAAACACTTGGTGGAACCCTGCACAGGTATGTTGTCTCCCATTGCATCCCAGCAGGAGGCCAACACAATGGGCCAGAGGCCAAGCTCTGCTTTGAAGGTCCTGGTTCCCTTTGGTTTTTTTATTTTTTTATTTTTTTAAATTTTTTTATTTATGATAGTCACAGAGAGAGAGAGAGAGAGAGAGAGAGAGAGAGAGGCAGAGACATAGGCAGAGGGAGAAGCAGGCTCCATGCACTGGGAGCCTGACGTGGATTCGATCCCAGGACTCCAGGATCGCCTGGGCCAAAGGCAGGCGCCAAACTGCTGTGCCACTCAGGGATCCCTCTGGTTCCCTTTGTAATTGATTACTCATCGTAAGTGGCGTGCTGAGATGTTGTGAGTATCCTTTCACCTTGATGGTATAGCATTCCCTGATGGTTATTGCTCTCTCAGTAAATACATTAGTGGTTGCAAAATGGTGATTTTCTACATCTGTCATTCTACGTGAATTAGCTTGCTTTTGGTTTTGCTTTTAGTAAAGAAGGAACATCCCCCACTTAAGTTCAGTTTTTTTCCCTTCAAAATGTGGCTTTAAAAAAAAAAAATCTGGCTATTTTTTGTAGCCTCTTGTTCCTTGTTCATGACTCAGTATTTTCATTTTTTCTGTATTCTGTCTGCTTGTGAACTTGTGTTTGGCTCATCAACTCTGTGAGGCTTCTCTTGAAAGTGCTTGTGAAATGCCCTCCTGCCCTCCTGCCCTCCTGCCCTCCTGCCCAGGGCACTTACTATGAATTTTGTGGAGTGGGTTTTCTAGTCCTCAGTATAAAGACTAATCCTCAAGTTGTTTGTGAGCATGCTGTGGAGACTTTTCTCCTTACCCAGAGCCATGGCAGGATGGATAAGTTTATACCTTGTATTTCAGGATTTTTTTGGTTATGGCTCGCCTTTTCTACTCATGCATGGCCCTTCGGGGCTCCTTTTTATTCAGGGAGTTTTCTCTTACCACTGTACCTTGCTGAGGTTCCTGCTATCTGTCAAAACCCTCTGGACTCTAAAGGTGATGGTAGTTTTTCTTTCTTTCTTTCTTCTTTCTTTCTTTCTTTCTTTCTTTCTTTCTTTCTTTCTTTCTTTCTTTCTTTCTTTCCTTTTCTTTCTTTTTCTTCTTTCTTTGAGAGAGAGAAGCATGTACATGCATGTACTAGTGCAGGCCGCAGGAAGGAGCAGAGGGAGAAGGACAAGCAGACATGGGGCTCAGTCTCGTGCCCCTGAGATCATGACCTGAGCCAAAATCAAGAGTCAGACGCTTAACCGCCTGAGCCATAGGTACTCCCTTCATTCCTTTTGTAATATTGTACCATTTTCCTCCTAGGAAATAGAAGTTCTCAGCACTATGGGTTTGTTCAGTCCGTTTCCATGTGTATGAAGGCTTGTGGTAACTCTCCTGCTTTATGGTGTGCTGACGGGATCTATGGTTTACGTGACTTGACTAAGTGGCAGGCAGGAATATGGTGCTTATTTTAGAGATGCAAACATGTGGTTCATATGGCTAATCCACTCTTGAGGATCTCACTCTATTAATAATGGGGTTTTATATTTAGCCTTTAGAGAAAGGAGATGTTCAGATGAGATTGAAAATAGATTTCTTCAGTCTTTTCTTTGCAACCTCTTTTTTGTGTGCCACTTGCCGCTTACATGGAGGCTGCTCACAAAGAAATAATGTCTTGGGGGTTGGGGGTTGCATGCTTTGCTGCTTGGTAATTGACCTTGGGTGAGTTAGTAACTTGTGTGTTTCATTTTCTAAGTCTATCAAATACAATTATCAAATACAGCATCAAATACTAGATCATCAAGTTCATATGCTAGTTGGGAGGATTCAGAGACCTCATACAAGCAATTTATTTTTATTTTATTTTTTAAAGATTCCATCCATTCATTCATGAGAGACACAGAGAGAGAGAGAGGCAGAGATACAGGCAGAGGGAGAAGCAGGCTCCATGCAGGGAGCCCGATGTGGGACTCAGCCCCCGGACTCCAGGATCCCGCCCTGGGCCAAAGGCAGACTCCAAACCACTGAGCCACCCAGGGATCCCCTCATACAAGCAATTTAGAACTGTGTAACAAATATGGGTGTATTAGCTATACTGTATACCTGCCTCCTGGGAGCCTTTAAATGGAAGAAACTAGGCACACCTGAAGCATTTCTTAACCAAATAATTATCATATTTTATTGGAGGGATATTGATCATCTCTTCTGTCTTAGGTAGAGGTGGGGGTGTGCCATTGAACCATATATATAGTTTCTGTCTTTGAAGTTCACAGCTGAATGTGTGGAGTCAGGGCCTGTGGAGATAGCTGGGTGAGAAAGGAATGGCTGAGTAGGTGGTGGGTTTGGATAGAAGGTGGACATGGGGGCAGCCCCAGTGGCTCAGCGGTTTAGCGCAGCCTTTGGCCCAGGGTGGGACCCTGGGGACCTGGGATCAAGTCCCATGGCGGGCTCCCTGCGTGGAGCCTGCTTCTCCCTCTGCCTGTGCCTCTGTGTCTCTATCTCTCTCTGTGTCTCTCATGCATAAATGAATAAAATCTTAAAAAAAAAAAAAAAAAGGTGGACATGGGGACGCCTGGGTGGCTCAGTGGTTGAGTGTCTGCCTTTTGCTTGGGGTGTGGTCCTGGATTCCCAGGATCGAGTCCCTCATCGGGCTCCCGGCATAGAGCCTGCTTCTCCCTCTGCCTGTGTCTCTGCATCTCTCTCTCTCTCTTTCTCATGAATAAATAAATAAAATCTTAAAAAGGTGGGCATGGTGCTAGGGTCTGCCCCTCACACTGTACCCTGTCATGCTTCAGAGATTTTCCCTTCCTGTTTAGAGTACCAATAACCGTTTTAGAGGCATCAGCCTTGAGGTCACAAACTTAGCTGCCCACTCACACAGGCCATGGGGATGAGAGAAGTGCCTGGATACAAGCCTGAGGGTGTGGGATGGCTGTGGTGGCCAGAGGGGTGTGCCCTCACTGAAGGTGGCAGCTGTTCTAGAGGTACATACCAGACGCCACCAAGTGGTAATGAGGGCCCTTTGTGGCCAAACCTTCTGGTTCCTCAAAAGAAGCTAAATACATGAATTTTTATGTGAAATTTCCCAACATTAAAAAATGGGCAATAAATTGAGTTTAAAAACACACAAGACTCAGCAGGGCGAAATGGAACCAGGCTGTGGGCGCCAAGTTGGACTTGTGATTTAACCTAGGATTTTGATTTGACAGGTCGGGAAATCTGGCACCAGAGATTTGCCACATGCCCAGGGTCACAGTGAAAATCAGTTGTAGAACCAGGACTGCAACCCAGTTTTTGCCCATCCACCAGTGCTTTTTGTGCTATGCTTCATGCTGATTCTCTAACACATTCTACCATCTTAAAACCATCACCAAAATGGCACTGAAGAGGTTCCTTCTAAGAGGAACCTTACTAGGCTGGTTGTAAAAGACTGTCTCAGAGATCCACTTTGTGTAGAACAAGCTTGCTTTCTTGCTTAGCCCATATATATGCCTTGGGAACTGACCTTACTCAGGCTCTTGTTTCAAAGTTGAGCAAAGATGTATGTATTCAGACACCATGGCATTTCCCTGTCCTGTACCAGCCCTAACACATTGGCTTTTTATACTTGTTATGTGACCATGCAGCTTTTAAATCTGCTTGTGTTTAGCATTTGCCAGCAATAGCTGTCTTACTAAAAATCAGTTCGTAGTTTATGAGAGCATGTTCAATTGTAACTTAGGACCAGCTCATAGCTTTAGAACCTAGCTCCTGCATCATTCCTCACTGTGGGCAGGCCACTCAATACAAAGCAAATGTCCTGTGATTCGTTCTTTGATTAGTGGTTTTTGAAGGGCTGGAGGTTGGTGTTCTCCTGTGCCTGTAAAAAACCACCTTGGAGTAGTGTTCTGGGCAATTAGGTCAGGGCCCTGTTTTATTTTTTTTTAATTTTTTAAAGATTTATTTATTTATTCATTCATGATAGAGAGGCAGAGACACAGGCAGAGGGAGAAGCAGGCTCCATGCCGGGAGCCTGACGTGGGACTCGATCCTGGGACTCCAGGATCTTGCCCTGGGCCAAAGGCAGGCGCCAAACCGATGAGCCACCCAGGGATCCCCAGGGCCCTGTTTTAATAGTGAAGGAAGTATTTTAGGAGACTACTGATTATAATGGGAACATGATCTCTGAAGCTCTGCCACCCGACTTAAAGTTCCCACTCTGCCATTTTTGAGATTATTGTTCCCAGGACGTGTTATTTAAGCTCTCCTGTGCCTCAGTTTCCTCATTTGTAAAGTGGGGAGAATTTAGAGTCTACCTCCTAGGGGGAGTGGAGGGTCACATGAAGCACTTACAGTCGGGCCCACACTGGTAAGTGTCAGTAAGTGACAGCTGTTGTAATTATAAAGGGATGATTAAAGATGCCATTTGGGTTATAAATTGCCTGTACACAAAAGTCATTCAGCATCTACTATATGAAGCATGCCAAATGATGTTACAAATAAAAGGACTAGATTTTCAGTTATTCCTGGTTCATGTATTTTTAAATAGCATCTGTTTCTGAATTACTGCATTTTCAAGAATGTAAAACAAGTGATTTCCACTGTTTTCTGTAGACAGCCCTAGCTCTGGCTATCGCTCAGGAGCTGGGTAGTAAGGTCCCTTTCTGCCCAATGGTGGGGAGTGAAGTTTACTCCACGGAGATCAAGAAGACAGAGGTGCTGATGGAGAACTTCCGCAGGGCCATTGGTGAGTATCACTTCTGTGGCAAGAGTTGGTTCTCACTTGCCCAGAGCGCTGAAGCTGTTTGGTTGTGCAAATGCCTTTATGACTTATATTTGTTGTACTACCGTTTTTCTTTTGGCACCATTAGTGTTATCTTTGCAAGCCAAACAAGAACCCAGCTTTTCTAATTGAAGTGCTTTAACAGTCGGCAAATATGGTCCCTAGCTATGGGGCTGGGGTTTTCTCACTTGACAAAATAAATGTGGCTGTGAAGTGAGGTTTTTTTTTTTTTTTTAAAGCAGATTTTCCTGGCAGCTTTATTATGTTTTTAGAGATGACGGTCCACTGAAAAGGTTTGGACTTAAGCCAAAAGCTTTGTGTGTCATGATGCGGGAATGCCCCTGGTCCTGGATATCGAGCCAGAAGAATTGTGGTCTTTCAGGGAGTGAGGAAACCATGTGAGCATTGGCAGAGATTTGAGGCTTATGGTGCCATTCTCATGGGGCTTGGAGCTACCATATCAAGTAGTTGTTATATGCCAGCTTCCCTCCCTGCCCCTTCCCACCCAATATTGATTACAACCTTTAGTTTCCCTAAGAGAAAGTTCTCTGACTTCTTTTTGCATCTGATGAAACACAGTCTCAGGAAGTTAAATGACTTGCCTACAGTAACCTATCTAGTAAGTAGCAGGGCTACAGTCTGAACCTATGTCTGTCTGATTCTAGAGCCTATGCTCTGAAGATCTGCTATGAAAAGAAAATGGCCTTTCTCAGATACTTATCTCTTGTCAGCCAGGACGTCTGGGCCAGTCTCCTTGCCCAATTTTTGTTGCCTTGCTCTGGGAAAATCCCAGCTTCCCTCACGTCTACAGGTATAAATAGCTTATTCCTTTTAAGATATTAAAAACTATGTAATGTGTGTCTGCACATGTGGGAGTCTATCTCTAGGATACAGTTGTGGAGTCATGGGTTATGATCACTTTTCAGAGTACCTGTATGGTTTTCTAGGCCCTTTAGTTGTCAAAACAAGGTAAATATTCTTAAGGAAATTTCCTAGAAAACTTGGAGGAAATGAGGAAAGTTTAAGAAAGAGTGCATTTGTCTAGCCCGGAATCCTTGCCTTAAGACTGCTAAAGTCTAGGTCAGGGATCCTTGCCTTAAGACTGCTAAAGTCTAGGTCAGGGCTTTATCATGTAGGGCCTCAGGCTATGATTAGGGCTTTGCATTTTTCGCTGAAAGTGAGGAGAAGCAATTGGAGAGTAGTTTCAGTTGCCCAAGAATCCCTCTGGCTGGGGATGGAAGGTGGAAGGTAAGGAGAGTGAGAGGACAGCAGGGAGACTGTGAGGAGTCTGAGCAGGAAATGTTGGCTTGGGCCAGCGTGGTGAAGGCAGAAGTGTTAAGAACTGTCCAGATTCTGGGTATAGTTGGGTCGTAGGGCTGATGGAACTGCTTGAAGGATTAGATATGGGGCTGCAAGAAAGAGGTGGGCATTCTGACAGATGGGAAAGAATGGAGAGGAGCAGACTGGGTGTTTTAAATATCTACTGTGGATAGAGTGGCCACTGCAGCCCCAGTTCAGGAATGCACTTCTGAATGAGAGAAGGGAGTACCTACTTTAAAGCAGGTAGAAGGAAGACCTTGGCTAAAGAAAGGTAGCCCTCAGTCTGCATCTGGTGATAGATAAACTTTGGTTTACACAGGGTTTTTAAAATTTTGAATCAGTTGCCAGTGTTTAGAAATTGGGAAATATCCTTTTAAGATACTTCTTTCTGGCTTCTGGAGAGAAGCTTTCATTTCCACCAGCAACAGCCAGGTTGGAGGTGAGCAGCGCTGTTCTGCAGAGCGGGCTTGCCATGCAGTGTGCCGCAGCTCTTGGGGGGACCTGCTGGGCTGCTTGATGTGCCCCATCAAGTGCTTGTCTGCACTGGGTCCTGCAGGCACTGGAGCGTGGGACTCTTGTTCTAAGCCAGAGGGATTGTGAGCCATGTGTGTAGGCTAAGCTTTATATTATATAGATAGGGCCTTTCTTTAAACTGCAAAATATTTCTTTTTTTTTTTTTAAGATTTATTTATTTATGATAGACATAGAGAGAGAGAGAGAGAGAGAGAGAGAGAGGCAGAGACACAGGCAGAGGGAGAAGCAGGCTCCATGCCGGGAGCCTGACATGGGACTTGATTCCGGGACTCCAGGATCGCGCCCTGGGCCAAAGGCAGGCGCCAAACCACTGAGCCACCCAGGGATCCCCTGCAAAATACTTCTTACTGGAAATCTTTGTTACTGGAAACACTGGGTTATTTTGGTGGCTGTTTTAAACTGAAATAAAATCTACATATAGAAAAGTAGGTACAGCATCCTGTAGTTTAACAGTTAATGATGAGGTACATACTTCTGTAGTCACCGCTCAGCTCCAAGTACAGAGCAGGGCTAGCACCGCAGCTGTCACCATGCCCTGGCCGGCTACAGCCCCTCCCCTCTCCCACACCCATCCGCAGAGCTATCCCCTGCAAAATACTTCTTACTGGAAATCTTTGTTACTGGAAACACTGGGTTATTTTGGTGGCTGTTTTAAACTGAAATAAAATCTACATATAGAAAAGTAGGTACAGCATCCTGTAGTTTAACAGTTAATGATGAGGTACATACTTCTGTAGTCACCGCTCAGCTCCAAGTACAGAGTAGGGCTAGCACCGCAGCTGTCACCATGCCCTGGCCGGCTACAGCCCCTCCCCTCTCCCACACCCATCCACAGAGCGCAAGAGCTGTGTGGCCATGACTTATGTGCTTCAGAGCAGGTACAGCAGTATGGCAGAATTTTGCCTTTTAAGCTTTATCTAAATAGAACCTACTTTAGGTGTTGCTTTTCTAGTAGCATTGTGAGGTTCAGCTGCCGGTGTTCTTATGTGTTTTGCAGTCTTTTGACTTTTGAATCGTACCTGGAATAACAGTGCAAATGGCTCGCAAGACCCTCTTCAGGGTTTAAGATATTTGAGTCTTTAAAAAACTTAATGATTATGCGCCAGAGATTTTATTTGACTCACTAATTAGTGAGATAAACTGTAAGATATTACAATTGGCTCAAATATCTGAATACATCTAAAATGTATTTTTATTTATTAAAAAAATATTTTTCTGACTGCTAAAATCTGACAAAACTTTTACATAAGCGTTTGTGTTTAGGTTGCATAAAGGTAATGCTTTAAAGTTGGAAAAAATAGAGGTAAATTTCCTAGGCATCTGCTTTGTGATTTGCCATTTTTGAGGGGAGAGGGCAGTGCAGTTCTTTTGATGGCAGTGAGGTAAAGAGAATTTCTTGATCCTGCCACAGAATAAAAAGGCAGGCCATTGACTATCTTCAAAAAGGAACCCTGCCCATCTTCCTCTGCCTTTGAATTCCTGTGAAGTTGGCAGAGGGGTGGGGAGGAAGCGGTAAGCTGACCAGAAATAAAAAGCAAGGAGTCTGTGCTGTTTCCTTGACGTGATGAAGGTCCCTGTCAGGGATTTAGAAACCTGAGCCAGCAGATGAAACCTGTGTCATTTGTGTTACCGTTGCCAGAGATAGCGCCAGCTCAGCCCCTTCCCTGGCTAACAGCCGCTTTCATTGTCCGTCAACCACATCCCCTGCCTGCTTGTCAGCACAGAGCGACTTCTAAACAAATACGGGGACTAGTGAGAGACTGAGAGACGGGAATGCCTTTCTTCCCCGCTCAAGGAATTTCATGTCATGGTCATTAACAGGAAATAGAGGGAGCATTCCATTGGAAGGAATTTATCCCTGTGAGATATAAAAGTTTTGATTAAAAAAAAATCGAAGTTCATTTTAAAAGTACAGAATTTTCCAAGTATGTCACAGTCTTCTGATACATTTGTGTAGGTTTGGAAAGTTTTTGTCTTGAAGTTTAGGAACTAAGAATTTGGAAAGGCAAAAATGAAACACAACCTCTCTTTTGGGGCCATTCCAAAACTTCCATTTGTAGGCTATCAGATTGAATAAAGGTAGAGTAGAACTCCTTAACTTCAGTATCTGAGAGTCTTTGTCCTGGTTGGGTTTCTGGGGAAAGAAGGCAACTGACCCAGTGATAAGATAATGACCACGTTTAAAAGTGGTAAGTGATTGAAAGTGTCTGACACCATTGGCAGTGTTTCTTTATGCCATTGGGCTATTTCCATATCAGAACAGAGGTGGCTTGATGGTGAGGACACCCAAACCCTATCTGGGCTACCTGTCATCAGAGGTAGTTTATGGCTCTACATTGTGAGTAGGACGGAGTTCTTCATTCCTTCTTAAATGAGTTGTTCTCAGCTGTGGTTGCACTTTGGGATTTCAGGGGGTAGCTTTAAGCTAATGATGATGGCAGTCCCAACCCCTGAGATTCAGAGGCAGATGGTTTGAGTCCAACCAGGGCCTGAAGAATTGTAAATGCCTGTCATGATGCTAAAGGAGATGCTAAAGGAGAACCACGACGTAGACTTCAGTTAAGGTTTAGAATATTGTTTCCTAAACGTAAGCCATCAGTGTCCCTCTTTTGCCAGGTCTCACTATTATTTACTTAAATTTTTCTTTTTAAAGTGACTTGGTAATTTTGTGTGCACATAATAAAAGAAGCACATGGAACATAAGTGTATATAGCTCAGTGAATTATCATAAACTGAAAACCTGTGCAGTCAGCGCACCCAGTCAGGAGAGTATTCCCAATACCCCAAAGTACCCTTCATGTCCATCCCCAATCTCTATCCTTCCTTCCTTCCCCAAATTAATGACTGTCTTGCTTCTAACATTATAGTAGTTATACCTGTTTCTGAACCTCATATATGCAATCAGGCAGTATGTAAGTATATATTCTTCCGTGCTTGGCTTCTTTTCCACAGTTATGTTTGTGAGATTTCATCATTATTGGTGCATGTAGCACACCCACACCTAGTGGGTATATACCTAGGAGCTCAACTACAGGAATACAGGATATTCACATGTTCAACTTTAGGAGACAATATCATGTTGTTTGTAAAGTATTTGTACCAATTATATACCCCCACTAGCAGTGCAAACCTTCCTGCTGTTCTGTGTCCTTACCAACTCTTGATATGGTCAGCTTTTAACTGTAGTGATCCTAGAGGTTGTAGAATAGTATTTCATTGCATTTTTTTCTTTATCCTTTTTTTGTTTTTCATCGTTAATCTTGATTGATCTGTAGCCCCCGTCATTCCCCTCCCAGATCCTTTGAAGTTAATTGCAGACCTACTTTTTTATCCCTGAATATTTCAGTATGTATCTCTGCAAAATAAGGACTTAAAGAAAACCCCACTGTACTGCTATCATGCCTAGAAAAAAGCAAACAATATACTCCTTGATACCATCAAATATCTAATTAGTGTTCAAATTTCCAGTTGTTTCATGTTAGTGTATTTTTTCTTTTTAAAATTTTTTTTGAATTATTATTTGAATTAGGATACAAATAAGGGTCTGCATGATAGCTTGGTTGATACATGTCTTATATCTTTTTAACTTACAGGTTTCCCTTACATTTCTGTTTTTTCCTTTGGGCAAAACATAAATTAGAGACTAGAACAGAGCCAAGTGTGGGAAAGGCTTGTCAGCGAGCTAGGGCCCTGTGGTGTGGTGTGGTATGGTGTGGTGGGAAGAAGCTGGTGTCAGAGCCAGAAGACTTGGATTCTAATCTGGGGTCTACCATGAAAGAGGAAAGGACCCTTTGCTCCACCTCTTGGAGCTGACTCCTCCTCTGTAAAATGACATAAAGAGTACTCACTTTGGCTGTTTTGCAGGGCTAGGTTGGGATGTACTGGCTTCTCCTCTTGTCCTTGCAACTCCAGTGCTGGATCAGATGAGGTGGTTATATGCATGCCCTCTGTAGATTGGGTGGGAGGCTGCTTATACTGGTGAAGAGGCCGCCGCAGTTACAGGTTTATAGTTTGTTCCTCCTGGTGTGGCCTGCACTTTCCTAAGTGTAGGGACTTGTACACATCTTCAGCTAGGATGACCTAAGAATGTTTCTCTCCTTACCTCTGGACTGATGGCAGGTACAGTGACTGGAAATGATTTTCTTGTTGAGGTAGACTTTTTGGAGAAAAGCATTTGTGTCTCTTAACCCAGGCTTTGGGAATTTGGGAGAGCTTGTGTGGGTGCATGTGTTTTCAGAAGAGCTGTGTTCAGTGGTATGCCTCTGTTTTCCTGTTGCAAGAAAACCTTTACTTACTAGAAATTATCATTGCTTTGTTAGACAAACCCAGTTTTCTTTTTATTATTTTAATGTGTTATTAAAGCATAATATATATGTATATTTATGACTATACACACATATACACACAGGGAAAAAAAAAAACATAATCATAGGTATTTAGTGAAGCCAAAAGGAGGAAAGTACTTTAGGCAGCAAAAGCACTGCATAAAAAGGCACTGAGATCATGTTCTAAAAATTAATTTGCCAAAAATTCTTAGTTTGTCTGACAACATTTATTGAACAGCTAATGCGGTTGATGTTTAGAATGAGGAGAGATATTTGCCTTCACTTATAATATTCTGATCTGAAAATTGTGCTTTATTATTGGGGGATTGCTTTGGAAATTGTTGTGGCCTTGGAAAATTTATGAACAACCCACTGCAAGTACTGAATGACCACTGGGTATTTCTTCATCGGGTGTGCACTGATAGCCAGAGGTCCAGAACACCGGCAGGTCAGGTATCACTCACTGTTGCCATGGACCTTTAATTATACCTAGCTTAGGTCTGATGGTGTCACAAGGGATATAGGGAGTTATTCCATCGATTTAAAACATTTTTTGAGAGTCAAAAATGCAGGAAATGAGGGCATATGTAGTTGCTGCTCCAGTGGAGTAGAATGGTTTGGGTTCAGAGACTATAAAGTTAAATTTCACCCCCTTGGAGGTATAGCATATGTCAGAAACAATTTTGGGAATTATAGCTTGTCTATTTAGTTCTAGATTTGAACCTAGAAAGTCCCTTTGAAAAGTTGAAATAAAATTGTTTTTCCACATTCTGAATACTTCTTCCAGGTTACATTTATGTGTGTAATACTTTTTTACCCAGAGTGATAACCTTGAATGTACATTAGTAAATGACTTGTCATTCTTTGTGACATGGAAATTTTGTGGCTAAAAAGGCTATCAAGGAGTAAGAATATGGTAATATGTGAGAGAGAATTCTGCTTCTCACCAGGGCTCACCTGCTCTCTCTCTCTCTCTTTTTTTTTTTTTTATCACCTGCTATCTCTTTCAGGGTTGCGGATAAAGGAGACCAAGGAGGTTTATGAAGGTGAAGTCACAGAGCTGACTCCATGTGAGACAGAGAACCCCATGGGAGGGTATGGCAAAACCATTAGCCATGTGATCATAGGACTTAAAACAGCCAAAGGAACCAAACAGTTGAAAGTGAGTACCTTTTCTCTTTCCTCAGAATCTCTCAGCACTGTGTGGCCTTGGGCAAGTGGTATAACCTCTCTGTGTCTCATTTTTCTCTGTGTGCTTTGGGTGATGATACATCACAGGGCCATCTGAGGATGGTATGTGTATTAAGCAGTACCTAGAATAGGGTGTAAGTACACAAGAAGACCCAATAAAGGTAGCTCTTCCTTTTCTCATTGACTCCCAGGAAACTGTATGTTAAAATGTGAGTTGTGTGGTTAGTCCTATCTACCTTTTGCCATCCTGTATCCCATATTATGACCATGTGTCAAAGGTCCTGGACTTGTCTCTGAAGTGGATTAGTTTTTCAGATATGAGTGTTCATGCTCACAGAAAGAAGCAGCATGGAGTAATCTGGTAAGAGTTGTATAACAGATGATGGATGGACATCCCAAAGGGCCGAATACAGACTCCTGACTGCAGTTCTTTTATGTGTCAGGGCCTAGAAACCTATAGTGGCTTCACTATAGGTTGATAGTTGATTCTGCTCTGGCTAAGGCTTTATGGTGGCAGTGTGGGAAGCCCTTGATACCCTCCTCAGATTCTTGTCCTGTCAACCCTAAGGATGTGGGGTAGCCAGGGTGCCTGGGGGAAGAGTATGGTTTGGAGTCAGGCAAAGTCTGAAAGAGAGACCAGGCTCCGTGGCTGACAGGTGGCCTTTGGCAAGTGACTTAATCTCAGAGCAGTAGTTTCTTTATCTGTTAAATAGGGATAATGATTGCCTATCTCTATCTATAGAGTTCTTGGAAGGATATAAAAGTTGTAGCATTGGGGGTAGCTCCTAGTTACCTAAGAAGTGATAGCTATTGTGTTATTGTGAGAGCCTTCAGTTAGAGAAATGGGGCAATTGGGATTGTAGGCTTTGCTTTATTATTTATAATAAACAATGTAATAATTATAATAGCATCATAGCTCTTAATTTATTGGATGTGCTAGGCCTGGGCAAATACTTAAATATTTCATTTGTTATCATTTATAGCTTTCCACATGTATGTGTGCCATTTGTGTAATTTCCCTCATGTAACAGATAAAGGAACTGAGGTTTCATCAGGAGCTTATCCTAGGATCACACAGCTGGTTAAGTGGCAGACAGGATTCTCTGAGTCCCAGGCATTATGCTGTTCACCCTCCCACTTGCTGTGTGATCTTTGGGAGTCAGTTGAGCTCTCTGGGCCACCGTTTCCCCATCTGTGAACTCTGGTAGATTGACTATATAATTTCTCCATCTTTGCTCTCCTCCATGATTTTATGGTTCTTTGATCCTGTAAGGTGGTTTCTTGGTCACTGCTTTATGGAGATCATAAAAATGTCACTTCTTCAGAGGGTCATTTTTCTTTTTCCTACCAGGGTTTCCATCTCAGGAGCTTGCCTCTGCAAATATCTCTTTTAAACCTCCCCTTCATTTTTCCCATTCTGTATTAATTAGATTTCTTGGTAGGATCTGCCACCTTTCCAGTAATTACATCTTCAGTCAATTCATTTGGGAAATTAACCAATATTAAAATGCTTGAGGCCAAAAAAAAAAAAAAAAAAAGAATACTCCCCAGTGTAAGTTAGCTGAAGTAAGGCATGCAGTTTACATTTACATTTCAGCTCTCCATCAGGCTGCTTTGCAGTTTCTTCAAGAAAATAACATAAGGGAGAAGATGAATTTTTTTTCCTTCCCAAATGAGTACTTCTAGCTACTTTGAGTATATATATATATATACACACACACACACACACACACACACACACACACACACAAGATATTTGGACAAATGGAGCTCAGATACTTGGTGTAGATACTGATTTATGAAGAGAATATCATACTTGCCATCATTATTGGGTGCCTTCCTTGTTCTAGGCCCTGCATCAGGGGCTTACCAAACACTGTTCCTTGTGCTCTGGGAGGCTGCCAGACCCTACCCTGCCAGTGACACAGAGCTCTGGGTTTATTCCTGTGGTTACTGTCTCTAACAGCTTTATTGAAATTTAATTTTAAATAAAATTCACCCATTTTAGGAAGGAATTTTAATCTGTTTACGGAATGGTATGGCTAGCACCACTGTCCAATTTTAGAACATTTTTCATCACCCCAAAAGAAACCTCATGCCCATTGACAGTAGTGCCCATTCCAACCCACACCCTCTGGCAACCACTAATCCACTTTCTGTTTCTATATATTTGTCTTTTCGGAACATTTCATGTAAATGGAGTCATACAGCATGTGGTTTTGTGTGTCTGGCTTCTTTCACGGAGTTCTTAGTTTTTACTCTTTAATTTTGTTTGAGACAAAGCCCGTTTTTTTTCACATTATAAAATATAAAGTTAACTAAGGGAAATAGCTCTCCATGAAGTTTTATGGAGAGAAACTTATGTTTAAATCTTGACTCCTGACCAAAGATGGCTGTCCTTGAATACTGAACATCAAGGGTAGCTGAATTTAAACAGGGGAAAAGAAACGGTCCCCAAAACATGCTCCTCTCCTTTCCTGAAGGTATAGGCAGGCAGGCCCCAGAGAGCAGATAAGGATTTGAATCAAAAGGCCTGGTTTGTGTTTCCTTCTGGATATTTACACTTGGGTGCTGTTGTACAGATGAGGAAACAGAGGCTCAGAGAGCCTTGTCCAAAATCATAGGACCACCAACTTTCAACCACGAAGAGCAAGCAGGTTCCATTGGGTGCCTCACATGCAGGAAGTTCTACCCCTACCTGAGGAGGAGTGGAGAAGAATTGAAGCAGAGAGGAATCTCAAAAGGGGTTATTAGGGCCTGTGGTCTCACGGACAGCGCGTGGACCTCACCTAAAAGCAGTCAGAGCCATATTTGCCAGTTTGCGACCTCAGGAGTAAAAGGAAAGAGGATAGTAGGTCTCCCCTCACACTCACCCTGGGTGCACTCACTCTCCTGCTGTCTCTAGGACACATCCCCAAAGCTATTCATCTCCTGCATCCACACACACACACATCCACAGACACACACACATACCTATACACCCACTCCTGCTCCACCCACTCCCACACAAATACACTTTCTCCATACAGTCATTAGCTACCTCAAGTCTCTTGTGGAAAGGTACTTTACAGTATGTCGGAAATAAATATTATATGTATTTTACAGTTCTCTGGGTCAAATGTTTTTGGGTTTGTTTTTTCTTTTAAGCTGGACCCCAGCATTTTTGAAAGTTTGCAGAAAGAGCGAGTAGAAGCTGGAGATGTGATCTACATTGAAGCCAACAGTGGGGCTGTGAAGGTAACACCATGCCTGGTTTGCATGAGGAGGCCTAAGTGACAAGGGGAGGGTGCTTTCTTCAGGGAGTATGGGATGCGAGGAGAGGCTGGTGTCTGGTGCAATGCTGAGGGAAGGTCAGCAGTTGCTCCTTTATGTTGAATAAAGTTTGCTTTCCCTTTATCTTCATTCTTTAACCTTCTTATGATTAAAACAGACAGTCTGTTCAAAAAATAGTAAAGCTTGTTTAGAGGGGGAGTACTGCGTGAGAAAGCAGAACAACTGTAGTCATTTTCAAATTGAAGTGTGCAGTGCGTTTAATCTTCCTTTTATCTCTTTGGTATTTTCTTCCCAAGATATATGCATGTGGAAGGAATGCTGCATTAGTTGGCATTCTTTTTATATCTGATTTTCAGTGTCCTGTACAGTGTTCCTCACTGTTTAATGGATGAGCATAATACTTCATATCATACGATAAATCACCTACCTACAAAAGAGTCTGAACGGCTCCCTCCGTCTCCAGTTAATCTACTGGATTTGCCCTTTATCAGGAATTGCATACAGTTAAAAGAAAGAGGGGGGAAGAGATT
This sequence comes from Vulpes lagopus, assembly GCF_018345385.1. Taxonomy (NCBI): domain Eukaryota; kingdom Metazoa; phylum Chordata; class Mammalia; order Carnivora; family Canidae; genus Vulpes; species Vulpes lagopus. The sequence continues at coordinate 56,150,978 of NC_054830.1, forward strand.
CCTGGAGAAAGTATCAGGTGTTTTTCAACTGGGTTTTTGGAGCCCAGTGATGAGCAGATAGCTTCCTTCTCTTGGCAGCGGGGGTGTGGGGTGTGTTTGGAGTTTGTCAAGTAGGCTGTCAGGCCCGCAGTTGGGAACTGAGGCTTTTATCTCACTTAGCACTGTGCCATTTGGAGACTTGGCAGCGAACACTCACCCGGCACTCAGGTTTCTCTTTCTGCAGAGGCAGGGCAGGTGTGATACCTACGCCACAGAATTCGACCTTGAAGCCGAAGAATATGTCCCCTTGCCAAAGGGCGATGTGCATAAGAAGAAAGAAATCATCCAGGATGTGACCTTGCATGATTTGGACGTGGCCAACGCACGGCCCCAGGTACTGCCTCGATGCCGGCATGACCTGGCACACAAGCCCTTTTGTGTGTTCACAGAAGCTTTGGGAATGAATTGTCAGAGTCTTGCTGCCGTTTCTTAGGGCAGACGGTCCTTTTCTATCTGTAATGTTCAGCAATTAACATCGACATGAGCTACTGAGGGACTCCTTTGTTCCAATTCAAATGCTCTAGTCACAGATGATTTCATGTGTATTGTTTCTTATCCCAGCCAAGCCTCTGGCCGTGAGTTAGCCAGCTTCTTCTGTGGCTTCCCTCCAAGCAGCGGGCTCAAGCCTGGGATTCTCTGGGTGTTAATGGTGTAGGGCAGGAGTATTCTTTGAGCCCTTTGCAGGATTTCAGAAAGCCCGACAAAGCTGTGCCTTTCCCCCTGTTCTAGCAAAATCTTTAGTGTTTTAGCTTTGAGCAGGATTTGTGTCTGTTCCTCATGCTGGCAAGATGAAAACTTACACCTTGACTAGTAAAATGTGGGAGAAGAACAGTATGACTATGTGACACCTCTGCAAAATGTGTGATTTTAAAACCCTAGTCTTCCCTGCTGGTAGTCTTTCAGTTTGATTTCCTCTTCATCCTAGAAGAGTCCTTCTCTTCACTAGCAGGGAATAGGCTTTCTTACTTGAAATTTGATCCTTGGGTGTTTTGCCCCTTCGAGCATTGGCCAAGACATTGCTGAAGAACTGTCTTGGACCAGCAGGTCCCTCTGTGTGGAACAGCTGTCTCCAAAGCAGCCTCCTGGGAGCTTTCACCTTGGTTGGAGTGTTTGGCTGAGAGTTGGAAGTTGGGGATTGTATCATTCCGACACTGATGAGCTTGGTCCATTAGTTGCTTTGCCTCCCTGAGTTTTCTGTGATTTAGGGCTCTTTGGCTTCAAGTTTCCTCCTCTGTGAAGAGGGCAAATAGTGCCTACCCTGTAGGATCAGATGTAGTTTCTCAGGAAACATCCACTACATTTTACAACTAAACATTTAGTGAGCACCTCTGTGACCCAGCACCTGGCAAAACAGGATCACAAAATGCTAGGCAGGTGACAAAAGAGCACCTCTTCTTGCTGACTGCACTGGGAAGGGCTGGCAGGAGGGTGCGGCAGGTGGTGAACCTGTTAGCAGCCGGCTGTTTTGTAGGATTGGCTTCCCCGACCAAGCAGCTCTAGACCAGGATGGGATTAATGTGACTGTGCAGTCGAGTCTGGAGAGGGGAGATGCAGGAACAGAGATAAGTACGTCCTTACACTTCCCTCAACAGTCCATTCGTCCCCAAGGGAACTGGAGCATCAGCAGAGTGAAGGGCCAGATGCCCCATGAGGGTGTTTGACTTGAACTTGGATGGATAACTGGAGATTCCCGGAAAAGACACCGTGCTTCCTGGCAGGTGGAAGCTATTCCCTGGTAGCTACTCAGGGAATACAGGATCGGCAAAGGATATGGCTGAAGAAGGAGATTGGGGTAGGCCCCACAGAACTGGTATTTCCCACGAAGGGATTGTGCTCATTCTTGCAGTCCAAGCGGAACCTCTTAAAACTTCCTCTGTGTTGAGAGTTCCTCACGTTTTCCAGTGAGGGTGCCTGGGGTCTCCACACCTAGGACCCCGTGTCCAGCTGATAGTAAGAACAGTGTGATGGGGGTGGTGGTAGTGAGACTTTTGCAGCTGCCTTAGAAAGTTGGACTGACTCTGGGAATCTTTTGTTTTGCAGGGGGGGCAAGACATCCTGTCCATGATGGGCCAGTTAATGAAGCCAAAGAAGACAGAAATCACAGGTAAGAGAAATAGGCTTGTGAGCAAGAACCAGAACCATAGAGCCCTGGATTCTGATGTACTGTGTGAGGCTTTTTTTTTTTTTTTTTTTTTTAAGATTTTATTTATTCATGAGACGACACACACAGAGAGAGGAGGGGGCAGAGACACAGGCAGAGGGAGAAGCAGGCCTCATGCTGGGAGCCTGATGTGGGACCCTATCCCGGGTCTCCAGGATCACACCTGGGCTGAAGGCAGTGCTAAACTGCTGAGCCACCCAGGCTGCCCTGTGTGAGGCTTTTTGAGTGAATCCCCAGACCTGAGGAAATGCCTTAGGACAGGTTTGTTCTTCCTCTTCAGAGCCTGGCTTTATCCTGGCAGTCGGTGGCTGTTTTAGACAGCTGTAAATAAAGCATACTGTGTGCTTCCAGCCCAGAGTGCCAGTGCATCCTCTTGAATGCATTCAGTATCCTTGCACTCATCTTTGAAGATGGAGGCTATCACAACCTCTGGTCCTTTCGAGGTCCAAGAAACGTGGATGGTATTGCCCTAGCTGTGCAGGAGAGCTCCCGCCAGACTGCTCCTGAGCACAGCAAATTCCACCACCTTGGTACTTGGCCTTCTTGCCCTACAGCCGCAAAGCAGCTCCCAGCCTGCCCAGCTCAGCTTCCTGGGCATGTCCCAGAGCTTGGCAGGAATGTCACTGTTCCCTTGTGGACCTTTAGTTTACCCTGCTTCTCTTCCCAACTGGTACATCCCTCTTTTTTTCTAAGTAATACCTATAATTCTATAAGTATTACCTATAAACAGAATTATAGGTAAATATATAGGTAATATATTTAATGTTAAACATTAAAGCCTCTGTTTTTTGTTTCATGTTAGCCAGTGGAGTGATCTGAGACCTGTCTAGTAGAGTCTCCAAGAGCAGTTTCTGTGTTTTCACAGTTTTAACGATGACTTCTCTTTTGACCATCCCTGCCTCATGACTTTGGTGGACAATGCAGCATCAGATCTTCGTGTTCTGTGTTTGCGAGCAGCTCCCTCCTGATGCTAATCAGGAGCTGGTTTGGAAAATGAGAACTGTGACCTTAGATGGTCTTATGTAACTCTTGTGAGACCCGTCCCTCTAGAACTCTGAGGTTGGACCTTTCCTCAGAACCTGCATTCCTCACAGATTTCCTTCTAGAGAGGATTCTGCACACACCCTGTTCTTCATCTAGGCACTTGATTGAAAGTTAATTAACCTAAGCTTTGTCACATAGGGCCAAAAGAAAGAGTCACTTAGCGCAGAACAGGAAAATTTGCATATGAAAACTCATTTCACACAGGGCTCCTCAACTTCTGTGTCTCTGCGGTGTCACAGGGCACTAAGTGGGTTGGTGTGAGTAATAAGGCAGCTGGGGTGTGTGCCCTTGTGAAGACATGCAAAACTATAAAAGCCACTTACAAACTTAACATATCAGCAGGGAAAGCTGCCGGTTGTGTGACTTCTATGTGGTGATTATATTCCTATTTCCGGATGATAACACTGAGGTGGGGACATAACCTGCCTGGGTCGTATAGTTAGCAGTACAAGTGGGCTCCACACTTGAGTTAGGATCATATTCGGTTGGGGGAGAGAAGAAAAGGGGACCACTTCCCCACCTGACTATACTTGTCTCCTCTCACTATATCCTAGACAAACTTCGAGGGGAGATTAACAAGGTGGTGAATAAGTACATTGATCAAGGCATTGCTGAGCTGGTTCCAGGTGTACTCTTTGTTGATGAGGTCCACATGCTGGACATAGAGTGCTTTACCTACCTGCACCGGGCCCTGGAATCTTCCATCGCCCCCATCGTCATCTTTGCATCCAACCGAGGCAACTGTGTCATCAGGTAGGGTGGCTCTTTGCCAGCCTTAAGGCCTTTCCACCTTCCATCTGGGTTCATGTTTTCCTCTGGGATCACTTTTTTTTTTTTTTTAATTTTTATTTATTTATGATAGTCACACACAGAGAGAGAGAGAGAGAGAGGCAGAGACACAGGCAGAGGGAGAAGCAGGCTCCATGCACCGGGAGCCTGACGTGGGATTCGATCCCGGGTCTCCAGGATCGCGCCCTGGGCCAAAGGCAGGCACCAAACCGCTGCGCCACCCAGGGATCCCGCCTCTGGGATCACTTTAAACCCATAATGTAATAAGTCAAGATGGAGATGAAGGGAGATCATGTTCATTTTGAGAGAAACCTGCCAAAGTAGCTTGTCTTCACAGGTAGGTAGTTCATGCATCAGCCTCATTCCATCATGGCACCAGAGGCAACAGCAACCACATTATGGAATCTGAGGGCCTCCCATGTGGGCTCTAGGGTTACAGTGTGGTGTGATTTGGTCATTCAGTTGGGAGAGGGCAAATGTAAGGGCAGATAGGCTGGCCTTGGGTGACCTTACATAGGTTAATTTCTATTCTCATGCTAGCTGTGGGCAGTAAATATTCTTGGCTTCATGTTTTAGATGAAGAAACAGAATGGCAGAATAACTTGTCCTTCGTTATAAAGACAGGATGAGAACCCAGATCTTTCTGATAATAAAATCAGTGACAAAACCAGTACTTTCTTTCTATCCCAGACCTTTTTGGAGCCACACTGGTGCCTGCCTCCGTAGGCCTGCCTTTGGGAAAGGTAGAGGCTGAGGCCTGGGAGGCACATGCCTGTGTGATGCTCTCATCCTGCAAGGATGGGCCCAGGGCTGGGTTAGGGGACTTTCTTGAGGTTTTTTTTTCTCCTGAGTACTCTGCAAACTTCTGAGCCCCAGATAATACACTGTCTTCCCAGCTCTCTTATGGGCCCTGTACTTTGTAGTTTTCTGGCTCTTTTGGTTTTCTGTGTTCCTGTTTGAATGTTGGGGCCTGGTCCCAGCATGGCTGGGCATGAAGTGGGGTGGTGAGGAGCCCTTTTCAAGCCTGCCAGAGAGTAGTGCAGGTAAACAGCACTGGAGGCTGTGTGCTCCTGGCAGCAAGGGGTGGTAGGAATCTGGAAAATGACCCTAAGGCCCATGAGTATCAGCACAGAGCTGGAGCCAAACCAATTTGGGAACCCAAATTGATGATTCACCTAGACTTGCGTCTGAATGATGGCAGGTAATATCCAGGAGTTTAGCTGGTTCTTGACGGAGCTTTGTCTCCATTGAGATTGTTCAGAAGCGGTGCTGCTGGTGCTGGGACAGCTCCCCTCTCAGGTGATCGTGCTGGCTCAGAATTAGGATTTGCTTGCATGATTCAAGTTCATGTGGCAGCAGCTTGTAGTCGATCTTTGAAACCCTGTGATGGTGTCTTGGCAAGTCATCAACACAGGTCTTTTCTGCATTTTTGGGGAAAAAGCAGCTTGTTTCAGGGCCAGGTCAGCCGTTGGTGAGAGGATCTGGCTACCTGGGCAGCATCTGGAAACCAGCCATGTGGCCTGGTGCCTGGTGAGCCTTGCATCCCTAATGCACAGACCCTGTAGGTTTACTGGACTTAGGCTTGGTTTGGTTCGGGCTTGGTTTCCATCTGAAAGTTGGTGAAAGGCTCAGCCTAGACTGCTGGCGCCCCCTTCTGGGAAGCCATGCTAACAGGCTCCTCTCCCTCACAGCAGATAATCCAGCCTGGCTCCCAGTGGAGCCTGGCAGCTCTTCTTTAAGAGCTGAATCACTTAGGACTCAGAGTACTTCTCTCAGACCCATCCCACCTAGGAAAAAAGTACAAGCTTGGCCCCATCTCCCTCCCCAGACTGATTTCATCGGGCTGCTAGAGGCTGTGGCTGCCCGCTGCTGCCAGACTGCAATCACCCAAGTGGGAAGAAGATGCTCAGAATGTGACACTTTCTGCAGTTCTGCTGAAGCAGCCAAAATTGAGACATTTGCTCTAGAAGAGGTTTTTGGGACTAAGCCCTAGTAGGAATTTCGTTGTAGTAGTGAGGTCATACAGCTCAGAAGTCAGGCTGGGATTTGAATCTGGGGTGTTGGATTTAAGAGGCCATGCTCCCAACAAGTTTTGGTTTAGATGTGAAATGATGAAATTTCTGGAACATTGGCACAGTTTTGGCAATATCTGTCTTGCTTCCCAGCCGACTTTACTCCTGGAGGGAGCTGTTGAGCTTCCTCTGACCTCCAGAGCTTGAAAGGAGAGAGAAGAGGGAGTTTGCAGTAACTGAATTCTCTACATACTTCACCCCATGTAATCTCAAGCACCCTGACGATTCTGTGGGCAGGTGACATTATTTCCAGATTAACACAGAGGTGATTTGAATAGGCCACCAGCCTGAGGGTTGGCTGACTGTAGAGCTCCTGCCACCCCTGTTCTCCTGAACTGTTTCTGGTCAGTGTACAGGGAGGAAGGTGTCTGAGCTGGTGTAGGGAGCTGCTACCACTGTCAGTGAGTGGCTGTGAAAGTGCACACTGCCCCCTTGTGCACAGGGGAGCAGGAACCATTCCTGCAGGAGCCCCTTGAGGCCTTGGGCTCCTCTTCCTGGGAGGAGAGAACACCGCTGGGCACTATGGGAGGTGCAGCTACACTGGCTCTGCCCTCCCTTACTACCCTGAGAAGTCCCTTCTGTGCCAGGACCCTCAGCCAATAGAGCAGAGCCTGGCCTTGAACCCAGCTCGCCAAACTTGGGAGGTCTTCTTTTCCTGTGGGGAATAGCCCCCTGGGATTAAGGAGTCTTTGTAGGGGAGTCCTTCTCCACAAGTCACTTTGTTGTACCAAAGAGCAAGACTTAAACAGTGTGGTCTCTATTCAGTGTATTCCTATGGCAGAAGATGGTACATTTTAAGGAAACAGCTTTATAGAGCTAGAATTCACATACAGTTCCCCATCTAAAGTGTACAATTTAGTGGTTTTTAGTATGGTCACAAAGTTGTGCAACCATCACGACTGTCCATTCTAGAACATTTTCATCAATCCAGAAATAAATCCTATACCTGTCAATAGTTGTTACTCTGCCATGCCTCACTCCCCAACTGTTTTCCCCCTTCCTCCTCCCTATAGCCCGTGGCAACCACTGGTCTACCTTCTCTATGCATTTGCCTTCTCTGGACAGTTCATAGATATGGCACCACACACCTGTGGTCTCCTGTGCCTGGCTTCTTTCACGGAGCATCATGTTTTCAGGGTCCATCCATGTCGTAAACCTGCCTCACTGTTTATTGATTTTTAAGGCTGAATAGTATTCCAGAATGTGGAATATTTAACAGGACATTTACCCATTCATTAGTTGATGGACTTTGGGTTGTCAGATTGTTATTACTCTGTGACTGTTATAAATAAGGCTGCAATGAACATTTGTGTACAACTTTTTTTTTTCTAAGATTTTATTCATTTATTCATGAGAGGCACACAGAGACAGAGAGAGGCAGAGACACAGGCAGAGGGAGAAGCAGGCTCCATGAAGGGAGCCCGATCTGGGGCTCCATCCTAGGACTCTATGATCATGCCCTGAGCCAAAGGCAGATGCTCAACCACTGAGCTGAGATACCATGACTAATTTAAGTCACAAAGATTTACACCTGTGAGCTCTTCTAAGCGTTCTATAGTTTTAGCTCTTATACTAAGGTTTATGATCATTTGTGGTTAATTTTGTATATAGTATAGGGGCGCTGGGTGGCTAGGTTGGTTAAGTGTCTCTGCCTTTGGCTCAGGTCATGATCTCTGGGTCCTGGGATCAAGTCCCACATCGGACGCTGCTCAACAGGGAGTCTGCTTTTCCCTCTCCCTCTGTGCTCACCTGTGATCACTCACTCTCTCCCTCCTTCTACTCCTCCATCTCTCTTTCTCTCTCTCAAATAAATAAAATCTTTAAAAAAAATTGGCTTGTATATAGTATAAGAAAGAAGTATGTCTAGCTTCACTCTTTTACATGTGGATGTCCAGCTGTCCCAGGACCGTTTGTTCTTCATTGACTGTTGGGTTTTCATCGTCTGGGCAGCCTCATCAAAAAAGCAAATGGATTTCTTAGTACTCTTGGTCTTGTGTCCACAGAGCCAGGGGGCGGTAGATTTAGGGGAGTTACCCTTCATATTACCCAGAGAGGTGTTATCCACTACACTTCCTGTCATCAGAAAAGCTTTATCTGTGTCCCTGCAGTCACGGGTTATATAAAGAAGCAGTCAGACAATGATTCTCAGCCGGGGACATTTATACTTGTTATGACTTTGGGTGCTACTGGCATCTAATGGGTAGAGGCCAGAGATGCTACGGAACATCCTACATGCACAGGAAAATCCCCTCCAAAAAAACTTGGTCCATAATGTCAAAGTGTCTCAGTGGAGGAACCCTGAGTTGTAAGATGGAAGCATTCGCAAATGAGTCAACCATTTGCACTTGTAAGTGTAGCTGTATGATAAATTTCAAGAAGTGCAATGACTATGTTCTTGCAGATATACCATATTGGATCCCCAAAGAATTAGGCCTGTGGCATCATAGCCCAAAACTGTATATCTGGAAGAGGCACAGCATTAACACAGTTTGAACAATTGTCATAATGGCCTAATGGTGAAATCAATATTGGGCTGACACCAGAGCCAGAAAGAAATCTCTGGGTACAAGAATAAACCTGCAATTTTAGCCAAAATGTAATTATTAGTTTATTATTAGCAATTTTATAATCTAATATGATAGTTACTGCGGCCTTGTCAAATAGTGATTGCTCTGCACAGAGAGCTCCTTCTGGACTCACCACCCACAAGGAGCACTGCTAAGTAGGGCTTCCGTTCCCTGGCTCATTTCACAAGCCATGTGACAGACCCTTTTGTGGGACTCTTGCAGAGTAGAATCCCAGAAACCATTTACTACTAGCATGTTTTCTAAAAGAAACGTTGTACCTGAGATTCATAGCTTAGACATATGTTTTGGCTTTAATTCCTAAAAAAATGCTTAACAACATTTGAGCAGACTTTTTTGTTTAAATTTTTAGTTTTGTAGATTCAAAACTATAAGAATTTTTTTCCTTTTTCTTTTTGCATTAAAAAAGGAAACATCAAATTCAATTAAAAGAAAAAAATCAGAAATTATCTGGAAAAAAAAATAATAGAGCAGATGGCCTGAAAAAGAGTTCTTTGTTTTTTGGTGAGCACCTTTATTGGAAAGGTTGGAGAAAAACAAAAATGCCCTTTAGCTGAAGAATTTGTAGGTTATCTGCAAATCAGCTCCTTTCAGGAGTGCAAGAATCCTTGGTTCTTTTTTTTTTTTTTTTTTTTTAATTTTTATTTATTTATGATAGTCACACAGAGAGAGAGAGAGAGAGAGAGAGGCAGAGACACAGGCAGAGGGAGAAGCAGGCTCCATGCACCGGGAGCCCGATGTGGGATTCGATCCCGGGTCTCCAGGATCGCGCCCTGGGCCAAAGGCAGGCGCCAAACCGCTGCGCCACCCAGGGATCCCGAATCCTTGGTTCTTAATATCAGAATGTACACAGGTTTCTCATCTGAGTGTCTTCTATGTGTAAGGAGGCGATCATACAGAAACTCTCCTGAGTTCCATACACAATAAATTCTTCGTTTCAGCCACCTCTCCATGGAGGGGCAACTAGTACAACACCATCTCCCTGGACAAAGGGCTTTGTAATATTCCGTTTTGTTGATTTACATGTCTCTTCGCATGTGTCCTTGTTAAATTCTATAATGGTCACAGTCTCTCCCACATCTCCTAATAGCATATTTCAGTGTTGCTCATAAGCATGTAATCTGCCTCAAAGCTCTGTCATTTCTCATCTTCACATTAAGTTCACACGTCCAGGCTGAGCCTGCAGGGACCTGGTGGCTCTTCTGCAGTGCCGGTGGCTTGCTGCTGCTCCACTCGTCTGCCATGGTTCATGGGAAATTTTGAAGTTTGATTAGGGAGTGCTTCATTTTTCTTCTAACGTTTTACGTCTGAATCAAAGATAATTTACCATGAGTGTTACAGAGTTTGGGATATTTTAACATGGCAATGTTAAGATCTTTTAAAGAATTCCCAAGAGAGGGGCGCCTGAGTGGCTCAGTTGGTTAAGCATCTGCCTTCGGCTCAGGTCATGATCTCAGGGTCCTGGGATGGAGCCCCACATCGGGCTCCCTGCTCAGCGGGGAGGCTGCTTCTCCTCCTCCCAGCTCATGTTCTCTCTTGCTATCTGTCTCTCTCTCCCAAATAAATGAATAAAATAAAATAAAATAAAATAAAATAAAAAGAATTTCCAAGAGAAATTTATACTTCAACTGACTGGATAGGATTTTAACAGCTAGATTTCTTTACTGAAGCTGTATTTCTTGAATGCTCACTTATAATTGAAACTGAATATTCTGATAATATTAACAACTAAATCCAAATGACCTGCCTTATTTGCTGTTTTATTGATAAGTTAGGGCCCTAGGCTCTGCAGTCTGGCCTAAGTGTAGGAATGTCAGAGATAGTCCTGATGTGGATCTGCTGCTATGACTTCCGGACTCTGGAGCAGGAGCCCAGAGCACATTGGGCTTCCAGACACTGTGTTGAAGCTGACCTCGTGTGCTACGAGGTTTGCTCGGCGCACATCCTGTGGGACAGCTGGTGTCTTGTTGGCCTCATGGATTGGCGGGGCTCCTCTCTGGGGCCACTCTTCATATGGCTTAGCTATGGATTTGAGAGAAACGGAGACACAAAGGACACGATTAATTCCCAAAAGAAAGAAAATGATTAATGGATAGAAGGGAAACATTCAAATGATTCATTAGTAATCAAGGAAATGTGAATTCAGAGTGTCACCCTTTCTTTTTCTAAACCATTAAAGCAGCAAAATATTTAAGAATTAGAATACCCTGTGCTGGTTACAATGCAGTGAGATCAGATCACTCATGTAGCTTGTAAATTAGTTCACTCATTCATTTATTCGAATAGATATTCCAGATTGTGTCAGGCAGTCTGAAATTTGCTGAAGAAATGTTCATGCCATGAAATTGCTTATCAAACATCATTAATAATAGCAACAATTGGAAACTACCTAAATGTCCAACAGTTTTGTTAAGGAAAATACTTGATGGGTTATTATTATTTTTAAGATATTTAATTATGTATGTATGGATGAATGATAGTGAGTGAGAGAGCACACGCATGAGCTGGGGGGTGAGGAAGGGCAAAGGGAGAAACAGACTCCCCGCTGCACAGGAAGCCTGACACAGGGCTCTATCCCAGGACCCCAAGATAATGACCCAAGTCAAAGGCAAATTCTGTACCAACTGAGCCACCCAGGTGCCCCCTTGATGGATTATTAAGACTGAAAAAACATGGACAAAAGCAAAAAATCTACACACTTAGTGTGACTTAGAAAGACATCTTTATGAAAATTTGGTAAATATCTATATGAATATTTTTAATAGGATTTTAGGTGTTTTTTTTTCCCTCTTATATTGATATTTGCTAAAATAATGAAGTTGTTTTTTATACAACCTGAATGTTAGTTTGTTTACTTTGTGGTCATGGCTTAACTCAGGATGTGAATTGGCTGCTTTGTCATTGTGAGTACCTCAGCTATGTTTCCAGTGTCCAGTTTCTGATCGATCTCAGAGAGGCCTGGGTGATGTGATCATTTGGACCCTTGCAGGGGTACTGAGGACATCACTTCTCCTCATGGCATTCCTCTTGACCTTCTGGACCGTGTGATGATCATCCGGACCATGCTGTACACCCCACAGGAAATGAAACAGGTGAGTCTCTCTTCCCTCACCCTTCCCTCTTCTCCCCTCATTTGCTCCCAGCATTCCCTGGTGCTGTGCCAGTATCTACAGCACAGGCCTGGCTCTCACCACATCCCAGCACTTCACCTGCTGGCCTTGGGCAAGTCACAGTCCTCCAGAGCTTCAGTCTCCCCATCTGAAAGACGGGTGGGCTGATGAGACATTGCCTGAGGTGTTTCCAAACCTTAGCTGCTTGTGGTCTTGGCTGTTGTCTCCACTACTATATCCATTCTTTAAATTTTAGGAAAGGCATAGTGAAAAAATCAACTTGAGGACAGCCATCATGGAGGGCACCCATGATGTAGGACAGAGCCAGTAAGATAGGATTTAGTGGTAGCTCTTGCTGTCCAGGCCAGGCCCTGTCTGAGGCCTCTTCTGAGTAGGTGAAGCCAAGTGCTCTGTCCCACCAGAACCCATAGTAGGCTGGCTCCAACAGGGCACAAAAGCTGGAGGGGAGCGAGGGCCTATCTGCTGCGACCAGTGTGACTAGTGGTAGGTTTTCTGGGGACTGTGGAGGCCATAGAAATGATGGTGAAGCAGGGTCATACAGCTTAGAGGGGCACCGGGAAGTGGAGGTCCTAAAACCAGCCTGTAAGAGGCTGAAGGAGGTGTATCTGACACAGAGTATATGCTCAAATTCCATGCAAGCTGAATTTGCATTAAGCTTGAGGGTGAAAAACAAAAAACAAACAAAAAAAAAGCTTGATGGTGGGAGATGATACGAGTGTCTGAGGTCAGGTCTTACCCCAAGGGGCCCTGTCCCAGCTCTCCCTATGGGACTGTCTTTTGCTTGATCTGGAGTTGAAACACCACATGCGCAGGCACTTTACACTTAGAATTTTTAGTCCCCTTACTGGTACTGCCAGGTAGTCTTTGAACATCCTTCTTCCTGTGGATGGCTCAGTCCCTGAGTGGCAAGTCCAGGATGCAGAAATAATAGTGATAGGTTATGCCATAGGTAGGTGTCCCACTGAGCAGCACTGCTGTGCTCCTGCCCTGCCCACCCTTGCCCCAGAGGGTCTTGCTGCCAACTTAGATCTCTCACTGTGGGTCTGGGTGGCCACGGGGCAGGTGGACCAGGGGCGCACTGATGTGTCGACAGGCTGTGCCTTGACCCTCTCCTCTCACATAGTGCAGGTCTTCTTTATTGGATGTCATGCTGAAACCATGGGCGTGCTTAGCCAGCATAATTCCATTTGATCCCCAGTACCTGTGAGGTGGGAGAGCTATTATCACTGTATTCTTAAAGATGAGGATGCGGAGACCCAGGCCCACTTATCTGCCCAAGTTCATAAAGCCAGTAGGTGACAGGACTGACAAACTGGAGTCCAGGCTGCCTGGTCTAGAAGCCCATGTTCTTTATCACTGGGGCCACCAGCTCCCACTTGCTAGAAGTAGCTCAGTTAGAGGAGGATTCTCAGTGGCAGTTTGTTAGCAGGGCTTTCTTTTGGGAGCTCAGAGGGCCTGTCCAGGGCACCCCCTGGCAGCTCCACTGCTCCCCGTGGCCCCCTAGCCCGACCCTGCTGCCGTTTATTCTTAACCAGCACTCACCAGTACTGTGGTGATGCAGGGAGCTGGAGACCAACAGAACACCAGAGTGGTAACAGTACAGGGTGGCCGTGGCACATTGTTTAGGACGCAGCGTCCATGGCCGGAGCCTTGTCACCAGATCATGGTCTCTGGCTCCTAGATGAATGCTAGGTTGAAGCCAAGGCATTCACTGAACAGAAGCATAGGCAGAAGCAAAGGTGAGGTTGGTCCATCCCCATCCTTACCGTGGAGGGCAGCCTCACGGTGCTTCATGGCCTAGTGACTTGAGCTATTGGCATACCTGTGTGGTCCTTGGCTGCCTTCGTCCTCCGGAAGGTCTGCTCTCTCTTTTCCAGGTTGTTTTGAGGACTAAGTGACTAACAGGAGGGAGGGGACTAGGCTGGCCATCCTTTGTCCCAGCGCAGCTATTATTACTGCTACTAATTACTTATAGGTGCTCACTGTCACCTGCTGGGAGCCTTACAGCAGCTCCCAGTAACTCGGCTTTGAGGCTCCTGAACAACGAGGGTCCTGTGGTCACAGAGATAAGCTGCTGAGCTGGGACCCTACTCAGAGCCAGTTCACTTTGGTTGCCTCCAGTTCACCTTTGTTGCCTCACCTTTGTTGAGCGCTTGGTCTGAGCTCTCCTGGACTGTTCTGTAGTATGCCTCTGGCTCCTGGGCTGGTTCCCATCTTTGCTCAATCAGGAGGGCCTCTTTTCAGGCTTTCTCTTGTGTGAGCAGAGGTCAGACCAGCTGCCAGGATGTGCATTGCTTTGTTCTGGTGGGTTCAAGGGATAACCTCAGCATTTTTACTGGAGCCTGAGGTAGATTTTTTAAAAAACAAAGTAAATGTAACTTGTGTACTCTGCCATCAGTGCCGACACCCTCATAAACTATCCTTGCAGGTTATTAAATGATTAAAGATCTAATTTATGAACTGTCCATTTCTGAGCAGTCTGAAACTGGAGCTCTTGGGATTGCTCTGACCTCCCGAGAGAGAGAGAGAGAGAGCGTGGAGTGGCCCTGACATTCCTGAAGCCCAGCTTTCAAATGCTGTGCATCTCGCTGAAGGCCAGTTGCTCTGGGCTGAAGTTCTCCCCTTGACCAGGCTCCCAGATTTAGTATTTGCATCTCAGAGTTTCTGATGGCCCCTGGAGGACATTTTTCTTGGCAGGACCTGGAGGTTTCTTTAATCCCCAGCTGTCAGTGAAAAGCCCTTTTCTGTTGGAGCACAAACCTACCTGGCTCTGGCTGTTGTGGTCAGAGAGGAGTCCCGTGATTGGAGCCAGGAGCAGGGATCTCTCTCTCAGTTCCTTTTTGTGCCATCCTTATGCCTATCCAGTAACTTCTGTCTTCTCGGCTACATTTAGCTTCCAACCGTAGACGGTGGAACTCCTCATGCACAAGCTAAGAGTCTTGACAGAGGTCGTACCCGCAGCCCACAGGCTGAACAGAAAAGTTCTATGAATTACTTGAACAATTTGCCAACATTTAGAAATTGGGGACATTTCACACAGAAGTCTAAGTTCTGAGTCTCTTTTGACCAAATGAAACTTCCCTGTGGACACCTGCCCTCTGCCCTGGTGGCACCAGTGGCCTGCAGCAGAGGGGCCAACTGCCCTGGCTCATGTGGCCTCATCTATCTTGGTCCCTGCCCTGGTCCAGTTGTGTGAATCCTAGCTTTCCTCTGGAGCAGGACTTTCCCATTCACAGCAGCTGATATGTCAAGTGCCCTCGCCAGAGTTCCCAGACACTGAGCTGCCTGCCCCCACAGGTGTCTGCCTGAGAGCCGCAGGGCTAGTGCAAAGAGTCCGGCTCCTAAGCCTCTGGTCCCTGTCTTCCCCTTACAAGGCTTTTGCTAGGGGCTCAGTCTTTCCCATTTCCTATGCCTCTACCTCGGGTGTTTTTATGGCTTTAATTTAAACAAGGGCTTCATGATATCTTGTTTACGAAGCTGCCAAAGTGAAAAATTCCTGTATTATATGAGGCTCGAAGTCCTCGAGTTATCTCGGCTCCCCAACACACAACATCATTATCCCAGCTGCCCCTTATCACTCAGTGCTGGTGCGCCTGCAGGATCCCGGTGCCACTTGTGTTATAGCAGCCCCGCCGCCAGCTTGCCTCCCCTCCAACTTCACCAGGATCTTCAAACTGCAACAAGCATCAGCTTCTTCGTGATAGATTAGATACCTCCGAGTGATGTTATGAGGGCTGGTAAATCTTTAAAAGTAACTTTTTTGATTTATTTAACCGTCGTATTTATCAAGCAAATAAAAGATGTCTCTTCCCTGAGTGCTTGTAGGTGGTGGTGCCATGCTGGGGAGGAAGGTTAGAGCCCTTGAGGGAGCCCATGGCAGGTTTCGGAGGGGCCTGTGTTCTCTAGATCTAGGGACTGCATTAGGGAGGCTGAGGAGGCAGGCACTGAGCCACCCTGTCACATGCTTTGAGGGGTACCAGCCACCTTCTAGTCACTGTGAACTCTGGCTGTAAGCCATTCACACAGAATGTCGTGTGGCTAGTGCCCGGATGTGTGCAAGGCCAGCAGTCCTGGGCGGAGGCCAGCTCTCTGCCCTTCCAGCCTGGATTTGGGCCTCTTTGGCACCGATGATACAGGACAAGACACATGGGACAAAGTTGTTTTTAAAGCACATGTTAAAGGGGACACTTGGTTGGTCACTGTTGATCATGGTCATTTTCCTCCAAAAGATCATTAAAATCCGAGCCCAGACAGAAGGAATCAACATCAGTGAGGAGGCACTGAACCACCTGGGGGAGATTGGTACCAAGACGACTCTGAGGTAAGCACATCTGCCTAGAGCTGCTCCCCACCTGCTGGTGCCTGCCCAGCAGCCCTCTGGGGCCACCGTCAGGCCCATTCTGGGGCATAAAGGCAGGTGCCTCTCACAAGGCACAGGACCACGTCTGCTCTCACTGCTTTGACGGAGGTTGTCCTAGGCACTGTGATTTAGAATGCAGAATATTTAGGTGATGGTGCTTATAGAGCTAGAGTGACAGGTTAGGTCCCCTGTGTGGAGAGCTTACCAGCCTCTGTGGTGGAGGAGATGGACAATCCGGAGATCAGGGTCGAAAGCAGACGGCTCACTGGCCAGGGGCTCTTCATGGTGCAGAGGGTGGGAATGGGTTTAGGGGAGGGGGAAGGAGGAATGTGGACACAGATTGCTCTCCTGACTCTTCACCAGTGGCCCAAAGCCAACTGCCTATGCAGACGATGCCCCTCTCAGTGTCCTGACTGATCTCATAGCCCCTAACCAGTCCCTAGTTCCCTGTTTTCCTTTGAGTCTGTTCCTTGCTCCAGGTTGAAGGAGAATTGCAAGCTGTTTTATTTGGGGGAACAGGGCTTTAAAAACTCCTCTGAGTTTCATGCCTTTGCAGGGAGAAGGTGCCTTTTTTGACTGTGTGTTCATCTGCCTGCCATGTTCACTTGACTTGCACCTGTGTGTACCACAGTTTGTGTCCCCCCACCCCCTTTTTAAATATTTTACTTACTATCTAAGGGGGCTCCACATTGGGTATAGAGCCTAACATAGGGCTTGAACTCATGACTCTGAGATCAAAACCTGAGCTGAGATCAAGAGTTGGATGTTTAACTGATTGAGTCACTCGGGTGCCCCAGAAAGATTTTATTGTTAAGTAACCTCTACCCCCTATACGGGGCTCAAGCAGCTCCAAGATCAAGAGTTGCATGCTCTACCGACTAAGCCAGCCAGATGCCCCTGTGGCCTCTTTCACGTAGCAGTGCAGTTACAGCCTGTCAGAGAACTTGTACACTGACTGAGATTTGGGGCTATGATGTGTCATGCTGGTGACCTGTGGCCCTCCTGATGGGGTCGCGACAACAGGTCTTGCTGGTGTGGCAAGGGGGCTTCCCCTCCGTCCCATCTCACTCCTGCCCTGGCTGCTGTCACTTCAGGTACTCCGTGCAGCTGCTCACCCCCGCCAACTTGCTGGCTAAGATCAATGGTAAGGACAGCATCGAGAAAGAGCACGTCGAGGAGATCAGTGAGCTCTTCTACGATGCCAAGTCCTCGGCCAAGATCCTGGCTGACCAGCAGGATAAGTACATGAAGTGAGACGGCCAAGGTTCCCTTCGAGAGACACCTAGAGGGCTTGGCTGGGTGCAGCCTGTGGGCGGGGGGCTCGCATTGCGCTCAGCTCTGTCCCCCTGCGGCGGTGGCTGGCGGCACCACCAGTGGGGAAAGGGTCTTTTTAAATTATCGTAACTTCTGCAGTGGCTTTGAAGGAACCCTGCCTCACCTGGCGTGTTTTCTAATAAAATCTTGTAGGTTATTTTGATTACCTGTTTCTCTTAGTTTTTTAAAAATAAACTTTGTATTTTAAAACAGATATAGATTTCTAGGATTGTTGTGAAGACCGTACAGGGAGGCCCCGCTTTGCCTGGTTAACGTCCTACTGTACTGTCCGTCTGATGAGGCGGTGTTAATCTGTGGGGCCCTCCCCAATCGTGGTTTCTGCTGACCTGCTGGTGGAGGAGCGCTGTCGAGTTCCTCAGCGGAGTTTGGTGATGTCTTTCTCACAATTACCTGGGGTCGTGGGTTCTTGGCAGACCACGGAGGTGTGGTGCCATTGCTGTCACACCGCATCGAGGGTGTGTGTGTGTCAGCATGGCCTCACGCTGTTGACAGTGGGCCGCAGTCACCTGGCTGTGGTACTGGGCGTCAGGTTTTTCTTGTCCCCCAACGTATTTTCCTCTTTGGAAGGAGTCCTAAGTACAGTCCCCGTGTAAGGCTGGGGAGTTCCGCTCCATCTCTCTTTTTTATTTTAAGATTTTATTTATTTACTTGAGAGAAAGAAAGAGAGTGCACGAGGGTGAATGGGGGAGAGGGGCAGAGGGAGAGCAGGTTGCCTGCTGAGCAGGGAGCCTGATACGGGACTCAATCTCAGGACCTAGGATCATGACCTGAGCCCAAGGCAGATGCGTAACGGACTGAGCCGCCCAGGCGCCCCCCTGCTCCCTCTCCCCAAAGCCAGGGTACCTACATAAATTCTCTGGAATTCTGTACAGGAGGGATCTGTTCTCCCCATTCTCTCCCATTTGTGTATTTACTCCATCGTGCATATCAGTATGGATCAGGGATACGTATATACTTGGGGTTATAATCCAATACTGTTATTTTCTGTCTTTGGCCATTGAGCGCTCTTTTGGTTGGCTCCTGTGTCCCTCTGACACGTTTGTCCACCGAGTGGGGCTTTCAGCCCCTGGAGAGGAAGGGAAATGGCAGCCCTGACAGACACCGCAGTGGAACATTCCGTCTGCTAGGATGAGCCACAGCTCCCTCCCTCTGCCCGTCTGGTCCTTGTCATCTGGCATAGCCACCAAGCCTCAGTAAAGGCTCATCATTTGGTTCTCTGCCCACATGGGCAGGGTTTCTGTGCTCTTAATGTGCAGGAGAGGGAACCAACCAAGACAGGGATCTTGATCCAGTCAGGGCTTGCATCCCAGTTAGCCATGAGGGCCTTGTGGGGCAGGCGCTACTGGTGTCCCAGGAGTGATAACCCACCTGAGCATGTATGGGACGCGGCAGGCAAGAGGGCTGAGGTCATGCTGTGGGCGTCCATCTAGGGCCTCCAAGAGTTCCCTGGCCACACTTCCGCCCTCAGGAAGCCCCTGCCAGTCCCTGTTGGATCTTCTGTGGCCTGGCCCTTGAGGGAAGTGCCCCCATGGGGTCTTGGGGGGCGGTGAGGAGACCCAAGTTTGCTGGGGGATGGTGGGACGCTTCCTGAAGTCCCGGCTGAGCACTGCAGCCTGCCCGGCTGCCCATGTCCTTTCTGCTGGTGCCTGGGTCTGGTTCCTCCCACCTCAAGGCACATGAGTAAAGAAGAATCACGGGCACCCCCGTGGCTCAGTGGTTTAGCACTGCCTTCAGCCCAGGGCCTGAGCCTGGAGGCCAGGGATCGAGTCCCACGTTGGGCTCCCTGAATGGAGCCTGCTTCTCCCTCTACCTGTGTCTCTGCCCCTCTCTTTCTCCCTCTCTCATGAATAAATAAAATCTTAAAAAAAAAAAAAAAAAAGAATCACACATCTAAGGTGTGGCAAGAGCTATTAAGTACTAGAGCCTGTGTCACTGCTTTCCATTTCCTTCCGTGTTCTCACGGTGGCCCTGTGGCCCTAAGAGAGTGGTGCAGGTTTAGTTACCTGCCTAGCTAGTAAGAGGTGGAACCAGGATTTAGTTAGACTGGCTAGACTCCGGGCTCATCACCCCCTGGCCATACCACCTGCCTCAGTGTGTGAGTGGTTGGCAAGGCCTTCGCAGTCTGAGCCCTGTAGCAGACAGGTGAGGTGAGCAGGGTCAGGTGTGAGGATAGTGGCTCTGCCCCAGAGGGATCTCTCCCCGCAGCCCCCAAACCTTCCACAGCATTTGAGGAGCAGGCTAGCGGCAGTGATGCTGGCAAGCGTCAAAGGCACAGGTTAGGACAGTCCTTGCAGCTGCTCAGGGATCCCTGATGGCCAGAGCAGTCTTGGTGAGGAGGGGGTGTGTGGTCATAGCCCCTTGGTCCTGCTCCTCAGGGATCCTGGCCTTGGCGGTGCTCAGGGAGCTTGCCCGCCTCGCTCATCTGTGCTCCAGTGAGGGAGATGGTTCTGGATAGGTAGGAAGGTTGGGTTATTTTAATTTTCCTCCTATTTTTTCCAGTAAGGCCTGTGATTATTACATTAATCTTCCAGGCGAAGTTTTTACAACCAATCCCTCCCCGACTATGAGAAGTTTCTCCATCCATTACCAAGAGGGAAACAGACCCTGGTGGGGAGGAAAATATTTGTTACATCTTATCAGGCTGACACACAATCTAACAACAATTACAGCAGCCCCATTTTTTGCACTATTTCAGCTCTGGCGTGAAAAATTGTTGTAATATTAAAGTGAGTCAGGGTGGGGGCTGGTCATAGAAGAGGCTGCTGCCATTCCAGGCTCTGGGCCCTGGCTTTCTGGCCTCCCCCGGCAAGCCCACTGGGCTCCGAGGGGAAGGAGTGTTTGCGTGTAAATCCCAGCTCGCTTCTTGGGCTAACGGCCCTGAAACTGCAGAGACGCCTAGGAATGTGGAAGGGCTCCTGAAAGACCTGTGCCCCCAGTCCTGCCCCCAGCCCTTGCTTTGCAGCCCAAATGCCTTTTAGGCATTTGCTCACCACCACACCTCTTAGGGTGTTCTCCCTGGACTGCTTAAAACGATGTTGTGTTTTTTAGGACTAAACAGATAGATGGAAGTGTCACACCAGAAAAGGACTTCTTGGCGAGCAAACCTTCCTCAACGTTTTTCTAATATAACCGAGCTGCCCAGTGGTCTCCATATCTGACCGCAGGGTCCGCAGGGTCCGTGGGCTTTTGGCCAGGAAAGCAGTAACTGGCCACCCTGCCGCGGTTCTCTGTGCACCTCCAGGGCCAGTCCTGGAGATGCGCAGCTGGTCCCTCCTGCTCTTAAAGGGGTCCCAGACTGGTGACAGGTGGGGGACAGGAGCAGCCAGGTTCTGGGCACATGGCCCACGGGGATGTGGTTTTGATTGGGGTTAGCCCTTCCTTGGTCCTGATGAGGTCTCCTCCCTTCTGATCCTTTGAGCTTAGGTTTCCTCATCTACAAGGGGGGACAGTTGTATCCCATTAGATGGATGTGGGGACATGGTGAGGTGCTATGTGGCTGCATCATGCATGACAAATACTAAAATTCGGCAGAGTTCCCAAGCCTTACCCCGCTTGGGAGAAGAGACGATACAGTTTGTCCAACAGGAGGCAGAAGCTGGCTGGGCCCCAGCCCTCCCTACCTCAGGCAGTGGGCCCTTGGAAAGGCCTAGAAATCCCAGGTTTCTGGATCCTTCTCTGAGGCCCAGAGGGACCAGCTCCTGCTCAGGGCCACACAAGGTCTAGAGCAGAGGAGAGAACTGGCCAAGACCTGAGCTTTTCCCTCTGTGTCCACAACTTGCAGAACCAATGTGCTGCCCCTCACATCCCCGAGGCCCAGCCCGGGCTGGAGTGGCTCGAGGGGACACGTAGCAGCGCCCGGGTTCCAGCCAAGCAGTAGCCAGGGCCTGGCCAGGCCAAGCCTCCCTTTCGGTGTCCTGGGACAGTGTCCACCGGGGCCCGCCTGCTGGGCGCTCCCCTCTCCCCCGGTGCCTGCCCAGGGTGTGCAGAGCCGCGCAGCGGGCCCGGTGCTGGGGAAGGGCGGGCGCCCGGGGTGGGGGTGGGGGTGGGGGTGGGGGTGCCGGCTGGCGGCTGGCTGGCGGCCGGCCGGCCCCGTCGCCATCCCCGTCACTGGCGGCAGGCGCGGTGATTAATGGCCCGGCCGCGCCGCCCGTGCCGCCATCAGCGCGTCTGGGCGGCGATGGATGCGGCTGTCAGGCCGGCCCGGCCCGCGCTGACCCCCGGCCCCGGCCCGCGCGATCAATGGGCGGCGCGCGGCGGGCGGCGGCTGGGCCGGCGCGATAAGATGGGCC
The DNA here is from genome assembly GCF_018345385.1 of Vulpes lagopus. Taxonomy (NCBI): domain Eukaryota; kingdom Metazoa; phylum Chordata; class Mammalia; order Carnivora; family Canidae; genus Vulpes; species Vulpes lagopus. The sequence continues at coordinate 56,172,783 of NC_054830.1, forward strand.
GATGGGCGCCCGCCGATTGCCCGCTCCGTCACCCGCCGGCCCCGGCCCGGCCCCGGCCCCGTCCGCCGCCCGCGCGCACAGCGGCGCCGTCAGCGCCGCGTGATTAATGGGGACGCGGGCAGCGGCGCGGCGCGGGGAGGGGAGGGGCGGGGAGGGCGCGGCGGGGCGGGGCGGGGCGGGGAGGGGAGGGGCCACCCGCCGCCGGCCCAGCGCGCCGCGCTCCCGCCCCGGGCCCTCGCCGCGAGCGCGCGTTGGCGGGGACCCCGGGGCGGGGGGGGGCGGCGGCCGCTGCTGAGACCCCGGCTCCCCGGCCCCGGCCCCGGCCCGGCCCGGCCTCCCCGCACCGTCCCAGCCACGGCCCCCACGCAGAGCCCTGCCCTGGGTCCCCACGGCCCAGGGGACGCATCCTGCGACTGCCCTGCCCTCCCGCCACCCCGGCGCCCCCCTGCGCGACACCCGCCTGGGCCGCGGCGCCCCGGGACGTGCCTGCGGAGGGGAGCGGCGGGAAGGGGCGGCCGCCCGGACGCTCGGCCTCCGTGGACACGCTGACGGGAGGCGCCGGGGGGCTGCCCGGAGGAGGTGACGGGCGCGCAGGGCGAGGCCAGCGCCCAGCAGGGCGGGAGAGCGGGCGGGGGCGCCCAGTCGGCGGGGAGCCCGAGGGGCCGGAGCGGCCGAGGGCAGCGCGGGCGACGGGCCAGCCGCGGCCTAGCCGGTGGGCGGCAGCGGGGCCAGCGCCAGCCCTGGTCCCTGTGGGTTCCCCGGGGTCCGCGGGGCCTCCCCTCCCCTCCGCGGCGCGGCGCGGCGCGGCGCCCGGACTGCGGAGCCGCAGCGCCCCCGCGCGGCCAGACGCCAACCGGGGGAGGGGGAGGGGGAGGGGGAGGAGGTCCCCGCGGCCCCGCCGCTGCCCGGCCCGCCCCCCTGCGAGATGCAGAGAAACACATAAATATACGTGTATGTTTAAACGGATAATTTAGCTCGTGGCTCAAAATGTACAAAGCAGAGGAGCTGCACGGTGAGGCACGTTGGTCTCCCTGCGCGTCCGCCGCGTCCCCGCGGTCCTGTCCTCGCTCCACGAACCTCCGCGACGGCCTGCGTGTGTCCCAGCCAGTGCGCAGCCCACGCGGTTGCTGCCCACGGGTACGAACAACGTCGAGCCTCAGCGGTTGCAGGCACTGTGCAGGGAGCGCCCGTGTCCTCTGCGTGCCCTTCCTCGCCTCCGTCCCTCCAGCCCGCTTCGCCCGCTCTTCTCTTCGTTCCTTCATCCCAAAGTTGCAGCCAACAGCGCACTTCAGCCCTGAACTCCGCCGCGCATCTCCAGCCACGTAGAGTTCAGTATTTGTGCTTTTCTTTTCAGGTCACACTTGTCCGCAAGGAAATGCACTAATCCCAAATGGGCCAATTCATGAGTTTTTGACGAATGAAACCCAAACGTTATCAAAGATGGTCCTGTCACCCCGGAAAGTTCCCTTGTGCCTCTTCCCGGTTGGTCTCCGACATACCGGAGGAAAAAATACTGTTCTGGACTCTCACCGTGGATCCACCGGGCCTGCTCCGGATGGCGGCTGTGTCTGCACTCTCTTGGGGCCAGTTTCTTTCAGGCAGACCCATGCTCCTGAGAGTCAGGCTGCTGCGCCCTGTCCTGTCCTGGTTCCGGGGATGCTGCTGTGCGGGTTGGGCGCGCACCCCTCCCTTCACCTCCTACTGGCTGTTTGGCCCATCCTCCCTTTCCAGCTTTTGTGAATAAGCTAGTTTCTTTTTTTTAAGAAAAAAATGTTAAAGATGCCAGTCGGATTTTTAATTCTTTTCCGATATTTAGCAAATATATTTAAAATTTATTTATTTATCATTATTTTAAAAGATTTTATTTATTCATGAGAGACAGAGAGAGAGAGAGAGAGGTAGAGACTCCGTGCAGGGACCCCAATGCGGGACTCGATCCCGGGATTACACCCTTAGCGGAAGGCAGATGCTCAACTGCTGAACCACCCTGGTGTCCCAGATTTTGAGAGAGAGAGTGAGACAGCACAAGCAGGGGTAGAAGCAGGCAGAGGCAGGGGGAGAACCAGGCTCCCCGTTGAGCAAGGAGCCTGATGTGCAGCTTGGTCCCAGGATCCCAGGACCATGACCTGAGCCGAAGGCAGATGGTTAACCCCTGAGCAAATATATTCTTATAAAATAGTGGATGTTGTTACAGAATGTGTGTGATGTACAGTCTTTTTTTTTTTTTTTTAATGTGATCTCTACACCCAATGTGGGGCTTGAACTTACAACCCAGAGATCAAGTTGCATGCTCCCCCAACAGCCAGCCAGGCGCCCCACATTCTTGTGTAGGTCTTTGTAGAGGCACAGATTTGGATTTCTCTTGTGTAAATACCCAGGAGTGGAAGGGCTGGGTGTAGCATGGGCTTATGTTCAGATTCATGAGACCTGTTCCCGGGGCACAGTGTTCTTTAGCCCCACCCTCCACCCCAACTTCTTAAACACAGAAAGTAGCACAGGCTCTTCCTGCTGCTTGGCAGTTTATTTGGAGGTTCTTCTAATAGCATATAAGGAACATCGTCCCAAGTCCCTTCCATGGGAGGAGCTGCTGCAATTTATCTTCTGATGGGCATTTAGACGTTTCTAGCTTTGCTGAGCTGGTCTTTGGAGGATGAACAGGAATTTGTCAGGCACCCCAAGCACTGAGGGGAACCCGGGGAGAGCCCAGAGGCTTGGCAGACGCAGCAGAACCAGTGCTAGGGCACGAGCCTGCTAAGGGTAGGATCCGCTCCTGACCCCTTTACCCCAAGGGGCCCAATGCTGGATGCTGGATGCAGAGAGTGGTGATGTGGAGGGGTGCTGGCCAAAGGCTCTGGGGCAGGGTGATGGAAAGCCCCAGAATGTTTGGGGCAGGGGAGTGAGGTAGGCACTGCCAATAACGGGCACTCCTGGGACTCTCCAGAGCCAGGCATGGGAGGGGGGGGAGTTCACAGCGAGTGTTGGCTTGGACAGTGGTCACATGCCCACCCCCCTAGGGCTCGGCCCATCTCTCAGGCAGAGATGGGAGGCTCGAGCATCTCCTCCCCCCTGAACCTGAGCTCCTGAGGACTTCTAGCCTGGCGGGCGTGGGCTGCGGGGCCAGACAAGGGCAGGCTCCTGGCTGACTTCAGCAAGAGGAAGCTGTTGGGAGGGGGCGGGTTCCGAAGCCCTCATCCCGGCCCCAGTGACGCCCCTCGCACAGGTACCTGCACAGGTACCCTAGGCAGGCCCAGCAGCCACACGGGAGCTTGGGGTAGGAACAGTGTCCTGGGCTTCGTTCATCTCGACTGCCACTAGGTGGCTGTGGGACATCTGGTCACACTGCATCTCCCCACGCCTCTTTCTGCACCAAATGGGGAGAAAGTGGTTTCTTCCGAGGCCTCCTGTGGCTTGGGGGTGGGGGAACACAGAGGTCACTGTGGCAAGTGGCCAGCACAGGGCCAGCCCCAAGGGGAAAGAACAGGCCTTCCCACCTGGTAGGAGGCGGCCCCACGTTGCCTCAGGTGAGCCACGGTCATGGCCACGAGAGCATGAGGTGCTTCTCTGGGCGGGGAGCTCCCGACTTGAGTTTCTGGGCGTCACGGCCGGGTCTCCTGCTGGCCCGGGCATTCCGCAGTCTACTTGCCTGGCTCCTGCCCTGGGTCTGAGCTGTCCCGGTGGCCAGCAGGCCAGAGGGGGCACGGGGCCGCCTGCCGCAAGGCTTGGTGGTGATGGCAGTGCTCGGACACCTGTTCCTCTGGTGGGCCCCGAGGTACGTCCTGCCCCGGCCCAAGGCCACCTCAGAAATCTGAAGTTCTTTAAGATGAAGCCTAAGGCTGTCCCCTGGCCCACCCAGCTAGGGAAGGCCCACCTGTCCCTGGGAGTCACGGGAAGCGCCTGGCTGGGGCCGTGACAGAGCATTTGGGCGAGGCTGTCTGGGACAAGCCTGTTGGCTCCAAAACTCAGGTGAGAGGGGAGTTTTGTCTCCTGTTACCCTGGAAATGTAGTCTGCTGTTGCCCTTGGAGTGGAGACCCTCGGGGAGCCTTCTGCACAGCCCATTCCAGGGGAGCACCATCCTGTCTGCTGCCACCACCCACAGGATGCTGGGGTCTGGGGCAGGCTGGAAACACTCCTGGCTTAGCCATGGGTCTGGCTGACCGGTGACTGGATGTACGGGGATGCCGGAGGTCACAGCCAAGGGCAATGCTACCCTGGTCCTTTCCCCCGTTCTTGGCAAGGCCTCAGGGCGGCCTGCACGCCAGCCCAGCCCAGCCTGGCCCCCAAGTTTCCCTTCACTAAGACTCTGGGCACGCAGCTGACCCCACCACCAGGACAAAATGCCTTTGTAAGGAGGACCTTGCACCCAGGTGAGGCCAGGGCTTGATCACACCCCACACACGCCCGAAGGACATCCAGCTCTTCTCTTGCCAGCCTTCCTGGGAGCCGAGACCCAAGAGAACATAACCAAATGGCTCGAAAACAGTTGCCTTTATTTGTCACTTATTCACCTTCACTCAGTTATGCCGTTTTGGCATCCACAGTGACAGTCCCCTGGAAGCTGGGGTTGGCCCCCCCACCGCGGTCACGGACCACGGACCACGTGGAGCCCCACTGCCGGTGCTGCAGGGAGGCAGTGAGTCTCGCTCAGGACTGGGTCTGACAAGGCCACGTGTGAGCTAGCTGGTGGAGTGCCCTGGACTGGACGGGGGTCGACAGACCTGTCGGGCCCAGCCTGCTTCTGCTGCTGACTTGCTGGGGGTGCTGTAGGCAGGTCGCTTCTTGCCCTTGGTGGGTCTGTTTCCTGGTTAGCGCTGCTAGTGAGGTGTCCTAGGAAGTCGGACTTAGGTGGTGCCAGCTTTGCTGCCACTATGGAGTGGTGACTGTGGCTCTGTGCTTCAAAGGCCACTGTGTGCCTGCTGCTGGTGGGGTCTCAGGTGCTCCCTGCTTAGAACTGGGGCATCCTCCAAGGAGAACTCCTCAGGCTCACAATGCCCGACTGCTGTCCCTGCTGCCCAGCACTGCCTGTCCCCCAAGGAGCCTCCCGACAGGCCTCAGAAAAGGTTCTGATGCCTACAACCTAGGTCTCGATACTACAAACACAATTCACTTTAGACGCAATCATGAGTCTTTTCATATCAAACACTGGAGCCACTTACTAAAAACAAAACAAAAACCTAAGCTTTCTGACCCAGATTTCACCACGGATCTGGGGCCTGCACCCTCCTCTCTGCGGGGCGGTTTTGATGGAAGTTGAGAGGAGACGGGTGGCATCTGGTCATTTACTTTACATGCATTTGGGTCGTAGGCACGATATAAAAAGTGCTAAAAACACGATGGGAAGTTCTCAGCCTGGGAGGTAGCGGTGACCTGTGAAAGCTGGGCTGCCGTCTTTCCCTCCAGGGGCTAGTGGGAGGCCCGTCCAGCGACAACCAGAAGGACTGGACAGACACACATCACTTCAAGGCTCCTCCATACAACGTCCACTGGGCTTGGCCGAGCGCACCTCTATTAGGCTGGCAAATCCTGGCCTCGCTCACTCGCTCAGAGGACGCAAACCGATTACAGACAGACATGAGGGAGCCAAGCAAAGTCCATGCTTTTCAGCCTCAAAGCCTGACCAGAATAATCAATGACAACAGCCAACAGGCACATGCAGAAAAATCAACAGATGGCCCAGTAGGGTCTTCTGGAAAACTCATCCCTTTCTCTTGGAAGAGGCTTACTCCTAAAAAAACTACTTATAAAAGGGAAAACAATGGTGTCTTCCAGAGAAACAGTTTGAAGCCAGATATTCTTAGCCCTGATTGTGACAGGGACTCATGACCGAGTCCCCCACGTCCACCAGAAAACATGATTTGCTCTTAGCCTCGTGCCCTATGGCAACGACGGAAACACTGCCACGAGGTTTGTGCTTTTAACCAAAAAGACATCCCCTTGGTGGGGGAACAGCTCAGACCACTGCGGCCGCCTCCGGCACTGAGCAGGTGCAAAGGTTAAAACAAAAGTTACATGGACACTTGGGGACATTTACCATCCCCACCTCTGGCAGTCAGCTCAAGAAAATCTCTCTTCTACCGTTCTTTTTTGCCAATGCCAGAATAAAAAGCAAAATTTCAAACTTGAAAAATTCTAGCACTTTACAAAGTGGAATGAAAGAATATGAAATTCAAAAACATTATTAAAAGTCCCGGTGCCACGGCAGCACTCCCTGCGATGAGCACCCCACAGTGAGGTGTCGTTGTTCCCCTCCCTTGCAATTCCATGCAGGGCCCCTCTCCTTGGTCCAGGGAGACTTGGCTCAGAACAGAAGGGCGCCCATGCTGCCGACCTCGCTCTGCTCCTTTACGAAGATTTCAAAGTACTGGTAGATGATTGTGACTGCCAGCAGGATCCCGGTTCCAGACCCAATGGCGCCCAGGAAGTCGGCCAGGACGGAGAGGGCCCCGATGCACAGCCCACCGAAGGCTGCAGCTGTGGGGATGTACCTGGGGAGCAGGGGACCCATCAGCCACAGGCCACCATGCAGACCCGTCCCCCGGCCTGGCCATGGGAAGGGGCTGGGCCATCTGATATGCCCACTGCTTATTAGAAACCTGACTCCAAAGTCACTCTGCTACCTCCCTACACCTGCACCTACGCTTCGATGGCCTAGAATAGGGCTGTGCTGTCCAGTAAGTGCCACGTGAGCTACATGTGGCTAATCGAATGGGACTAGTCCAGACCAAGATGCTGAACACATCACATGAAGTTTTGAAGACAAGAATGTAAAATACCTCATTATGTTTTAGCTTATGTTATCTGCAAGTTAAAATGACATTCTAAACATGTTGATTTAAATAAAATATGATCATTACATTTAATTCAATCAGTTTCTTATTACTTTCTTTTTAAGATATAACCTACATACAATGTTAGTTTTAGATCTCTACCTTTTTTCTGTGGCTAGTAGAAAATTTAAAATTTTCTAAGTGGTTTGCAATCTATTACAACTGGAGGTGGTATAAATCTAGAGGCCTCAGAAGAATCTTATGAAGAAACTGAATGAAATTGCCTAATGCTCCTGCTAGAGATCTGAAAACCACCTGAAACTTCCAACATTGGCTTTTCCCTTGGGTGCTTCCTTTAGGTGAGGCAGACAAGCCTGGTCTGCCATCTGACCTGGTCAACAGTTTTATGGGAACACAGCCTCCTTCATTCGTGTATGTACTGTCTGTGGCTGCTTCCCAGTGGCAGTGGAGGAAACAAATAGTCACGACAGGGGCTGATGGCTTGAAAAGCTTGAGATACTTAGTACTGGCACCCCCGTTGCCCAAGAGGCAGCTCCACGATAAGCGAAAAGGAGGTGCAGATGGCCAAGTGCTACATGAACACCCCAAGGCCCAGCCTGGAGCTTTCTCCTCCCCCATACCCTGACACTTAGCTGTTCACCAAGTGCTTTGGCCAGCCTCTTCTCTGCGTCCCAAGTTCCTGTGGCACTGGGGACACCCCCCATCCCCAACTCCCACAGCAGCCTCTCGGCGGTCAGCCTTCTCTCCTTCTGATGGGTCTGCCTGTAGCAATACGCTCCTCAAGGGATCCTGGGTGCTGCCCCTTCTCACTAGGCTCACCTTGCCTCGGTGCTCCTCTGCACTCAGGCACCAGCCCCCTGGACACAGGCGTTGGGGGCAGTGAGGCCTGTGCCCCAGGGGCTGGCTCACAGCCCACACTTTTCCCACACCCTCTTGTGCTCTCCGGTTGTGTGCTGCTTCTCGCTCCCTGGCGGCTGCCTCTTCAAGGAGAGAGACTATGCATTTATCCTTCTAGCCTGTCTCCAGCATCTAGCAAGCTCATCAAGAATTAGAGACATGGGAGTCTTTTCTATCCTGTTACCTGAGGGTAGGAGTTAATGACAGAAATCCCTAAGCCAGATCCAGAGGCCTGGTGTGGAAGGAAACCACAGAGCAGAGTCTGGGAACTGGGAGGCCAGCACTCACCGATTGAGTTCATGGACCATGGAAGTCTCTCGATGGCCCCTCATCACCATCTGCTGTTCCTTCAGCTGCTTTGCAACCTGCATGACGCCCACCAAGGAGATGATGTTAGATCTGAAACCTGAACTCCAAGAGGAGGCAGAGGGCTCCTGGTGGGACTCAACACTCCCAGCTTTTCCTCTTCCCGCACCCTCAATGCTTACATAGGAACTCTGTGCCGCAGGCACGTGACAAAGCCTAACCACACATGGCGGCCCCAGCTTCCTGAACCGAGCGCCAATTTACCACGGGGCTTTATCTTTGGCCACTGATGGTTCAGTGATGAGGATGAAACCTCTGCGGTGTTCACAGCCTGCTTTCTTAGCAAGAGGGTTAGTTAGAATGACACCCCTCAGACCAATCATGGGTCAGGACTATTCCTTCCTGGTTTAACCACCTCTCTAGAAACTTCCTGTTACCTATACTTACATCTTTGGCAGAGGAGCCTGAGACCTCAATCCAGGTTTTGGAGAAGAACGCACATGAGCCGAGCATGAACACTATGTACACCACAGCATGGACAGGGTCTTCTAACACGGAGCCAAAAGATTCTGGAGGGGACAAGTAGTAGCAAAGGCCACCCACTGGGTACGCCCGTGCTGGGCCCCCGGAAGAAGTATCCTGGAAAGGACATGCAGAAAGACTGTGAGGGCCACTTCTTAACATCTCAGCATCAGGACAAAAGTAGCTCTGAGCAGATAACAAAGATGACGATTTTGCTCAAGTGCCCGTAGTACAGTTCCTCACCGAGAAGGGAACTGAACGTGCTGGATTTGTACTAGGTATGACTGGAAAATATCTATGGGTGAAATACTGGGTCATGAGCAAAATGCATGGAAGCACATCATGCAAGCTGCTCAGGTGCTAAAACTGATGGCCTCAAGCAGCCATACTTACAGACCAGGTACCCAGCAGGCTGACCAGCAGGTTGCCACTGAAGCGGGCGGACAGCATCTGGGAGATGACGTACAGGTTGGACACCAGGGCGGACTGCAGGATGATGGGGATGTTGGAAGTGTAGAAGAGCTTGATAGGGTAGGTGTTGTACTGGCCTCGGTAACGGGCTGACTTGATGGGCAGGTCCACACGGAAGCCCTGAGAAGCCAAAAAGAGAATGCCTTTCACTGCCTCATCCAGCCCAAGGCCTAGAAGCCCAGCTCGGCAGGGGACAGTGCCAGGGAGCTGGCTCCAAGCATCGGTTCCAGGGCTCTTGATCGTCTGCCTCACCCATCTCTGCATCTGGGAGCCTATGAACAGAAGGCTCCCAGAAATACTGGCTTAAAAATGCACCAAAGCCCAGCAGAGATCATCCCATTTTTGTCAAAACCCAAAGTCCAGCATGTTATAGCCACGTCTGTGTAGAATATACAGAAAAGCCTGAAGGACACATGCCCAACCTAGCAGTGCTTCCCCGCCTATGCTTTCAGTGGCCCCAAGACGATGCCACTACAGCACCTGCCTCACACTCCAGAATAGCTGTTCAGGAGGTTTCTAATCAAAAGCAAAAAGGCCAAGCTTTTTAAGAATACAACCTCCCCATCTGAAACCTCTGGAGGAAGAGTGTCTTTTTCACAAACTCCCAGTGTGTAGAACAGGGCTCAGAATATCTAAGATTTAAAATAAAATCTTCATGCTTCAAATGCAAATACTTGCCAAGCCCCTAAAGAGTCTGCTTGTTAGTAATGAGGCATCTCAGTCTTAGCCAAAGGAATGGAACTGTTTGCTCCTCAGACAAACCATTTGCCTGGTTTAAATACCTTTCCAACAAGCATTTAACAAGCTTCTCTCAACTGCTGTCTCTTCTTGTCAATAAATATTAGAATACAAAGTAGCTGATCAAAAAATACAAAGATTAATTCGACAACAGAAAAGCAACCAGCGGTTCAGGTCTCTTGTTCAGAAACAAATGACACACAGACTAATGATTTGAAAGGTAAAAGGAAGGCCTTTCCCAAGATGAGGTTCCTGCCTGCAATGAGGATACAAATTTTGGGGAAGACAGAGACGAGGTGTTACAGTTTGCTTACTTTTCACTTCTCTTGAACTAAGAACTTAAAAATATAGTTTCTCTATCTGCTGACAGGCTCAACCCAAAGAAATACAATTCCAGAAATGTTAGCTCTGCCTCAACTGCGCTTAGTTCTAGCAAGTCCCGACTCAGTGGGAGGCACCTGTCCCGCTCGCACAGGACCTGCATCCTTAAAACGCCATCTCATTTCAGTACGAGATGTGGTGTGGGTGTGGGACCTGTACACCAAGGCACTATGACACTTCAATGCAGACAGTCAAAAGTTGCCATGCTGAGATCTGGGCGCACCTGAAAATAGATCACCACTGCAAAGACAAAGATGGTGGCGATCAGATTCATGAGGTTGGGAAGATTCTGGCGGTAGAAGGCCTCTCGAAGAGCTCGGACCTTGTCTGTGCGTGTGGCCAGGAGATGGAACAGTGCAATGATGGCGCCTTCGAATTCCATTCCTGTTGGCGAAGGAAGACATGAGGCAAAGAAACAAACCACCAACTAAATTTAGCTCTAAAGATCTTAGTGGCCAAAAATAGTAAGTCCTACCATTCCCAGAAATGAACCAGAACCACAGGGAGAGAGTTCTCTCCTCCCTTCTATTTCTTTTGTAAAGATTGCAACTTGCAGAAATGGGCTCCTCTACCTTTTGGATTAATTGATCTCAATTCTTTGAGTCAATGGCTATCAGCTATGCGGCATGACACGCAATTACAAAATCATAAAGGCAGGGTCTGCTGAACTCCAGCTGAAGGGGACCTCCACCCAGGAGGGGACTCCACGCTGCCACATCCTCTTCCTGGAAACACTCCGGCAGTCCGAGCATCAGCAGCTCCAAGGTGCAGGCCACCCCTTACAAGGCAGGGCTCGGGCTCTGCTCCCTACACCGATGGCCAAGTAGAATGGACCACATGTGTGCCCACCATATGGCAGATCCAAATTGAGTTTACTCCCTTCCCCGAGAGGGTGTAGAAGGAGGCAGGCTAGTAATAGAGCCAGAAAACCATGGCCGTGAAGCCGACTGAGCTTACCAGAGGCTGAAGGAAGAGAGTGAGAATAGGAATTTGACCTGAGGCGCAAGCAGCAGAGCTGACAAGTGAGAGGACCCTGGGGAGCACAGGGCATGAGGAAGGCCTAGAATTTTTTTCTTTTTCGTTCTTTCCTTATTTCCTTCTTCCCCAATTTTTTTTTTTTTTTAAAGATTTATTTATTTGATACAGAGAGCAAAAGAAGCAGAACGAGAAGTAGCCTTCCTGCTGAGCAGGGAGCCTGACACAGGCCCAATCCCAGGACGCTGAGATCATGACCTGAGACAAAGGCAGACGCATAACCGAATGAGCTGCCCAGGTGCCCTGAGGTATCTCAATTTAGGAGAAATTCACCTGAGTTAAACAAACAAAAGTTAAGCAAAAAACAAGAGCGCTGCATTACTGCATCATCTTTGCTAACCCAGGACATTCTATCTCGACAGAAGTCTGGCACACACCCATGAGGCTAATGCCGTGTCTAGAGCCAAGGTCTCCAAGGGCAGGTACAGGGGTACTGGTAACAGCAGTGGGAGTTCTGCCTTGAGGCTGTCCCGCTATGGCATTGGCTCAAGTTTCTACCATATGACACCTGCTGCTTTTCCTGGACTATCTCAAGACGACACTTTAAGCCATCTAATGGGCACCACCACCAACCTCTTCTGGAATGTGGGTTCTCTGAAAGAGACATGCTGTCCCACCTGTAATTCCTCACCTCACCCCGATGCTGTCCTCAGTCTCCTCTCATCCCTCCTCCCAGGCTCGTGAAAGTAGTATCCTGCCTTCCCAGTGTACAGGGTTCAGGGATCTTAGAGCTGGAGCCACGACAAGAGCTGACTTTACAGAGGATGATGCTGGGGAAGGATGAATTTGTCCCTCATGCCCTCTGTTAGCACCATCCCTACCTACCCCTAGGCCCCCAATCTCAGCTCTGACTCTTCTCCCCTTTAATTCCACACCGGCCTTGAACACCAGCTATATTCCTACCTCAGGGCCTCTGCACCTGCCTCTTCCCTCCACATGGGACAGCCCCCCCCCCCCCCCCCCAGTTGCAAGGCTCTCTCCCCTCTGCAGGACTTTGTTCCAACAGGGAGCAGTGGCGGAGGCTGAGAGGCGGTCTCCCTGAACCCCCAGACTAAGCCCATGTCAACCGTCCCGGCATTCCCATCTCTCTCTGCCTTGCTGTCCCCTGTGGTGCCTGCTGTATCACCTGACGTGGGGAGCATCCAGCTTACTTCGTACTCCCAGTGCTGAGTATGGCCCCTGGCCCTTCAGAGGTGCTGGGTATGGGTTTGCTAAAAGAAGGGCAATGCCAGGGTTAAGCTCTAATTCTCCTCTTAATTTTTAACATAATCGTTTCTCAAAATTCACCCCTGCTGCATCTCTGGGAACAAGACAGAGCTTCTGAGTGCTTAGAGGTACTTCAGGGGCAGAGGCACATATGTACCTGTACGGTCCCTGCTACTTCCATTTGCCCAACGAATGGCAGGCTGTTCTCCAGGCCTGAGAGGGTCAGGGTCACGAACGTGTTTCCATGTGCATAAAGCCACACCACAGCAGGGTTCCAGGTGTGCTGCCATGCTGATTTCTCAGCCCTGTGATCTTCAGGACCTCTGCCCTCCTCCAGGGTTCAGCAATCGTGACCCCAGTCTTCCCTACTCCTTCACCCCACAGCTCTCATGACAACACTTGCTGCCCACACACATGGCTTGGAGTGAGCCTTCTTGGCCATGCCTTCTCTCCGGCTCAGTCCCAAACACTCCCAGTTAACAGTGCCACACTTTTATTTCAAAGCCACAAACAACTTTGCTCTTTGATTTTCCATCACCCTTGAAAAAAACCACCTCCTTTGTCTTGTCTCTTATATATTCTTTTCTCCTCATGCCCTCGCCCTGTGCTTCCCATGAAAGGCTGGTTTGTCAAAGTTGAACAACGGAACAGCTACCGGGCTGTGTTGTCTCCCCATACTCCCCTTCAATCCAGGATGAATCATTCCTTCCATGCTCTAAACCCCACTGCCTCACGGGCCTGCTTCTGAAAGAAGGTGGTGCCTTGGCCTTTACTGACTCCTCCTCTCCTGGTCCCCCAGCCCCCACTCCAGTATCCCTCATTCTTCAGGGTGCCCCCAGGCCAGTTATAGTGACTGTCTTCACACACCTGAACCCCTACGACCCCTCCTGCCTTTTCACACTCACCCCTAAAAACACCCTGCCTTTTAACCTCTAGGTTCTTCCAATTTGTGCTGGATTTCCTAAAATTCCAGGAAGTGCCCAGGGAGGAACCAAGTTTGCTCCTGTCCCCTCTTCTCTGAGGCTCTTCTGACATTTCCTATGGCAAGCTACACTTTTCCTTGTGATCTATTGGGTGCATGTGGCCTTCATTTGTCCAGGGACCTACTTTGAGTCTCACTAATGAGATCAAGTAGTCTCTGGAGGGCTAGGGACTGTTTCCAGCAACATTCAATTCAAATAAAAATACTCAAATATGCATGAACCTTTGTTTCTCATGGGGCTCTTTGGAGTAAATAACATATTTCATGGTGAAAAAAACTTGATTTTCCTAATACATCACACTTCCCTAAGTGCTTAGAAAGTTTTATTAAAAACACTCCCTGTAACAAGATTTCCCTTCTTTGTAGGCATATAACATAGAACACTTACATACAACATGCATCTACTTCGAGCCAGGCATCATAGAATTTTATGTTATTTCTCAATGATCATGGCACCCACGGCTCACAGTCAGAGGAATGGGCCCAAGGCCACAAAACTATCATCAGCAACATTCAGGACTTAAACCCAGTGAGTTCCAAGCTCAGGCCTCTTTCCCAAAACTGTCCCCAAGGCCACAAAACTATCATCAGCAACATTCAGGACTTAAACCCAGTGAGTTCCAAGCTCAGGCCTCTTTCCCAAAACTGTCCCTTGCATGGCCAAGTGCACTGGTTCCAGAATTTCATTTTTAGAAAACTATTCACTATGAGCGACTGCCAGGATATATAAAGATGAACGTGTGAGGATGTTCACTATTTCACTGTTGCAACAACAGTGAAATCAACCTCAATGTCCATCACAAGAAGACTGGTTATAATAAATGTTGCTTCATCTGTGCAATGGAAGTCCATGCTGTGCTGAAGAAAAGGGAGGCATAATTATGTATTCCAGCATGGCAAATGTCCATGAAATATTCACATGAAAAATTCAAGTTATACACCTTTATGAGCACGAACCTATCTATGTTTAAAAAATTCTGTAGAGGTTACTTTAAAAAACAAAAACTGCAGATACAACACAGGAAAATCAGAAGACAGCAATGTCCACAACAGCCAAACTGTGGAAGGAGCCTCGGTGTCCATCGAAAGATGAATGGATAAAGAAGATGTGGTCTATATATATAGTGGAATATTAGCCATTAGAAACGACAAATACCCACCATTTGCTTTGACGTGGATGGAACTGGAGGATATTATGCTGACGGAAATAAGTCAATCGGAGAAGGACAAACATTATATGGTCTCATTCGTTTGGGGAATATAAATAATAGTGAAAGGGAATAAAGGTGAAAGGAGAAAAAATGAGTGTTCCCACTCATTTTTATCAGAAATGGAGACAAGTATCAGAAAGGGAGACAGAACATGAGAGACTCCTAACTCTGGGAAACGAACTAGGGGTGATAGAAAGGGAGGTAGGTAGGGGGTGGGGGTGACTGGGTGATGGGCACTGAGGGGGGCTCTTGATGGGATGAACACTGGGTGTTATTCTATATGTTGGCAAATTGAACACCAATAAAAAATTTATTAAAAAAAAAAAAAAAAGAAACGTTATCATCAATTAAAAAAAAAATCAGAAGAGATGTACCTAAAACTAACATAATCCTTCCTTGGAACAAAAGAACTTGTTTCCTGCTTTGTGCATGTTGGTACTTTTTACTAAACCCTGTCCCCAGGGAAGGCCAGGGCCCTTACCTCTGCCGGTGTTGACAGTGGTGGGGCTGAACGCCTTCCAAACAATGGTCTCGCAGATGTTAGTGGCAATGAAGAGGGAGATTCCAGAGCCCAGGCCGTACCCTTTTTGCAGAAGTTCATCCAAAAGCAAGACAATTAAGCCAGCAACAAAGAGCTGTAAAAATTTAAAATGAAAAGGGGAAAAAAAAAAAAAAAAAGAAATCCAAACAGACTATGTATTACTATTCTTCAAGGGCCTGGGTCCTTCCTTCTGCATTAACGAGCTTCTCCGATCTAAATGCTAGAAGCAGAGCAGACCTCAGAGAGTAGAGCCTTCCTCTGGTGAACTCAGAAAGGCAACCATAGGTACTCTGGTTTCTTCTCATGCTTCTTTTATGCATGCCTCAGATTTGTTATTGGGGAAGTCTGAGTGTGAGGGGGATACATCAGAGCAGCAATTACCTGGATGGTGATTAACAGGCAGATTCCAGCACCCATTTCAGAAGGGTCTCCGTACATTCCCGTCATCACATATACGATGGACTGGCCGATGGTAATGATCATGCCGAATACTGGAAATCACAAGAAAATGGTGTTCTCAAGTGGGATGCCACACGGTTCTGGAGAGAACAGTTATGGAACACCTACTGTGGCCAGGCACAAAGGAGGATGACGGGGATGAATATGGACACTGCCCACAAAGAGCTGGGTCAGGGAACACTCAGCAGCCCCATAGCCAAAGTACAAGAGAACTCATATGCCTTCTAACATTAGCCTACAAGCTCTTCATTTTCAGCGTCTCCTAAATTCACCTTCCTTTCACTGGCAGCAGGAGAAAGAGCTGAAATGTACTAACTGGGATGCGTGCGTGGCTCAGTCGGTTAAGTGTCTGCCTTTGGCTCAGGTCATGATCCCAGGGTCCTAGGATCAAGCTCTGCTTTGGGCCCCCTGCTCAGCGAGCAGCCTGCCTCTCCCTCTGCTTCTCCTCCCTGCTTGTGTTCAATAAATAAATAAAATCTTAAAAAAAAACCCAGAAACATACTAATTTGGTTCTTATGAGAGGTGAGTCTGGGCACAAGGGAAGACGACATCCAGACGTATGTGATCTGGTGAGTGCTGATCTGTAGCACCCAAACTCTGGTCAGATCGCTTGGGCTCTGGAGAGCTCCTTGGCTGGGCCTTCTTCAGACCCATCACCCAGGTCTGCCACTTAGACTCCAGAACACTGAACATTAACTCTGAGATGAAGTGATCCCTTCCCAGCTTGTAAGTTAATGTGCTTTTAAAGGAAAAGCCTCACAATGCAGTCAATTTAGTTACTAGTCCCATTTCCTCAGCCACAAAGCTCTTCTGGCTGAAGAGACAGTTTCCCTTCTGCATGTGTCTTTGCTTCTTGTAGCTCATTAGACTCTGTTGTTTGGCATAATGGAATCCACAGGTTTTTACTGGTTCCACAATACTAGATGGATTTAGGATTCAATTTCACCTTTTCTGCTTAGTTTGCACATAACATACAATTTTACTTCAAAGTGTCTATCAGATAGTTTCCATTTGAGTTTTTAAAAAAGTACCTAATAAAACTGATGTCTTAAAACAAAAATTTCAACAAACTGTCCAAGACCAAAGAGAAAAGAAAATAGCTGATCTGTGCTTTTGAAAAGTAACATGTATCTATTTTTAAATCCTGATTTGTGCCTGAAATGGACAAGTTTGAATTGAGTTAGTCTTTCTAACTCGGTCACTTACTGACCAACTTCAGAAGATCTGTAAAACATGGAGGAAAACGTGGCTGTGTAGGCAACTCCAAGTGTCATTTCCTAATTAATACATTTCACTTCACAGCCAGAGGCCGCACATGGTTAATTCTGAAGACTGGTTACAATTACCAGTAACACGTTATTTGCTATAAAGGAAATGCCATTATTAACCTCATTTTTACAGATGAAGAGGCTGAAACTTCAGAGCAGTCATCAAACTCTGTCCAATGACAGAGACAGGGAAGAGCAGAGCTGTACAAGAGGATCCCTTTCTCCTGAGCTGAAGCCTTTCAAACTCCCAGAAGAGAGAAAACACCACTTGTTGCATAACTACTGTATGCTAGGCACTGACAGAAATTTTACACACACTGTTCAACAGAATTCTCACAACAACTCTGAAGTTGTCCTTCAAGTGGTTAAGGAAATTGTGGCTAGTGGAGAGGGAGATCTCAAAGCCTTGCTCCTTCCCCTTGATCACACGGCATCTCAGGCCCATGACACCCTCCTCCCTGCCTTGTCCAGCCTGTCCAAGTGCTCCCTCACTAACACAGCCCACAGTACACCTACAGGGTTGGTGGGCCAAGGAGGTTACCATGTACAAAAAAACCTGTTTTGATGCCCTCAACCTGACAGCAAATTTGAATTCTCACCTACAGACATGTGAACATTATTCAAAATCTCACTTACACTTCTGGGCTCCATTGAAGAGGGCTCGGTCTTTTGGGGTGTCACCAACTTCAATTATTTTGGCACCAGCCAAGAGCTGCATGATGAGGCCAGAGGTGACAATGGGAGAGATACCCAGCTCCATCAATGTGCCTTGAAGAAAGGTGAAGGCAAAACACAGCCAGTATGAGCTTGGAAAAGCAACACATTATTAAGAAAATGAATGAGCAAAATTTGACAGTGTACCATGTATACAACTCTAGTTTCAGTTTGCCAGCAGCATTTAATTTCGAGAATAATCCCAAAATATCAACAATTAGAGTATAATTCAATTCATTCTGTTCAGTCTGCTAGGCAACATCTTACTCTGTTTAGGAAGTCATGTGGCATTTAAACAGATGACTGCATTTAAATTCAGTCCAAACATATTCATTCTGGTTTTACAGAGATAAGAAAGGTTCGTCTCTTCATCACTTAATAAGAAAGGATAACATTCAAATAATTTCCAAAGTTTGGAAAGAAGGTCTCTACCATTATATCTAGTTGTGAATAAACCTCTATTTCCTTTATGCTAAAATGAGCTATACTTCCAACTGATTTAGAACTTAATTTGAACTATGTTTAAAAAGCGAGTTAATCAAAAGTATCAACATAAACATTCAAAATCCTCCCCTCATAGGTAATGGGTTAGAGTATACAAAACATCGTTATGTATTTTTTTTGACATGTATACATAACCTATAGATATGAAAAAGATGTGGTTTGGAAATAAATCACACATTCTAAAGAATGTTATCCAAACAGGAGAAAGATCCGTACAAATGTCATCATTTCAGTTGTTTAAAAAACATTCTAGTTTTTCCATGTTCTTTTTATCCTCTATAACCTAGACTTATCTTGTTATTACAGGTTTTGTGTTGCAATAAATGCAATTCTGAATGTGATGATATGAATTGGGCATCTGCTCAGGCTATTCAGCACAGTACACGAACTTTCTTCCCTAAGACTCTCTGAATTCCACATAAAGCCAAAGCCTGTAATTTAACTGAAGGAGGCCAGTCAAATCCACATTGCAGAGAGGTGCGGATGGCCAGAGTCCTACCTCTGTTAGAGGCCAGAATCACTCTCATCCAGTAGAAAGGGTCAGCTGAATCTGAAGACATGATACCAAACAGGGGGATCTAGAAACAAGCAGAGAAAAAGAGTCAGCATATTTACCTCCAGCCTGCTCTCATCCCCACCCCAATTCTGGAAGGGGAACTGCGCTTACCTGGCAGCATACTAAGAATATAAAGAGGGTAATTGCAGTCCATAGCACTTTCTCCTTAAACTGAATCTATAGTGGAAGAGAATACATTAAGGCAGTTATTTACATTAGCAAATTAACAGAAATGATGAATCGGACCCCTTTCTCTGTTCACCAGAGAAGTGAGCCTTGAACACGCCAAACCATGCACCAAAAACAGGCACTGAAACCTAAATCCATGTATTGCATGCTTTCTACACACAAGGCAGTTAAGCAGAGACCTTCACATGTACCATCTCACTGGATCCTCGTATCACACAGTGTTATCTTTACAATAAGAGAGAGTCTTAGGAAAGCTAATGTTTCCCAAATCCCACAGCTGAAATGAATTATGAGAGCAAGCCCTGTGCTCTTAACCACCAGCATTAACAGTTTGGGATCAGACCCCAGATCAAACAATGTTGCAACAGCAAGGAATTCCTAACCCAGACCAGTCCTTACAATCAGGAAATGATCACTTCTCATTCAAAAAGCTTTTGAAGTTGATAAAACCTTGCAATTCTGGGGATCCCTGGGTGGCGCAGCGGTTTGGCGCCTGTCTTTGGCCCAGGGCGCGATCCTGGAGACCCGGGATCGAATCCCACGTCGGGCTCCCGGTGCATGGAGCCTGCTTCTCCCTCTGCCTGTGTCTCTGCCTCTCTCTCTATCTCTCTGTGACTATCATAAATAAATAAAAATTAAAAAAAAAAAAAAAAAAAAAAAACCTTGCAATTCTGTAGTTGACTAATTTGCAACGTGTGATAGGATTGACAGTGTACTTGCTATGAATTAAGAGTAAAACAACGTATTAAAAAATACTTGGGTGGGGGGGAGGCAAGGAGAGCTGCACCTTTAATGTACTCACTGCCTACTAATAGCACTGATACTTAAGGCTTTTCACATCTCTTGGGTATATAGGTAAGCCAGGTGACTACTGGGCATCATTTTATAGATGGCTAGCAAGTGCCATCAGAAAAATCTAGAATGCTCGCCCAAGAGCCTTCTGGTACCATGTAGCATTGGCAGCTTTTCCAGGTATTCTGCCTCTACAACTGACTGCCTTCCCTACTACTTGCTGCCTATCTTACAAGAAGGGCTTGAAAGAGCTTAAAAACAACATAATTATTGTGCGGACTGAGGATTTTTGATACCAGAAATACTTCTGAGCAACAGTGTTAAGTGAACAGAATTGTGCTCTGGAAAAGTACTTTTTAACTGGAGGGGAAGACAACTCTGAAGTCTACGTGGGCTCTGAGTCAGTCTGGCTTTCTGGTCAGAAGTTGAGGTCTTCCGTGACTGCCACTTTAGGCAGGCCCCAGCGAGACTGCTACACAGAGGCGGTGGGCACCCAGGGTCAGATGCTCCACATGAAGCTGGAGTGAGCTCACAGAACCCCTCTTCCTCTGGAGAATGCTCCCCTTCCCACCTGTCATCTCATGGCACCAAGAATTAGGAGGCCAAGGGAAGGCAACACCACCTCAGGCTAACCAGAACACAAATGCCTGTGCTGGAAGGATTCATTATAGGGAAAAAAAGCAGCCAATTTTCATAAGACTTCTCATTTCTTAATAACCAAGTCTCCTCTCCTGGATGCAGCCAAATTCATAGCAAAACTTCAAAGTTCTTTATGTCAGGCTTGTCTACATTACCTTTGAAATAGCTTCTGAATCCGTCCTTATCTCCTAGCCCACCCAGACACCCTCTGTTGCAAAAGCCTCTAAATTTTACCAACTTCCAAAACATTTTCTAATCAGCTGGCCCTTCCCCTGCTCCCCATGACCCTTCAGGTTCTAACAATACAGAACTACAGCTAACACCCTCCCAGCTGCTCGTCTGCTTTGTGCACTGTATATTCCTTATACCTCAAGTTCCTTTCCCTCTCCTCAAAAAACTTATACTCTTCCACTAAAACCATCAGCAACCATATCTTCCAGAGTTAATCCCTTCCTGAGCCACTGCTAAACTTACTTCCATTGCTCCATCTATCACACTCACTTACAAGGGCAAGGTCAGACAGCTATTAAGAGGTTTGTGATGACTGGGTCCTAGGCTCATCTACCTACAGAGCTGTACCCTTTCTACTATGCTGGGGGTAGGGCTGGAGGGAACAACTTTGTATTTTGCCCATCAAGGGTAGCATGTATGTGCAGCACTTATACAACATCATTATAAATTTAAAAAAAAAAGTAGACTTCAAGAACATAAATGTCCATATTGATGTCAAGTAAGGTATGTATATGTGAATGCATGAATAGCCTGAAAAAAATCCTAAAGACAAAAATATTTTACTATTCATTCTCTTGAATGCAAGAATCTAAATAAAACTTCCTCGCTGTTTAACAGCTTCACTAACATTGGCAACACTCACTATCCTGGGCTGTAGCAGTGTAGGAGCAGAAATTATGATAAAGGTTCTACATTTTTATCTTCTCATGTTTTAATGTGTGTGCTGTAAAAAGCAGCATTCACAAAATGCCTTTTTTCTCTGTACCATTTATGGAGACTGTCACAGTCCTAATTCATTTGTGCAGGATGAAGTGACGTAGCTTTAGCACATGCATACTAAGAGCTTCCCCTGGAAAAAACAAAACAAAACAAAACCAACCAGGAAGCACTGCTTGTTGGAAGTGAAGAAGTAAAGGTAACTCAATCCGGGTGCCCTGAAGCTGTGAGGCCTCATTCATTCATCGCAGAGATCCACTTCTGGGACAGGGCGAACTGGAGGCTTTGTTTGCTGGAGTAACAGCCACAAAAGATGCTCCAAATAAAGCACCATGGTTTTCGTGGAAATTCCCACACAACCAGGTCACCTTCCAACAAGCCCAGGAGTATACACAACTACACTCCAGGAGGGAGGGATGGGAGACAAGTTTCCATCTGGCCTGTGGAAGCCATTTTTAATTGTACTGTAAACTTCCAGCGCCCTGACAGTTCACCAAACCTTCTTGGACAGCGATTTGGGGAACTTACCTTCCTCTCCGGCTTCTGAATCTCTGGCAGGATGACACAGAAGGGCTTGATAACTTCCAGAAATTTGACTTTGATGGGAGAGACAAAAGCAGAGTTAGGGCACGTAGGAACTCTCCCCGGCCCCGTCCCTGGGGAAGCCTTCGGCCCAGGGTGAGGACGACTCGGGGAGCCGACCGCGCACGCACGGGGTCGCGTGGGACCCCCCCCCCAGGAGGGAGGGCCGGGGCGGGCGCGCGGAGACCCCCCAGGGGAGGGAGGGCCGGGGCGTGCAGGGACCCCCCCGGAGGAGGGAGGGCCGGGGCGCGCGGGGACCCCCCCCCCCACCGCGGAGGGAGGGCCGGGGCGTGCAGGGACTCCCCCGGAGGAGAGAGGGCCGGGGCGCGCGGGGACCCCCCCCGGAGGAGGGGGGGCCGGGGCGTGCGGGGACCCCCCCGGAGGAGGGAGGGCCGGGGCGCGCGGGGACGCCCCCCCACCGCGGAGGGAGGGCCGGGGCGCGCGGGGACCCCCCCGGAGGAGGGAGGGCCGGGGCGTGCGGGGACCCCCCCCCGAGGAGGGAGGGCCGGGGCGTGCGGGGACTCCCCCGGAGGAGGGAGGGCCGGGGCGCGCGGGGACCCCCCCGGAGGAGGGGGGGCCGGGGCGTGCGGGGACCCCCCCGGAGGAGGGAGGGCCGGGGCGTGCGGGGACCCCCCCGAGGAGGGAGGGCCGGGGCGTGCGGGGACCCCCCCGGAGGAGGGAGGGCCGGGGCGCGCGGGGACCCCCCCGGAGGAGGGAGGGCCGGGGCGTGCGGGGACCCCCCCCCCCCCGAGGAGGGAGGGCCGGGGCGTGCGGGGACCCCCCCCCCGAGGAGGGAGGGCCGGGGCGTGCGGGGACTCCCCCGGAGGAGGGAGGGCCGGGGCGCGCGGGGACCCCCCCGGAGGAGGGGGGGCCGGGGCGTGCGGGGACCCCCCCGGAGGAGGGAGGGCCGGGGCGTGCGGGGACCCCCCCCCGAGGAGGGAGGGCCGGGGCGTGCGGGGACTCCCCCGGAGGAGGGAGGGCCGGGGCGTGCGGGGACCCCCCCGGAGGAGGGAGGGCCGGGGCGCGCGGGGATCCCCCCGGAGGAGGGAGGGCCGGGGCGTGCGGGGACCCCCCCCCGAGGAGGGAGGGCCGGGGCGTGCGGGGACCCCCCCGGAGGAGGGAGGGCCGGGGCGCGCGGGGACCCCCCCGGAGGAGGGAGGGCCGGGGCGTGCGGGGACTCCCCCGGAGGAGGGAGGGCCGGGGCGCGCGGGGACCCCCCCAGAGGAGGGGGGGCCGGGGCGTGCGGGGACCCCCCCGGAGGAGGGAGGGCCGGGGCGTGCGGGGACCCCCCCCCGAGGAGGGAGGGCCGGGGCGCGCGGGGACCCCCCCCCGAGGAGGGAGGGCCGGGGCGCGCGGGGACCCCCCGAGGAGGGGGGCGCCTCAGTCCGCCTCGACCTGGGCGGGCCCAGGGCTGGCCACTCGCCCGGACCGGTGAGGGGAAGGGGGATCTGGGCCTTCCCGGCGTTGCCGGGGCTGCCTGGGGAACTCACTCGCCATGGCGGCGGCTGCTAGGACTCCGGGTCCCGCTCCTGCTCCACTCCGTCCCAAGTGAGGCGACGCTGCCCGCCGCCCAGCCCGCGCCGGAGAGCTTCACCTCCGCCGAGAGACACGTCAGTGCTAGCACCCCGGCGAGCGGCGCGGCGCGGCGCGAGGCGGAGCCGGGGGCGGGCCGCAAGCTGCTTCCGCTTCCTGCCACGCGCTGCGGGCCGTGGCGCGGCGCCGCCGCCGCCGCCGCCGAGACCACAACTCCCGGCATGCCCCTGGGCGCCTGGGGCCTTGCGGGAAGAGGGTGCGAGACGCCGGGCGGGGCACGCCGGGATCGGAAGTGTGCGGCTGAGCCGACCTGCCCGAGCCGGAGCGCGGGTGCCCGTGCGTCACGGCTCTGCAGGCTGGGCGCGTGCGGCCGGTGGAGAAACTGAGGCAAAGGGCGGAAGCCTGCAGCCCCGGAGCAAGGCGGTGTCCCCGGTCACTCTGTGCCCTTCCTAGTACTAGAACTCTGAATCAGTGGGCAGAGCGTGAGCTCCTTTGATCGGGAGCCAGTGTCCCGGGGAAAACCGAAGTGGCCAGCGGCTGGCAGGTGCCCGGCTGGTGAGGCCAACGAACACCCCCGCTGGCTGAGCCGTTCTGCAAACCCGGAGGCCTGCCCGGGCACGGGGTGTCGGAGATGACTCCTGCCGGGTCCCGGGTCCCGGGTCCCGGGTCCCGGGTCCCTGCCCTCTGAGGACCACTGGGATGAGTTCCCGGAGAGGCAGCCGAGACGCCGGTCGGAGAACTGGGCAGCTCGGAAGCAGGCGCGCTGGGGAGCCCCGGAGGGCCTCCCGGGAGAGTTGCTTTTGTGTCAGACCTTGACGGATTCCGGCGACAAGAAAAGAGGGAGGAGGGTGCTCCCAGTAAAGACTTTTTGAGCAAGGCATGGCGTTATGACCGCCCAGGATCTGTGCTGGAAGGTGCCCTATTTGGCTGGGGCATAGCCCCTGTGAAGGGGAAACTACGATTTAATGTTCGTGGGGGATAATGATTGGGGCAAGGTACGCTAGACGGGAAGTTTGGAGTTTATTTTCGAGCCATGTGTAATTACAGGGTAGCATGTGAGAAGTACAAGAGGAACGAGACACTTTATATTGTGGTCATTTAGAGGGAGAGGAGGTGGGCGACGCTGGCTGGGGATGAGAGAAGGTTTCAGGGAGCTAAATCATGACCTGAACTGATGCAAGTTGGAGGTGCAGGTGTGGCAAGATGCTTTTTTGTAATATTAATTTAGGGATTGCTATGTCTATTTGCACCCCCCCTTCTCCCATTTCTAGGATGTAGCCGGGTTTGCAGATCTTTGCCTTAGGAAGTTTGATAGGACAGGAAGTCCTTTTCTGAGAACCAAACCCGGGGGTGGGAAATTACGATGACCACCAGAGGCAGGCAGGTAGCTTCAGTTAGTGAAGTGGTCCAGGTGTGACATCTCTTGATATCCATCCCGCACACAAAAAAGTGACCATGGACTATTCTTGTAGAGCTGCTTCTGAAATGCAGCCCCATCTTTTGATCCAGGACCCACTGATAATTTCTTCTGGAGTTTTGGTCAGAGGCTAAAACTGGCAGCCCCTGGACTGAATCCAGCAGGTAGACCAGAGCTGATTTCACCTGGATGTGCAGTACACATCCTGCACCATACTGATGATCAAAATATTAAAACACTTAATGGTAAATAGTATTATAGTAACTGTGGTAAATGTTACAATTAGTTAATATAAATTTTAATGTAAACTTACTGGTGATAGTTTTAGGATTACTAGTGAGATTGAAAATGGGCCTCCTAATATAGCTGTAAATTACGATGTAGCTGTATTCAATATATAATATAGCTGTATCCAAGAAATATTCATGACATAGTTTGACCAGTGTCACTGATAGGACTGGCTAAGTTGCTCATGTTAACAAAATACTAATTACTTTAGGAGAATCACTGGCTTAAAATAATTTTATTCTCGGCACTTTGTAATATTTTTGAAAGTAGTTGAATATGTATTTGCTTAAGATTTTATTATAAAATTTTAAAAACAAATACCTAGAATGAAGAGAGAAAATCTTGATAAAATTTTTTAAGACTTTTAAATGTAATAAACAAGAATCCTGTTAATCTGCAGAACAAAGAAGGAATTATAATAGTAGTGTGTCCCAACCTGGACCTGTTTTCTGTTTTTGATGCTGTGCAAGAATCTGCACAAAATGAAACTTGTATTAAATAAACTCTGTTGGGATGTCTGGGTGGCTCAGTGGTTGAGCATTCGCCTTCGGCTCAGGTCATGATCTGAGGGGGTTCTGGGATCGAGTCCTGCATCGGGCTCCCTGTGCAGAGCCTGCTTCTCCCTTTGCCTATATTTCTGATTCTCTCTCTGTGCTTCTCTCTCCTGAATAAATAAATAAAATCTTTAAAAAAATAAAAATGAACTTTATTATATAAAATCTATAGTTCTGGAGTGAAAAATAACTTGATTTTTTTTCCAACCAATAATTTGATTTATTGCTAGTGACAGAAATGTTGGATGCAAATAGTGCTCAAAATGTATGTGTTAAAAGATTAGAGTACTAAGTGTGTATTTCATCAGGATGGTGTTAAAACTTGTCCAAGTGCGGGACGCCTGGGTGGCTCAGTGGTTGAGAGTCTGCCTTCGGCTCAGGGTGTGATCCTGGGGTCCTGGGATTGAGTCTCACATTGGGCTCCCTGCATGGAGCCTGCTTCTCCCTCTGCCTGTGTCTCTGCCTCTGTGTCTCTCATGAATAAATAAAATCTAAAAACAAAACAAAACCCACTTGTCCAAGTGAAATCTTTGGCATTATATACTTTGGCCATTTTAATCAAAGTATTTAATAGAATTTCTAAATAATGCTATTGATAGGAATATGGGTACTATGAACCCACTCATAGTTGAGAAAACAACTTTTTGGAAAACATAAATCAAAGCAGTTCATTTAATTTTTTACTTCCTAGATTAGAAAGGCATACTTAGGACCAGCCAGATTGGAACATGCGTAGGGCAAGATATGTGGGAAAGGGCACAGAAGTCTCCAGGTGGGCCACTGTCCCCAAATCTATGCTTCACCAACAGGGAGGCTCTCCAAACCCTGTCCTTTTGGGTTTTTACAGAGACTTCATTACTATTGGCATAATTGATTAAATCATTGGCCACTGGCAACTGTTTCAACCCTTAGCCCCTCTCTCAAGGCAAATACTTTTAAATCACCATCAGAGAAACTTCATTTGTTTTACTTAAAGATGTTTTAATAATTTGCTTAAAATACATATGTCAAGATTTTGAAGATAATGGTTTTTGTTGATCTTAAGGCATTGAGAGCCATATTTTATACAATGTATTGAAACTTCTTGTGGGCAGGAAAAATTATATTCACTGAAAAATACTTCCATAAAGATGTCATTGGAGTATTTTACAACAATTAAAAAAAAAGCCATTGGATTTTGTACAAAAAGTACCAGTGTAATATTAGAGTCTGGGGTTTCAGCCAAAAGTTTAGAAAAAAATTTGGATGTATTTACTTGGCACTAAATTATCAAGTTTAATTAATTTTGGATAAAGCAATACGAGATATAAGTCAAGCAAGTCTCATATTTTTCTCAATATGCTGTATTTACTATCATACATCAAAGATCGGAAAGAACTGCAAATTACATGAAGAAATTCAAACCTTGATGGACAGCTTGAAGTGCTGCTAGAGCTTCAAAAGCAGTTTGGAAATCAGTAAATTCTGTATGTTCACTGTCATGGAAACAAACAGAGTGGTTAATCATTTCAAAAACATGTTTTAAGCATTTTGGCCTTAATGAATATTTTCACAAAATGTCAACATTTCTTTCAGCTTAATGAGAAAAATGATTTAATTATTTTAGCTGATATTTAATGAACTATAGACGAAACAACAGAATGTATGTAAACTGTCATAGTCTGTTTGGGTTGCTATAACAGAATACCACAGACTGGGTGATTTATAAACATCAGAAACTTATTTCTCACAGTTCTGGAGGCTCGAAGTCAGATAGGGTGTCGGCATGGGGTGGGTTCTGGTGCGAGCCCTCCTCTAGGTTGTAGACTGAAGACTTCTCGTTGTGTCCTCACATGGTGGAGAGCAGAGCAGAGGAAGCAAGCTCTCTAGTGACTGCTTTTTTGTTTGTCTTTTTGAGAGAGAAGACAGTACAAACAGGGTAGGGGACAGAGGGAGAGACAGGCTTCATGCCCAGTGCAGAGCCCAACCGGGAGCTCAATGTCACAACCCTGAGATATCACGACCGTGAGATCATGACCTGAGCCACAATCAGGAGATGAATACTTAACTAACTGAGCTATCCAGATGCCCCTCTCTAGTGACTCTTCTTTTTTTTTTTTAAGATTTTATTTATTTATTCATGAGATACACACAGAGAGAGGTAGAGGCAGAGGGAGAAGCTCCCTTGCAGGGAGCCCAATGTGGGACTCAATCCCAGGACCCTGGGATCAGGACCTGAACCAAAGGCAGATGCTCAACCACTGAGGCACCCGGGTGTCCCTCTAGTGACTCTTATAAGAGCATTAATCCTTACAACCTCTATCTTATGACCTTATCTAATACTATTATCACGTTAGAAAGAGGAGTAAGGCTTAAATATGAATTTTGGGGAAACATTCTCTCCATAACCTAGACAAAGGTTAGAAGTGTATTTCAATAGAAAAACTGATTGCCCAACAGATCATACGAAAAGAAATTTGAGGACAAAAGTGAAAAATGTAATGAACTTTCAATTCTTTGAATTTACTGAGTCCTGAAATTTGGCCAACTGGTTTGTGCAGTCCCACAAATGAGAGTGAACTATGGGGCAACCCTGGTGGCACAGCGGTTTAGCGCCGCCTGCAGCCCAGGGCGTGATCCTGGAGACCCTGGATCGAGTCCCACGTCAGGCTCTCTGCATGGTGCCTGCTTCTCCTTCTGCCTGTGTTTCTGCCTCTCTCTCTCTCTGTCTCTCACGAGTAAATAAATAAAAAAATCTTAAAAAAAAGAGAATGAACAATGAAGCCAACTGGTTAAAAGGCATTTCAACAAATGATTTTTTTGTGATTTAGTCACTAGAGAAATACTGAATATATAAAAGCCTCAGACTATAAGTCTGGACAATGTTTAAATGTAATTGCTATTCAGAAGCTGAGGATTCAACACTAAACTATCATTGATGTTCAGAAAAACTGTCTACTTAACTCATCTAGTGATTATCAATTTAATGAGGAAGATGTTGGAAGAAGTTGATGTTGCTCCATATGTCAAATCATGACTCATATAGGGACAAAATTTGGTGACAGCTGCATCAAAAGGTGAATAATTTCCAAATATAAACAAATGATTTACACTTACTGGAATGATCAGATGAATTATTTTGGCCAGAAATTATATTATTTAACAAATCATTTTATAATACAGTTTATTTAGAAAATGACATAAGACATGTTTTGAAATTTTGATTTACATACTGAACTATATATTAATATTACTAGTTCAATACTTTTTTAAAAAGATTTATTTATTCATGAGCCACACAGAGAGAAAGCCAGACATACAGGCAGAGGGAGAAGCAGGCTCCCTGTAGGGAGCCTGATATGGGACTTGATCCCAGATCCTGGGATCATGCCCTGAGCCGAAGGCAGATGCTCAACCGCTGAGCTACCCAGGTGTCCCTAGTTCAATACTTTAAAAAAATATTTATTTATTTTGAGAGAGAAACAGAGGGAGAGAGCACGAGCAGGGGGAGGGGCAGAGGGAGAGGGAGAAGCAGACTCCCCACTAAGCAGGAGCCCAACAGGGGGGCTCCATCCCAGGACCCTGATATCATGACCTGAGCTAAAGGCAGATGCTTAACCGATTGAGCCACCTAGCCACTGAACTAGGTGCCCACTAGTTCAATATTTTGAATATCTCTGTGGAAGATAGCTTTTGTTGTCTTTTTTTTTTTAAGATTTTATTTATTTATTCATGAGAGACACAGAGAGAGAGAGAGAGGCAGAGACACAGGCAGAGGGAGAAGCAGCCTCCACGCAGGGAACCTGACATGGGACTTGATCCCGGGTCTCCAGGATCACGCCCCAGGCCGAAGGCAGGCGCTAAACCGCTGAGCCACCCAGGGATCCCCTTGTTGTCTTTTTACAAATCTAGAGAGATAGCATACAGCATAAAATCTAAGTTTTTTACTTCTTTTGAAAGCAGAAGACCTTACAACATTGCATGTACATTCATATGGGTAAGAAGTCAGCCACATAGTCGTTGCTCTCTTTGGGTTGGTTGTGAGCTCTCCAGCTCCCCATCAACTCCCCTTTTGCCCATTATTTCCCTGGTCTCTTCCAAGGGAGCATTTGAATTGCGGCTGTTCCTGTAGAGTTTTAAGCCAGGGCTCTGGCAGGATGGTGGTTTGCTCCATTTACTAAATCAGAGGAACCAGGAAAAGAAGACTGTCTACCTTTACCTCCGTGGTGAGTGTGTGTGTGTGTGTGTGTGTGTGTGTGTGTGTGTGTAGAACTGTGGGCTTGATGTTAAACATACAGTGTTTGATACTCTGGCGATGCATCAGGGAGGAGAAATTGGTAAGCAGAGCTGATGCTGAGAGATGGGTTAGAGCACGGAGGGTTTGAGGACCTCTTCTCTGAGAGTAGATGAGATTTCCAAGGAAGAAGGTATAGAGAGAAACCAGATGTAAGGAAAGAACTTAAGTGGGAATGTCACCCATATTTAAGGGTGAGGAGAAAGAGGAACAGTTGTTCAAGAAGTAGAAAGGTTGAATGGAGGGGGCTTGCTCTTTTGGCAAATTTGTTGGTGTACTACTTAGGATGGAAATTTGGCTATTGCTGCAGAGATTCCAAAAAAACAGTACAATAAACCAAAGAATGTCTGGGCAGCAGTATAGAACTCAAGCTCTCTCTTATCACTCCCCTCTCTTTAGGGTGGTGTCCTTGCCCACAAAATCCATCATGGAACATCACTGCAGCGATAGTTGTCATGCCCTTCCTTTTAACACAATCTGGAAGCTGAGCCTGTTACTGCTCACATCCCATTGCCTATCACCTGGTCATGTGACCACACTTATCTGAAAAGGAGGTGGGGAAATGTAGTCTTTTATCCTGGAAAGTTATGTGCTGGCTAACACTCAGGACTACCATGGAACAGGGGGAGAACGGATGTTGTGAGATACGCTGGATATAGGACGTTAACATAGGAATTGCCATCAGATACAAGTCTAGGAATCAGGTTTTGGATTGCAGAGCTACCAAATGTTCTTTTTCTCTTTTCTAAGGGGGGAAATTCTCCTTTATATTTTTATTATTTTTTGTTTTAAAATTTTGCTTATATTTCTAACATTTATTTATTTGAGAGACAGAGTTGGTGAGATAGAGCGAGAGGGAGTGAGGAGAGAGACAGAAGGAGAGGGAGAAACAGGCTCCCCACTGAGCAGGGAGCCCAACGTGGGACTTGATCCTGGGACCCTGGGATTATGACCTGATCCAAAGGCATACCCTTAACCTACTGCGCCATACAGGCACCCTTAATTTTCATTTTCATGAAAATTTATTTTCATTTTTATTTATTTATTTTCATTTTTATTTATTTTAAAATATTTTTATTTAATTATTCATGAGAGTCACACAGAGAGAGGCAGAGACACAGGCTCAATCCCAGGACCCAGGATCACAACCCAAGCCAAAGGCAGATGCTCAACCACTGAGCCACCCAGATGCCCCTAAAATTTTTGTTTTTAAATGCAATTTGTGTTACCTCTTCTAATCTTTTTGTCAAGTTAAAAGAAGGTACATAAAAATTTAATAAAACAAACATCCGTATTCCTACCACCCACAATTAACATTGTCAAGAGATTGTTCATAGACAAGGCTTGGTGCTTAAGTAGATTTAAAAATTCCCTGCATTAATTTTCTCACTCTCCTGGCTCAGTTAGGGTTCCTTCAATTGTATATGACAAAAACAAAACAATACAAAAACCCATTTGAAAACATTGGAGAAAAAAGTCCTGGAGTTTTTGGCTGGTGTAGATCTAAGCAAAAATGGGCCTGAGGGCTCAAAACACATCACCAGACTCCATTTATGTCCATCTCTTTTCTGCTGTCTTTTGTACACAGGCTTCCCCCTTAGAGTGACCCTCAAAAGCCCTGGGCTTCCTACTTCAGTTGCAGGAGAGATTCTCTTTTTCCCACAGTTCTTATAAAAGACCTGAGACTGAGTCTCATTGGATTGATTTGGGCCAAGTGTCTGTTCCTGAGCTGTCACTTTAATTATATGGGATGAAATGAATTGATTGGCCAGGCCTGAGATTAATCTCACCCAAATCATATGGATGAATGCCACTTTCAGAAGAAGGAAGAATAGATCCTGGATGAGCAAAAAAGAATGCATATCCCCACCTGTTCATAGCTTGCCACTGGAAAGAGCATGGGATACAGAGTCCAACAGACCGACCCACAGTGTCATTCTGGTTCAGATATCTATCTGATAGTCACATATATGAAATCTCTGAGTTTCAGTTTTTGATCAGCCAAAGAGGGTAATAATATTCTTTTTTTAAAAAAAGATTTTATTTATTTATTCATGGGAGACACAGAGAGAGAGAGAGAGGCAGAGACACAGGCAGAGGGAGAAGCAGGCTCCCTGCAGGGAGCCCAGTGCAGGCCTTGATCCCGGGTCTCCAGGATCATGCTCTGGGCTGAAAGCAGGCATTCAACCGCTGAGCCACCCAGGTGTCCCAGGTGATAATAATTCTTATGGAGTGGTTGTGAAGGTTAAGTGCAATAACACATGTGAGAACACCCAAAAATAACTGGTCTGGGCAGCCTAACATTTGCTAATTTCCTTTTTGCTATTAATCCAAGCCTCTTTGAGGCATCTAGAGGCAAGTTCACCTTTCTTGCAAGAAAACGTGACTATGATAATAATTAGTACACTGGCTACCACTTCCTGTTTGTTGTGCACCATATACATTGTTAGGTAAGACTGCCTCACAGGGCCATGCAGAGTGGGCCTTGCCAGTCCCCATCCGGCCAATCAAGGACTCCAAAGAGAGTGGTGTCACCCCGGGGTGGCAGTGCAGCAGTCCTGCTTCACATGCACTGATCAGTCCTCACAGACACTGTAAAGAAGGTATTATTAACCTATTTTTCAAAGAACTTTGTGACTTAGGTTAAGAATTTTGCCCAGTGTTATTTAATGACTAATGACACAAACCAATGGAAACCATACCCTTTGGAGATACTTTGCTGCGGCATTAAAAATAATCTCAGTTTTCCCAGCACCATTTATTGAAGAGACTTTCTTCTAGTTGGACATCCACATGCAGAAGAATGAAACTGGACCACTCCCTTGCACCATACACAAAGATAAACTCAAAATGGACGAAAGATCTAAATGTGAGACAAGAGTCCATCAAAATCCTAGAGGAGAACACAGGCAACACCCTTTTTGAACTCGGCCACAGTAACTTCTTGCAAGATACATCCACGAAGGCAAAAGAAACAAAAGCAAAAATGAACTATTGGGACTTCATCAAGATAAGAAGCTTTTGCACAGCAAAGGATACAGTCAACAAAACTAAAAGACAACCTACAGAATGGGAGAAGATATTTGCAAATGACGTGTCAGATAAAGGGCTAGTTTCCAAGATCTATAAAGAACTTATTCAACTCCACAGCAAAGAAACAAACAATCCAATCATGAAATGGGCAAAAGACATGAACAGAAATCTCACAGACGAAGACATAGACATGGCCAACACGCACAAGAGAAAATGCTCTGCATCACTTGCCATCAGGGAAATACAAATCAAAACCACAATGAGATACCACCTCACACCAGTGAGAATGGGGAAAATTAACAAGGCAGGAAACCACAAATGTTGGAGAGGATGTGGAGAAAGGGGAACCCTCTTACACTGTTGGTGGGAATGTGAACTGGTGCAGCCACTCTGGGAAACTGTGTGGAGGTTCCTCAAAGAGTTAAAAATAGACCTGCCCTACGACCCAGCAATTGCACTGTTGGGGATTGACCCCAAAGATACAGATGCAATGAAACGCCGGGACACCTGCACCCCGATGTTTCTAGCAGCAATGTCCACAGTAGCCAAACTGTGGAAGGAGCCTCGGTGTCCATCGAAAGATGAATGGATAAAGAAGATGTGGTTTATGTATACAATGGAATATTCCTCAGCCAGTAGAAATGACAAATACCCACCATTTGCTTCAACGTGGATTGAACTGGAGGGTATTATGCTGAGTGAAATAAGTCAATCGGAGAAGGACAAACATTATATGGTCTCATTCGTTTGGGGAATATAAATAATAGTGAAAGGGAATAGAAGGGAAGGGAGAAGAAATGTGTGGGAAATATCAGAAAGGGAGACAGAACATGAGAGACTCCTAACTCTGGGAAACGAACTAGGGGGGTGGAAGGGGAGGAGGGCGGGGGGTGGGGGGGGGTGAATGGGTGATGGGCACTGAGGGGGGCACTTGACGAGATGAGCACTGGGTGTTATTCTGTATGTTGGCAAATTGAACACCAATAAAAAATAAATTTATTATTAAAAAAATAAAAATAAATAAAAATAATCTCAGGACCTACCCTTACTACAGTCCTCCAGTGAAAGGAGGGTAGGCAGAGGAAGAGGACGGGACCCTTTCATTTTTAAAAACCATCTCCAAACCCCGCAAGTAAAAACGCCCACCGGAACCGTGGAGCTGAGAATATCGCCAGCTGTCTCATTTACTATCCTTAGCCCCCAGGAAAGGGACAGATGCAGAAGGAGTCTGGAGCATCTTCCACCTCTTCCAAATAATTTGAAGCAAATATAGCAATCATGAAGTGTGTCAGGTTGACAAGCTTTGGAACAATGTGGTTTATTTGTTTGACAAGCTTTGGAATGATGTGGTTTATTTGTTTACTCAGTAGTTTCAATCCGAGTGTGCCAGCAGAAGTATCTTTGAGGATCCTGTCAAGGTCAGAGGGTGGTGTTTCTTGGATTTTTCCTGTGAAAATAAATTCTCATAATTTTGGAAAGGACTTCAAGCACTTTTGTTCCAACCATGTTGGCCTCAAAGGGAGTTAGTTAGTTGTCTGCTGTCTCTTATTGCAGGATGTTTTGATTAACACCTCATTGAGCGCCAAGAGTCCTCATGATATTTACTTCAAAACAATGAATTCCAGATACTTTTTAAGAAAACATTTTATAAATCACAAAGAATCCCAGTTTTGTATTTGCTAGCCTTTCATGACAGGTTTCGTGAGAACTTGCAGTGATTTTCTCTGGTCTTCAATATTTGGATTTGGGGAAGCACCATCTCAATGTCAGATCCGGGGCAGCAGGCTGGCATGGTACTCAAAATTATTATAAAATGCTCAGTGTGACTCCTTACTTGTCTGGCTAACTTAATGGCAACCTCAGCTCTCAAGAGCACAGCCGAGACTAGGTCAGAGGTGAGCCCCAGATGGACATGATAGCTGTCCGAGGGCTCACCTTACTCTTGAAAGAAACATCTCAGAACCTATTTGCTCTTGGAGATGTACAGTAGTATGTATGTAGTATTTGTTTTCTGAGATATAATTCAAAGACCATAAAATCCACCCATTTAAGGTGTACAATTCAAGGGCTTTTCATATATTTACATGTTCATACAACCATCACAATTATCTAACTTCAGAACATTTTCATCACTCCCAAAAGAAACCCCATACCCATTAGTTGTCATTCTCCATTCTACCACCTTGACCCCTACTGGCAACCACTTATTCTGTCTTTATGGATTTACACTTTCTGGATGCTTCACTTAAATAGAATTGTATAATATGTGGCCTTCTGTAACTGGCTCATTTAACTTAGCATAATGTTTTCAGGATTCATCCGTAGTATTACACTCAGCAGGACTTCATTCCTTTCTATGGCTAAATAATAGTCCATTGTATGAAGTATTTAATAGCACCTCCTACTTATCTTTTCATTGTTGGTGGACACTGAATTCCTTCTACTTTGTGACTACTATGAATAATGCTGTTACGATTATTCATGGATAGGCTTTTGTGTTGATATTTGTTTTCAATTCTCTTGGTTATGTATATAGAGCGTGACATTGCTAGGTCATATGGTATCATTATGTTGAACTATTTGGGGAATTACTGAGCTGTGTTCCAAAGCAGCTGCACCAATTTTCCATTCTTGCCGGCTGGGTGCAAGGGTCCAGTTTCTCCACATCATCTCCAACACACGTTACAGTGTTGTTGTTTTTTTAAATCACCATCTTTATGAGTATAAGGTGATATCTTGTTGAGGTTTTGATTTCCATTTCTTTTTTTTTAAGATTTTGTTTATTTATTCATGAGAGACACGGAGAGAGGCAGAGACATAGCAGAGGGAGAAGCAGGTTCCCTATAGGAAGCCTGACGTGGGATTCGATCCCAGGACCCTGGGATCACAACCTGAGCCAAAAGAGACACTCAACCACTGAGCCACCCAGGTGTTCCTCTTAAATCATTTTAAATTGTAAAGTATTTTAATATTTGAATAAGTATTCTGAATATTTTCAATAATTCATGTGTTATTTCCCTCCTATCACTAACAGTTTTTCCATTAACTTCATATTAATACTATGCCCATAGGAGGTATATCCAGGGAGACTTCAGGGTTTACATAACGATTTCCCTAAAGTTGTAGATTTAGATTGTTCACATTTTTTCCCTCTTACAAATCACATTGGGATGGATTTCTTTATGACT
Source organism: Vulpes lagopus (assembly GCF_018345385.1). NCBI lineage: Eukaryota > Metazoa > Chordata > Mammalia > Carnivora > Canidae > Vulpes > Vulpes lagopus. The sequence continues at coordinate 56,208,796 of NC_054830.1, forward strand.
AAAATGTTTACATATCCTGTTAGTTTTCTTAGGATAGAATCCCCAAAATGAGAATTTCTGATAGTTCAAAGCAATGAACATCTTTTTTTTTTTTTTTTTTTGTATTTTAGAGAGAGAGACAGGGAGTGAGCATGCATGTGCAAGTGGGGGAAGGGGTAGAGGGAAAGGGAGCCCAACCCAGAGCTCCATCTCATGACCCTGAGAGTCAACATCAAGAGTGGGACACTCACCTGACTGATCCACTCAGATGCCTCAGCAATTAACACTTTTAAGGGTCTTGAGCCATAGCAACACATTTCTTGAAGACAAATTGTACTTATTTTGACTCTTAACAAACAGTATCAGTCAGATGATATGTTATTTTACTTTTTAAAGATTTTATTTTTAAGTAATCTCTACACCCAGCATAGGGCTCCGACTCATAACCCTGAGATCAAGAGTTGTATGCTCCACCAACTGAGCCAGACACCCCAACCAGGTGATATTTTAAATAAAAAAGGCCCCAGAATTCTCAGCTAGGTCAAGAGAGAGCCAGGTACATACATCTTGAAATTTGGCTGGCTTTGTTGGTGGAGGTGGCTCCTGGGCCTTCTAGAGTGTTCCCTTACCCAACCACATGGCATTCTCCTGGTGCTTGGGGCCTGTGGTTTTCTGCAGGATGGTGAATGTTCCCTGCTTGCTGGCATTCTACTGGGCTCTGTGGGTAGGAGTTACATGCTCAGGGGACACGAGCCCCCGGCACTGGGGGGGTGAGGTCTCCTGTCTGTCTGTCCGTTGTTTGCCTCTCTGAGTGGGACCTCTTTGCTCTGCCCTATGAGCTCTGAGAAACCAGAGTCATCACTCCTTCCTTCATTGACTAGCTTCTGGCAAAGGGCAGGGTGTAAGGTAGCTGCTCAGGCCATGTTTGCCAAAGGAACAACTGCTCCAGTGAAAGGCTGAATGTTTATTCAAGGCTGCTATCAGTTGTAGGGTCAGAGACACAACCCCACTCAGGCTCAGCTCTCAGTTTTCAATGTCTGTTGTCACTTGCCCATCCAAAGGTGACAAGGGTCTGGGGAACAATGGGAAATGTGGCACAGAGGTCATATTTGGAACATTGTTTTTTTTAAATTTTTATTTATTTATGATAGTCACACACAGAGAGAGAGATAGAGAGAGGGAGAGAGGCAGAGACACAGGCAGAGGGAGAAGCAGGCTCCATGCAGGGAGCCCAATGTGGGACTCGATCCCGGGTCTCCAGGATCGCGCCCTGGGCCAAAGGCAGGTGCTAAACCGCTGTGCCACCCAGGGATCCCCTGGAACATTGTTAATGTGTTTGTCTCTCCCCTGAGAGACATTCTAATGATTAATTCTAATGATTAAGATAATCCTCTTCCATTTGTTAATCAGTAGACATTCTACTGAACCCACAGCTTTCTCTCTGGGGAGGGCTGTCTGGGATGACAGTAGGATTCCTACAGAAAGTATCCAAAGGAAAGAGACTGTTATACTTCTGCTCTGATCTGCAAAATAGATGTTTGCCGTGAGAAAATAGGCTTGAAAGCCAGCACTCAGGAGTGAGAAAGGATTTTCTGCTTCAATTTGCTCCTGTGTCACTGATCCAGACTGGCTGGCAGCTGAGAACCTGCTCTGTGTTGGGGGACACCTTCCACCTGCAAAGCTGGGCCAGTCTTCATGCTTAGTCTTTTAATTTAATTTAATTAATTAAAAAAAATATTTTATTTATTCATTTGAGAGAGAGAGAGAGCAGAGGGAGATGCAGAGGGAGAAGCCAGCTCCCTGCTGAGTAGGAAGCCGGATGATGGATGATGCGGGACTCAATCCCAGGACCCAGAGATCATGACCTGAGCCGAAGGCAGACGCTTAACCAACTGAGCCACCCAGGTGCCTCTCCGTCTAATTTTATTTAAAAGGGGCCCTCCTGCTTTGCAAGGCCTGCAACGTGGTGGAGAGGAGGGGGATGGAGGGAGGGGTGGGCAATGAGTCAGTTCTATGTCCCCCCAGGGGGTACATCCAGGGGACCTGGGTGCAGGGCTGTCCTGCTGTGGGAGTGGGGGTGGGAGGTGGGGTGCCCAGTCTGGTGCCAAGGTGGAGCATACCTCAGGCAGTGCAAGGGCCTCTTTGTGCTCTTGAGCTTTTCTCCTGGCTCACAGGGGAGTGGGCACTGAGTTGAAAGATAGCAAGCCTGGGCAGGACCCAGGTGACCCCACATCTGAGCAGAGCTGGATGGACGGTGTGGGTGGGAGCTTGGTGGAAGGAGACCGGAGAGACAGGATCTAGGGCCTGCTGGTGGTGAGAGCCAAGGTGAGGGGGGTGAGGCAGCTGGGCCTTACTGGGCCCTGAGCAAGGAGGATGGGAGGAGGTGGGGAGGGCACAGGGAGGGCCAGGGGAGAGCACGAGAGAGGGGGTGAGGAAGGAGGGGTCAGCCAGCCGGAGGCATCCCTCACCTGGACAGCCCCAGGCCGCCTTCCCTCTCGGGGCCCCACGGGAGCAGGGAAAACAGAACCGGAGCCGGTGGCCCAGGGAGTCTAGCCAAGGAGCCCAGGGCCCAGAGGAATTGTTTCGACTTGCGGTTCAGAGGAAAACCACCGACTGTGCCCAAGGCCTCGCCTGCCCGGCGCCCCCTCCTCCCCGTGGGCCAGGCTTGTGCAGGACAGGGGGGGGGGGGTCAGGTCTAGAGAGGAAGCTCAAGAGCAGCTTCTCCGTGGGCTTGGGGGCAGTGGGGGCACGCGTGGGATCCCGGGCAGCTTGTCTGACTCCCTGCTCTTGTCTCCTGCGCCTTCCTTCCCGCTGCCCTGCCCCTGCCCCTGCCCCTGCCCGCCCCGACGCCCGGGTTGGGCGACCCCGCCAGGGCAAGGAGAGAAGCCCAGAGGCCCGCGCCTTGCAGCCTTGCACGAGGGGACGAGGGGACGAGGGGGCCGGGCCGGGCCGTGGGTGGGCTCGGCCGGGGAGCCTGCCGCGCTGCCGCCTCGGAAATGCCGGCTGCCTGCAGTTTCTCCTGAGCTGCGCCCGGAACCCCTGGTCCAGGCGGTGCCGAGGGGACCTCAGTGTCCCGCGCGGGGCGATGCAGCGGGGCGCGGTGGGTGGCAGGAGAGGTCACCCGGGGGCGGGGGGCTCTGAGCGAGGCCCACCAAACCCTCATCCTCGCGACTGTTACCTCTCAGTGTAGCCCGCAGCGCACCCTGAGGGCGGCCAACACGGTGTCTTAGTTTATTTTAGATTACGGTGCAGGGCACACGGCCCGAAGCTTACTGTCTGAACCATTTCTTGGGGCCCAGCTCAGTGCCATTAAGCACATCCACGCTGCCGTGCGACCGTCACCACCCATCTCCAGGGCTTTCTCACCTTCCCAAACTGAAACCCTGTCCCCGTGGAACCCTAACTCCCCTCCCTCCTCACCCCAGCCCACCCTCCCTCTTTCCATCTCCAGGAAGGTGACCGCTCCAGGACCTCCTGTGAGTGGGATCATGAGGTGTTGGTCCTCTGGTGACTGACTCCTTTCCCTGAGCATCATGTCCTCGAGGTTCATCCCTGCTGTGACCTGCGTCAGAATTTCCTCCCCTCCCAAGGGTAAACCCTATTCCATTGTGTGTATAAACCATTTTGGTTATCCCCTCACCTGTCAATGGACACCTGGGGTGTGTCCACCTTCTGGCTACTCGAATAGCTTTTAAGCCTCCAGCGTCCGATTGGCACTGGGGAGTCAGTAGGTCTGGGCCTCCTCACAGTAGCAGAAGGGCGGGGGCTCCCAGCTGGTCCGGACTGTGCCCAGGAGCACAGATGGCAGAGACGTGTGCTCAGGCCACTGCCCGCCCAGCTGCGGCTGGGTGATGGCCTCCAGCCTGAGCTCCTGCAGAGGCTGCCTCAGCTTCTGAGCCAAGTTGTGGTTTGGGGGGGGGGGGGGCTCCGGTCACTCACCGGGGATGCTGAGTTTTGAGGGCCTTCCATTTCTGCCTGACTCGGGGCTCCTCTGCCAGGTCTGGGTGCGCTCCCCGCCCCAGCCCAAGAGTTACCCCTCAATAGCACACTCCCAACTCTGCTTCTGTGTCTGCTTCCTGGAATCCCGGGGGACCCAGCTGATAGGATCAGAGGAAGAGCTAGCCACTTTGGTAGTTAACAGTGCAGCTGGGACCCAGGCCTGCTGGATCAGAGGTCACAGTTCTTGTTGCCACCATGGCTGTCCCCTTAAAGATGAGGCCCAGAGACACAATCTAATGGAGAGGTCTCTGATGATCTCTGGCTCTGCAGGCAAGCAGCTCAAGCTGGGAATCATGATCTCCCCAACTACGAAGTAGGAAAAATGGAACAGGACCTTCCTTACCACAGGGCTGTAAGAACTCAGTGAGTGGAAGTGTGTAAAGTACTTGGCACAATGGGAACTTTCTAAGGAAATGCATAATTAATAGTTCCCCTCTTTGGTCCCCCAAATTATCCCCCTGCCTCCGGAATTTTGTTAAAAGCACCTCTTTATTAACACAAGCCCCATGGAAATTAGCGTGGGTCTAAGAACTCAGAAAATTAGGACATGAGCAAGAAAGGGAAACCAAGGTCATTATCTTGCTTGTCATAAATTTCCTTTTCCAGTTTCCTACTGTGCTTAACCCAGTCATCACTTTCATAATTCCTGGGTTTGGAAACTTGAACCCATCCCTCTCCGTTGTCATCCCCTCCACTCCTACACCAGCCTCTCAATGTTTCTGTGTCTCTCTCCCCCATCCTGCCCTTGTCTGGGCATATTGTGGTCTGCCTCTCTAATTGTGGTCATGCCTCTCTAATTGCCCCTTCTCCCTCCCAGATGGCCCATCCAGCCCACCTTCCACAGGCTTCTAAAGCTCTTCTGTCTGCTGCTCAATGGTCCTGGATGGTATCTATGTTCAGTTATGGTTAGGTTTGGCTTCTTATTATAGGAAACCCCAAATAATGGCAGCTTAGCCACGATAAAGTTAATTTCTTTCATTTTTGAGAAGTCTGGAAGTAGCCTTTCCAGGGCCCCTGACATGGTCTGTGGTTTCACAGACTCAGGCTCCTTATATCTTAGGACATAGGACATAGGACATATGCCACATATGGTGCCTCACAGTTCAGTACAACTACGCAAGCACCAGCCCCACATCTATAAAGCTCCTTTATCATATATATGATAATGCAATTATTTTCTCCTCGACTTTTCATTCTTTATTTATTTATTTATGTTATTTGAAGAACATAAATTCTTCATTTTGGTTGTTGTCAATTTTTTCTTTTATGGATTGTGCTTTTGCCGTAACATCTAAGAAATCTCTAATGAAAGGTCCCAAATATTTGGGGTCCTACATTTTGTTCTAGAACTTGTATAGTTTTAATGTATACATTTAGGTCTATGATCTGTCTTGAGTTAGTTTGTGATTATGTGTTAGGTCACTGACTTTATTTTTAACTGAGTTTATTTTTATGCAAGTATTATAGATACACATTGGAAAAGACTACGTACCTTATAATGAGGTGCAAAACCTCCATGCCCTAACTCCTCTTGAATCCCCACTTTGCAAAGGCAACTATTCTCAACCCATTTACTTTTTTCTTCCCATGTTTATCTCTACAGAACAGGCTTATACTACTACTTCTTGAGTTTTAACTTCAGACACTTTCTTTTAAAAATTTTTAACTTTATTTTTTTTATTTTTTGAGAAAGAGAGAGAGAGGGAGAGAAAGAGAGTGCACAAGTGGGGGAGGGGAAGAGGGAGAAGGAGAGAATCTTAAGCATACTCTATGCCCAGTGCAGAGCTCAACTTGGGGCTTGATCTTATAACCCTGAGATCATGACCTCACCTGAAATCAAGAGTTAGACACTTAACTGATTGAGCCACCCAGGCACCCCAACTTTCAACACTTTCTACTGACTTGCTCCCATTGGAAATTAGGTTTGCTTTCTTCCACATCCCCCACCAAGCCCACCATGCTCCCAATGTAGTCATGTCACCATTTTGGTGAATTCAGTGCTAATGTCATCACGACTATGTATGTATCGCTCATAGCAAAATAGCATATTATAATTCCATTTCCTTTCTCACATGTTTTTCCTCTTACATTTAAATTTTTTTTAAAAGATTTTATTTATTTATTCATGAAAGACACAGAGAGGGAGGCAGAGACACAGGCAGAGGGAGAAGCAGGCTCCATGTAGGGAGCCCGAAGTGGGACTTGATCCCGGGACTCCAGGATCACACCCTGAGCCGAAGGCAGACGCTAAACTGCTGAGCCACCCAGGGATCCCCTGTTTTTCCTCTTATAGTTAACTATTTTGTTTTTCATTTATTTGACTTTGTAAGTGACAGTCTTTCACTTATCCTCATGTTCTTGGAAAAACTCTATGACACCTCTCAACATAGTGGAAGAAATCAGGTGATCTATAAGTGTCTTTGCTTAGATTCCCTCTTGCTCCTTAGGTTCCTATTTGGACTGCTACTCTCCTGACCTGCAGGCCTGTTGCCCTGGGACTACTCCTCATAAGGATATCCCTCATGCCCCCTCGGTGTTGGGTCTCATTTCCTGGACACCAAACCTTCCTCTTTCCGGATGAACTTTCTGGTTTAGGGGAAGCACTTCCTCTTACACATCCTAAGGCATGCCACGTGGGCCCTTGTGTGACTGAAATGTCTTTGTTTTACTTTCACTCTTGTGTGGGAGCTTGGTTGCTACATAGAAATCTAGGTTAGAAATAACTGTTTTCCAAAGTTTTATTTTATTTTTTAAAAAGATTTTATTTATTTATCTGAGAGACAGAGAGAGGGAACACAAGCAGGGGGAGGAGAGGGAGAAAAAGGCTCCCCACTGAGCAGGAGCTGGAGGCAGGGATCAATCCCAGGACCAGGATCATGACCTGAGCAAAGGCAGATATTTAACCGACTGAGCCACCCAAATGCCCCTGTTCTTCAAAATTTTAAAGCTGTCACCACTGCTGTTGAGAAGTCTAAAGCCATTCTGATGGCTGATTCTTCATGCATGTCTACTTCTTTTCCTCCCAAATATTTTAGTGGAAGTGGGGTGGGTAGGGTATAGGCCTGGCAGCTGGGGGTCTGGAAGCTGAGTGGGGGAAGAGGCTGGAGGCTTCAGGCTCTCTTAAAATCCCCTGACTTCAGCTGGTCATCAGTGCCCCATCCAGGGTCCCCTGGTTCATTTCTCCACATGTTGGGTGGCCTACAGATAAAGCACTGGATTTCTAGTTCAATTTGAATTTCTGATAAGCAATGATGAATGTTTTAGGGTAAATGTCTTATACAACATTTGGGACACACTTATACTAAAATATTATTAGGCGTTTATCAGAAATTCAAATTTAGTTGTTTATCTTATTTTTTTATTTGCTAATTAGGGCAACCCTACCCCAAGGCAACCTCTTTTCTCCTGCCAAAGAAGGTCAGTCACCTAGTTGAGAAAGCCAGGGGAGGCATACCTATACAGACTTTGATTTCAACCCAAATTCCTATAGAAGAGTCAAATTCACACAAAGACGATCCCAGATGGAAGACATTTCAGTCACAGGAGCTCGAATGGGCCCAATCCTTCTTGTCTTCAGCCTCTCCCAGGGAGCCCTGCCTTCTGAAGGACTTGGCACCCCAGCTCTCACGCTTCCCCCTCTGCATGCCCCACCCTTGCAAGCAGTGGGCAGACACAGGAAAACGAAATCACTCCGTGCTTGTCTATTTTCCAAATTCTTAAGCTCCATTCACATCTTTTGCCTGTGACCATCTCTTTCATTTTCTCTTTAGCCTATCAGGTTTTTACCTTTTTATTCTTGGATTCTTATTTCAGAGGAGTGTTCTGAGAGAGCAGAAAGAATTTTTTGGGTGACCTTTTGGTAAAAGATATACAGAAAAGTGTATAAATCATGGGCTCAGAGTGAAATGAAGTTTTACAAAGTGAACATGACCATGTGAGAAGCTCAAGAGAAAGGGTAAATTAGTACCCTAAAGGTCCCCTGAAACCCATTCTAGTCCCTACCGCCTCCTTAAGGATAACTACTACTCTGCCTCTTGGAAAACATTTGCAAGGCACAAATAGTAAATATCTTAAGCTTTTCAAGCCAGAGGGTCTCTGTTGTAGCTACTGAACACTGTCCTTGTAGCATGAAAGCAGCCACGGACAATAATAAATGAATGGACTTGCTGGGTGGCAATAAAACTTTATTTATAACAGAGTCTTGGGCAGGGTTTGGTCTTTGGGCTGTAGTTTGGCAATCTCTGTTCTAGATAGAGACCTTACCTATTGTCACACTTTACAGAAACAGAATTATACTGTATATACTCATTTATGTCTGGCTTCTTTCACTCAGCATGTTTGTGAGATTCAAACATGTTATTGCATGTAGTTATAGTTTATTAATTATTTTTTAAACGATTTTATTAGTGGGACACCTGGGTGGCTCAGTGGTTGAGGGTCTGCCTTTGGCTCAGGGCATGATCCCGGGGTCCCGGGATCCAATCCCGCATTGGGCTCCCTGCATAGGGAGCCTGCATCTCCTTTTGCCTATGTCTCTGCCTCTCTGTGTCTCTCACAAGTAAAGAAATAAAATCTTAAAAAAAATTTTAAATTATTTTTTCTTTTCTTAATCATATTTTATTTTTTAAGTAATCTCTATGCTCAACATGGGGCTTGAACTCACAGCTCTTAGATCAAGAGTCATGTGCTCTACCAACTGAGCCAGCCAGGTACCTCTAGTTTCTTAATTCTTTTTACTGTACAGTACTTTGTTGTGTGAACATATTACATTATATTTATCCATTTTTACCATTTGCGGGCATTTTGGTAGTTTCAGCTTTTGACTATTATGAAGAGTGACATGAACAGTTTTTGTACACGTTTCTTGGTAGAGACACTATTTTCCTTAAAAAACTTATACTCCTAGGAGTAGAACTATTGGTAGAAGGGCTAAGTAACTATTTTTGATCAGCTGTATTCAAATGGGATATTACTTGACAGGTGAACTTGGCCCGCTTTGGATTCACATTCTCTTTCCTTCTTCCCAGGGTGCCACTTAAATAACTCACGGGGTATGTGTCCAGTTATTGGCTGGGCTCTGTTCACAGTAGTCTCGCTGGAGCCAACAGCTCCTCCTGGTCCTCAGATTCGTCTACAACAAAATGTGGAAAATGCTATTCAGACCATTGTTGGAAGATTATGTAAGAGGGCTTCAGGTCTGGTCCTAAACCTATAGTGGAAGTAATTGCTGCCACTCCCTTGTAGTGTCTGGGTCCCTTCATAGTTTTGGATGATTGATCGGTTTTGGGATCTTGGTTTTGCTTCCAGGAATTTAAAGAAATCACAGGTGAAAGTATCTACTAGTGTGGACCCTCAGAAGGCACCAACCACCGGGAAGGAGCTCATTACATGTCCTAGTTTGATATAGTGACTCTAGACTCAATGTGGAAACACATAGAGCAGCCTGAGATGCAGAGACCCTACAAGTCAGTGGTCCCCACCTGGGTATTTGTCCTGGAGAAACACCTGCACCTGTGTACCAGGAGGCCTGCTTGAGGATGACCAAGTAGGTAGTTTTGCCAGTACTGGCAGAAAATAGGAAATAAATTAAAAAACCATTGGCAGCCAAATGGATGACTACATTTGGTATGACTGGAGTACTTTATAGTGGTTAAAATAGATTGTTAGACCTACGTGGGTCTACATGGGTTGACGTGGATAAATCTCAAAAATGCAATGCTGAGTAAAAATAATCAGGTTGCAGATAGGTGTGTGAGGTCTAATAAGATGTATATGAAGTTTAAAACTCAAAATAATACTCAGTGTTGTTGATGGTTATATACACACACACGGATTATATGATATTTATAATATAGATACAGTAAATGTATAAAAATATGGAAGAGAAGGATTCATCGCAACTTTAGGGGAATGCCTACCTAAGGGAAGGGAGAGAGAAAAATGGATTTGGGGAAGCCTAGGAATGAAGCTAATGTGGCCAATTGTTCACCTTGTCAAAGATAAGCATTTGTTACACTATTCTCCGCATTTTTATATATATGAGCCCCATTTCAAAAACTTTAAATTATTTAAAAAATGCTCAGAGTTCCATTTCTGGAATGGAAGCTGCAGGAGTGCCAGAGACCCGCTAAACAAGCAAAACTGGTGCAAATTATATAAGAGATCATTTAAAGTCTCTGGAAATTGTCCTAAGGGCACACGGCAAAGGGAGAAAGTTTATTCAGGAAAACTTACTGGGTGGCTCAGCGGTTTAGCACCTGCCTTCGGCCCAGGGTGTGATCCTGGAGTCCCGGGATCAAGTCCCGCATCAGGCTCCTGCATGGAGCCTACTTCTTCCTCTGTGTCTCTCTCTCTCTCTGTGTGTCTCTCATGAATAAATAAATAAAGTCTTAAAAAAAAAAAAAAAAGAAAACTTACTGAGACATGGTAAGAACAGTGAGTCCATTGCATTTGAACCATGACCTGTCCCCTCCCCCACCCTCTTGGCTTTGACGACAGAAGCTCTGCTCCAGGTGGGGCAGCCAGAGCCCCAGTTCCTCCCAACTACCAGTTCAAGGTTATGGTTTCTCCCTGGGCGGGGGAGGCTGCCAGCATCTCTCATCACTCCTGTGTCAGAGGAGGGCTCCCACAGCTCAGCATGTAGTCGTAGTCATACCATGGCTGTGACTCAGTAGGGGAAGAGCCTGCAAAGCAAAAGCAGCAGAGGGCACAGGCCTGTAGGGGGATCCCAGCGGAAACAGGCCCCAGGGGTGTGAGGTGGCCAGGCCTGCTCCATCCTCAAGGAACTCCTGATCTGGTGGGGACAGGTAGGCCCATACGTGGATGATTCCAGCCCTGTGGCCGGAGTGGAGTGGCCGCAGGGACCAATCTCTGAGTGTTTCTCAAAGCAGGGACCGTGTACTACCTACAGGAGAGTCTGGGTAGGGGTGGGGACAGGCAGAGGGGAGAGGGTTGGGTGGGGAGGGAGGCAGGGTGCACAGGAATATGCATACTCTCGGGCCTCTTCCTAGACTTTCTGCCGTGGACTCTGCACTGTTACAGCGTCCCCAGGTGGTTTCTAGCAGCCTACTGTCCAGGCCTCCGGGCAAAGATTGCAGTTTTAATGCAATTAAAATGCCCTGTCGTCCTCATCCAAAATGCACATCTCTCTTCCTATTTGTTCAAGTCCTTTTGCCTGGGCCCTTTGGAGAGAGCTTCCTGAAGCCCACGAGTCCCCAGAACTTGATTTGTGTTTTCCTCCTGTGATTTCTACATATTCATTGCACTATCTGAATAACGTTAGGATATTTGGTTTATATTTGCCTTTAAATAATTTTTATATAAATACATTTATTTCAGAGGAAATTGTTATCACAGTAAATGGAAAACCAGTGCCACTTGTCACAATCAAAGGGAACCAAAAATACCAGCTGTGGACCCCAAACACAGGTGTTCCCCACTTTAGAAAGTGCCCGTCGTGCCACTTCACTTTTATGAAAGACCTACTAGATATTAGTATCTGTTTTTGCTAACTGAAAAAAAACCCAAAGAGGATTTTCACTTTTACGAGAAAGGGTGAAATGTGAAAATCGTGTTCAGCATTTGTCTTGCACTGAGCGATGATAGAGGACACAGGCGTCTGGAGCTGTAGGATGGACCCACCAGGCGCCTTCCCAGGAAACACCACTCAGCATCCTGCATCAGGCCTGTATTGCTGAGCTGTCTGTGAGCATCCATGCCTCGTCTTGATTCACTTTGCATCCGGTAGCAGGATGTACCAGAAAAGCCCCAGAAAGGTTACTTTTTTGAATACTGGTATCCTATTTTAGGGTACCCTAAGAATTTTTCCACATAAATGAATGGTGATTACTAGTCCACTTTATGCCATTTCAGCTTGTGCAAGCGTTGCTTACTTTTTTAAGATTATTTGTTTATTCATGAGGGACACAGAGAAAAAGAGGCAGAGACACAGGCAGAGGGAGAAGCAGACTCTCTTTGGGGAGCCCGATGCAGAACTTGATCCCAGGACCCCTGGATCACGACCTGAGCCGAAGGCAGACGCTCAACCACTGAGCCACCCAGATGCCCTGGAACGCCTTACTTCTGGATATTGGGGGAAACCAGTAGTACCATTTTGTACCATTATGTTTTCACTAGATGTCTGCCTACCAAGGCTCCATGGCTGGGGCCTGCGGTCCTTCTGGTACAAAGGGAGATGAACTCATTTTGGAGAAAATGTAAAGCCATATTAGGCCCATGGAGATGTTTCCCTGACCCATGTGGAAGGATTGTCAGGGAGCTGAAAAAGAAATGACTATTTTGCCAGCAGACTTGATGAGCTTTTATTTTGGGATGCCACCTACTGCTGTTGGTGGGCCCCCGAGGCAGTGGGCTGGGATTCAGCCACGTGGCCCGTCCCCCCTGCATAGCTTCCTGTGGGCTCCTGCTGTCGTGTCCTTTGAGCCAGCCTGGAAGTGTCAGTGCCTACCTCGTAGTGCGCCTGGCCAGTGGCAGGCACCCCATGTAATTGGCTGAACAGTCAACTCTTTCATTTCTCTTGACAGAGTAGGCCTATCTATTTTCCTAATACAGAAAAGGAAGCTCAGATTCAGCCAAGTTAAGTGGCTGGGCCAAGGTCACACAGCCAGTTGGGGGAAGATGGGGTCGGAGCCAGGGAGTGCTTTGTGGGTCCCACTCCAAAGCAATGTTTTAAATTTTTATTTTTTATTTTTTTAATTTATGATAGTCACAGAGAGAGAGAGAGAGAGGCAGAGATACAGGCAGAGAGAGAAGCAGGCTCCATGCACCGGGAGCCCGACGTGGGATTCGATCCCGGGTCTCCAGGATCACGCCCTGGGCCAAAGGCAGGCGCCAAACCGCTGCGCCACTATGCTTATATATTTTAAACACGTAGGAAAGAATAGAGAACAATGTAACAGATGCTCGTGTGAACATCCCCCAGCTAGGAGAAATCCTGATGTGGCGTAGACTTGGGCGGGAATCCCTGAAGTCTAGGAAATATTCTGGTGAACCTGAAGTCCTCTTTGGGCTGTTCTCCATTGCGTTTCTCCCTCTCTCAATCTCTCCACATAATCCCGTCTGAGGTCACTGTGAATCTTTGTCATCCACGTTATTTATTTACCTTTATCACACTTGTATGCATCTCCAAATCATACACAGCATCATTCTGCATATTTTAAAGTTTACATAAGTGGTTTCATGCGGGATCTATAATTCTGCTACCTGCTTGTTTTCATTCCATATTATGTTTCTGAGATTTATCCACACCGATAGGTGTATTCTGGTTTGTTCTAACTTCTGCAGAGGGTTCCCCGGCACGGATGCACCTAGAGTAGCCATCTATTCTCCTGTTGAGGGATGTTGGGTCATTTTTGGACACCCTGTCGGTCACTTCAAAAAGCGCTGTGGTAAATGCGTGGTGTGTGCGTGCACACCCAGCAGCCGTACCTAGGAGGGCTGGCAGGGCATCTGCACCTTCAGGTCTCCCAGGTCATGCCAAACCATTCTCCAGGAGGCTGCCCTGAGGTGTCCTCACGGCAGCGTGTCCAGGCCAAACAGGATCAGGACAGCGCTCCGGGCCTGCCGTCGACTTTCTGCCAAAGGTGGGGTGCGCAGGGCTCTCCCCTTGGCTGGAACTGCTTCTCTCTGTGTTCAAGTGAGGCTGAGCACCTTGTCATTTGTTCACTAGCTGTCAGGTCTCCTTTCTGTGAAATGAACTTGTTTCTTCCCCCAGTTGTTTTTCTTTTTTCTTTTTTTTTGCTTATCACTTTGTAGACCTCCGCATGCCCTGTTTCTAGACGCTGTCTAAGGGACTTGTCGCTCCTGTTCTTGCTTCTGTGGCTCCCCGCTGTGGCGGTTGTGTTGGGAGCTCTGCACCTGCAAGGTGGCTGCGGAAGCCTGGGGAGCGGAGGCCCTCCTTGGAGTCGTCGCAGGAAGCCATCCGCTGTGGCCACCAGGGGGAGGAGGCGCTTCACTGGCAGGTGCCTCTGGCTGCGACCCGGCCTCTGGGATGGGGGCGGGAGGGGGAGCGGGGCGGGGCTGGTGTCCCGGGGTGGGGGATGCTGGAACCCCATCGGAGTAAAACCTCCTCAGCCTCCAGGGGTCTCGGGAGGTGTGGCCGGGCTGAGCTGGCCCCTGCCGCCTGGCACCTGCCGCCTGGCACCTGCCACCTGGGCAGGGCAGCCATGCTCATGGGACAGAGGTCCCTTACCTGCCTGAGGGCCAGGTCTGGGCCGGAGCCACCAGGTCCTCATCTGTTTGCCTTGGGTTGGCAAACACCCACGCATATACATATACACAGCCATACACACATACATGTACACCCATATACACACAGATCCACGTGCCCTTACACACATACTCTCATGCATCTGTAGACACATATATGCACTTGTAAACACTCGCATACACGCATGCGTACATGGACACACACATATGTATGTGACTGTGTGTGGTTGTGTGTGTCTTGTGCGTGGCAGCGCTCATGGCCTGGTCCACACCCCACCAATGGAACCAGGTTATATACTTAGTTCTCTATCTTGCCTTTTTCACTTGACATTGAGCCACAGAAGTCGTCTCTTCTCGGTAGAGGGAGGATAATGATAATGCAGACTTCTAACTTGCAGGCCTGCCAGTATTCCCCGAGGCACTCCATCTACATGCATGCATGCTTTTAACCCCCATACCCTAAGAGGTACACACTACTACGTCCCCATTTTACAGACGGGGCAGCAGAGGCCCAGAGAGGCTCAGAGCACCACAGCTAGTGCCGCTTTGTGCTCCTTATTTTTTTTTTAAAGTTTTTTTTATTTATTAATGAGAGACACACACAGATAGAGGCAGACACAGGCAGAGGGAGAAGCAGGCTCCATGCAGGGAACAGGGAGCCTGATGTGGGACTCGATCCCGAGACTCCAGGACCACGCCCTGGGCCAAAGGCAGGCACTAAACCACTGAGTCATCCAGGGATCCCTGCTTTGTGCTCTTTAGGCAGCAGTGTTCTCTGCCACCTGTGTGTACATGAGGAGTGAGGAGGGGAGCGGCCTCAGCTGTGTGGCTTGTGTCTGGTTCTGCTACTAGCTCGGGGTATGGCCTTACCCTAGACCCTTCCAGCTTGGGCCTGGAGTCTCCCTTCTCATGGATGAGAGGTTGGGCTTGTGGCACATCCAGCCCAGCTCTGAGTTTCGCTGGTTCAGATGCCCCCGAATCCGTGGGCCCGTTAGCTGCTGAGAACCGGGTCCTGCCCCCAGGTTTCTGCAGTGACTTGGGCATCCTGCAATAACAGAGAATGCCTGGCATAGGAGCGGAGGGCGCCTGCCTGGGAGGATCTCTCTTCCCTGTCCTCACCCGTGTCCATGCACTTCCTCCTCCTCCCCTTCTAGTTATTAATTTCGGCTCAGGCTCTGCATCATAGTAAACTGATGTAAACACCAGTCATAGCTGAGCCCATACTGAGCTCTGGCTACCTTTCCTCTTTTACGGAATGGCTTATTTTCTCTGGGGTTAATACTGCCCTTATTCTTAGGGGCACCTGGGTGGCTCAGTGGTTGAGAATCTGCCTTCGGCTCAAGTCATGATCCCGGGGTGCTTGCATTGAGTTCTGCATCAGGCTCCCGCGGGGAGCCTGCTTCTCCCTCTGCCTCTCTCTGTGTGTCTCTCATGAATAAATAAATAAAATCTTTTAAAAAATAATGCCCTTCTCCTTCACCTTCTTCTTCTCCTCCTCCTTCTTCCTCTTCTTTTCTTCTTAAGTTTTCTTAGCTTTCCATGTTCTGGAGAGACTGAGTGGAGAGTTCCCTGAGCAGTGCCCGGACCATGGTAGATACTCAGCAAATGTGTGTCGCAAGGATGGAGAGTTCATGGTGCTGTGGGGGAGCTGGATCTGGCCTTCACAACTATCCTGAGGTGGATGCCATTCTCACCTTTCTTTTTGCAGACGGGGAAACAGGTACAGAGTGGTTTCAGGTCACACATGGTGAGTGGTGCCGGGTGTGGCCCTGGAGAGCTATGGCTAGAGAAAGCCCCGGGGGCCACTCCCCCAGGTTAGGATATGCTTTCCTCCCCAGGGCAGATAGCTCGTCATCTCATTCAATTCTCCAACGCCCTGCAAGTGAGGGAGGAGTTATTAGTTCTACTGTCTAGATAAGGGCATGAGGGATAAGAGAGGGGAGGAGAGGGTGTGGGGCCTGGGATGGGGGCTGGTAGTCCCAAAGGCTCTGCTTCTGTACCAGCTACTTCTCTCCGGGGACTGGATGGTGAGAGAGGCCAGGAGGGTGGTGCTTGGGTGAATCTGCTTTTGAGACAGAAAACTTTTTGGTGAGACTGGGTAGCTATTAGAGAGTATATGTGCTGGTATAATAACTTCTTTCATTCTTTTTTTTTTTTTTTTTTTTTTAGGAATCTCTATGCCCGATATGGGGCTTGAACTCATGACCCTGAGCTCAAGAGCTGCATGCTCCACCAACTGAGCCAGCCAGGTGCCCCTTAATTTCTTTCTTTCTTTTTTTTTTTTTTTTTCCTGACTGAAACTTGTGTGCATGATGATTGGAAACCACTTGGTCAGAGGAAGTGCAAAATGCTATTATCTGACCCCTGCAAAGATGACAACTATTGATGGCTGGGGGCATTCTGCACATGCATAGCTGTTTATACCAGTGCCAGCACACCACTCTGCTCTGCACTGCACCCTCATTCCATACTTAATGATCCATCGCAGTTGGTAAATGCACACTTCATTCTTTTTAACAATTGTATGGTTGTCCACTGAGTGATCAACCTAATTTATTTAGCTAATCTGTTATTGATGCCCATTAGGTGAGAGAAATTCTTTTAAAAGTAGTTCAGCCAAACTCATTAGTAATTAGAGAAATTAAAATAAAAATAACCAGGAGGTATCATCTCACCATATGGGTGAACATTAGAAATTTGGATGATCTGGGGTGGAGGTGGGGATGGTACTGGAGGGTGGGAGGTCCCAGAAAGCCTTGTGTCTGGGGCAGGTGGGGCTGCACAGCCGCACTGCACTGTGAGGGAGTGGGCAGAGGCAGGGGAAGGGAGCGTGAGCCAGCGGTGCCTCTGGATGTCCCAGGTAGTGGGGTGGGGGTAGGGTGTGGGTACCTGAGTGCTCATAGTGGCCCTTAAATAGACACAGGTGAGCATGTCTATGTTACATCATCCTTTAGAGACTTGGGGACAGTGTGAGTGGCTGGGGAAGGAGAGAGGGGAAGGAGAGAGGATATTGAGCCTTTGCGGTTTGGCTTGTCCTGAGATGTGCAGCAGGACTAAAATGCACACTGGATTTTGGAGACTTGGTAAAAAAAAAAAGAGAAAAGTAAAAATATCCCATTAATAATTAATAATTTTTTATATTGGTTATGTGTTGAAATGACAATATTTTTGGATATATTGAGTTAGACAAAAATGTATTATTAAAATTCATTTCACCCATTTCTTTTTACTTTGTTTAATGAAGCCACTAGGTAATTTTTTTTTTTAAATTTTTTATTTATTTATGATAGTCACACACAGAGAGAGAGAGAGAGAGAGGCAGAGACACAGGCAGAGGGAGAAGCAGGCTCCATGCACCGAGAGCCCGACGTGGGATTCGATCCTGGGTCTTTAGGATCGCGCCCTGGGCCAAAGGCAGGCGCCAAACCGCTGCACCACTCAGGGATCCCGCCACTAGGTAATTTAAAATGATGTTGTGCCCAAGATCACGAATCCAAGAAACCGCCAAGGAGCCGACACTGGTGCAAACACACGAGGGTTTATTACAAGCTCAAGCCTGGGTCCAAGTATACCCGACGCAGTGGAGCAGGGACTTGGACCCCGAGACTAAGAGGCTTAGCAACTTTATAGGGGCCAGTGGCCCATGGGATATGCAGAAAGTTGCACAGTCATGCTGGTCCGCTGAGCTGGATTTCCGGTGAGGGTGTGTCCTGGTCTGACTAGGGCGGGGCCGTGCCCTAAGTAATAAGCAGGTCAGCACAAGGTGGGTGCAGCCCAAAATAGAGTCAGTCCTGCTCTGCTTGTCCAGGGGTAGGGGATTTTGTTTAATTTCCTGGGTCCCACATTCTCCTCTTTTTCAGAGCATCCTATGCAGGACCCAATCATGGGTCCAGGTTGCTCTTAGAGTGAGCCAGGGGAATGATTAAACCAGGATTCTCACCAACCCTGTTGCTGTTCTCGCTCTTATTTACAGTTAAGGCAGCACATAACCCATTCTGTAACAAAGTCCGTGAGAACGGTGTGTGGGTCAGCTGGCCGGAGGTGGGTGTAGTGGACCCAGGGAGTAATCCCGTTGACCTTGAGAGCGGTGGGAGTGGTCAGGATCACGAGGTAGGGTCCCTTCAAGCGAGGTTGAAGTGCCTGGCGTTGGTATCTCCGCACATATACCCAGTCACCTGGCCGATATTGATGGGGTCCGGGGGTGGCCCAGTCTCGTAGAGGGCTCTCAGCTTAGGCCACACCTGCTCATGGGTTCGTTGTAACATTTGGAGGGAGAAAAGAAGTTGGTGATCATCAAATTCAGCAAGCACCTCAGGTTTTAAATTAGGGATAACAGGTGGAGGAAGACCAAACATGATTTCGTAGGGAGTCAGTCCCATCTTATATGGGGAGTTCCTCACCCTATATAGGGCGAAGGGGAGGAGGGTCACCCAGTCCCGCCACTCTCCAGGGCTAATTCAGTTAAGGTCTCCTTTAATGTTCTGTTCATCCTCTCTACCTGTCCTGGGCTCTGGGGCCTATATGCACAATGTAATTTCCAATCTGCCCCAAGTACTAGTGCCACTCCCTGTGTTACCTTAGATATGAATCCTGGGCCGTTGTCTGACCCAATTCTAACGGGAAAACCATACCTCAGTACGATATCTTCCAGCAGTTTCTTGGTCACGATCTGTGCCGTTTCATGTTTGGTGGGAAATGCCTCTGTCTATCCTGAAAAAGTATCTACAAACACTAGTAAATACCTATACCCATATTTTCTAGGTTTCACCTCAGTGAAGTCCACTTCCCAGTAGGCTCTTGGGCGATCCCCTGGGAGCCGGGTGCCTGGGTTAGATCCATGGGCGGAGGCATTTGTTAATTGGCATGCGCGGCAGCTTGCCACAATCTGTTCGATCTTTGCTCTAGAGTTTTTTTTTTTTTTAAAGATTTTATTTATTTATTCATAGACACACAGAGAGAGAGAGGCAGAGACACGGGGAGAGGGGGAAGCAGGCTCCATGCAGGGAGCCCGACGTGGGACTCGATCCCGAGTCTCCAGGATCACGCCCAAGGCTGCAGGCGGCGCCAAACCACTGCGCCACCAGGGCTGCCCTGCTCCAGAGTCTTTAATAGTGATCTTTGCATGTCATATGAGGTCTTCCATCTTCCTTGTTCCCATGTGAGTACTCCGATGCATTTTGGATAGGACTCGCCGTCCTAGTTCCTCTGGCAAGATGATGCTGGAGTCTGCGGCCCTCCACCAGCCACGCAAGCACTGGGTCATAGGCAAGCGTTTGATCCAGTGAAAGTCAGCATCAGTATAGTTGGGGGTGTCAGGCAGGGTCGGTGCCCCCGGATCAGGTAGCGTGGTAGCTAAGACCTGGGTCACCAAAAGGGCCGCCTCCTTCCTTTGCTTTTAAATGGGCTAGCCGGTTTCCCCTGGCTACTGGCGTGTCTGCATTTTGGTGCCCTGGACAATGGATGATGGCTAGGGCCTTGGGCAGCTAGAGGGCCCTCAGGAGTTTAAGAATATCCATTTTGTTTTTAAGTCTTTCCCTGTGCTGTCAGGAGCCCTCTCTCCCTGTAAAGGGCTCCGTGGATGTGAGCGGTGGCGAAGGCGGACCTGCTGTCGGGGTAGATGTTGATTCGTTTACCTTCCCTCATGGTCAGCGCCTTGGCCAGTGCGATCAGTTCTGCCCGTTGAGCCGACTCCGTGGTTACGGTTGCCCCCGCATATCTGAGTCCTTCTTGGACAAAACTGCTGCCATCTGCGTACCAGGTGGTGTCCGCATTCGGCAGTGGCTGGTCCTGGAGATCAGCTCTGATTCCGTGCACCTGGCAGACGGTTTGCGGCTGTGGGATTCTTAAGACAGTTTCCTTCCGTGCATCCGTCAACCATCTGTGTCCCTCTTTTAATTTGTACCCAAGGTAGCGCACCTCTGCTCTGCACATCTGGGCCTTTTTAGCTGAGGCCCGGTATCCTAGGGCCGCTATGGTCTGGAGCAAGTCCCTGGTGCCTCGCAGGCATGTGGCCTGGTCCTCCGCTGCCAACAGGATATCATCTACATATTGTAATAAAGTTGAATGTGGGTGCTCGGAACGGAACTCACCCAAGTCTTCGTGTAAGGCCTCATCAAAGATGGTCGGTGAATTTTTGAATCCTTGTGGTAGTCGAGTCCAGGTGAGCTGGCCATTGATGCCTTTCTCAGGGTCCGTCCACTCAAAGGTGAAGAGGTCTTGGCTCCTGGGCGCTAAAGGCAGGCTGAAAAAGGCATCTTTTAAATCTAATACCATATACCAAGTTTTGTCTGGAGGCAGGGTGGAGAGGAGGGTGTATGGGTTTGGGACCGTAGGGTGCATATCCTCTACTCGCCGGTTGACTTCCCTCAAGTCCTGGACTGGCCTGTAATCGTTAGAGTGCGGTTTTGGAACCGGCAGCAAGGGAGTGTTCCATGCCGATTGGCAGGGCCTTAGTATGCCCGAGTCCAGTAGTCGCCGTATGTGGGGTGTGATTCCGTTTTGTGCTACTAGAGGCATGGGGTATTGGCGGACCCTGACAGGGTCTGCCGCCGGCTTTAGTTCTATGTATATGGCCGGTCGATGCTGGGCCAGCCCGACTCCCCCAGTTTCTGCCCACGCTTGGGGAAATTCCCACAGCCAACGGTCAATGTCAGTCATTGGGGCTGAGGGCATTAGGTGGAGACGATGTTCATCTTTTAAACTCAGGACAAGCACCTGAATCGGGTGCCCCTTCTTGTTTAGGACTTTTGCCCCTTCGAGGTGGAAGCAAATTTGTGCCCCCATCTTGGTGAGTAAATCCCAACCTAACAACGGGTAGGGACACTCAGGGATGACCATGAAAGAGTGGGATACCCAGCCCGTGCCAAGATCCACAGTTCTTCGGGTAGTCCATGAGTAGTGTTTGGTGCCCGTGGCCCCTTGCACCCATGAAGTTTTGTTTGCCAATTTCCCTTGGGGTTGTAATAAAACCGAATGTTGTGCCCCAGTGTCCACTAGGAATTTAACAGGTTGCCCCTCCACTTTAAGAATTACCCTGGGCTCAGGGAGGGGTGCCGAACCCTGACTCCCCTAATTGTCCAGGTCCTCCATTTCCAAGATCTTGGCAGGGGCCTTAGATCTTTTGTTAGGGCAGCTTTTCACCCAGTGGCCCTCCTCTTTGCAATAGGTGCATTGGTTTTTGTTCAGCTTAGGGCACTCCCAAGGGGGACCAGGGCCATCCTCCTTACTGGTCCCTGAAGCCAGCTTCTTGAGGTGCCTTCGTCTTTTCTGTGGGTCATCCATGGTTGTGGCCAGCAGGATCTTGGCCAGATTTCGGGTCTGCGGGTCACTTAGTTTGGTTTGTTGTTCTTCCGGACTGTCTCTATTATTATAGACTCATTCTGCCACTATCACTAAGTCCTGCAAGCTCTCTCCCAGTCTCTCTACTCTTTGTAACTTCTTTTTAATATCTGGAGCGGCCTAGTTAACAAAAGCCATGATAATTGCGGCCTTTGTTTCCGGGGCTTCTGGATTCATAGGGATGTACTGTCTAAAAGCCTCTATGACTCTCTCTAAGAAGGCTGCTGGACTCTCATCCTTACCCTGCCTCACATCATAGACCTTGGCCAGATCGGTAGGCTTGTGTGCGCGGCAGCCTGGAGACCTGCCATTAGAGTCTGGCGGTAGACCCGGAGTCTCTCCTTACCTTCAGCTGAGTTATAGTCCCAGGTGGGGTGGGATAAAGGGAAGGCAGCATTTATGAGGTCTGGGTTTTGAGTCAGCTGTCTGTCCTCTTCCAGGACAGACTTCCGGGCTTCCACCTGAATTCGTTCTCTCTCCTCGGTGGTGAAGAGAACCTGCAAGAGCTGTTGGCAGTCATCCCAAGTAGGCTGGTGGGTAAAGAGAACAGTATCTGAAAGCCCGATTAGATCTCTCGGATTATCAGAGAACTTTGCATTTTGGGTTTTCCAATTATATAAATCACTGGTGGAGAACGGCCAATATAACATTAGCTGTTCGCCAGTCTCATCGGGGGGCCCCATGGCACGGAGAGGAAGGCAGTGGAGTCGGCCGGCCCCGCATTCGGAGGTGGGGCCGTCCGGTGGGTCCGACCGTGTGTCCCCGCTGCTGGCCCGGGCACAGGGACTCCCTCGTCAGGGAGGGGTGGCGCCCCTTCTGCAGCCCCCGATGCCTCCAATGGAGGGGCGGAAGGGGAGGGGGTGCCCGGTAGGGCGGCGGGAGAATCAGGTCCTCCGGGAAGGAATCCTGGAAGACCCGACGAAGGGGTGCTTTGGGCATACAGTTGGTCTCCTTTTTGGCTTTCTGCAGGGCTAGAATCTCTGTGGGTCCTGCTTTGGGGGGTAAAAATGGTTTTAGCCAAGGAGGAGGATTCTCCATCATGTCCTGCCAGATCAGGATGTAGGGAACCTGGTCAGAGTGGCCGTCCGGTTCATCCCTGAAGATCACGGTCTTAACCTGTAAGATGATAGGTAGGTGAAAAGTTCCTTCCTGGGGCCATCCTACGTCAAAGGTTGGCCATTCTGATATACAATAAATTTGGAACCTCTCTCCATATGTCTATGCTCAGATTACGAGCTCTTTCCCTAATATCCGAGAAGTGAGAGAGCATAAGAGATAGGGGAGTGGTTTCTGTCTCCCCCATTATGTCCCCAATCCACACCAAGACACAGACAGTAAAGATGATTAACAAGGACCCAACAACACAGACAAATGCACAAACAGCAAGGACATACTAACACAGACAAACGTGCAAACAGTTAACAAGAGCAGCGTAACAGACAAACGTTCCGTGCGGCTGCGGAGACAAAACAGAAAGTAACCCGAAGGGCTGGCAGCCGGCCCTCCTTACAGATGAGGACCCCGTCCTCCAGGCAGGGGCAAGGGACGTCTCCTCAAGACCCCCGGTCGATGGCCCGCCAGGCGCGTCCGCCTAAGCCAATGCCGCCCCAATACAGATTGGAATTCCTACAGGTACAATACAGTTTAGAGCTCTCAGAAAATATGCGCGCAAAAGGTGGAAAAAGTTGAGTGCACTCACCACGCGTGAAACCCTCCAGATGGGGTCCTGGAGGTTTCTTGGATGCCGGACGAGCCCCCAAATGTTGTGCCCAAGATTGCGAATCCAAGAAACTGCCAAGGAGCCGACACCGATGCAAGCTCAAGCCTGGGTCCAAGTATACCCGATGCAGCGGAGCAGGGACTTGGACCCCGAGACTAAGAGGCTTAGCAACTTTATAGGGGCCAGTGGTCAATCGGACACGCAGAAAGTTGCACAGTCCTGCTGGTCCACTGAGCTGGATTTCTGGTTAGGGTGTGCCCTGGTCTCTGACTAGGGCGGGGCCGTGCCCTAAGTAATAAGCAGGTCAGCACAAGGCGGGTGCAGCCCAAAATAGAGTCAGTCCTGCTCTGCTTGTCCAGGGGTAGGGGATTTTGTTTAATTTCCTGGGTCCCACAATGACAGATGAGCTTGCATTATGTTTGTATCAGCTGATGCTGCTGGGAGTATAGTGCAGGGATTAGGTGCCCTGATTAGATGAGATCTTCCTTCATCTTTTTAGAGTTTGCCTGTGTCTTCTATTTCAAGGTATGTCTTGCTTTCTTTTTATTCAGTCTGATACTCTCTGAATTTTTTTTGAGTGTCTAGCTTATTTATATTTAGTGTAGGTATCCATATGTTTGTGATTACATCTCCCATCTTGCTCTTCATTTCTGATTTGTCTGCTGTTCTTCATGCTTTTTCTTTCTTTTCCTGACTCCTTTGCACTAGCAATTGTTTTAGTATCCCCTTTAATCATCACTACTGTTAGCTGTATCTTTTTATTTTATTTTGCTGTAGTTGCTCTAGGATTTACAATATGCACCTTCAACTTATTGCATTCTACTTTCCGATAATATTATACCTCTTCCTATACAGCACAAAACCTTCCTAATAGCATATACTTTTGTCTCAATTCTCTTCCTTTGCTTTGTTGGTGTTACATAATTTACTTCTGCATATGTCATAAATCCCACAATAACTGTTATCAGTTTTACTTTAAACAGTCAGTTGTCTTTTATTATTTTTATTTATTATTTTGTTTTATTTCAGAGGTAGAGTTTAGTGATTCATCAGTTGCATATAACTCCCAGTGCTCATTACATCACATGCCCTTCTTAATGTCCATCACCCAGTTACGCCATCCCCCCCACCTCCTTTCCAGTGTATCTTTATCCATTCATCTGTCAATGGACATCTGGGCTCTTTCCATACTTTGGGTATTGTGGACATTGCTGCTACAAACATTGGGGTGCATGTATCCCTTAGAATCACTATACTTTTATCCTTTGGATAAATACCTAGTAGTGAAATTGGTGGGTCATAGGATAGCTCTATTTTTAACTTTTTGAGGAGCCTCCATACTGTTTTCCAGAGTGGCTGCACCAGTTCGCACTCCCACCAACAGTGTAAGTCCCCTTTCTCTGTGTCCTCGCCAACATCTGTTGTTTCCGGACTTGTTAATTTTAGCCATTCCAACTGGCATGAGGTGGTATCTCATTGTGGTTTTGATTTGTATTTCCCTGATGCTGAGTGATGTGGAGCATCTTTTCACGTGTCCATTGGCCATCTGTAGCTCTTCCTTGGAGAGATGTCTGTTCATGTCTTCTGCCCATTTCTTGAAACAATGTCTTTTAAAAAATTCACTTCAGACCCAAGTGGTACCTTGTAATTACATTTCTACTCATTTACACCGTGCAGTTGGTCCTTGAACAATGTGAGGGTCTGTCTTCATCCCCACTGCTCTGCCTTGGTTGGCCTCTTGCTTGGACTCTGCCAGCAGCCTTCTATCAGGTGGCCCATTCCTGTCCATCCTGAGGTATGGCCAGCAAGGTGATCTTTATAAGATCCCATGCTGCCTTCCATGAGTCCACCCCCAGGTTCCCTCCCAGCCTGAAACAGTCTGCCTCTCCAGCCATCAGTCCATATACTGTCGGCACAGAGCTTCTTTCTGCATCCAGAATGCACCAGGCCCTTTCCCAAGCTGAGGCCTTTGCCTGGCTGCTCCTGAGCCTAGAATACCCTTTCTCTTTGTCTATCCAGCAAACCTAAGCCTGAGGGTTTCCTGCCCTATGAGCTCCCAGGATCCCCTAAAGTCAAGAGTCCTCTCTCCTGGGCTTCTTCAGCAGTTTCTGTCACTTTGCTTGTACAACACTTGGCTTGTGTTTGGTGGTTACTGCACTTATTTGAGTCTTATGGCTTATATCAGAGGTTTCATGTTAAAGCAGAGTGGAAGTAATCCTGCAGGCAGGGAGGGTCTTTCCTTCTTGCTGACCCTCACAACTCCCAAAAGGATGTCATGGAGGTCTCTGTAACCACAGCTCTCATGGTCATGCATCTGCATTTATACTTGCCTTCTTACCCCTGGGGCCTCCAACCTTCGGTGTGCCCTGAAATCCTGTACTAGTTGTGCACAGACGTATTCTATGGGTATGTTAGGCATTAGGCAGTGTGGTAGGCAGAATAATGGTTTTCCACAGATGTGTACATCCTAATCCTTGGAACCTCCACCTCCCCCCCGGTTTTTTTTTGTGGTCGTTTGTTCTGGCAGCTATAGAAAACAAATGCAGGGATACCATGAACCATGCTGCATTTTTCCTGCTGTGGGTGTAGACTCTAACCCCTCCCGAGGTGTCATTTCACTATGTTTGCATTCTTCCCTCCTCCAGAACGTGAACCCACAGAGGGCAGAGCCCTGCATCACAGCTCAGAAGAGTGGAAAGACCAGGTTCACGGACTACTGGTGCTTTGTGATCCTTCTCATGGGACTCCTCTCTGAGCACCTCCTCTGTGGCAAGGGGCTTCCAGCTTTATTTAGGACACCATGGTAGTGCCTAGTGCCTAGCTCAGGGCTGGGTCCTCGAGCGTGCCAGATGGAGATGGGGAAAGGCGGAGAGTGGCTCCATCTGGGGAGTGGGGACCTGTCGGATCCGTGCCATGGAGACATTCCTCCACCCAGCCCTCTCCCTGGTCTAGCCTCTCCGGGTCGGCCCCTCAGACACTGCATGCTCCCTTAGAATGTGGCTCCACAGATGCACAGCACAGCAAAGGCAGAAAAACAGGTGATCAGTGGGGCTGCTGGGCCTTAGAGCACACTTCTGACCCAAAGGAAGTGCACCTGGGGGTGAAGAACCTTGGGTTCGGCATGGTGGCAGAAGCTTTGGTTGCTCCTTCCCACTATACGTTATTCCTGTGCTCCACTGCCAGAGGAGGTGACCCACCGCTGGGTCTCAGTGCTGCAGGATGGGCCTGGCCTCCCAC
This sequence comes from Vulpes lagopus, assembly GCF_018345385.1. NCBI lineage: Eukaryota > Metazoa > Chordata > Mammalia > Carnivora > Canidae > Vulpes > Vulpes lagopus. The sequence goes on from NC_054830.1 coordinate 56,235,296, forward strand.
GGAGGGCTGCGACCACACCTGCACGACCACACCTCCCGGTGAGCTTCTCTGTGCGGCTCAGGCCAGCCTTTGCACAAATCCACTCTGCTTCCCAACCTGACTGCTACCTGTCACATTTCTCAGTAAGCCCAGATACCACTAAGTGGCTTGAGACCATGTGCAACAGGCTGTTGCATCTGTCTCTAAGGCTTCTGGCTTCTACAGAGATCCTATGTGCCAGTGAAAGCCCACCTTCCAAACAACCGTCAGCCTGGGATTTGGTGCCAGTTCTTGTAGAGTCAAAGATCAGATCCACCCCCCTTCGGAAACAACTGGGGGAAACAACTGAAATTATGTCAAATCTGTGATGGCATCCTATGCAGCTAGTAAAAAGATAGTGTATGGAATGCTCCCTTTCAGCTATATTGTTGAGTGAAAGCAGAATGGAATGGAACCATGATTAAGAGGTAAAGACAAAGAATAGGCATTTATTTTCCTTTATAATTTATATATTCCCTTAGCTCAGTATTGTTCTTCAAGAAAATTTGATGGAATGCACTGAAAGTTGACAAATCTTTTCTGTGAAGGGCCAGATCGTAAATATTCTAGGCTTTGTGGGCCATAGGTCTCCATGACACCCCCTGGACTCTGCTGCTGCAGTGGGAAAGCCAAACATACATGAGGAACGTGACTGTGCTCAGGTGACATTTTATTCACAGAAACAGGTGGCAGGTGGGATTCCTAGTAAACAAAAATGTTGAAGTTTTGAGAGGCAAATACTGCAAAGGTAGCTCAGAAACCATTGGCCAGTCATGCAGAACTTAGCTCACTGCGATGAATGAAGTCACCAGACATCCCAGCAACGGGGACTGTTAGAGTCCTCCCCTTTGGCAGAGGTGTCCAATGTCATTCCAAGAGAAAGTGGCTTTGGCGGGGGAAGGTTGGAGTATCAGGAAATCTTGGTTTGTAAGTAACTCAAAGGGGCCTGAACTCTAGGGCATATTTATCATAACAAGTGGCGTGGAGCAAAAAGCCTCATGGCTAGGTCATTCAGTGGCTCCAGGGTGTTATCCAGGACCTGGGTCTTTCCATACCCCCATCCTGTCCCCATCTGTGGACCAAATGGTGCTGTCTCCATCTCCTTCCTCACCACCACAGGGCTGTGGCTGCCCCTCTGGGGGCACTCAGACTTGAAAAGACTCAACAGAGAAAACCTTTCCAAAACTCCCTCTGGAGATTTCCCTCTGTGTCCCTTTGGTGGAGATTGTGCCTTATGGCCTGTTAAGCTAGTCATGGTGCAAGGAGAGGCTTTCATAACTGGTTCATGCAGGGTTTCCTGATGAGCTGGGACAGCCTACTGTTGCTGCAAACAAGGATGGAGACCAGCTGGGGTTGCTAGGGTTAGGAAAGAAGTGGGGTGACTTGACTATAAAGTCTCTCCTCTATCTTGGTGGCCAGGTCCCTGGCCTGGTGTGAATGGCTAAAGCCATCTGGGTGGTAGCTGTCTTTAAGGGTCACTGGTGGAGGGGGCATGACCCCTTAGAAGATTTTCTGGTTTTTGGTGTTGGCTAACTGGCCATGCTCCTATAGTAAAGCCCCCAGTATCTCCCTCCTCTCTGAATCGGCCAGAAAACCACAGACACCCTCCATTTCTGTACAATGGACTCGCTGTTCTAACCTGAGGTTAGTTTGGTGTCAGTGACAAGGACTGGTGCCCATGTCTGCTCTTACCCTGCCCATCCACACTGCGCTGTGGAGAGATGTTCCTGTAGGACTTCTTGCCTGAAACCAGGGTGCCCAGGTAGAGATGGGCTCCTTGGTATGACATTTGAGGTCTTTTGTGATTGGCCCCATCCCCTTTTCCTGACATTCTCCTGTGCTTCAACTGTCCCAGCAGTGGGGCACCTCCTGCCCTCCCCCACCCCACCACAGGTCCAAGCTGGACCTTGCTTGCTTCCTGTGGTTTTCTGGTGGGTCATCCCTCCCTGCCCTCCCGGGGATGCTCAGTAACTCCTGGGCACAGAAACTCCTTCTTCAAGAGAAATCTACATTGGATGCAACATGAAGAGCAACAAAAGTGATCTTTCATTAGTACATTTTTATTTTGCAAGGTCAAATTGAAAGCATTTGCTCATTATAAAGTCAATTTGGTGAGAACAGTGGCGCTTTGTTGGTGGGCATAGGCAGGACCCAGGTGTACTGACAGCTGCCATCTCTTGCCAGCCTTAGCCTCCAGATCATTTCCCTGCTATGTTCTGTGCTCAGTGTCTAGAAATCCTGCCTTGCAAAGACATGAACTGGCAAACAGTCGAAGTTTTTTAAGAGTGGTCCATGACATACATGTCCCCCCATGAAGAAACGAAAACAGGAGCGGTAGGAGTTCGAAGGTGAATCTCTGACAATATCCGACAGCAGGAGGGTAGAGATATCTTGTTTTTAATTACAAATATGAAAGTCAGACAAAAAGCACGCTTAAAATAGATGCTGATGCTTATTTATCTGCACACCACCTGGAGGAGCTGAGTGGCCAAGTCTGGGAAATTAAGAACTATCTCAAATGAAATGCACAGCTCCTCTCCATCCCACGAGAGTCCACTCAAGCAGTGGGTTGTTGTGGGCACTATGCTTTGGACAACGCAGATTACAGTGATAATGATACTAGAAATAATGGCAGCTAAAGGCTGTTTAGTATTTTAGTATCTGACAGGCACTTTGCTCAGCATTCTCTCACTCAGTCCTCATACCAGCTCTAAAAATGATTTTTCTTCCCTTTCTGCATATGGGGAAAATAGGCTTTGGAAAGGTTACCTGGCCCAAGATCACATAGTTAGCTAAGTAGCAACCCTGGCACTAGAGCCTCGATCTCGAACCCAATGCATCTAGAAGATGTATCACTGTAGGTTCCAAGTAGCACAACTGCAAAGTGACAGACACAGCCCTTGACTTTAGGAAGTCTGGCCTACCTGGGGACGACCCACACTGGGTCTAAGTGGGGATCCTCTTCATGGTGGCAAAGCAGGTTTCCATCTGGTTCCAGCTTCCATAGACCTGCCTCATCTGCTCATTAGCAGCTGGAACCTGGGAGGATGCACTGACGGACATCACAGTCACACAGCTCTGCATCAGAGAAGAGCTATCTCAATCTAGCATTGTCTCCCTCTGGGAAAGTTCTAGGGAATTTACTGACCATTCCTGTTTAAAAAAGAGCCCTGTGCAATGGGAAACTCTGGAGAAGTTATTGAGGAACAGCTACCAAAATGCAGTCTTTGAATCCACTGTGCTTCCATAAGTATGGATGGCAAGTAAAATAGATGGATTCCTCATGTGTCATTTAAATGTCAACTCCACAATATATTCTGGGAGTGGCTGTTTTCTGATCATGCTCAACTGTGAGCTGAAGCAGGCAGCTCCATCTCTAGTTCCAATCTTGGGGAAGATATTACAAAGGTTGGGTAGGACAGCAGGCAGCAGGCAGCCCAGAGGATGGACCTCCTCTCTCCTCCACTCCAGAGCCTGGTCTATCCATGGCCTAGGCCAGTTGCATGCAGCCAGGGCTAATTTGCAGGAGGTCATGTGTGCTTAAGGGCAGCTTGGATAAGTCTAGTCCAGGACACTCGCAGAGTGGGCCAGGATAGCAGAGCTCCCCATCCCTGTCCCTGACACAGACCTGGCTGAGGGTGCAGTTTCTTTGCTCACTGTGGTCGGGCTTGAGTGCCTGGGCTGTTTGGAACTTGCAGTCCACTGCTAGCCCCATTTTGGGCAATGCCACTGTAGTAGAAGAGTGTTCTACACCAGAATAGAAAGTCTCTGTAAGACTGAAACTGGAACAGAACACAAAGAAAAATCTTCTTTTAACTTCAGAAGATGTTGAGATGATTCCCCTGCTTGGAGACCAGGTCCAAAGTCCTTGGTTTTCCAAGTGTTGATCACTTATCTACAACCTCTTTTTCCAGCCTTAGAAGCAGAGCCTATAGCCCAGGCAATCAGACCCAGCTTTAGGCCGTTGCTCAGCCTGTCTCTGTGATGTCCCCATGAGCTGCACCCATGGGACTGCTTCTTCCTCACCATTCAAGGCCCCAGTAAAAGGCCTGTTCCTTGGCAATGTTGTCCTTGAGTCCCCAGCAGCGTGAGGTCCCTCCATCTCTTCATTCCTATGATACTACTCACCTTGTGTGCTCCCTGTGTTGTTGCCACATTTGATCTTGTAATGTCTTGTCCATCCCAGCCTACTGGAGGTCCCTGAGCACAGACTCTGCACACTCCCTATCATAGCACCCAGCATACACTGCTTCGCACATGGGTTGCTAAGTATGCCACACACACGTTCGGGGTGACTGGCTGGTGCCTATGGGCTCTCTCCATCCCTAATGCCTCCTGTGCAAACATAGCAGGAGGTCCTACAGTGAACACTGACTTCAGTGCTCACTGCCTTCTTCCACCAGATCTGAAGGTGGGGGGATTAGGTCTCGGGGGTTCATCCTGGCCACCAGGCAGACATCATAACTGTCATGCATGAGGACATTGATGGCTACAACATTCCATTGGTTTTCCCATGGGTCCAGCTCCAATATTTCTTTGGAGATAACTTCATGTCTATCTGAAAAATAGCAAAGTAGGAAGACAAAATATAGGGGTATGAAATTCAGAGGTCATCTTCACTCTATTAAACAACTTCCTCTAAAAGGCATTGGGAACCAAAAATTGAACAAACAACAGAATAAGCATACTTTAAATGGAAGACACAATGTCTCTGACATTTAAAAAACTAAAAAAGGCCATCTTAAAACTCACATTAAAAATTATTTGAATAATTGACATACCAACAGAGCACACTATTGTCTAAATTTAATAATTTATTAATGTTGGGAGCTAGGGATGAAACTGTCCTTATTTTTACATCTAGAGAGGATATACAGCTTGTGACCTTGTATTAGTTGCTGACCTCCCTGAGCTTATATTTCCATAAAGGCAGACAGGGATGCTAATACTCAACCAGGGTATTCCTTGAGGAAACAGATGGCACACCCTAAGTGGGCGATTTTGAGAGAATTTAGTGAAGGGACTATTGTAAAGGTGTGGGCAGGGTTCAGAAAGACCCACTAAGAATAGCAAGGGCCATTACCACCCATAGACCTGAGAGGCTGCAAAGGGAGGAGTGGGTACTAGACTTGGAGAAGGCCAATGTCTGGAGTTCCTTCTCTCTACTGGTTTAGAAGTTATAAACTCCTGCATAACAAGGTGAGCAGGTACTATTGTTTTTCCAGTTTTATGGGTTAGGAAAAATTTACAGCAATTAAATGCTATGCCTACAGGCATACAGTTAGAAGTGGCAGAACCAGAATATGCACCCAAATATGTGGTTCTTAAGACCTGTGCTCATAACTACTAGGCTGTTGGATGAAGGAGGACATCATGGTATTACTGTATTTTCCACAGCTTATTGAGGAGACCAATAAGTGGGGCCTGAATCTTATACAAATTTGATGGTCCTCTTTAAGGAAAATATCACAAAATTACAAACACAAAATTAGGTATGAAAGTGAATATATACTTTTTTCCAGCTTTACTGAGATTGATTGACAAAATTGTATATGTTTAAGATATGCATTGTGAAATGAATACCACAATCAACACCCCGATGTTTCTAGCAGCAATGTCCACAATAGCCAAACTGTGGAAGGAGCCTCGGTGTCCATCGAAAGATGAATGGATAAAGACGATGTGGTCTATGTATACAATGGAATATTCCTCAGCCATTAGAAACGACAAATACCCACCATTTGCTTCGACGTGGATGGAACTGGAGGGTATTATGCTGAGTGAAGTAAGTCAGAAGGAGAAGGACAAACATTTTATGTTCTCATTCATTTGGGGAATATAAATAATAGTGAAAGGGAATATAAGGGAAGGGAGAAGAAATGTGTGGGAAACATCAGACAGGGAGACAGAACATAAAGACTCCTAACTCTGGGAAACGAACTAGGGGTGGTGGAAGGGGAGGAGGGTGGGGGGTGGGGGTGAATGGGTGACGGGCGCTGAGGTGGGCACTTGACGGGATGAGCACTGGGTGTTATTCTGTATGTTGGTAAATTGAACACCAATAAAAAATAAATTTCTTATAAAAAAAAGAATACCACAATCAAGCTAATTAACACATCCATAACCACATAGAGTTACCTTTGTGTGTATGTGTGTGTGTGTGTGTGTGTGTGTGCGCGCATGTTGAGAGCACTGAAGCAAATTTCAAGTATACAATACAGGATTGTTAACTATAGTCACCATGCTATGCATTAGATTTTCAGAACTTACTCAGAACTTACAAACTTAAAGTTTGTAGCCTTTGACTACCATCACTATTCCCTCTACCCCAAGCCCTGGCAACCACTATTCCACACTCCATATCTGTAAATTTGACTATTTTAGATTCCACATATAGGTGATGTGGTATAATATTTGGTATTTTTTTGTGTCCAGATTATTTCATTTAGCATAATGTCCTCCAGGTTCATCCTTCTTGTGGAAAATAGCAGGATTTCTTTTTCATGGTTGAATAATATTTCCTTGTATGTGGACAGCCTGGGTGACTCAGCAGTTTAGCGCCGCCTTCAGCCCAGGGCGTGATCCTGGGGACCCGGGATCAAGTCCTGCGTTGGGCTCCCTGCATGGAGCCTGCTTCTCCCTCTGCCTGTGTCTCTGCCTCTCTCTCTCTCTCTCTCTCTCTCTCTCTGTGTGTGTGTGTCTCTCATGAATAAATAAATAAAATCTTTAAAAAAATTTTCCTTGTGTGGATATTACATTTTCTTTACACCAACTCTGTCCAATAGAACTTTCTGTGATAAAGGAAATGTTATATAATCCATGCTGTCCAATACAGCAACCATTAGGCACGTGGTATTGAGTAATTTGAAATATAGCTAGTGGGATCCCTGGGTGGCAGCGGTTTAGCACCTGCCTTTGGCCCAGGGCGTGATCGTGGAGACCCGGGATCGAATCCCACGTCGGGCTCCCGGTGCATGGAGCCTGCTTCTCCCTCTGCCTGTGTCTCTGCCTCTCTCTCTCACTGTGTGCCTATCATAAATAAATAAAAAATTTTAAAAAATGAAATATAGCTAGTGAGATTGAGGAACTGATTTTGAAGTTTTATTTAATTATAATTAGCTTAAATTAACATAGCTCTAAATCTCTTTATGTTTTTAAAAAATATCTATTTGATCTGTCAGTTTCTGAGAAAGATACCTTAAAGTCCACATAATTTTTGTGGATTTATCTACTTACCTTAAGTAAAAGTTTCTGTTCTATATATTTAAAAGTTATTAAATGCAAAAGGGTCATGCCTGCTGTATAATTAGGGTTCTTGGTAGCAACAGCAGAAACCAATTTTGGCTAGCTTTGGCAAAATGGGGATTTATTGGAAGGAAGGTAGCTCAACAAATTGAGGAGAGCTGGAGGCTTGTCACGAGGCCCTGTCAGGGCAGAGCACTACCACCACTCCTTCATAGGGTTGGCTGCTGTGGCTGTGGGCACTATTGCAGGAAAGGTGGCCGGTGCCTAAACCATGACAGGTGTCCAGTACAGCTGTTCCGTCTTCTTGCTTGTTACTCCTATTGAGACGAAATAGCCTTTTCTGTCTTATTTACTGCCATTGTCTTGGAATGCGTCTTTTCCCATTGCCATACCTAGCTTACTGTTTCTGTTTTGCTTTGTTTTAGCTGGATGAAGGCTTCCAGTGTCCTTATTCAAATTAATGCAGGGTGGGGCCTTTTATAATTGCAGAGTGGACAGTTCTCTTCACTAATTTTGCTTCCTTCTGCTCATTTCAGTGCTTATTGAGGGGATATTATTTTATTTTATTTTAAAGATTTTTTTTTTTTTTTTTTTTATTATTTATGATAGTCACAGAGAGAGAGAGAGGCAGAGACACAGGCGGAGGGAGAAGCAGGCTCCATGCACCGGGAGCCTGATGTGGGATTCGATCCCGGGTCTCCAGGATCGCGCCCTGGGCCAAAGGCAGGCGCCAAACCGCTGCGCCACCCAGGGATCCCCCAGATTTTATTTATTTATTCATGAGAGATACACAGAGAGAGAGAGGCAGAGACACAGGCAGAGGGAGAAGCAGGCTCCATGCAGGGAGCCTGACGTGGGACTGGATCCCCGGTCTCCAGGATCACACCCTGGGCTGCAGGTGGCGCTAAACCGCTGCGCCACCAGGGCTGCCTGAGGAGATATTATTTTAAAGATTTATTTGAGAGACAGAGAGAGAGAGAGAGAGAGAATGGAGGGGGGAGGAGTAGAGAGGGAGCGAGAGAATCCTCAAGCAGACTCCCTGCCCAGTATAGATTCAATCCTAGGACCCCGAGTTCAATACCTGAGTTGAAACCAAGATGCTTAACCAACTGTGTCACTCAGGTGCCCCTGGGAGATATTTTTTTAAAAAACCAAGTATGCATATTACCATCTTTTCTATAAATCTCTTACTTTATTTATGTGGAAGGAAAACAACTGCATTAGTGGCAAAGAAGCGTAGAAGATAACCAGCGAGTTTTCTTGAGTATGAAAGCTCTGACATAGTGTACTAGAACATAGGCCTGATTGTGGAGTGCAGACTGCCACAGCTGCCACCCAGAATCACCTGGCAGTGCCAAACGTCTCCGTGGGGCTATCCTGGTTGCTGTCCTAAATTTCTACCAACAGCGCTCATAAAGCAAGGAATCAGTGGTTGGCATTTATATTTACGTATTTATGTGAGTTTGGGTTCTGGAAACATTATCAGACTAATAAGGAGAAAGAAACTGGAGGTTGAACTCAGTGTTGGCTCTTTTCAATTTAGTTAATTTTCCAAAAATAGACACACTTAATGCAACAGCATCTTAATTATTAAAGGAGTTAGGAAACTCTGCCTGCATCCTGACACCTCCAATGGTAAGCAATTCAAAACATTCTTTTACATGAAGTAAATAAAAAATTCACATGCTTTTTTTGAAGTAAAAAATGAGATATCAAAGAAACTCCATCTGTGTGGTGGACTGCCTTGGGTTGTACCCCCATGTGTTTTAGGGAGTGCTGTCTGTTTTTGGAGGTACTTCTGTGGAAAAATTTGAGAAGCACACTTTAGTCTAAATTTCTTCCCCCTCCCTAGATTTTTTATTTATTTATTCATGAGAGACACAGAGACACAGGCAGAGGAAGAAGCAGGCTCCCTGTGGGGAACGCGATGTGGGACTCGATCCCAGGACCCTGGGAAAATGACCTGAGCCGGAGGCAGATGCTCAACCACCGAACCACCTAGGTGCTCCTAAATTTCATTCTTGAATTCAGACTATCAGAAAACCAAAAACTTAGGATATTTTTAGTCCTTTGTAGAATTGTTTCCTTTTGATTTGCTCTTTAGTGAAATGCCAACTTGCCATTTTACTCATTATAGAATATTATTGAGGGTATTCCCCACTACTCTGCATGAGGCTATGGGGAGAATTTTCCCCCATGATGAAAAGATGTGTACCTTTCTTCCCTTGAGGACACTGCCAACAGGGCATACTTTCCTTTCTGCTCTGGTCTCTAGTGAGATCAGAGATAAACTGGTAGTCCATATACAGCCAGTGTAAAAGAACTTCAGGCATATTTATGTTCCACCTTCACCTCATTTTGCTTGATTTTATTTTTCTATCTTTATTTTCCCTCCATTCAACTTCCCAATTTATTTTAATTTCTTTTTTAAGAAAGATTTTATTTATTTGACGGAGAGATTGAGAGAGAGAGAACACAAGCAGGGAGAGTGGCAGGCAGAGGGAGAGGGAAAAGCAGACTCCCCACTGAGCAGGGAGCCAGATATGGGGCTCCATTCCAGCACCCTGGGATCATGACCTGAGCTGAAGGCAGACGCTTCACCAACTGAGCCACCCAGGTGCCCCTTTATTTTAATTTCTATCTTAATTGTGGTGTATGCATTTCTATAAGCCAACCCAAATTCTATTTCATTTTGAATGAATGGGCGTGTGAATAAATAATAAATCATAGCGTGAGTAACAGACCCCAGGCTTAAGTTGGTTTGTCCTCAGCTGAGGGGTGTTACCTACCCTCTCTAGTAGTGAAGGATCCACATGCCAGTGAAAGCGGCCATTTAAATGCCCCTGACTCAAGCAGGAAAGAGGGTCATGAGTGTCACAGATAGGCAAGACCATCAACTGATGGCCTCAGCTAGTGGAGAAGGCCAAGAGTCCATTCAAATGGGCAAAAAGAAACAACTGAATGGCTGAATATATGTAGTTGTCTATCTGCAAAGGAGGTGGAAGGGGGAGCAACAGCTCTTTAGGGCTAGCTAGTGGTAACATGTAATTACAAAATCATGTTGCATAGTTACATTCTTTGCCTATAAATTCAATCAGTTAATCAAAGGCTTTTTATTTTCCACCAAGTTGAAAGAATGGATATGTAAAACCACTTTTGATCAAGGGATCATTGGTATTCTTTGTAATGGATTGTCAATGAACTCCCACTAAGCATTCTGGGTTTATTTATAAGAAATATAGAATACATTTTATGTTTAAAGTTACAAGTAGAAGTTAAAATAGAAAATGATTCTTTCAGTAAATTTTTTGATTTTCATTTTCCCAAAAGGAAGACATTTTTTTTTTTAAAGAATTTGAGAGAGAGCACATGTAAGAGAGAGCACAAGTGGGGGGCGAGGGAGAGGGAGAAGCAGACTCTGTTGATGATGGGTGGCTCCTTCCCAGGACCCTGAGATTATGACCTGAGCCAAAGGCAGACAAGACACTTAACTGTCTGAGCCAACAAAGTGCTCCAACATTGTTTTTAAAAATGAGATTATATTTAAGTACAAGTGGAAGATCTATGAGATAAGATTACCCGATACAGACCATTATATTTAATGTAAATATTGGTATATTTGGATTCAGGTCACTATTTTATTATTTCTTTTATTTTTGTACCTTTGTTTCTCTTTTCCTTCTTTCTGAATTATTTGAATAGTCTTAGTATTCCATTATAATTTATCTTGAATATTTAGCCACACCACTTTGTATAGTTTTTAAAGTTATTCTAAGGATTAAAATATACATATTTAGCTTTTAACAAACTAATGAATATATTGTTTCAAGTGGAATGTAGGAATCTTACAACCATGTAGTTCCTATCTCTACCTCTGTGTAACATTAATATACACTGAAAACACTGTCAGACCATTGGCTGTAGTAACTTCTTTCTGGATATGTCTCCTGAGGCAAGGGAAACAAAAGCAAAAATAAACTATTGGGATTTCATCAAAATAAAAACCTGCACAGTGAAGGAAACAAAACTAACTTAGGCAACCTACAAAATGGGAGACGATATTTGCAAATGACAATACCTGCATTATCTCTCATTGCAAATGACATATCTGACAAACGGTCAGGATCCACAACATATAAAGAAGTTATCAAACTAACACCCAAAAACCAAAAACCTAACTAAAAAATGGGCAGAAGACATGAACAGACATTTCTCCAAAGAACATATCCAGTTGGCCAACAGACACATGAAAAGATGCTCATCATCGCCTATCAGGGAAATGCAAGTCAAAACTACACCTCACACCTGTCAGAATGGCTAAATCAACAACATAAGAAACAACAGGTGTTGGTGAGGATTTGGAGAAAAAGGAACACTCGTGCTCTGTTGGTAGGAATGCAAACTGGTGCAGCTTCTGTGGAAAGCAGTATGGAGGTCCCTCAAAAAGTTAAAAAATTGAATTATCTTATGATCCAGTAATTGCACTACTAGGTACTTATCCAATGAATACAAAAAGACTAATCCAAAGGGATACATGCACCCCTATGTTTATAGCAGCATTATTTATAATAGCCAACATATGGAAGCAGCCCAAGTATCTATCAATAGATAGATGAATGGAATACACACACACACACACACACACACACACACATAATACTTAGCCATAGAAAAGAATGAAATCTTGCCATTTGCAACGACATGGATGGAACTAGAGAGTATCAAGCTGAATGAAATAAGTCAGTCAAAGAAAGACAAATATATGATTTCACTCATATATGGTATTTAAAAAAATAAGTAAAGGGAAAAGAGAGAGAGACAGAGATATCAAGAAACAGACCCTTAACTATAGAGAACAAACTGATGATTGATTACCAGAGGGGAAGTGGGTTGGGGGATGGGTGAAATAGGTGACAGGGATTGCTCTTGTAATGAGGAATGCATTTGTTGTAGGAACATAGGGTGATGTATGGAAGTGTTGAATCACTATATTATACACCTGAAACTAATATAACACTGTGTGTTAACTAACTGGAATTAAAATAGAAACTTAAAAAAAAAAACTGTCAAAGTTAAAATTCTTGTTGTCAGCTATCAAACATACTCTAAAGAACTGAAGAGGAGAAAAGTAGTCCATTATATTTATTTACCATTTGTTTGTCTTCCTTGATTTCTGAGGTTCCAACTTTTTCTATGTCATTTGCCTTCTATCTGAGGAATTTTTTTTAACTTTTTGTTGGCAGATCTGTTGGCCATAAATTCTCTTAGTTCTTTTCCATCACAGTATGCCTTAATTTTACTCTCATTTCTGAAGGATATTTTTGCTCATATAGAATTCCAGATAGTTTTTTTTTCAGAGCTTAAAAATTTTGTTCCATTGCCTTCTGACCTAACTTGAGAAATCCACACTCATTCTAATACTTTGCCTTCATATGTTATCTGTTATTCTTCTCTGGCTTCTTCAAGATATTTTCTCTATCTTTAGTTTTCAGAAGTTTGGTTATGATGTGTTGGGGTGTGGGTTTTTTCAAGTATACCTTTTTTTTAGTTTGGTGAATTTTTTGAATCTGTAAGTATATTTTATTAACCAAATTTGGCAAGTTTTCAGCCATTATTCTTTTACATATTTTTTTTCTTTGCCCATATTCCTTCTCCTTTACTTTTGGGATCATGGCATGAGTATTAGATCCTTTAACATTGTTTCATAGGTCCCCAAGACTCTGCTCACTTTTTTCCAATTTTTTTCTCTTTGTTATTTCAGTTGGATAATTGTATTTGTCTAGATTCAAAAGTACTCACTTTTCACTCTTTCCTGTCATCTCCATTGTGATATTGATCCCATTTGGTAATCTATTTGTTATTTCATTTCTCACTTCCAAAATTTCCATTTGGTTCTTTCTTTTTTAAAATTAATTCTAGGGACACCTGGGTGGCTCAGTGATTGACAGTCTGCCTTCGGCTCAGGACATGATCCCAGAATCCTGGGATCCAATCCTGCATCAGGCTCCTTGCATGGAGCCTGCTTCTCCCTCTGCCTGTCTCTGCCTCTCTCTCTCTGCCTCTCTCTGTGTCCCTCATGAAAAGATAGATAAAATCTTTAAATACTTTTTTTTTAGTATTTTATTTATTTATTCATGGTAGACATAGAGAGAGAGAGGCAGAGACACAGGCAGAGGGAGAAGCAGTCCTCATGCCAGGAGCCCGACACGGGACTCGATCCCGGGACTCCAGGATCGCACCCTGGGCCAAAGGCAGGTGCTAAACCGCTGAGCCACCCAGGGATCCCAAGATAGATAAAATCTTTAGAAAAAAATTTTAAATTACTTCTATTTCTCTACTGAGACTTTCTATCTTTACATACCTTTCAAAAGTAGTCACTTCTTGGAGCCGTATTATAATTACTGCTTTAATGTGTTTGCCTAGTTATTTCAAAATCCGTCTCATCTCAGAGCTGGCATGTTGTCTTGTCTTTTCTGTTGTGAGATGTTGATATTTTCTTGGTGCTTGGTATGTCAAAAATTCTGAATTACATAAAGGCATTGTGGATATTATGAATCTGGGTCTTGTTTAAATCTTATGGAAAAATATTGATTTTTTTTCTAAGTAGAAAACTGACCCAGTGAGGTATATTGCCAGTACCTACCTACCTTTTGTGGACTGTGCTCCCACAAACTGTCAGCTCAGTTTTCAAAGCCCTTGCAATGTCATTGGGCTCTCTCATGGGTGTGTTACACAGTGGCCAGGCAGGGACTGAGCAGTGATTATTATTCAGATCAGTTCTCAAAGACTTTGGTATACCATTTAGGGCTAAATCATCCATATGCAGGTGGAGCATGAGCCCAGGAACTCATAACCAACTTTATGGGATCTTTTTATTTGATTGTCAAATGATCCTTTATTGAAATATTTTCCTTTGTGGTTCTAACTAACCAGCATTCCACTGCACCAATACTGATACCATCTATGATGTCATGAGACTGATGACCATCAACACTGCAGCCCACAGAGTAGGCAGTCTCCAGGATCTCTTCAGTTCCATCTCAGAGATGGAACCTGGCTAAAGCTCAGTGGCTTTAGTGGCTAAAGCGCAGTGCCACCATCTCTCAGGCAATGTTGACGATCTCATCAAATGTGATTATTTCCACTGTGCTTAATGTTTTTCTGCCTCTTTCTGTCTTCTGGTGTTCCTTAAGGCCTTTGATAATCAGGGCAGAGGTGGAAAGTACCACTTCCATCTGGGTCTGTCTGTTCTGAATGGTCAGTTTCACTGAAATCCTTAGACCCTTCCAACAACCGGTTGCCTTGGCTATGTGATCATCAATGTTTTTTTGGGAAAGACCCAGGGTCTGATCTTCGGGGCTAGGACAAATGTGGCAGGCATATGACTTTAATCTCCTTGAGGTTGAACCTAGGTGGCATGGTGGAGATGGCTGGTGTCAGATTTTTGCTTCCTCTGAGCCAAAAGCCAAAAGCTATGGGATGGTTTTCTTGAGCTCGCTCCTATCTGCAATCTTCCTGACACTTTTTTGCCCCTAGGAAGTCTCTAGGTTCCATTCCTAGTCTTTTAGCTAAAAAGCTGGGGTTTTAGATTCCCTACACTCCTGCACACTTTCCTTGAGTGTGTTTGCTTCCAGGTCTCAGTGCCAATAGATTGCGAGAGAAAAGCAATGGGCCCTTTCTTCACACTCTTGGGACCAAAGTTCCTCTGGTCAAGAGAGCAGGGTGCCAGCCCAGACCCTGCTGCTGCCAGTCATGACCTCTCATTTCCTGAAGGTTGGGGTGGGAAAGAATGAAGTGGGAAAGAATGAAGAAGAAGAAAATACCTTCCATTTTCTCTGACCCATGTCGTCCTCTCTCTTGTTTCTTGAAAAAGAAGTAGAGGGCTTCTCTTGGAGCTCTTTCTGTTCACCCTTGGTGCGAAGTTCGAGGTTTCCGGCAGGCTTTGAGTCTTGGCCAATGGGTACCAGGGAAAACAAATGGGGGAACTTATTGATTTGCTGATACTGCAAATCAATCTTCTTCTTCAATCTGCCCATGACCTTTTAGTTTCAGAGTTCTCAGGTAGCTGCCCCAAGCATTCTGCCCAGGGGTGCTTGCATTCAGTGGGAGAGATAGGGTGACACGTGCTTACTCCATCTTGACTGGGACCCCGTTTACAGTCTCTTGTTAAAATCAGGGAGCTGGCCCTAGCTTTTGGTCCAAAGAGATGTTGGGGAGTTACCTTGGCAAAAAATAAAGAATAGAGTTCCAATGATACATACACAGAATGGAACACTACCCAGCTGTTAAAATGAGCCAGGATGATCTCTATTACCTGATATGGAGTGATTTCTGGGAGATATTAAGTGAAAAAATGAAAATGTGTGGTTTTAAAGCATCTCCTCACAGATTGCCTATCAGTTGCAAGGAAAAAGTAGTAACCATACAGTGGTGAAGTTAGACAATACCTTGACCAGGTAAATAAAAATAACACTGCCACGGAAGGCCAATGGGCTTGATTTGCCTCTAGATGTCATGTCCTGAGAAGAACACAGCAGGAATGTGATATTCTAGCCAGGAATACATAACCTGGGTTTAATCACAAGGAAACATCGGCTGGATCTCAGAAGAGGAATATTTTATTTAAAAGGAGGGGAAGACCATATTATTTTACAATGCCAATGTTATAAAAGGCAAAAAAAATGTATGTAGAAATATCTCTGATTTAAGGAAACTGAAGAGACATATCAACAAAATGCAATGTCTGATCATAGATGGGTATGGAGAGGAAAAAATGCTGTAAAGGACATTATTGGGTCAATTGGCAAAACTAGAATACTAAGAGTAGAATAAATGAAAGTATGAATCAATGTTAAAACTCCTATAATTGTTAGTTACATTGTGGTTATGTAAGAGAGTATTCTTTTGGTTCCCCAGACTCCGATATTTAGGGGTGGACGTGGACATGCTTACTCGCATATGATTAGAACAAAGTTCTGTATCTGTCCACATGTATGAATATATACATACCTACGGCCAGATGGCTTCAGTGACTAAGCAAATGCTAAATAAAGCAAAAGGGGCAACTTGTTAAATAGGTGAATCTGTGTATTGATTATGCTATTTTCATTTTTATGACTTTTCTGTAAGCTTGAAATTATTTCTGAGTAAGTTTTATTAAGAACAGAGTTCCCTAAATTCTATTCTGTCATGGCCATTGCGATGTCAATGTTGAAAATAGTATGCAATCCTGGCCTTCCCTGCTGCCTGTAGTCCAGCCGATAGCAGACTTGCCCAACCTTTCCCAGCTTGGAGATAGGAGAGAAAATGGTCATGCTTACGAATCAATGTCAACCTTTCAAGTTTGCAAAAACTTATAAAGCATGCATAGATCTGTATGCCAGCTCAGCACAGAGCACTGAGGCTGCGTTCCTATTCTTGGATGCATTCTAGAAAAAAGAATGCAAAACCAGTGATTACATGATAAGAAGAAGCTGGTGCAAGATGAAAACGGTGACAGTCGGCTAAAACCACAAGAAGCTGAATCTGTTCAGTTGCATCTTTTTAGTTAGAAGTAATAAACCCTCTTTGTTTAAAGGTGGGTGGTTAGGATGGTGTAGAAGGCACCGTCAGTGATATCCTTGATGGATCAGCTGTCAGCCATATCCTCTTTGTGACGTTTGTTCCAGAACATGCTGATTACATCCACCTGCTACTCTGCCTGAGGATTTTTCTCAGTTAAAGTGGGGCAGGTTGGGAGTGCCAAGAAGTCAATCTGAGGATAAATACCTCAGATTATCCAGCATAGGGAACAACCCAGAGGCTGATCCATACTGTCTCTGAGTTTTCCAATGGGGTTGAATGCCAGTAGCCCACAGTGGTAATCTGCCAATTAATTTTTCCTCCCGGCCACCTTCCTTTCCTGTCTTACTCTCTTCCCTTCTCTTAATGCCTCCCAGCCTCCCAGAACCATGTAACTCAAATCCTGTCTCAGTGTCTATTTTTGGAGGAGCTCAGCCTAAGGCAGATGGTTACTTTTATTTATTGGAAACTTAATTGGAAAATGAGGCCAATTAGTGTGGAGGGAAAAGCTGGTGTGGAACAGGGAGTTAGTTCCTTAGCAGTCAGGACAGGAACAGATGCAATGAGGCCACAGGATTTCAGGAGGGCAAGCTAGCCTCTCACTCTCTACTGACAGGAGGTCCTGGTTGTTGGAGGATATTACCTTCCTGATCTCCTGCACATGAACTGATCCTCACTCCACTGCTCTAGCCTCTAGAGAACAGTGCTGGGCGTGGCAGAGCAGGGTGAAATTGATGGTTGTTGCGCCATCTTACCCTGCATCATGGAAGGTCTCTGGGAAGAACACAGATGGAAGTGAGAAAAGAATGAGGCCAACTTGGTTGAGAAGCAGTAGAAGGAGACACTTGTATGCTTCCCTCAACAGAAGCTTTAGAACCCATTGTTTTTCCTTCTTTGCCTTGGTGGCCAGGAAGCTGAGCTAAATTCTGGACTTTTTCTTAGCTTAGGTTTTCTGATAAAATTAGCAATTAATCCTTCCACTTAATACAAAGCATGTTTTTAGTTTCATTGCACCTATGCTTATTCTTTAAACGATCTCCATTATTTTTGGAAATACAAACAATATATACAACATATAAAAAACAAAAGTAGCAACTCTCCTTCAGGATATTACAATTTTTAGTACAATTTCTCTGGGAACACTGAAATTACAACGGTAAAACAGACAAATTCAATTGTACTATATTTCTCTCTGTGACCAACAGTCCTAGGATAAAACAGAAGTTGATCATGTAGTTGCCACCAAAGCTTTTTGCTCCTTTCTCAATTTTTTATTTTGAGAAATTTGAAACAGTTGAAAGAATACAATGAATACCTGTAGACTTTACATCTAGATTCAATAATAGTTAACATGTTTCCATATTTTTACTGCCTCCCTCATGGGTACACATGAACACAAATTTTCTTTTTCTCAAACCCTTAAAAATTCATTGCAGACATGACACTTCATCCCTAGATACTCAGCATGCTTCTTCTAAGAATAAAGATATTTCTTTACATAATTACAATACCATTATCACACCTAAGGAAAAACCTTAATTCTATCACATTAAATAATATCCTGTCCATGTTCTGATTTCCCTAGTTGTCCCAAAGATGTCTTACATGACTGTTCTTTTCAATCAGAATCCAATAAACACTCACACTTTATATTTGATTTTTTATGTCTCTCTGATCTTTTTTTTTTTTTTTGATCTCTTTTTATTTAGAATGGCACCACCATTTTTTCCCCTTGACTATAACTTTTTTTTTTTTTTTTTTAAGGACTGGGCCAGTTTTCTTGTTTGAATATCCACATCCTGAATCTGTCTGTTTCCTCATAGGGTCATTTAACTTGTTCCTCTTTTTTGTATTCCCTATAATTTGGAGGTCTAGAGGCTTGATTAGACACAAGTTTATCATTTTGGTGGTGGTAGGTGGGCAAGAATCCTTCCTACTGTATTACACAGAAAGAAAATACAGCTGATCCTTAAATGACATGGGTTTGAATTGCATGGGTCTGCTGATTTGCCAATTTGTTTCAGTATATATGGTATAGTACTGTAAATATATTTTCTACTTCCTATGATTTTAACATTTTCTTCTCTCTAGCTTATTTTAATGTAACTATTTTAGTATATAATACACATAACATAGAAAATATGTGTTAATTGACTGTTTATGTTATTGGTAAGGCTTCTGGTCAAGAGTAGACTATTAAGTTTTTGGAGAGTCAAAAGCTGTATGTGGATTTTTCTTTTAAGATTTTATTTATTTATTCATGAGAAACAGAGAGAGAGAGAGAGGCAAAGATACAGGCAGAGGGAGAAGCAGTCTCCATGCAGGAAGCCTGATGTGGGACTTGATCCCGGGACTCCAGGATCACGCCCTGGGACGAAGGCAGGTGCCAAACCGCTGAGCCACCCAGGGATCTCTGTACGTGGATTTTTGACTGCATGAGGAGGTCAAGGGTCAATTGTACTATATGATTATCACATTTTTAATGATGATTATTTGGTTACTATGGTGACCATCCTATTTCACCACTGTAAAAGTATATATTTTTCCTCATTGTAGTTACTATTAGTATTGTAGTTAATATTGGGTAATACTTTGGTGCCATGTGCATATCCTGTGCATAACCTTTGATGATTTGCCTGAACCAATTACTATATTAGGAGTTGAAAAATGAGAATTCTATATATTCTTTAGCATTCCTTCTACATTTGTTATATATTCAATCAATATTTAATAATGATTTTTAGGTTTTTTTTTAGAAGTTTCCCTTTATTCTTTTTAAATTTTTATTTATTTATTCATGAGAGACAGAGAGAGAGAGGCAGAGACACAGGCAGAGGGAGAAGCAGGCTCCAGGCAGGGAGCCTTACATGGGACTCAATCCCGGGTCTCCAGGATCACACCCTGGGCTGAAGATGGCGCTAAACTGCTGAGCCACCTGGGCTGCCCTGATTTTTGATGTTTAAATGATTCCAAATTTGGCCACTGACTGCTCCTTTAGGCTGGCTTCTCTGTCTTTTGATATGGCTCCCTTATAAGTCTCTGACAGTTCACTTGTTTCCTGGTATAACAAGATATCCTAAGCTCACCTCACAGTTTTTGTGCTCCAAACCTAGAACTAGCTATTTCTCTTAGGAGCACAGCTACACTCTTCTCTGGCTGAAAGCATTAGTCCACTCATGTAGTAACTTCCTGTTTTGCCCTCACTTTGCTCCTTCAGGGCTGGGGCTGCATATATTTTTTCTCCAGGGCTTGACATAGGCTTATTACCTAGAAGTCATTCAATAAAGCTTTGTTGAATGAATGAACAATGGACATTAGCCAGGGCAGTGGTTCTCAATCCTGACCACATATTAGAGGAATCTAAAGAGCTTTGAAAAAATATTGATGCCCAGGCCCTATACCCAAATATTCTGATTTAATTTGTCTGGTATGGAGAGACAATTTAGCCTCCTGGTTAAAAAATACAGACTTTGGGGCCAGACTATCTGGATTTTGAGTCTCAGATTCAGCATTTACCCTCTGTGTGACCTCTTTAGGTGGCTTCTGTTTCTGCCATAGTCTGTAAAGGTAATTAGAGCATCTACCTCACAGGCTCTTGTGATAATTAAATAAATTAACATACGCAAAGTGCTCAGAACAGCTCCTAGCAGAGACAACACCAAGTAACTGTTAGATGTCCATTTTACTCTACATTTGTTCGTGAGGTAATTAATTTTTTGAAATACTTTCCAATGTGTTTTCTCTTTTTGATAATTCAGGTTTGTCCTCGGCAGCCTCTCGACTTTTAGGACTGGGCCCCAGGCTGAATGAAAAAGACAGAGAGGTTGTTTGAGAGAAATTCTTGCTGGGGGTGGAGAGGAAGAGAGCTTCTCTGGTCCTGCGGGGAGGACAGAGATTCCTGGGTCTCCTAGAATTATCCAAGGAAGATGGTGAAAATATGTCAGATGGTTAAGGAGGACTGGAAGCAGAAGGGACTTAGGGCTGGACTCTGGAGGAACCTCTCTGCCCAGAGCCCCACTCATTGGGTAGCCAGGTAGAGCTAAAATGGAGAAATGAGAGTTCACTCAGCTTGCTCAAGGAGTTCCTGTGTTCCATTCTTTGGAAGGAATTTTCCACAGATTGGAAATATTGTGTGTGACAACTGGCTGCTGCAGGGGTGGGAGATGAGGGGATCCTGCACCAGAGGCTTAGGCAGAAACAGGCTAAAACCAGGGGCTAGAAGGAAGACACAGCCGAGTCTTAAAGATCCATTGGCTGGAATAAGAGCCAAAGTGGGGGCTTTGTCAGCAGGAAGCCAGCTGAGTCCTTTGGGAGGAGCCCCTTCCTTGTGGGATATTCAAGAATCCTGGAGGCTCACTGCAGCTAGAAAAGCCCCAGGAGTGGGGTTTTGGTAGTCAGTTCATTATAACTATCACCAAGATGCCTGCTCTCCAAGCTCAGCTGGTCCCTCAAAAGGCAAGATTTCTGTGTGTCAAGCATTGACACAGGAATCTCTTGCAAGTTCCTTTGGCCACTATGTTGTCATCTCCTCCTGGAGCCTTTTATGAGCAGGGAATAGATTCCTGCCACTAGGTGTCACCTGCCACCACCATCTCTCGCTCTTTGTCTCTAGAAACCTACTCTACATTTCTGTCTCTCCTTTGAACCATTTCTGCTTCTTCCGAGCAAAGAACTCATCTCCATGCACTCTCCCTGTGGGCAATTCAGTGAATTCTCCTCATTAGTGTCAAACACAAAAGCTGATTACTTTGGGGGCAGAAAAGGGAAGAGTTCCCTTTATTAAAACTTCTTTATTGAGATATAATCTACATGCCATAAAATTAATCTTTTAAAAAATATGTAATTCAGTGTGTTTTAGTATGTTCACAGAGCTGTGGAACCATTACCACCATCTAATTTCAAGACATTTCTGTTTCCTTAAAAAGCAACCCTGTACCCTGTACCCATTAGCAGTCATTTCTTGTCTCTGATTCCCCCTGACAACCACAAATCTACTTCCTATCTCTATGCATTTGCCTTTTCTGTACATTTCACATAAATAGAATCATGCAAGGTCTTTTGTGACAGCTTCCTTTTACTTAGCATAATGTTTTCAGGGTTTATTTACATGGTAGTTTGTGTTAGTACTCCATTCCTTTTTACTGGCAAATAATATTCCATTGTATGAATGTACCATATTTCCTTTGTGTATTCATTAATAAGTAGAGACTTGTGTTGTTTCCACCTTTGGGCTGTTAAAAAAAGACAATATTTCTAAATTTTGAAATTAGGAAATGTGAGTCTTCTAATTTTGTTCCTTTTCAAGATTTTTGCATATTCTAGGACTCTTGCATTTCCACATGCATTTTAGGATAAGCATGTCAATTTTTGGGTGCAATATCTCATATTTTATATAGGTTTTCAGTTTCTTTTCATGATGTTTTGGAGTTTTCACAATAGAAGTCCTGCACTTTTGGAGTCACATTTATTCCTAAGTATTTTATTCTTTTTGATACTATTATAAATGGAATTGTTTTTTAAATTTCATTTTCAGATTGTTCATTGTGAGTGCATAGAAATACATTTTTTTTTTGTACACTGATCTTGCATCCTGCGGCCTTGCTGAATTCATTTATTAGCTCTAAAAACTTTTCTTGGTGTTTGTATTCTTTAGGATTTTCTAAATTAAAGATCATGTCATACGCAACTATTTATTCTTGTCTCATCTGGATGTCTTTTATTTTTCTTTCCTAATTGCCCTGATTGGAACCTCCAGTATAATGTTGAATAGAAGTGGAAAAAATAGACATTCTTGTCTTGTTCTTGATTTTAGGGGTTTCAGTCCTTGACCACTAAGTCTGATGTTAGCTGTGGGGTTTTCACAGATGCTTCTAATCATGTTGTGGGAGTTCCCTTCTATTTGCAGTTTGCTGGGTGTTACTGTCATGGATGGGTGTTGGATTCTGACATATTTTTTTCTGCATATATTGAAATGATCAGCTTGGTTTTTTGTCCTTCATACTAGCAATACAGTGTATTGCATTGGTTAATTTTCATATGGTGAACTAACTCTGCATTCTTGGGATAAGTTCTGCTTGGAATGGTGTATAAGTTTTTTTGTTGCTGGATTCAGTTTCCTAGTATTTTGTTGAGGATTTTTGCTTCCTTATTCATAATGAATACTGGCCTGTAGTTGTCTTGCAATGTCTTTGTGTTTAGTTTTGGTATCAAAATGAATTGGAAAGTGTTCTTTCCTCTTCTTTATTTTGTAAGTTTGTGAAGGATTGGTGTTAATGAGCTCTGATGTTTTTGAAACATCATTTTGGTTTCCTCACTCTGTGTTGGAGGTAGAGAAAGAGGTTTTGTTTTTTGTTTTTTTGTACCCACCCCCCTCTCCCCGGTGAGTCCCAGGTCTCTATCAAGAACTGTGCAGAGTCTGAGATTTTGCAGGTTAGCTTGTTACAGTTTTGTGAACACTGAGAGATAATGTGAAACTCCTAGGTCTGAGATGAAGGACAATGTCAGTCATAGCAATAGCAGTAGCCAGTGCATCAGCATTAGTTATTTGAGACCCAGGTCCCACAAGGCAACATGAAAAGTGACAGGTGATACCTCTACAGTAGGTAGGCTGCATTGTAGGAGAGGAACCTTGAGCTTAAGACCCCAAATCTTTTTTTTTTTAAGATTTATTTATTTATTTATTTGTTGGGGAGAGGCAGAGAGAGAGAGGGAAAGGGAGATAGCCGACTCCCCACTGAGCACAGAGCTAATGCAGGGCTGGATCTCACAACCCTGAGATCATGACCTGAGCCACAATCAACATCGGGTGCCTAACCGACTGAGTCACCCAGGCACCTCATGATTATATAAGGTCACCTTATATAATGGCCAGTAATGCCTGCCTTTTGCTATGGAGGGGGGAACACTGTTTCTGTCTTCTGGGCTGTCTGCTCTACAAACATGCTTAAAAAGGTAGTCCAGGGCAAAGACATCAGTGTTTCTGCTCACAAGACATGCAGAAATGCCTGAGACTCATGGAGAATTATCTCCTAACAGATGTACTCATTAATATTTTTCTTCATACTCCCTTGTTATTCCTCCATCAGATGTACTATTATTTATACATTTTATTTTTTTATTTTTTTAAGTTTATGCATTTTAAATTTAGTTTTTATCAGTTGTACATGCAATGATGTAAAAGGTCAAATAGGTTTACAAGGCCTACTCCTTAAAAACAGTTCTCCCCTCCCCTCCTCGCCATGGGCTGCTCCTCTTTCAACCCCAGCTGAGCCTTCCAGCATCGAGCACTATATTTCTAAATAACATTTTTATATTACTGCTACTTCCTCGTTTCTAAGATGAAGGCATTGACTCTTGATGTCAAAATCTTACAAAACATTAAGATTCAGTTTTCCCAGAAATGTGTGGGAAATATCAGGGAGACAGAACATAAAGACTCCTAACTCTGGGAAATGAACTAGGGGTGGTGGAAGGGGAGGAGGGCGGGGGGTGGGGGGGAATGGGTGACGGGCACTGAGGCGGACACTTGACGGGATGAGCACTGGGTGTTTTTCTGTATATTGGTAAATTGAACACCAATAAAAATTAATTTATAAATTAAAAAAAAAAGATTCAGTTTTCCCTTCTGGAACTCTTCTCCTGTAGAGCCCTTTGACCAGCTCCATTCTGTGGGGGTTGCTCCTCAGGCATGCCATGCAGGGGGCCATTCTCAACATCTCCTGGGAATTTCTTCCTCTCTACTGTGTTTGATTCTGTTCCTTGGATCCCATGTCTACTCTTTTTTTTGGTTTACATGTCCATTTTTGGCAAATCATATCCTAATAAACGGGCACATAGGAGATACGTGTTTTGAGACATTGCTTGATGAATTTGTGCCCTCACACTTAATTAATAGTTAGGCAGGTATAGCAGTGTAGGTGGAAAATAATTTCCCCATAGAATTTTTGAAGGCATTTGCTTCATTTTCTTCTAGCTTCCAATGTCATGGTTCAGAATCTGATGCCATTCTGATTCTCGACACTTGTATGAAAATTTTTCCCTCTCTCCAGAAGCTTTTGAGATATCTTGTTTGCTCCAGTGTTCTGTAATGTCACAGCGATATGCTTTCATTTGGGTTTGTTTCCATTTACTGTGTATCTTTCACATGGTGTATCCTTTCGATCTGGTGACTTCAAGCTCTGGGAAAATTTCTTAATTTATTTCACAGGTGATTTTATCCCCCCCGCCCCAGTTTCTCTGCTCTTTTTTTTTTTTTTTTTTTTTTTTTACTGGAACTATCATTCAAACATTGGACCTTTTGGACTTGTTTTCTCTCTCACTTTCCCTCTAATTGCTTTTTGCTCTGCTTTCTGAGACATTCCTCCCATCATACCCTCCAAATTTCCTATTGTATATTTAATTTCTGCTACCATATTTTTAATTTCCAAGAACTCCTTTAAATTTGCTTTTCCGTTCCCTTGATGCAATGTTTTCTCTTATGTCCCTGAGGATAATTCTCCTGTTGCAGTTTCTGTTTCCTCCAGGTTATTTTTCTTTATTTGTTTTGATTTTTGTCTCTGATGTACATACTTTCCTCAAGTCTCTGATAGTCTCCAGCTGTTTGCTCATCTTTAAGAGTGGGATGCCATGGAAGCTTTCTCTGTGAGGTTCTCCAGAGGGTGATTTGGCTTTGCCTGATTTCAGGGCTGGTTGGGTCCCCAAAGATGAGCCTTCTAGTCCCCCACCTGGAGGGTATGGTTGCCCACATTCTAGGAGCCAAGGAAGGAAGAGAGGTGGGGATCTCAATATTCCATGTGCAATTGTTCACTTACTCTGCCTGCTTAAGCCCTGAGTACCTGCCTTCCACTCCTGGCCTCAGCTTTGGTCTCTACTAGGGTGGATGAGGGGCTCTGTGTCACTACTGAGAGTGGGGCAGGAGATTCAGGTCTTCTTTTCTTTCAACAGGCACCACCTTCATTCCATCCTCCTGATGTACTTGTTGTTGCCAATTCCTGAGGCTGCCTGGGGTTCTGTGCTACAAATCTGAGGGTTTTGTTTATGTGTTTGCTTGTTTTTCTTGTGGCCAGTTTAGGATTGAACTTTCTCAGGTCTGGCTAATTACTACTTATTCATCTGCCCTCCAGCTTCCAAAATTTGGTTGCTCTTGTCCACCCTCTTCTTTCCTTTGTACAACTGAGTTTATTCCTCTTACTGTCATTTTAGTGGGACTTGGGGGAGAAAATATATGTATTCAAACTTGCATTTTAACCAAAACCAAATCACTATATTTATTACATGTTTTTGTATCTGTCTTTCCTACCACATGTTGACTATCTCAATGGCATCCCAAATGTTTATAAAAAGTTATGTTTCAATCACCTTTTTATTGAATTAACTAAATAGATTATAAGAGATTTTTTTCTTGATTGTGGTTTTCTGAATAAATAAATGGAATGACTAGGTTTGTGTCACACAAGGAGAGAAGATTTACTGCCTGTTTTTAGGTCTGATGCTGTGGTTGTTGGTTCATAATGGGCATGCTATTATACAATTGCTCTATTTTTCATAAAACCCCAGTGATGGGATCCCTGGGTGGCGCAGCGGTTTAGCGCCTGCCTTTGGCCCAGGGCGCGATCCTGGAGACCCGGGATCGAATCCCACATCGGGCTCCCGGTGCATGGAGCCTGCTTCTCCCTCTGCCTGTGTCTCTGCCTCTCTCTCTCTCTCTCTGTGACTATCATAAATAAATAAAAAATTTAAAAAAAAAAAACCCCAGTGATGATTCATTCAGCTAATCCCAGAAAATCCACCATGTTAGAACCAAATAATTAAAATGGACTTTGAGAGATCACATGATAAATCCCTTTCCCTCTGGCTGAAAGCATTGTTAGTCTACTACAGTACCAAGAAAAGAGGTTGTCTCATAGTATGAGTGTAGACATGTTTGAAAAGCTGGAGGATATAAGTTCTCTAACTCAATATTATACCAGGAAAGATAAGATAAAGAAACAAGACAAAACAGAATACCTTGCGGGTCCTCAGATACTAATTGCCACTCAACACTCTGGATGTCCTTAGGCTACCCTCTGTATTCTCTGTCCTCATCTGGTCAAGAGAAAGCCAAAAGCCAGAGGATGGAGAGGAGGTGTGTGATCACAGCTGGAAGAGAGCTCTGGTGTATGTATGGGTCCAGCAGCTGGGATCTCTCTCCTGACTCCTCGTATCCAGCCTTATACATAGAGTGTGAACCAGGGGGCACTGGTTATTAGATCTCCTTCCTGAGCCAGATTTCTGGCTATTTTTTAAAATTAATTAATTAATTAATTAATTTATGATAGAGAGAGAGAGAGAGAGAGAGAGAGAGGCAGAGACACAGGCAGAGGGAGAAGCAGGCTCCATGCACCGGGAGCCTGACGTGGGATTCGATCCCGGGTCTCCAGGATCGGGCCCCGGGCCAAAGGCAGGTGCTAAACCGCTGCGCCACCCAGGGATCCCTAGATTTATGGCTATTATGATAGATTACTTTACACAAGCATATGATATTTAATATAAAAGATATTAAAACAGTTTTTAAAAAACCTCTTTGGAAAGTCCTCTGAAGAAAGAGAAAGGAAAATGAAAGCTTTTTATTATGGCAATGTTCAAGCATACACAAAAGTTAGTGAAATAATGCCCCGATGCATCCATTATCCAACTTGAACAATTATCAACATTTTACTAATGCTATAAAATCTGCTCTTGCCCCTCTTACCCCATTCACTTTTTTAACAAGTATTTGCTGGAGTACATGAAAGCAAATTTCAGATAGTATATCACTGTCAACCACAAATACTTCTAAATGATCTGTAATTGTTCACGTTCTTCTTTTTTCTTTCTCCTTTATACAAAACCACAATGCCATTATTATTATAACCTAACAATGAACAATTCCCTACTATCATCTAATACTCCAGTCCATATTAAAATTTTCCAGATTATCTGAAAAATATCTTTTTGCAGAGGATTTGTTTGAATCCGAACTAAATAAGGCCCACTCATTGTATTGGGTTCATTTATCTCCCGTCTCTTTTAGTTCATAATGATAACTTTATTCTTTAACTTCCATATAATGGTGTGCATTAAAAATTAAGGTGGGCTTATAAAAGCCTTTGCTTTGCTTCAGTGTCAGCTTTATTTTAATCTGGCACCCTTCCAAATTTTAAGTGCTCTCAAGGCATGCTTTTCATGAATATGTACTGGCCTACTGCTTCTATTAGGTTAGAATTGAACAGTTAGTCATCTTAATACAACTGCATTCTGCCTTATTTATTGATGCAACTACTCAAGCTTTGGAGAGAGCTGCTCATTAGATTTGTGTATATTTAAAAATTTCCCTGTTATGTTAAAAATTATAAATTCATACTGTGTATTGCAAAGATGGTACAATTTGATACATGGGAACTAAATGTAGTAATAGATATATACAATAGGTATTATTCTAGAAATGATTTAAAGCAATTTATTTTAAATGGTAATAGTGGAGAAGGAATAAGAGCGTCCTCTTAGGGCAGGATCTCTTGGTCAATAAAGACAGTGCTAAACCCCAACACTTCTGTTCATTATTCTATTTCTACCTGTTCTTCATGTTTTCAAATCTTCTCTTAGCCCTGCAATCAGGATTAGACTTGCTTCTCCCATTTCTTGACTCTTCATATTCAATTAATAGTTATGGAGTGACTGCTATATGCCAGACATATTATAAACTAGATCTCATTTAATTCTTACTAGCCTGTGGAGGTAGCAACTCCATTTTGCAGACATGGAAACCCAAGATCAGAGCTTTGGTGAGGTACTCAGTCACTAAACTCTAAAGTCAATGCCGAGGGAAGTTATAAAGCATTTAAAATTGAATCAATACCTGCTCCGTGGAATCCCCCGCAGACATAGAGCTTCCCATCCACTGTTCCTGCATTGGTAGAATTGGTTCGAAGGGAGAGTAGGGGACTTGGCATAGGTGGGCCTTCTCTCCAGAAGTCCCCATCAGGGTTATAGATCTCCACCACATCAAGGCACTTTCGAACCTGGCCTTTGTCTCGACCTACACAGCCAATTCCACCTATAGAGAATGATAAACAGAAATGAGATGATCAAGAATTGCAACTTTTCTGTGGCAAGCACCCCCTTCCTCCTACAGTTTGTATTACATATTTATGGGCCTCTGACTTTTCTCTTTCTTGCCTGGTGCTACTTCTCTGATAATTTCTAAGCAATAGTGATGTCTGCTCTGTACTCCATACCCAAATTTAATATCTTTTTTTCCCCAGAGGGTTCTATCTTTTGCGCTTATGCATGAAGCTGATTCCACTGCAGGCTTTATGTTCTGAAACATCCAACTCCGGTTCACACAATGAGCCTCTAGGATAAGAATTCCACATTTGAATATGAGGACAACTCAACCCTGACATCTGTCTTTCAGTTTTTTGTTAGCAATGACTTCGCTGACCTGCCAGTAGGGATGTGTCCTTCCTGTTCCTCATCATTGTAAGCCCGTCTCTTCCTCTTAAGCACTGTTTTTTTTTTCCTTAAAGATTTTATTTATTTATTCATGAGAGACGAAGAGAGAGAGAGGTAGAGACACAGAAGGAGAAGCAGGCTCCATGCAGGGAGCCCCATGTGGGACTCGATCCTTGAACCCTGGGATCACACCCTGAGCCAAAGGCAGATGCTCAACCGCTGAGCCACCCAGGCATTCCTCTCTTAAGCATTGTTGCATGAACTTTTCCCCATTAAGAAAGGGCCATTCTTTGATAAATTTCAGGTTTGAGGTCAAAGGAAGCCTCTAAACCGGAATGCCCAGTTCGTCTTCCATTTTTGAATGATATAGTTCATTCAACAGATATTCACTGGTTGCCGTTTTATCAAGGCAATGTGCTGAATGATAAGAAGTTTAGGAAGATGAATAAGGCATGTTTCTTGCCATTAAGAAATTAATTCGGTGGGGGCAACCCGGGTGGCTCAGCGGTTTAGCGCCTGCCTTCGGCCCAGGGTATGGTTCCAGAGACCGGGATCGAGTCCCACGTCAGGCTCCCTGTATGGAGCCTGCTTCTCCCTCTGCTTGTGTCTCTGCCTCTCTCTCTCTGTCTCTCATGAATAAATAAATAAATAAATAAATAAATTAAAAAAAAGAAATTAATTCGGTGGAAAAGGGTCATATATGTAAATAAATAGGCAACATGGTAACAGGTAACTTAAAGCAAATTAGCCTCGGAAGTCCAGAAACTATAACAGGTAACAGAAATATCATTTATATAACCATGATTTTAAGTACAATTCTCCATGGGAAATGTAATTGTATAAGAATATCTAATCCACTCTAATAAGAAACACACGTTTTAGGTGATCTTATTTGTTCTCTCTTCCGAAGTCTCACAGTGAAAGGTCTTAAGCATTGGGGCCATATTTTCTGACCTAAGGATGGCTCCTGAAGTAGAGGTGAAGTCCCTGGAAGGAGAGACATTTCTCTCATGGGTGGCCTCCTTCCATCACTGACCCAATCTGATGACCCTGCTCTGCATAGCCAATCTCTTTGCTATTGAGAGGGTCCTAGAGGATTCATTGCACTTGCCGCATGTTGACTGGGGCAAGGCTGTGTTGTTTGCAGCCACATCCAACACCTAAACTAAGCTGCTCTGATCTCTTGGCATTTATTGTGTGGACCATGTACTGAGAAATTAATCAGATACCGTCTCATGACATTTCTTGTTCCACTGTTACTTAACACCTGTTGTCCAACATTGTACCAGTCTGATGGTGTTTTCATCATTGCCAGTTTTCAGTCTTTCTTACCTACACAGGGTCTGACCCATGTGTGTGCCTGGAATGAATGAAAGAATGGGCAGTTTAACTCTCCCTATGCTTTCTCTGTCCAAGTGGATGTACCGTAAGCTCATTGAAGGCAAAGGCTGCTTTTCATATCTCTTATATCTCACACTGCCTCACACACAGTGCTCAATGAATTCAAGAAGATTGATGGGAACAGCTTATATTCACCATGGTTGGGACTTATGCCAGGCATAAGTGGTGATGTCAGAGGACTTCAGAGGAAGTCTTTTTTTTTCTCCCCCCTCTTTGCTGATGGAACCTGGCTGATTTCCTGTCTCAGCATGGATCCAAGGACAGGCTATCAACTCAGGAAGCTCTTAGCTGCTTTCTCTTATCCGATTGGATAAATAATTTAGCCCATTTACAATGCCAAGTCTGAGCTGTGGTGTTTCAGAAGAGGGAACACACTGGCCTCAGTTAACTGCACAGCTCTGCTGTCCATGGCCATCTTTCAGTGTGGTAGCTAGAGGCTTCTTAGTCCAACAAAAAGTGGAATTTACTATTTGTGGCGCAAGACGGCTTTTAAGAAGAGGATTTATCACCAGCAGCTAAACCTGGCAAATACTCATCAGGTAAGAACAAGATGATTTAGTTACCTGCTCCCCAAAACCCAGGAGAGATATTCTTAGGCTGGATTATATTACAACCACTTTGGAAGACCTATTAACAAGCAGAAGCAAACAGGTTAAATGCAAGTCACTGGGAGTCAGGCTGGAGCATGCCAAGTAACCAGCATTCTGAACATAACTTGGAAGTTTCAATAAAAGTCCATTAGAAAAGCTTCCCCAACATAATGCATATAAAGAATGGGTATTAATCTCTTGGTTTTTGAAATAATTAGAGCGCTTGCCATTTTTGTTTCTCTGTTACTAAGTGTATTTAATTATAATGTTTAGTCCTTACTCTGCTCTTTGAAACATGTGCCCTTTCTGTTTGGTTGGCAGACAGCGCACATGCTCCACTCGAGGGTGCCATGGCTGGCAGGGCATTGTCTCTGCTCCTGACCATTAACGCCTGAGTGCATTCTCCGTCGCACTTGGATGTAATCCCAACATCAAGTACACTTAGAGCGTCACTCTGTAACAGCAGACTAATGAGCTTAAACTGAAGGTGAATCCTGATTAGATAAATAATCAAATAAAAGTGTGATCTTTATTAATAAGTCAGCAGCAGCACTACAAGAGAATTCTTTTGATGAGCGAAATCTAGGGTAGGATCAGTACATCTTTAGAATTTCAATGAGATACCTCTATATCTTTAATTTATAAGCTATAAAAATCACTCAGCCTGACTTTTCTTTATTCACAATAGACCAATGAATAGAAATAATCTTTGCAATCAAATCAAAATCGACCTTGGATGCAAGCTATATACCTTAGGGTTTTTTTGGTGGGGGGGGGGGTAAGGGAGGGAGAAAATTATAGGACATTGCCTCCCTCTCCTCGTTTTTGTTTCTACAAGGATGAAGACCTACTCTTCTTTTTTTTTTTTTTAATTTTATTATTTTTATTTTTTTTTAAAGACCTACTCTTCTTGTGTTTGGCTGCTATAGATTCTTTCCAGACTGTGGGTGTGCACACACAGGCAGCTGACTGAGGGTAGGGGTGAGTGGCACTTCTCTGGTACCCTCCTAGGACTCCCGGTCCACAGCATCCTGCTTACAATGGTATTGGCTTCCTGCTTCTGCCTGCTGGGCTGCCTTCAGGTGGCAGGCTTACTCTATTCTTCCCTGGGCTGGATCCAAAAGAGGAAGGGGATTGTGTCTGAGAAGCTTCCAGAGTTACTTGAGTTGCTAAAGAAGCTTTAGAAACAAGCTTTAGTAAGTATCTTTACTGTTGTAGTCTCCCTTGTGACACAGAAAAAGCAGGTGGGCTTTTGGAAACAGACAGACCCTGGTTCATATGCTTGTGTCATCATCACTTACTAACTTGGGTTCATATAATCTCTCTAAGCCTAAATTTCCTCAATCTGTAAATTAAGGATGATGATGCTAATTTCTTAAGCTGTGGCAAAGATGAAGTTATTACATAACTGTAATGAGACAGAAGGGTAAGAGGGTACTCACATTAGCTGTCTATCCTTTCACAAACATTATTGTGGGAATTTCTTTGTTCTTAGGTACTTTGTGTATACAAGGTAGCTAGCATGTAGTAGGTACTTGGCCATGTTAATTGGTCCTCCTGTATGTTCCAGACTGTTGGGTACGTAAGCCAATGTTCACTGAAGTGGCTGAAATCTGACATTTGCTTAACTTTAACTGTTTGCTAGGTTAATAGTTGATGGCTTACTGACTGTATGATCAAATCTCCCATAAAAGTTTCTTCTAAGGTTGCACAGAGACAACCAGAAAGTCAAAGGGCTGTCAATTAGGCCAAGCCTCCACCTCAGCCATCAGGTGGGGAGAAAAGCTCCCTGACAAGATTTAGAGGAATTCATTTGGTCATGAACATCTGAGAGAGGTGGAAACTGTCAGGTGACATCCTAAAAAGCCAGAAAAGGATTTTGCAATCTGTAGGCTTCCGGGAGTGAAGCTGGCCTACCCATCTGAGTGGATGGGCTACTTTCTGACTTGCATGTCAAATGCAATCTAGCCACTGCTAATATAATGATTGTGACAATTTTGTTCTCACTTGAGTTGTCTGCTGAGTTTTTTCAATTCTCATTTTACAGTTCCCGATGTGGAGCCCAAGACCCTAGAAGACATGATCTTGTCCCTTTCTTAGTCTAACATAGGCATCTCAGGTATTTTCAGAAAAAAGTCTTTGAGGACTGGGTTGAAAGCTTATCTGCTGTTTACAAAATTTCAGATGATGCTGTAAAAGGCCTTTCTGCCATTTACAAAATTCTGGGTGATGCTGGCACTGCTTGTCTACAGTGTGTCTTGGCTCACAGAACATAGGCTGAGAGTCCTCATTTATAATAAGGTTATTTCTCTTCACCTGCTAACCCTTTATTGTCCTTTGTCAGTTTTTTCTCACCAGACTAAGAAAATAATCATCTGTCTGCATTTTATTCACTCTTCAAAACACATTACCATGAAAATCAAATAAAAGGAAGACCAAGTTCCTTTTGTTAAAGCTTGATTTTGGAGGGAAAATCATGTGTTTGAAACATTTTACATTTCCACTGTGGAATTTCCAAGTGGAAATGTAGGCGGCTGAATAGTAAGTTCTGGCACTGAGCCCTTAGGTGCCAAATAATCTGCAGTTACAAAATTGCTGTCCCATCTGATTCTGAATGGCCCCTGGGCTTTATGTCTTGACCTAGTATTGGGTATTAGTGTATTTCAACATGTGAGTGAAGTCTGGCCTCACTGTGTCAGTTCTTTCAGGCCCTGGGCCTGTCTTTCCCTCATTCCTTCCTTGTTCCTCTTCACTAGCTTGTTCTGCAGGCCCTGGCAGGTCTGAAGGCTGAACTCATATAGGAAGAACAAGGGAGAGCCTGGGAAAAGTGGGTAGGAGCAAGCTTAGGGGATGACCTAGAGATGTGACAAGTCACAGGTACTCAGCTTCATATGAATATCACCACTATCCAACTTGATTTAGCGCCCTCCATATCTGTCACCCAATTCTGTTGGTTGCACCTCCTCAACACTTCTCATGTCTATCCCTTCCTTGAAAGGTATACAAGACCCAGCCACCGACTGGAGTTTCACCTTCCTCTCACACACTCCACTACTGTATGCTTCAGGCATGTGGAACTACTTGCAGTTCCCCAATCAGATGAGGCTATTCAGCTCCTGGCCTTTGCATAGGCTGGTCTCTGCCTAGAATGGCCTCTCCTCCTCCTCTACTTCATAAACTCCTACTTCTCTTTTAAGGCTCAGTTCAACAGTCATCATCAAGAAATCTTTCATGTCTAGGGGTGCTTGGGTGGTTCAGTTAGTAGAGTATGTGACTCGATCCCAGGGTTGTGAATTTTTTTTAAAGATTTTATTTATTTATTCATGAGAGAGAGAGAGAGAGAGAGAGAGGCAGAGACACAGGCAGAGGAAGAAGCAGGCCCCATGCAGGGAGCCCAATGCAGGACTCGATCCAGGGTCTCCAGGATCACACCCCGGGCCGAAGGCAGCATTAAACCACGAAGCCACCCAGGGATCCCCAGGGTTGTGAATTTAAGCCCCATTTTGGATGTAGAGATTACTTAAAAATTAAAAAATCTTTTAAAAAAAGAAATCTTTCATGTCTCTCACAAAACTGGCCATTCCTTTCTTTAGGCTTCCACTGTCCTTTAGACAGAAATCAGATTCCTATAAAATATATTGTTCTTATTTATCTTTGTTTGTCTCCCTGTTAGATTAGATTGTAAATCTCATGAGGGCAGAATAGTGTCTAATTCAAATCTGTGTCCTCAACATTTTTTATATAGTTAAAAAATAAAAATTTAATTATATGCATACATGGATCACCTCCTCAGCCTCACCCTATCTCTTTTTCTTATACTTTTTTGTCAAACCAAAAATTGATGACTGGCTTCCCAGAATGTGGCAAGCACTGAGTCCAAAGAGCTGAAAACTCACTTCCTGTTGTTTTATAAAAGTCATCTTCTTAAGGATATTGGGATGTTGGCCCAGGTATTGGGAAAAATTGTTGGTTTGTAAGTCTGTTGTTGGGCTCATCTCTTCCCCCAGGTTGGTCTGCCTAAAGAATCAGTAACTTCTCTTAACCTGGGCTGGTCCTAACCAGACACAGGTCAACACTCTGCTAGTACTTCTCTAAAGGGGCCTGTGAGAACTATGAATCCAAATATATTCCACAGCTGAAAAATGTAGACACACAGGATATAAATCCTTGAAGGCAAGGTATGCATCATTATATTCTCTGAGGTGCTAAGTATAATGTCTATTTCCAAAGGATCTTAACAACATTTATTGACTATTAATCTTTGGCATATTTATCTTGTGTAAATAAAATGATTTGCAGAAAGCCATAATTTTGTGCTAATTTCCATATTTACCCAAGAACTAGTAGAGAAAGAGTGATAAAAAAATGATCACCTCTATTAATTAGGATAAACTCGTTGAAGATAACACATTCTATTCTTTTATGATGTTTTAAAACATATGTTATTCTCTGCCTTAGTTAATTGAAGATACCAAATGTAATTAAACACTTTCTTAAGGATTCAGGAGTAACAATAAGACCTGTTGTCACAATATATCATAGATATATAGCTGACTCTATACATCAGTCTGTGTGAAAACAGACGTAAGATTTACTTTCTTGAACAAATGCTTGCTCTTGGTGTGACTTTTAGCAATTTATCTCTTTTCATAGGAACAAAGCATAGAATGTAGTTGCATAATCCTTTGGCTGTGGAACACCATGCTTTTCTGCAAACATATACCAGTAAGTCAGTGGATAAGACAACATTCTCTAAAGATATTTCTCATTCATTTTCAAGATCATTATCATCATTGTTCATCAAGATCTTTCACATTGTAAAAGCTTCCAACTTTAACTTCAGAATAGAAAGCACTCTAACCTTCTAGTTAATTTTAAGCAGTGTACATTTTGGATATCCACTTTGTGTTTGCACTAGGAATCAAAATACCTTTAAGATTCTTTTTCTTTTTCTCTCCTTAAGACACAGTCTACTGGGAAACCATATGGCAAATATGAAACCATAAGTAATATAGCATTAGAATGATATGCAGATTAAATAAAGTACAATTTCTAACTAATGGTCATAATGAAATGTGGGACTGCCAACTCTCCATGAACTTTTAGGATATTAATGGTAAAAATTACTATAGCTAAGTTGCAATTTGGGAGTCATAAGAAGTCTTTGGTCTCTTAGAGTACTTATTTCAGGGCTCTCTTTTGAGAGTGCCAGATAATCAAGGCTAAAATCCTTCATATGGGCAGCCTGAGTGGCTCAGTGGTTTAGCGCCACCTCCAGCCCAGGGCCTGATCCCGGAGACCCAGGATCAAGTCCTGTATCGGGCTTCCTGCATGGAGCCTGCTTCTTCCTCTGCCTGTGTCTCTGCCTCTCTCTCTCTCTCTGTGTCTCTCATGAATAAATAAATAAAAATCTTAAAAAAAAAAAAAAACAGTATGTGGCCCTTAAAAAAAAAAATCCTTCATATGGGGGCACCTGGGTGGCTCAGCCAGTTAAGCATCCAACTCTTGATTTCAGCTCAGGTCATGATCTCATGGGTCATGAGGTCAAGCCCAAAGTTGGGCTCTTTGCTCAGCAGGGAGTCTGCTTGAGATTCTCTCCCTTTCCCTCTGTTCCTCCTCCTGCTGGTATGCTCTCTCTTTCTTTCAAATAAACTTTTAAAAATCTTTAAAAAAAAATCCTTCACATGATTTACTGGAAATACATTTCATGGACACCCACAAAAAAAGAGGATAAGCCATTCAGTCTAGTTCAAAGCCACTTGAACTGATGAATCTCTAAATCCAAGCCTTTTCTCTAAGAAAGATGGCATTAGGAATACCTCATTTGACATCTTTGGCCATTGTAAAAGCATAGTGCTTTTTTTTGTTCAGCATGAACTTAAGAAATGTCTATCTAAGTTCAGAACACTTCTGGAATTTGATCAGACCACATTTGATAGCCTGCTCTGATAATTTGTGAATTTGGGATACTTTGAATAAACTTGCCATCCTCCTAGAGTACCTGACTATCCAGTGCCGCCCAGGGGAAGGGAGGTTGTCTCATTCATCTCTGCATTCCCTCTAAGAGCTGGCCTGGTGTTTTGCTTGTGTCATGAATGTGTAGTAAATATTCTGGGCATATCCCTCCACCTCTTCACTGTCTTCACCATTATTTGTATTTCTCAAAGTGTAGTCCTACGATTACTCATACCACAACTGCC
Organism: Vulpes lagopus; assembly: GCF_018345385.1. NCBI lineage: Eukaryota > Metazoa > Chordata > Mammalia > Carnivora > Canidae > Vulpes > Vulpes lagopus. The sequence continues at coordinate 56,272,782 of NC_054830.1, forward strand.
AGGATGCTTCCTATAATTTAGATTCCTAAGTTCCACCTACTCAGAGTTTTCCAAAGGTGAGGGCCAGGGAGCTTCCACTTTTAATAAACAACTGAGGTAATTTAAGAAACACTTAAAAAGTTGCTTAGAGTTTTATAAAAAAAAAAAAGATAAAGGCAAAATCTTGCCATAATGAAACTTCTTTCATCTCATACATTCACCTCTAGAGTGATCTTTGAAGTGCATTTACTCTTGTAATTGGAACTTTCTGTGTGACATCCCTTTCTGTCACCCTCAGTGGCACTCCAGCTGAGAAGCAGATCACAGTGTGACTGCTTTGGTATGCCAGTGAGGCCCAGAGTGGTCTTCTGGAGAAAGTGACACCAATGGTTTGGGGCATTAGCTGTGTGGGAAGACTTCTTGTTGGCTGGCTCCCCAGACAGGGAAATGAAAAGTCCTACTTTAAAAAATTACCCATAGTACCTGTAACTCTGATTATTTCTGTGGCTTTTTATAGGGTAGCAGAACAGGATAGGCTACAGAGATGAGAGACATCATTTCAGTAAAGCAATATTTACCAACGTTCTATCACAGAAGCCAGGTCCTGGGCTGGCTCTTGGAAGGGACACAGACACGAAAGAGACAAGACGTCTTCCCCAAGGTGGTCTGAGTTTAGTGTGAGGAGGGCAGTGACAGACTCAGAGTAGTGTGCTGCAGGGAACCAGTGCAATTAACCCTGACCCAGTGCCAGTGGTGACACAATCACCAAGGTCATTTTTTGCTGGATGTTGAAGGGTGTGTAGGAGTTAGCTAAACAGATAAGAGGCATTAAAAGCAGAGGGAGGAGAGTAATCAAAGGTACAGAATGGAGTTGTGTGCAGTTAATGACTGTCAGTTCCTGTGGCTGGAACTGGGGTTTAGGATTCATGGGGTTGGGAGGGAAGAAGATGAGGAGATGAGGCTACATAGGCAGGCTGGGGCCAGGTTGGGAAAGGTCTAAATATTTCCACAAACAGATGCTGGTGCTCATTTTCTACATTTGATTTTCTTGACCTATCAAGCTGAAGCAACTTCTGAATACAATTTGACTTTTTAATAACACTTGCTAGAAATCCATATTTATGAGTATCCATTGTCATTTCAGAAGCAAGCATAATTAATTCAAAAGCATAACTAATAGTAGGAGATCTAAAATATTTGCTAGGTTATTTCACAAAAGCTTTTTTCCAAAGAGAATCCCTGGTACCATATTTAAAATCAAAATTTTTTTGGTAATACCAATACTCAACAAGAGCTCATGACTAGGGTTTAATAAGATAGAACCCAGAAGGTTCAATTTTTCTTAAAACTTTACTAATAGGAGTCTCCATTTAATTCATCTCCTTCATTATTACCCATAAAATTATGATTTTAAACCTTGAAAACAAGGAGTTAACATTTTTTTCTCACAGTACTGGGATGTATTAACCTAAATTTTTTAAGCTACCTATTTAAAAGACAGTGTTTTTGAAGATTAGGATATATTTTGGGTTAAAGTAGCTTAACTATCTTCTTGTAATGAGCTTTCACAGTACAAATGACAAAAGATTGCCCTTAAAAAATCAAGGATTTAAAAATGCATGGCTTTCCACAGCACCCACTGGTCTCTTCCCTGAGAGTTTCAGTTGGTTCTGCCATTAAACCCATGACCTCTCCTTTCTGCACGTCCCAGTGAAAATGGCTACACTCTTGAGAGAGCCCTCAGAAAAAAAAAAAAACAAAATGAAAATCCGTTTTAAGTACCTGGGTTTTCAATAGAGTGTCATTTACTCATAAGGCTTATATAGGCTCTTTAAATTCTTTTAAGCTCTCCAAGAAGTTGTGCCTACTACAGTATGGAAAACTCATAATATAGACACATAACTGAGTGAACAGTGGAGTCACTTAAGCAAACAATCAAGCTGTATCTTTTCCTGTATTTTTTTTTAAAGATTTATTTATTTATGATAGACATAGAGAGAGAGAGGCAGAGACACAGGAGGAGGGAGAAACAGGCTCCATACCGGGAGCCCGACGTGGGACTCGATCCCGGGACTGCAGGATGGTGCCCTGGGCCATTGTTAACTTCCGAGAAAAAACTATCCAATACCCGGCTAATATGCCTCTTGGTTAGTTTGCCATAATTCCAGGAGTCATTTTCATCTAAATTCATTATCTGTGCCAAGACACTTTTCAAAGATATTTCCGCAGGAATTTGGCACAGATGTTAACTGAAGCTAATATTCTAACACCTTGACTGTGGGACCCAGGAAATTTAACAAAAATCCCCTACCCCTGGACAAGCAGAGCAGGACTGATTCCACTTTGTGCTACACCCACCATCTCCTGTATGACCCCCACATAACCTGCTTATTGCTTAAGGCGCTGCCCCACCCTAGTCAAGCTCATAACAATGTAACCCTGCTTTGTGCCCGCCAAAACTGCCTATTCTGACCAAAGTAATAGGCCAGCTCAAGTGGATACTATAGGGTAAGATGTAATTCAATCGGCCACCTGCGTGTGGACTGACATGACTGTGCAACTATCTGCGTATCCCATGGGCCACTGGCCCCTATAGAGCTGCTACGCCTCTTAGTCTCGGGGTCCAAGTCCCTGCTCCGCTGTGTCGGGTGCACTTGGACCCAAGCCCGAGCTTGTAAATAAACCCTCGTGTGTTTGCTTGGGTGTTGGCTCCTTGGTGGTTTCTCGGATTCGCAATCTTGGGCACAACATTGACAACTCATATCAAACCTCAAGGGTCAGCCGTGGCTACAGTCTGGAATGTGTTCTTTCCATTTGAACTACTGAATAAATAAATAACATCTTTTAAAAAATAAAAAAAGAAAAATAAAAAAAGAATTTACTTATTCATGAGAAACACAGAGAGAGAGGCAGAGACACAGGCAGAGGGAGAAGCAGGTTCCCTGCAGGAAGCCTGATATGGGACTTGATCCTGGGTCTCCAGGATCAAGCCCTGGGCCAAAGGCGGTGCTAAACCGCTGAGCCACCCGGGATGCCCTGAAATCTTTATTTTTTTATTTTTATTTTTAATAATAAATTTATTTTTTATTGGTGTTCAATTTACCAACATACAGGATAACACCCAGTGCTCATCCTGTCAACTGCCCCCCTCAGTGCCCGTCACCCATTCACCCCCATCCCCCCACTCTCCTCCTCTTCCACCACCCCTAGTTCGTTTCCCAGAGTTAGGAGTCTTTATGTTCTGTCTCCCTTTCTGATATTTCCCACACATTTCTTCTCCCTTCCCTTATTGCCCTAAAATCTTTAAAAGCAAAACAAAACAAAAGCAGGACAAACTCATGCTAATCCTCATGCTAATCAACAAGCAAATTAAAAATCAGGCCCACAAGTAAAACCTTGTCTTCAAGAAGAATCAACAATAGTGGAGAGCATCTGAACAAACCCAATGGTGTCTCCTGTTGCTTAGGTTAATAAAAGACTAGAAGGGGAAAATGAGAATACATCAAAGTTCCACACTCCTAGGAAAAGCCTAGTTGTTCTATAGACATGGTAACAGATCAATATCAGAAGTAGTTTTCAACCTGATTAATCAATCAATGACAACTTGCTTCAGTGAATGTGTTTCTAGAACCAATCAGTCAAATGGAGCTGCAGACTCTGAAAGGGAGCCAATTGGCAGCTGATTCGCTCCACTGACTCCTCTATTAAGACTGACTTGACCCATCCCTGCCTCAATAATGAATACAAACCACACTTCTAAAGTTGACAGCAACCTACTTTCTTTGTAACAAACACTAAACTGTCCACAGCCCTAACTTTGCTCAGAGTGTCTCTGACCAGTCAACCATTCCTACATGTAAGTAAGAAATATTCTTGTCCACATGTTCCTTCTGGGCATAGAGTGTGTCTTTCATTTCTAGATCCTCAGCACTAAGCCCAGGGTCTGACATATCATATGGCCAATAAGTATTTATTTGTTGAATCAAATTATAGTATAAGAAAATACAGTATCTCTACAATGAAAATTATTAGTCTATCTGACATCAGTATTACTCAATTGAACCTTGACTGCAATTTAGAAAGAAAGCCTTACTTTCCACTAAATTATTATTCCCCTCAATTCAGAAAGGCCAAATTTTGCTCATTTTCATTCATCTAGTTCCTAAGAACTGTTTTTTATTCCTAAGGCTCTCAATGCTTCTTCTTCCTCACTAGCCCAGGCCCTGCTACCTCCTTCGTCCCACTTTCCTCACTGCAAATTTTAAATTTCTACACCATATTTTCTTTCCTTACTACGTGTGTTTCCTGTTTCCCCTACCCCTTTACAACTTTCTTAGCTCAGGGCATGTTTTGTTCTTTTAATTTTTAAAAACTTTATTGTGGTAAGAATACTTGACATGAGATCTATTCTCTTAACACAGTTTTCAATGTTCAATGACTCTAGATACAGTGTTGTACAGTAGCTCTCTATACCATATTCATCTTGCTAACTGAGACTTTATGCCCATTGATTAAAAACCCCCATTTCCACCTCCCCCAGTCCTTAGCAACACCATTCCACTTTTGATTCTGAGAATTTTACTTTTAGACACTCAGATGAGTGAAAGCATGCCATTTTTGTCTTTCTGTGACCGGCTTATTTCACTTAGCATAATATCCTCAAGGTTCACCATATTTTTGCATATTACAGAATTTCCTTCTTTTTTTAAGGATGAAGTATTCCATTGCATGTACATGCTACATTTTGTCCATTCATCTGTCAATGAACCCTTGGGTTGTTTTCACACCTTGGCTATTTGAATAGTGCTTCAATGAACATGGGAGTGCTAATATTTCTTTGAGATTCTAATTTCAAATATTTGGATAAATACCCTTCTGGGGTATTGGATCACATAGTATTCCTATTTTTAATTTTTTGAGGAGCCCCTGTACTATTTTCCATAGTGACGACACTATTTTGCATTCTTACTAACAGCATGCAAGTGTTCCAATTACTTCACATCCTTGCAAACACTTATCTACATGCAAAAAAGTTGCAGTTGAACCGTTATCTCAAAAACCAACTCAAAATGGATGACAGACTTAAATATAAGACATAAAACTATAAAAATCTAGAAGAATACTTAGGAGAAAAGCTTCATGACACTGGTTTTACAATGGTTCCATGGATATAACACCAAAAGCACAGGCTACAGAAACAAAAATAAACAAATGGGAATACATCAAACTATAAGTTTCTGCACAACAAAGGAAATAATTAACAGAGTGAAAAGGCATGCTATGGAATGGGAGGAAATATTTGCAAACCATATGTCTGATAAGGGGTTTGGAATTCTAATTTTTATACATATTGCCAATATTACTATAAGTTTAGGCAGCAATAAACAAAATTTAAAAACTACAAATATAACAAAAATCACATTATGTTCTTATCCAAACCCAAAAGGTTAAACTATAAAGCCAATTCTTAAATTCTCATGCTAAAAGGGAAGAAAGCAAGCATAGATAACAAAACTCACATTTTACCCAAGCCGTAATTTAGCTACTGCCCTGGCAAACCACTTATAAAAGTTATTATGTCAGAGGGCAAAATGAGCTAATTTGAGTTTTCAGCTCCTTTCCTTTCTCTGGTTAAACCATCCAGCTCATACATCAATTGTGTAGTGACTAAAATGCAGGTAATGGAAAGAAGCAGAGACCTTGCTTGCTTCAGTCTCTAAAGAGTGAGAATTTCTTCAAAGACCCAGTTAGAATTTTAACCTCAAACATTCAACCATTCTGTTTCTCAACTTGAATTTTGTGAGAAGGCCCTACAGATCCCATTAATTCAGGACTTATAGACAAGATGTCATGACCTTGGCTAGAGTATGTGAGTTTCTGCTTTATCTCATTCTCCCAGTTATGAAAAAACCTCACAGAAATTACATGCTTACATATTGGTTAACCAGATTTCCTAAGTCAGCCTCCGTAGAGAGTCTAGCTCATGATTTTTGGCAAGAGATAAGGAAATAGTGAAACCTTAAAGCCCTAATCTTGAAGGCAGAGTTGCAGGCCAGCACATCTAATATATAACTCAGTGGGGTTACTGACCCCCACCCTCGGCTGACTCAAGGTAGAGACAGAACCAGGTACTTCCCTAAGGGCCTCTGTAAATGCCTGATGATGGTTACTGAAGCAGCCTTCATTGAATGGCAGGCTCGAAATCAGTAACTGTGCTATAAGGAAGGTAGAAAGTAAGGCTTTGTTGTCAGATGACTAGTATGCATTTAATGACTATAAGTTTGAATAAGGTACTTACCCTGAGATCTTATTCTTTCCCTTTTTTCCCTTTATAAAATCATAAAACAAACATATCATACAAAAAGAATTGTGTCTAAAAAAAAATGAAGTACAGCAATCATTTTTCCATTTCTTGGTAAGATGTAGTAGTAGGTCTAGGCAGGCTAGTGACCCTAAGCAACTAGAGAAAAATGGGTAGGTTGAAAAAAAAATCACATTTTAAAAGATGTTAGAGAGGTGTGGAAATAATAAGGATCAAATGAACTAAAATTCCAGAGAAGAAAGAGCCCTTTCTGGGCCATTATCTGAACCTGGGATATGTGCTAATTCTGTATCAAGGCAAAGAACTGGACTGGACACAGGCAGAGGGACTCTAGTGAGGGAAGGATAAAATGGGCAGGGGGTGGGGGGAGTTGTGTGGGGCTGGTGTGACAGACTGAAAACTAGAGGATCTGCAAAGAGGAACTTCCCACCTGTGGTCAGTTTCTTACTCAAAAATGCTGAGTTATCGAGGCAATTTGGGATTCTGGGCCAAATAGTTTTAATGGTCAGAGGAAAATCTCCCAGAGTTTCATGGCATGTAGAAGGCCAAAACTGACTAAAGTGAGGGGTCCTGCCACAAACCAAGAGAGGTCTCTCTTTTGAGATATTGTCAAGTTTTGAAGCTGTTCAGGAAAGCTAATGAGCAAAGCTAAAAATAATCTGAAGGGAAGAACTGAATCCCCACAGTCTTTCAGGAGAGAGGGCATGAGATCCATGAAGTTCTCAGTCCAAAGCCTAAAAGAACCATGACCAGGGAACAGGGACAAACAACAGGTATATTGAGTGTTACCCAGCCCTGGCCCAGCTCAACCTTTGACTGGATTGAAGTGACTAGTCCCTTGCTCTGTCTTACCAATAAAAGGCAGAATCTTCTCTGGTGGAAGGACAGCACTGGGAACCTTTTTGGTGCTTTCCCATTGTTCAGCATATAATGAAAAACTACTAGACATGTGAGTAGGCAGGGAAATAGGACTAGGAAGAAAACATTAATAGAAGCAGACTCATCAATTATCCAAATATTGGAATTAGCGGACCAATAAAATAACTGATTAATGGGATAAAATAGAGGAAAAGATGGACAAAAAGGAATGAAAAAAAAAATTAGAGAAATTCACCAAAGAATTGGAATCCATGAAAAAAAAATACAGTGCATGTTCTGGAAACAAAAAAAAAAATCACATCTGAAAATTAGAACTGATGGGGTAGTTAACAGCAGTTTGGACACAGAAGATGGAATAAGTGAATCTGAAGATAGCTCAGTAAAAAATATTCAATCTGAAGTATAGGAAGAAAAACATATGAGAGGAGAGTCAAGATAAGATCATGTCCTACATCTAAAGGTCTAACATATAGCTAATTAGAGTCTCACAGAAGGAAAGAAGGGAGAGAATAAAGTAGAAGCAACATTCAACAAGATAACAGCTGAAGACTTCCCCCATACTGATGAAAACATCAATCTATAAATTCCAAAAGCTCAGTGAACACCAAACAGAACAAAACCAAAGATATCACACTTGGGACTCCTGAGTGGCTCAGAAGTTGTGTCTGCCTTTGGCTCAGGGCATGATCCCGGGGTCAAGTTCCACATCAGGCTTCTTGCAGCGAGCTTCTCCCTCTGCTATGTCTCTACCTCTCTCTCTCTCTCTCTTTCTGTGTGTGTCTCTCAGGAATAAATAAATAAAATCTTTTTAAAAAAATCACACTTAAGCAGATCTTATTGAAATTGCTGAAAACAAAGGTGAAGAGAAAGTCTTAAAGGAAAGCCAGAAAGAAAGGACACATTACCTTCAAAGGACCCACAATAAGGCTATGGGTTTTTATTTTTATTTTTTTTATTTTTATTTTTTTAATTTTTTATCTATTTATGATAGTCACAGAGAGAGAGAGAGAGAGAGGCAGAGACACAGGCGGAGGGAGAAGCAGGCTCCATGCACCGGGAGCCCGACGTGGGATTCGATCCCGGGTCTCCAGGATCGCGCCCCGGGCCAAAGGCAGGCGCCAAACCGCTGCGCCACCCAGGGATCCCAGGCTATGGGTTTTTAAACAGAAACTATGAAAGTCAGATGCAACAGACTGTCATATTTAAAGTGCTAAAAGGAAAATATGCTACCAACCTAGAATTCTATAACCAGCAAAAAATTTGCTTCAAAAACGAAGACAAAATAAAGCCACTTGCAGACAGTCAAAAGTTAAGAGAATCCATTACCAGCAGTCTTACACTAACAGATATATTAAAGACACTTCCTTATTCTTTACTTATCTAAAACCAATTAACATATAATGTATTATTAGTTTCAGAGGTAGAGGTCAGCAATTGATCATTTGCATATAACACCCAGTGCTCATTCCATTACGTGCCCTCCTTAATGCTCATTACTCAGTTACCCCATGCCCCCCCACCTCCCATCCAGTAACCCTCAGTTTGTTTCCTAGAGTTAAGAGTCTCTTATGGTTTGTCTTCTTCTCTGATTTCTTCCTATTTTATTTTTCCCTCCCTTCCCCTATGTTCATTTGTTTTATTTCTTAAATATGAGTGAATGAGTGAAAAATCGTATTTGTCTTTCTCTGATTGACTTACTTCATTTAGCCTAATACCTTTTAGTTTGTCCATGTTGTTGCAAATGGTAAGATTTCATCCTTTCTGAGGGCTGAGTAATATTCCAATATATGTACACATACACACATATCACGTCTTATCCATTCATCTGTTGATGGACACCTGGGCTCTTTCCTACTTTGACTATTGTGAACATTGCTGCTATAAACAGTGAGGTGTCTGTGCTCCTTGGAGTCACTATGTTTGCATCCTTTGCATAAATACCTAGTAGTGTAATTGCTGGGTCATAGGGCAGCTCTATTTTTAATTTCTTGAGGAACCTCCATACCATTTTCCTGAGTGGCTGCATGAGTTTGCATTCCTACCAACAATGTAAGGGGGTTCCACTTTCCCTGCATCGATGCCAACATCTGTCATATCCTGACTTGTTAATTTTAGGCATTCTGACTGGTATGAGGTGGCATCTCATTGTGGTTTTGATTTGGACTCTGTATTCCATTCCATAGATCGATTGATCGACCTATCATCTTTGTGTAAATGCCACACAGTCTTTTTAGCTTTATAGAAAACCTTACCATCAGTATGATTCTTTCAACTTTATTCTTTTCCAAAATGGTTTTAGCTACTCTAGTTTGTCTTCCCATATAAATCTTAGACCAGATTGTCTATAGCTACAAAAGAATTCTTGGCATTTTGATTGGCATCACATTAAGTTTATAGATCAATTTGGAGAGAAATGACATTTTCCTAGTTTGAGTCTTCCAATCCTCTTTGATTTCATCAGTATTTTATAATTTTATCATTTTGGTCTTGTACATGTTTTGTTAGATTTATATATAAATACTTCATTTTCATTGGAGCAATTGCAAATAGTTTTAATTTTTTGTACTTTGCTATTGCATAGCAATAAGATGGACCTTTTGTATTCTTTGGCAACACTAAAGTCATTAATTCTAAGAATTTAAAAAATAGATTCTTTGAGATTTTCTGCACAGATAATTCTATGTAGATGTCATTTGAAAATAGAATTTTATTTTTCTTTTGCCTAACTTTTGTTTCTTTTTCTTTCCTTATTGCATTAAGATTCCTAGTATGATGTTGAATATCATAGTGGACATCCTTATCTTATGCATGAACTTAGGAGAAAAGCTTTCAATTTTTCCATTAAGAATAATTTTAACTTGGGGGATCCCTGGGTGGCTCAGCGGTTTAGCACCTGCCTTTGGCCCAGGGCGTGATTCTGGAGTCTCGGGATCGAGTCCTGCATCAGGCTCCTTGCATGGAGCCTGCTTCTCCCTCTGCCTGTGTCTCTGCCTCTCTTTCTCTCTGTGTATCTCTCATGAATAAATAAAAATCTCAAAAAAAATAATGTTAACTGTAACTTTTTCACAGGTCCCCTTTAACAGACTGAGAAGTTGAGGAAGTTCCTTTTCTTCCTAGTTTGCTGGGAGTTTCTAATCATGAATGGGTGTTATATTTTTTCAAGTGATTTTTCTGTATTAATTGATGTGATTATGTGGTTTCTTCTATATACTTAATATGGTAGATTACACTGATTAATTTACGAATATTGAACCAATTTTGCATTCCCAGGATAAAACTCATTTTTAGTTGTGGCGTGTTATTCTTTTTATATATTGCTGGGTTGAACTTGCCAATACTTTCTTGAGGATTTCTTTTTAAGATTTTATTTATTTATTTATTTATTTGAAAGAGAGAGAGAAAGAGAATGAGCAGGGTGAGGGAGGAGAGGGAGAAGCAGGTTCCCTGCTGAGCCAGGAACACCGTCCCCCCCACATGGGGCTCCACCCCGGGACCCTGGGATCATGACCTGAGCTATAAAGGCAGATGCTTCACCGACTGATCCACTCAGACACCCCAAGGATTTTGTGTCTATGTTCATGAGGGATATTGGTCTGTATTTTTCTTTTTCTGTACAATCTTGGTTTCAGATTAGGTAATGCTGCCTTATAAAATGAGTTGTTGAGTGTTTCCTCCTATTTGTTCTGAAAGAAGTCACAGAATTGGAGTTATTTCTTTCTTAAGTGTTTGATTAAATTTACCAGTGAAAACTTCTAAGTCTGACACCTTATTTTTTTTTGGAGTGTTATAAACTAAAAATTCAATGCATTTAATAGTTTTGAGTTACTGATTTCATCTTGAGTGGCTTTATATAGTTTGTGGTTTTTAAGGAATTCGTCCATTTCATTAAAGTTGTTGAATATATGTGTGTAGAGTTGTTAGTAGCACTGCTCTATTACCCTTTTAATGTCTGTGGAGACTGTAGTGACATGCCTTTTCTCATTTCTGATATTGGTAGTTTGCACCTCATTTCTCTTTTTGTCACTCTTGCTAGAAGTTTATCAATTGTATTGACCTTTTCAAAGAAACAGCTTTGGTTTCATTGTCTCTATATTTATTTATTTGCTTTCAATTTCATTGTTTTCTTCTCTTATTTCTTTCCTTCTGCTTGATTTGGATTTACGTTGCTCTTTTTTTTCTAATTTCCTAAGGTGAGTGTTTAGAGATTTGAGACCTTTCTTCTTTTTTAATGTAAACACTCAATGCTACAAACTAACTTCCAAGCACTACTTCTGCAGCATTCTATAATTTTTTATACATTTCTTTTTTTTTAAAGATGTTACTTATTTATTCATGAGGCACACACACACACACACACACACACACACACACACACAGAGGCAGAGGCAAAGGCATAGGGAGAAGCAGCCTCCGTGCAGGGAGCCTGATGTGGGACTCAATCCTGGGACTCTGGGATCACGCCCTGAGCCAAAGGCAAAACACTCAACTGCTGGGCCACCCAAGCATCCCTTTTATATATTTTCATTCAGCTCAACATACTTTCTTTTTTTTTAGTTTTTATTTAAATTCTAGTTAACATACATGTAATATTAGTTTGAGGTATATAATAATAGTGATTCAACAGTTCCATACAACACCTGGTGCTTATCAAGACAAGTGCACTCCTCAGTCCCCATCACCTATTTAACCCAAGCCCCCGCCTCCCTTCTGGTAACCACCAGTTTATTCTGTATAGTTAAGTATCTGTTTATTACTGAGAGAGGAATGTTGAAATAAATCTTTGTTGTCTATTTCAGTTCTGTCAGTTTTTCCTTCATGTATTTGGAAGTTCTATTGTTACATGCATACATATTTACTGTTTTATGTCTTCTTGATAAATCAATCATTTTATCATTATGTAATCTCCTTCTTTGTCCCTGGTAATTTTCCTTCCACTGAAGTTTACTCTGACATGAATATAGCCACTCCAGCTTTCGCTTCATTAATTTTGCATCATATACTTTTTTTCCGTATCCTTTTACTCTCAAATTATCTACATCATTATAGTTGTAGTGGATTTCTTGTAGGCAGCATATTATTAGATCATTCTATTTTTAATCCATCCTGACAGTTTCTGTCTTCTGATTGGTATCATTATACCATTTGCATTTAAGGTAAGTATTTTTACGGCTGAAATAAGGTCTATCATTTTATTGTCTGTATTCTGTTTATTCCCTCTGCTCTTTGCTGTAATTCTTTTTTTTTCCCCTTGTCTACTCTTGGATTACTTGAACATTTTTTAGTTTTCTATTTTAATGTATTCATTGTAATTTGGCTATATCCCTAACTATAGTTCTTCCAGTGGTTGGTTTGGGGATTAACAAATCACTGAGCATTTCATAGTCTATCTAGAATCAATATTTTGCCACTGTAAGTGGAATGCAGAAAACTTGCCACCTTCTAAGTCTTGTTACTCTTCCCTCTTCATGCTATATAAATATGTCTCATACATTACACATTGAAAACCCCATCAGAAATTTTTTTTTTTTTACTTTCAATCACTAAAGGCATTCTAATGAACCTAAAAGGAAAAGAATTTTATATTATACTTATCCAGATATTTACCATTTCTATTGGTTTTATTTCATTCCTCATGTTCCCACATTCCTTCTGTCATCATTTCCCTCTGACTGAGAAACTTCCTTAAACAATTCTTTTGGGTAAATCTACTTGATACTTGCTAGAATAAATTCTTGTAAAGTAAATCTATTCCCATGTATTTTAGTTTTCTTGAAAGTATTTTGTTTCCACTTCTGAAAAATATTTTCATTCCATACAATTCCAAGCTGACAGTTCTTTTAACACTTTAAAAATGTTTTTTCACTGTCTATTTGCTTGTATGGTTTTTGATGAGAAATCATCTTTTCATGTGCTTACCAGATAGGCATACCTCTTCTTACATGAAATGTCTATTCAACCCTTTTGTTCATCTTAAACTGGAATGTTTTCTTATTGAGTTGCCAAAATTATTTACAGGTTACTTATATTCTAAATACAAATATATTTATAAAAGATTTTATTTGGGCGGGGGAGAGAGAGAGAGCACACAAGAGTAGAGGGAGGGAGAAGTAGACTCCCTGCTAAGCGGGGAGCCCGATGTGGGGCTCGTTCCCAAGGTGCTGGGGTCAGATGCTTAACTGACTGAGCCACCCAGGCACCCTTACAAATATATTTTTTTTTAGTATTTTATTTATTTATTTGAGATAGAGCAAGTGGGGAGGGGTTGAGGGAGAGGGAGAAAGAATCTGAGGCAGACTCCACACTGAGTGCAGAGCCTGATGTGGGGCTTGATCCCACAACTGTGAGATCATGACATGAGCCAAAACCAAGAATTGGACATTCAACCAACTGAGCCACCCAGGCACCTCCTGAATACAAATCTTTTATCAGATATATGATTTGTAAATATTTTCTCCCAGTTTCTGGCATGTCTTTTTCTTTTTCTTAATGTTGCCCTTTGAAGTGCAAAATTTAAAAAATTTTAATAAAATCCAATCCAACACTTTTCCTCTATGGATCATGCTTTTAGTTTCCTATCTTTGCTAATCCAAAGTCACTACATTCTCTCCTATGTTCTCTTAAGTCTGGGATCCATATTGAGATTTTTGTGGGTTTTTTTTTCCTTTTTTTAAAATTAAAAATTTTTTGCTGTGGTGTGAGGTAATGGGCTAAAAATTGGTTGCATATAGATATCTAATTGTCTTGGCATATTTGCTGAAAAGTTCATCTTTCCCCACTGAATTGCCTTGACACCTTTGTCAAAGACCAATTGATTATAAATATAAAAATGTATTACTAGACTCTCATTTCTGTTCTATTGATTTAGCTGCCTGTCCTTAAGCCAAAACCAATATATCTGAATTACTATAGCTCTACAATAGGTTTTTAAAAGAAATTAAATCATCAAACTTTCTTCTTTTTCAAAATTGGTTATTCTACATCCCTTATGTTTTCACATAATTTTAGAATCAACTTGTCAATTAAAAAAAAACCAATGTTGGTTATTTACAATACCCAAATTATGGAAACAGCCCAAAGTGTCTACTGATGGATGGATATATATATATATATATATATATATATATATATATGCAATGGAATATTATTCAGCCATAAAAAGGAAATCTTGCCATTTGCAATACCCAAATTATGGAAACAGCCCAAAGTGTCTACTGATGGATGAATGGGTATATATATATATATATATATATATATATATATATATATGCAATGGAATATTATTCAGCCATTAAAAGGAAATCTTGCCATTTGCAACAAGTTATAGAGTATAATGTTAAGGAAAATAAGTCAGAGAAAGACAAATACCATATGATTTCACCCATACATGGATTTTAAGAAAATAGACAAAGGAAAAAAAAAGAGACAACCCCTCAAACAGACTTTTAATTATAGAGAACAAACATGGTTACTAGAGGGGAGGGGGGTGGAGGGATGGGTGAAATAGGTGAAGGGGATTAAGAGTAAGTATACTCATCTTGTTGAGAATTGGTGAATCACTATATTGTACACTTGAAACTAATATAACATTATAACTATACTGGAATTTTAAAAATTTTTAAAAGATTTAAGACTCAAAACATAAAAATAGAAATAAAAACAATGCTGCAATATAAGGGTTGTATTGAATATATAGCTCAATTTGGGGACATTTGCTATCCTAACCACACTGAGTCTTTGAATACATAATCAAGGAATATATCTCCATTTATTTAGATCTTTAACTCTCGGGAGTGTTTTATAGTTTTCTGCATATAATTCTCACAGTTTGGGAGTTAAATGTATTTATATATTTCTCCTTAAGTAGGCTTCATGCCCAGAGTGGAGCCCAATGCAGGGCTTGAACTGTGATTCTAAGATAAAGACTTGAGCTGAGATAGAGTTGGATGCTTAACTGAGTCACCCAGGTGCTCCTCTTCTTCTTTTTGATACTATTGGAATGGAACTGTTTTCTCAATTTCATTTTTGGAGTGTTCATTGCTAGTTCATAGAAATAAAATTAATTTTTTGTATACTGATCTCATATCCCGTGATCTCTTTAGCTTGTGATCTTGGCTAAAATTAATTATTAGCTCTGGTAGTCTTTTTTATTTATTTACTTCTTGGAGCTTCATTAGGATTTTCTACACCCAAGAATATATAATCTGTGAATAAGGACTTTAGAATTCTTCCTTTCTAATCCATATAACTTTCACTTCTTTTTCTTGCTTTATAGCGTGGGTTGGAACCTCTGCTTCAATGTTGAATAGGAGGAACAAGACTAAGCATCCTTTCCTGTTCCTAATTTTAGGTAGAAAGATTGCCATCAAGTATCATGTTAGCTGTAGGTTTTTCATAGACATTTTTTAACAAGTTGAAGAAATACCCTTCTATTCCTAATTTGTTGAGATTTTTATCAAGAATGTGGGTTGAATTTTGTCAAATGCTTTTTCTACATCTTTTGAGGTGATCATTTGGTTTTTGTACTTTACTAGTATGGTAAATTACTCTATTTTGGATATTGAACCAATCAATGTTGCATTCCTGCATTTCAGGGATAAATCCCACTTGGCCATGGCATATAATCATTTTTTATGTTGCTGGATTCAGTTTGTTTATTGTGTCTTAAGGATTTTTTATGACACATAAGCATTTTTTTATGTTGCTAGATTCAATTTGCCAATTGTTTCCTAAAGATTTTTGAATCTGTGGTCATGAGGGATATAGACCTATAGTTTTTATTCAATTCAAAGTATTTTTTTGTGATTTTTTTTTTACTCAAAGGTTATTTAGAAGTATGCTATTTAATTCCCATATATTTGAGGATTTCCTTTTTCTTTGATTTATGATTTAATAATTTTATGGTCAGAAAATATAGTTTTAATAACACCAATTTAAAAAATCTGTTGGGGGTGCCTGGGTGGCTCAGTAATTGGGCATCTGCCTTTGGCTCAGGTAATGACCCTGGAGTCCCAGGATCAAGCCATGCATCAGGCTCCCTGCTCAGTGGGGAGTCTGATTATCACTCTTCCTCCTTCCCTCTCTCTGCTTGTACTCTCTCAAATGAATATATAAAATCCTTTTTAAAAAATCTATTCAGACTTGTTTTATGACCTGGCATATGATTAATCCTGGAGAAATGTTTCATGTACATTTGAAAAGAATGTGTATTTTGCTATTATATGTGTGTACTATAAATGTCACATATAAGTTGGTTGATAGTGTTATTCACTGATTTTCTGTCTTGTTGTTCAATTATTGAAGGTGAGATACAAATCTCCAATGGTGATTTTCTATTTCTCATTTTAGTTGTTGTCTCCTGTTTTTTAGATCTCTGTTGTTGGATGTGAAATATGTGTGTGTGTGTGTGTGTATAATATATGTATATATATTATATGTATATATATTCCTGGTGTATTGATCATTTTATTACAAAATTTCTTTATAGTAATAGTTCTTTCCTTAAAGTCTATTTTGTAGGATAATGATAGACTACTTTCAATTCTCTTAAAGTTAATTTGCATGGTAGGTCTTTTTCTATAAAACAATATAAAACGTTCAATTTATTTATGTATTTGAATATGAAGTATGTCTCTTATAGACAGCATATACTTGGTCTTATTTTCTTAGTCTGAAATCTCTGCCTTTTGATGGCAGTATTTGGTCCATTCCCATTTAATGTAATTTTTAAAAATATAGTTGGATTTGTAATTGCTATCTTACTATTTGTTTTCTGTTTCATACTATTTTTGTTCCTCTGTTCCTCCTTCACTGTCTTCTTTTGTGTTTATCATTTTCTAAGTGTACCATTTTAATTCTTTTGATTTTTAAATTATTTGAATTTTCTTAGTAGTTGCTCTAGAAATTCTAATATGCATGTTACTTTATCACAATCTACTGCAGGTTAATACTGCCTTAATTTTATTAAAATTTAGCAACATTGTTCCAATATGTCTCTTGTTCCTCTCCCTCTAATTTTGGTACCATTATATGTACTGTATCTACATATTTAATAAATCCAACATAGTTCCATAATTATTATTTTATCTGCTCTTATATCATTTAAAGAAATTGAGATGAAAAAATAGAAATATGTATGAAGTCTTTTATATTTATCCATATGTTTGTCATTTCCACTGATTTTAATTTCTTCTTGTGGATTAGAGGTACTCTGGTATATTTCTTTTTAACCTAAAGGATTTCAGTATTTCTTTTTATTTTTTATTTAAAGATTTTGTTTATTTATTCATAGAGACAGAGAGAGGCAGAGGGAGAAGTAGGCACCATACAGAGAGCCTGACGTGGGACTTGATCCAGGGTCTCCAAGATGATGCCCTGGGCTGCAGGCGGCGCTAAACCACTGCGCCACGGGGGCTGCCCGATTTCAGTATTTCTTTAGTACTTCTTGTAAGTCTGCTAGCCATAAATTACTTTGGTCTTTATATATCTGAGAATGTCTTTGCTGCACTTTCATTTTAAAAAGATAGTTTTGCTGAACATAGAAGATGGACACAGAAACATTTTTGGTTGTGTATTTTTCCTTGCAGCATTTTGAATATATTATTCCAATGCCTTCTTGCCTGTTTCTGATAAGTTACCTGTTGAGCATATTATTGTTCCTCTCTATATATGATGTCATTTTTTTTCTTGCTGCTTTTAATTTTTTGTCCATGATGTGTTTCAATGACTAGTTTATAGTGTGCTTAGGTGAGGATCTCCATAAACTTATTTTACTTGGGAGTTTGATGAACTTCTTGGATATGTAGATTAAAGTTTTTCCATCAAGTCTGAGACATTTTTGACCATTATTATTTGAAAAAAATTCTGTTCCTTTCCGTATTCTTTTGGGAATCATCCCTATATTGGTAGGCTTGATGATATTTCATATTGCCTCTGAGGCTTTGCTAATTTTTCTCCAATTTTCTCCCGCTCATCTTCAGATTAATACTTTCCATTGATCTATTTCAAGATCACTGATTCTTTCTTCCAACAATTGAAATCTGTTTTTCAACTCATTATGTACATTTTGCATTTGGGTTATTTATACTTTACAACTTTAGAATTTTCATTTGGTTCTTTTATTTTTTATTTTTTTATTTTTTATTTATTTTTATTTTTATTTTATTTTAGTTTTATTATTTTTTAATAATAAATTTATTTTTTATTGGTGTTCAATTTGCCAACATACAAAATAACACCCAGTGCTCATCTCGTCAAGTGCCCCCCTCAGTGCCCGCCACCCAGTCACCCCCATCCCCCGCCCTCCTCCCCTTCCACCACGCCTAGTTCGTTTCCCAGAGTTAAGAGTCTTCCATGTTCTGTCTCCCTTTCTGATATTTCCTACCATTTGGTTCTTTTAGATAATTTCTATTTATTGATAGCACTGGGGAGTCACTGTCATTTTATTTTAATTCTTTAAAAATTCTTCAAAAATGATTTTTATTCATTCTATGAACATGTATTTAATAGCTACTTTGATGTTTATGCCTGTTAAATCCAACATTTGGAGCCCCTCAAAGACAGATTTTATTGAATGCTTCCCTGTCTCCACCCCAGCATGTGTTACACTTCCCTGTTTATTTTCCTTTACATGTATTATAAATTTTTGTTGGCACTAGACATTTAAAATAATACAGCTGATCCGGTGCAACTTTTAATTTTGATTTTGTTTTTTCCCCTACGGTATTTTTTCTTTTTTGTTATTGTTGCTGTTGTTTTTCAGTGATTTGCTTAGATTTAATATGCCTCTCCTGTGGTTTGCTTCTGTCACTGCTCCATTTTTTAAAATTCTCTCTTTCTCTCTCTTTAGCATAGGGTTACTCTTATTTCTTCATGGTTCAGGTCTAGTCAATGACTAGTTGTTTGTACTCAAACACTAGTAAGGCTTCCAGCCTTGTTCGGTGGGTCTAAGTGTAGGTTGGGAGCACACTCAAAGCTCAGGCAAGTTTTTAAGTCTACCATGACTTTTACCTTTTGCCTAACCTTCTCAGAGCTCTGCAATGTGCTCAGACTTCCAGCTACCCCGGATTGTGTAAAGAGCTTATATCCTCTTATGGGCTCCATGTCTGTACAGCTTCACTAGTCTCCGGGGATATGTGGAGAATTTATCAAGCCCCACTAGGACTCTCATTTCCAGGTTCCTATTAAATTTCTGGCTAATTCTCCTGTCTGCTGCTGTCCCAAGCAGGACTAAAAGCTCAGGTTAGGAGACATGCAGGCTTTTCCCATTTGTCACTGTGAATGTGGGTTTCCCATCCTTCACTCTGAAACTTGTCAGCCCCCTTTGACAAACAAAGATGCTGGTTTTCACAGCTAGCCCACCCTGCTAGAACTCCTATGCTGGATCAACTGGAGCAGCTCAGGAAAGAATGCCAAGGATTGCTTGAGGACTTCAAGTTCAGCAGTTTTGAGAAGCTAATTCTTCTCAATTTGTTGTTTTTGGTTGGTTTCTAGAGACCTGAAATGGTTGTTTTTGAAAAATCTGTCCAGTTTTATGGTTGCTTTTTGGGGAGAGGATGTCAACTCATTCACTTCTTCATAGTTGGATCCTCCTGCTTTCACTTAGCTTTTGGCCTGCTAAATTTCTACTGCCATAACACATCTTAGATGCTTTTCAGAGAAGTCTTAAAAATGTATTCCCAACATCTTTTGTTTGTTTTTGGATTTTCAGTGGGAGGATCAGACTAGATATCTAGTCTTCCATACAAAAGAGTTAATATTTTATCAGTTTCTTATGACCATTAAATACATTTCTTTATGCAAAGAATTCAGCAAAGTGTCTGTACCACAAAGGGGCTCAAAAAACAGTAGTTAAAATGTCTGAACACTTACACTGTAGGGATTTTACATACTTTGTTCTATTTAACCCTAACTCTAAGAGGTAGGCATTCCAATTTTAATATTAGCCAAAAAAAAAAAAAAAAAAAAAAAAAAAAAAAAGATTTACTATACCAACGACATGCAGGTAGTAAATGGTGGAAACAAGATTTCAATCCAAATCTAAGTAACTCCAAAGTTGGTACCTTCCCCACTTTACCACTCTACTTCCATGGTGAAGGATATTTCAGAGGCTGTTATTTTGGCATAGCCTCTAGAGTAACTAGGAGATAGTAAGAAATTAAACCTATTACAGGAATCAGGAAGAGGGGTTATTGTAATAATTGGCAATGATCCCCATCACAGTAGGGCATACTTCGAATCCCAAAAGCAGACTGGAATTTTGCTAAGACAACTAACAAATGACTATAATCCTCTGGGTGAATCCTCAAAACTGATAAGGTCTTGGGGGTTCTATATGGTATTTGCCCCAATTCCAATTATACATACAATGAAGAACAAAATCTGAACTAAGGCTACCACAAAAATACCTGAAAACTAAACCTCATTTCATTTCAAAGCTTCTAAGCATATTTGGGGATTAAGGAACAAATGTTGGGAATATGGTCTCTTTTGGACTGAATCTGACAACATGGTGGCATTTATTTGAGTGATTATGAATCCGGTCCTCAGTTCTGAATATCCAGAAACTAGATTCTAAGCTACTACAAAAGCCTTCTCGACTGCTGTCTCCATTTCCAATCTTTCCTTACCTTTGATCTGTTATTTAATCCTCACCTCACCAATACTTCCAAACATTCTTTAATCATGTTGCTTTTGCATAGTTTCTCAGTACTTACTATTGTTCTTTTGGTTCTCCACCATAGACCTTTGTAACTTGGCTGCCAGTTTATCTATAAACTCTGTCTCCTGCAGCTCCCTACACCTGGTAGGTTCATTTATTCACTATCCTGTTATTCTCTATTCTTACTACATTCATTCTTACCTCCAAGCCTCTGCTTGAGCTTTCTCCCTCCTCATTTTTTCCCCTGCCACTTCACACCATCTCCCTTCCTAGGTGTACTCTTTTTTCTCTGTCACCTACCCAAATCTTATGCATCACTTAGCATCTCCCTCCTTTCATTCATCTAGGAGACATTTGTTCATGCCAATAAGTGTAAGCTCTAAAGGCTGTCACTAAGGTGGCTTTCCCCATATGATTTATCAAAACCCACATCTAGTGTAGCTGTGGCTCCACATTAGGTGGAAATCTCATTTTTGTTCAACTGATGAATCACTTTTATCACACTTTCGACTACTTCCAACTTTAATATAATTAGGAGATCAGCCCTTCCCTCCCAGGAGTTATACATCTATCCTAGGCAATCTAGCCCAGTTTAGATACTGTCTCTTCTGGGCCTAAGACACAGCATATGGTTATAACCAAGTAACAAATGTATTTCCAGAGGAAAAACTTAATTATAATTATGAGTCTCAGAACTGAGGTAGTCATAAATTATGTTGCATAATGTTCTTAAAATTATAAAACTATTAATATTTGACTGCATTAATTATTTTGCTCCATGCTGTGCAGGCAGCCAAGAGATAATGGCTTCCCTTTAGCAAAAAAAAAAAAAAAAAAAAAGCTATTCAAATGCTTGATTTGCTCTCAGCCTGTATCTCCTGCTTTTTCTTTGCCATCTTTTTGGTACCCATCATCTTCCCTATGTTTTTGTCAGTTAGTCATCAATGTGCATGGGATAAAGTAAAGAATACTGGAATATTTATCAGTTTACCAGCTGGTCAGCCTCCTTGTCCCAGTCTCATCCTTTCCCACATAGGAGAGGGATAGCAGGAAAAGGAGGGAAGGTGATGGAATGTGTTTAGAAGAACAAAGGACTTAATAAAAGAGAAAAAAAATAAGTGAAGAAGGATAAGGGAAGCATAGATGTTCTAGGACTTTAGTGGAAATGAACTAGTCTTTCATCAATCCCTACTGGTTAGTATAAGACCACACATATTTAAGAAAGAAGAAAAAAATGCATTCAGAAGAGAATTATTTGCTAACACCTCTATAGAAATTTAGGTGATACAAAATGAAGAGGATTGGCATAATCCGTGCCTTACCTATGGGTGGTTTACTCTACTAGCACAATCACAGTTGGTTGCAAAATCCACATTTCATCAACTAAAGGTGGCCAAAGGCTTATTCCCATTTCAAAATATTGTACTTGACACTATATATAAAGATGTATCATTATTGTTCTTGCATTCCAAGTCACCTGAAAATTCCATATAAATAATTTTGCTTTCAATAAGTCAATGGACTTTCATTTAATCTTATCTGACTGTGCTCTGGAAAAACAAGAAACAAAAGAACATTTTTGGCTAGTTACAAATACATCTGAACTGGGATGCAATAGGAAGGGAGAATCTGTCATTTTTACTGAGGCAAACTGCTGAGAAAAATAAAAGTAGTTATACTCTTTTCGCAATATGCTTCTTCTTACCTAAAACATAAATCTCACTGTTGACTACAGCTGTACTGAATCGGTACTTAGAGAACTTCATGGGCGCCCGGTCTGTCCATTGATCTTGGCTGGGGTCATACTGCAACAGTCTGTTGCTGAGTCGATCTGGTTCTTCATCAGGAAGATCCATCTGTGTGAAATACGACAGCCGATATAGTAACATACCACTCAGAAATCTGAGTACATGAATGCAATTAATCCAAGCATGACAGCTAAGGAGATGAATTAGGAGTTAGCTGTTGAGACTCACACTCAAAAACACACCAGATCCCGTGACTTGGGGGTGATAAGTATGCTGTCAATGTCAGAGGAATTTATATTCTTTAATAATGGAGTTAGGGTGTCGGCTTATAGCAAACAATCTGTGATCTGAGCAAAGAGACAAGACAGCACTTTTTAAAAAATGAAGCAACTGCAGAGCCTTAAAAATGAAACCCAACTTTCTTGAACAGTATTTAAAGTGCTATTTCAGCAAACTTTATAGTGCTAGTTTAATATTTGTGAGAAACTAATTTTAAAAATTCATAAGGCATTTTTCTCTATAATATTTTTCTAATCCAGACGGAACAAAATTAAGAAAATGTTTTAGTGTTTCAGTAATCAGAGTCTGACCTATATAGGAATAGTCTGAACTTAATTTTCTTTTTTTTTTTTTTTTTTCTGAAACGAGAGCCAAGCCGAGCCGGGGAGAACTTAATTTTCAAGATTGATGGATTAATACACATTATTTGCAGTTATTTTTATGTATTTATTTATATGCATTTTTAATTAATAGAGGCAGTAAAAACTGAACTATTTATTCTTACACACATGAAATAGCTTCCCCTAATCATAAACTTCAGGTGAAGTAGTGTTGTCTTCGATGTGTTAAGAACTTTTATGACATCAAAGGATGCTTTTTAAGTGCCTTTTGTTTTGGATGCAGGTGTTTCACACAGAAATAATTGCCATCCTTAGGAAAATTGTAATTAATTTAATTACTTTAAATACACCAGGGATTATGGTCGCTATGATGCAATCGCAACCCCAGGTTATCTTGCAATTTAATTGTATTGTATTAGGTACAATATTGTATTAGGTACAATATTGTATTATTGTATTGTATTAGGTAGGGACCAGCTAAAGCTTTTGTTACACAATAAATATTCATGTGTCATTTGTTCAAAGACATTATACAGTGACATATATTGATTTTATTAATTTTCCTTCTAATTTTTAAGTATTTGATCTTTATTTTAGTGGAAAGAAAACCAAAGAAAAGCCCCTCTGGAGCTTATTTATGCAAAATTAACTCTGTAATGGACAGCCTTGAAAATGCTTAATTACAAATAACTGGTCAGGTTTCAGCTACTAGCTGTGATTAAATCTGTACTACTTTTTGATACACAGGAAACATTTCAAAATGTATTAAATGTGAAGTTTAAGTTTTAGAAACAGGTATGATATGCAACAAATGGCAAAATCCAAGCTTATGAAATGAATGCAAAAAAGCATTGGTTTTATCAGTTTGATCATGAAGCAAATTTCCAAAACAAGAAATTATATAGGCAAAGATAAGTATACTTTTTGTCATGGGGATGGACAATGAGCCAGTAAGATTCATCTCATGAGAAAAACTGGCAGGCCAGGGCAGAAAGCAGCTGGCGTGCTACTATCTGAGAGCTCAAGGCGTTGGGAGAGAGAAGACGGAGGGCTACTGTGGTCATGCTCTACTGACTTTGCAATCTTGGCTTGCCATGTCTTTGCTGGGCTTCAATGTAAATGGTATCCTGGTTTCTCTTTCTGCTGGTGCCCATCAAAGACATTAAATGTTTAAAATCACAATATAATATACTTTTGTGGAAATGATTGTGCCATCACAGGCAGAATATTCTGGTTTCCCACTAAGACTAAGAACTTCATTTTTTAAGATTTTTATTTATTTATAAAGACATGAGAGACATAGAGAGAGGTAGAGACACGGGCAGAGGGAGAAGCAGATTCCCTATGGGGAACCCGAAGCAGGACTCGATCCCAGGACCCCAGAATCACAACCTGAGCCAAAGGCAGATGCTCCACCACTGAGCCACGCAGGTGCCCCTAGACTAAGAACTTTAAATTTGGAAAAGACCTAGGAGCTACTTGCCTCAGCTCAGACAACTATTAAGCAGACAGAAGTGGGAAGAGGATCCAGTGTCTCTTATCTCTTCTTAGATGCTCCCCACAGATCATTCCCCAGCAGAAGCCTCATTCATAATTAGCAAGAATGGGAAGGATTATAAAGAGCATAGCATGAATACTGAATGAAGTTGTGTCTATGAATAACACACTTTAAAATTCATTCTCCTAAACTGCCTTCACACTTTACAATCTTAAGTTTAATATCCTATAAAAGGCATTTTACCAAGATGTAAGTCATGCTCTTTTAGTGTTCAATAACTACAATATTTTTCAACACAGCAGCCAGATGTAGCACAGCCATGCCAATTACATGTACAGGACATCTCTTAACCTGAGGGGTCCAGCCTCCGATCACATAAAGCTTATTATTCACTGTTACTACGGCATGACATGCCAACTGCAGTGGAAGGGGAGACATCCTTCTCCAACTGTCCCGTTCTACAGAATACTTATCGACACAGTTTGTAATGAGATACTGGTTTTTAACTTTCATCTGTCCTCCTATAACATAGAGGTCATTATGGACACTGCCCAGAGCATATAGCTCTCGAAATTCAGCTGTGCATAACTTTTCCCAAAACTGGTTTCCTCTATCATGATACCTGCAAATTAAAAGAGAGAACCCAGGATTAGTGTTAACTGGAAAACAACTTATCCAAGAAACACACTTAAATTTCTTCTCCAGCTAGAAACAACACCATTTGGTTCTTCTAATTGGAGAGGAAGAAACATTAAGATAGTAATACAGGTTTGTGCTTCTTTTGTGGCAAGGATTAATGAACAAACTATAATGTTCACAGAAATAATTAACCATATCTCTCTGCAGAATTT
This sequence comes from Vulpes lagopus, assembly GCF_018345385.1. Classification (NCBI taxonomy): domain Eukaryota; kingdom Metazoa; phylum Chordata; class Mammalia; order Carnivora; family Canidae; genus Vulpes; species Vulpes lagopus. Next base: position 56,298,336 of record NC_054830.1, read on the forward strand.
TAGAAAATACATTGACAAAGTATAGATTATCCAGGACTAGCTTTCATTTCCTAATTCTGAGACAGAAATCAAGAACAAATAGGAAATCTTGCAACAAATCATTTGTAATTTTACTATACTATAAAAGAGGAATGAGTAAAAATGAAATACAAAAATGTCTTATTCTGTAGACTAGAAGTCTCATTTTAATACTACATTAAAGCGATCAGCTTTCCAGTAGAGAATCTCAAAATATCTCAATTCAGATATTTCTAATGGGACAAATTAGAATACACAGAATTTTAAGGATTGTTCTTGTAGTTGTAACTAGCTTAGAACAGAGTCAGGAGCACCTGTAGATGTTTGCTGCTACATTTAACATCTGTTTTAATGCTCCAGGTATGATAATTTTGCCAATTGCTTCTATGAAAAAAGTATGTCAGTCTGAGAAGGGTTTTGGAAAGTAGACACACCAGGATATATGGTCTCTCAGTACCTCCTAGAGTCCAGCACGTTAACTATGTTATGTGGCGGGGCAGGGGGGGAATTCTGTAGTCACTAAATATATGATTTTGTGGGTATCTTTTGTCTTGCCTCTTGATAATGGTAAGTCTGTTTTCTCCAATCATGATTTGGGACACATTGTCTAAGAAGAACAAAAGTACTTATGGGGACATTGGGATGTGAAATCAGATCTTTCCCAGAAAATCCAGAATATATTCTGGAATTCAAAACTAAAACAAAACCAGGAAAATATGGAAAATAAGAAAAAAAAAAAAGGTGTTCTGCTTGGAAACAAATGAAGAAATTATGAATGTTCTATATGGGGTAAAATTTTAAAGTACAGACTACTTATTTTGTATCAAACATTATTTTGTATCGGATTATAGTAGTTTTTGCTTGTTCCGGGGAGCCAACTCTTATACTCTTCCCTAGAGATAACTCCTTGCTTCAGGCTTGACAGGGAAGTTGGAAGATAATGTTCCTTTCCTGGAGGGCATGTCTGGCTTGTCACACACTGAGCACAGAAACTGAACAAACCCAGTAATCGTTGTCTTCTATGTAATTCTAGGTAGGGAGCCAGTCCCTGGAATCACAGATGATATTTTCACCACTGCTTTTTTTTTTTTTTTTTTAATTCATGATAGTCACAGAGAGATAGAGAGAGGCAGAGACACAGGCGGAGGGAGAAGCAGGCTCCATGCACCGGGAGCCCGACGTTCACCACTGCTTTTAATTGGACTGGATTTTAGAAGAGGAAAGGAGGGTTGGGCATCAATGGTGGCGTGGGGTGGGTACTGAAGTAAAGCCAGTGGATGAGGATATCAAGAGAACTAAAAAATAGGTTTAAGAAAACAGGCCAAGATTGAAATACATCCCATGAAGATTGGGAAGTTATGTGTTTGCTGGGCAATCTTGCTAATATGATTTTAACCCTTTGAACTAAAAATGGGGAGAGAAAATGTCCAGATAAAACTATAAAACATATTAAGAAAAATGGATATGACATAAAATGCAATAGTGACAAAAGCGGTTCAACATTCACAGAGGTTGATCGTGTACATATCTTCAGCTGTCTGTACCCCCAAGTATGAGAAAGAATTACAGGAGATGGAAAGGTATATCTTTTCTGAAAAGAAATGACCTACTAGAGTACAGGTCTACTTCCTCTTTTAAGCCAAGAAATATATCTGTATAGAAGTCTACGAACTATATAGAGTAGAGGCAAGTTGAAGAGCATCCAGGCAAAGATAAAAGGGGTAAGAACAGAAATATTATTGTAGGAATGTACCACGAGATGATCATTTCTCACACATATAATAAACTGGAACTAACATGACCTTCAGTAGTGCTATAAGACTTTAATTATCTAGATATCTGCTAGAAGTCTGTCTTATTTAAGCCCAAAGCAATGCTTCTTATATTTCCATTATTTGCCTTGATGACCATTTCATTATTGGAGGAAGTAATAAGTAATAATAAGTGTATGTCATCAGAAAGGGAAGTAGGCTTTCAAAAAAAAGAGGAAAGATGTCTGAGGATCATAACAGAAAGACACCTGGACAAGGTTGGATGTTTATTAAAAATAATGGCAGTCAAGAATTAGGCAGGAGACACGAATAGACATTTCTCTAAAGAAGACATACAAATGGCCAACAGACACATGAAAAAATATTCAATATCACTCAGCATCAGGGAAATATAAATCAAAACCACAATGAGATGCTACCTCTCACCAGTCAGAATGGCTAAAATCAACAACACAAAGAAACAACAGGTGTTGGTAAGGATGTGGAGAAAAAGGAACCCTTGTGCACTGTGGGTGGGAATGCAAACTCGTGCAGCCACTCAGGAAAACAGTATGGAGGTTCCTCAAGAAGTTAAAAATAGCGCTACCCTATGACCCAGCAATTACACTAGGTATTTATCCAAAGGATACAAACATAGTGACTCAAAGGAGCACAGACACCTCACTGTTTATAGCAGCAATACTCACAATAGTCAAAGTAGGAAAGAGACCAGGTGTCCGTCAACAGATGAATGGATAAAGATGTGGTGTGTGTGTGTATGTGTATACATATACAGTGGAATATTACTCAGCCATTAGAAAGGATGAAATCTTCATTTGCAACAACATGGATGAACTAAAAGGTATTATGCCAAATGAAGTAAGCCAATCAGAGAAAGACAAATATCATGATTTCACTCATATGTGGAATTTAAGAAATAAAACAAATGAACAAAGGGGAAGGGAGGGAAAAATAAAATAGGAAGAAATCGGGGATCCCTGGGTGGCGCAGCGGTTTGGCGCCTGCCTTTGGCCCAGGGCGCGATCCTGGAGACCCGGGATCGAATCCCACATCGGGCTCCCGGTGCATGGAGCCCGCTTCTCCCTCTGCCTGTGTCTCTGCCTCTCTCTCTCTCTGTGACTATCATAAATAAATAAAAATTAAAAAAAAATAGGAAGAAATCAAAGCGGAAGACAAACCATAAGAGACTCTTCACTCTAGGAAACAAACTGAAGGTTGCTGGATGGGAAGTGGTGGGGGGGCATGGGGTATGGGAATGGGGAATAGGAATGCTGGGTGAGGAGTATTAAGGAAGGTGTGTGATGTAATGAACTTTGGGTGTTCTATGCAACTGATGAATCACTAAACTCTACCTCTGAAATTAATAATGCACTATATGTTAATTAATTGAATTTAAATACAATAAAAAATAAAAATAATGGCAGAACCATGGACTGTCCTGATGAGGAAGAAAAAGAGCTATGTAAAGAACCTGAGGTATTTGTAGAAGAGGCCCTACGATGAAAAGAAGGGCACCTAGGAGTCCTGGCATCCTGGCTCTGTAGTCATAATTATTCTGAGGGAGACTGTGCTTGCTGCCCAGGGACACGTTCTGCCCTCAAGGGCACAGGGCCAGGTCTCACCCAGAGCTCTACAGTCCCTCCCCTATCACTACTAAGGGGGATGAAGGTGAAAAGGGGACAGGCCTATAGCTGAAAGCAGATAATGGAATGTTAAGAGAGGACAAAAAAATAGTAGACCTCTTAACTCTTTCTTTGTCCCAACTTTGCCGGCAATAATTCCTTTCTCACTGAAAAGTCTTAACAAATCCTCATAAGGGGGAAATGAGAGGGAGAGGATACCGAAGGAGAGCTTTACTACCTAGTGCTTATTCTATATACATATTTTTTATTTACCAAGTTAGACTGAAGCCCTGAAAGCTCACTGAATACTTGCTGAATAAATAGTAAACGAATGTATGCTCCTCATATTTGAGACCTAGATAATATGCTATTTAGCAGATACTCATGTCTCCTATGATTCTAGAACTTGAACCATTCTTAGGCCACAGGCATTTTATGCTACTGGAGGTTTAGAAGATCTACAAATTAAGGATGTAGAATGAAAGCCAACAGATAATTAGTAATTCTTGGTTGAGAAAAAAATTATTTACTACTCTGAATTATGAGCTAAAGATATCAGTTCAAAGGGATCAGTATTAATAAACTTTTCTTCTTGTTAAAAGTCATATCAAGCTCTTCAAAACTTGTAACTAAGCAATTACATTCTTTCATATGGATCAATAATGAAAGCTAAGCATGAAACTACAAATAGAATCATAACATATACACATTTAACTTATGGAAATCCAATTGTATGCTCTTAACAAATAAAAGGAAAAAACAAATTTTAAAATGTGGGTGATTTCATTATGAATTTTATATATATATATATATATATATATATATATATATATATATATAAAACATGTAATTATAGGTAATTCTGACTACATGTAATTGAAGATATGAGCACTCTTTCCAGAGTACTTTCTTCTACCGTTGCTAATGGCAAAGCAAGATAATTAAAACCAATTTACAAATATTTGCGGGATACAAACCTATAGATTTCAACATTCTTGTTTTTTTGTCTAGAGAGTTTAGAGGCACTTGCTTCTCCAGCCACAATTATGGTGTTGTTTTCCATGACCACACCAGCACACACGGTTCCCAAGCCCTCTCCATACTTGGGAGAGGAGACAAAATAGGTCTTCCGTGAAACAGGATCAAAACAAAAACTGGCGTCCCCATAGTTCCTATGTCTTGACCTGATTCCTGAAGAATTGTTGCCAATGCAAAGCAACAGACTAGTAGTCTCCATGCCATAACGAAGATTTAGAGAGTGCTGCTGGGGTGTCTTGATGGCTTTGAACGCATTTTGAATTATGTCAATGCAATTTGCATCACATAGAAGCATTGTGTTCCTTTTTAGGGCTTGTCTTAAAAAAGAAGGATTTATAAGTTCCAATCTGACCTGCTTCAAAAGCTCAACAAGATGCTCTGTGCGCATTTCTTGGTTATGATTTACCCACCTCAGGACTAAGTCCAGAATGCTCTCTTCTCTCGATATGTTAAGGTCATCTGATTTGATAAGTTTCAGAAATTGGTGTGCTTCGATTTCTAGTATTTCTTCATGTAAGCTTACCTCAGCAAAGTGTTGATATAAATATTTCTTCGATTGATCAGATAAATCTTCAGCTCCTATCTGCTTTGCAAAATAGTAGATACCTACACAGTTTGAGGCATCCATATGGTCCATCATATATTTTTGACACACACTAAAGATTTCTTCCATCTGCATAAAATAGGCAGCCATAGCTACAGTCTGTACATTGGCATTATTGATTTCTAAAGCCGCATTGTACATGTAATTCAATATCACGGACACACTTTCTGCTGTGATGTCATAAAGTATGACTTCCCTCTGAGTACATTCAAGTAGTCCACAGGTGAACATAGCTTTGAAATAGGGACTAAATGCAGATAGGACCAGCCGGTGGCAAGGAAATTTCTCCCCTTCTGCTATCAGTACTACATCTATCATTTCTGCTAATTCTCTCATGTTCTTAACTTGATTCAGTAAGTTCAAACTATGTTGGTATTTTTCTTTTCCCTCAGTCTTGCACTCCATGATACACTTTTCAATGTTTCTAAGTATGACGTCTTCAAATTTAGCTGGATTCTTGAGGGGCTATTTGCATGTCTGATTATTCACAAAGCAACAGAGATGTCCTAGAACACTCCTGATGGAAAGCAAAGAATCCTGTTTCCTGTAAGAAAAAGATTCTCTGTGATTTAAATATGCAGCATTAGTACTAAGAAGTATTTATAAATAAGTGTTATGCATTCCAAATGCAGTAGTTTAAGACAACCACTTTTGTATCTAAAAATAATGTGAGAGTATAAACAAGTAAATTATTAACTACTAACACTATTAACCTAATCTGCAGCAGAGATTTTTCTATGAGGGCTGGTAAATCCTCCCTGGCAAGGTGAATGAAGAGAAGTGATAAGATGGTACATTTTGTGATTCCATTTGCTGTTACCAAATACAGCGGGCTCGCAGGCCAAGGAGCAGGGGCATTAGGTAACCTGCTCTTCGAGGAGATGCATCACTGAAAATGTCATGTGCACCTGCCCCCAAAAACACACTCGAATGTTATAATGGCCACAGAACCACACAGGAGGACTAAGGGAAAAAAAAGTCCATTAAAATTCTGTTCAAACTTCTCCTCTGGGGGAAATAATTCAAAATGGTGCTTTGGAAAGCACCACCAAATGACTGCTGATCTGAGAATTCGTAACACTCGAAACATACAAGTAAACCATTCTAAACTTAGAAAGTGCACAAAAGCCATCCCATTCCTCCATCCCCACTTCTTGTTAAGCTTCTCTTTGCTCCCTACTTTACAGCAGCTGCGATGGACTCCCTTCTCCCCTTAAAAAGCACTGGTCTAATCAAAAGTCTCTTGAACCTAGTTGTCTGTCTTCACCTTGCCCTGGGGAATGGAAACAGGGCCCTTCAAGGACATTAATTAGCTATTTTGATTTAAAGAAAGACATTCCTGGAGTCAGCAACCTTCAGGGGAGAAGCAGATCTCCAGGCCCTGTCACCCTGTCTAGTTCTTACTTGGTTATAAGTTGCACACAGTGAGAATAAATGATGGTAGAAAAGTCAGTACTAAGTACTAGGAATTAAGAGAGGAAGACAGGCAGTAATTTCAATCAGACAAAAGCTAATTTTTCAGCTGTAAAAGTTCTAAATGTTCTACATCTCTGTAATCCTATCAAGATTAGAACACTCAGTGAGATTTCTCCATTTCAATTCTCAGTGTATTGCAATGAGAGATGGCACTTTTTTTGGTGTTGAATTAAAGTTCATTTCAGGAAACAAGGGTTAGGCACCATAGGAAGATTTAAGTATATAATGGCAACTATAATACCTAAAAATCACTGCACTGGAGCATGTAGAATGATAACAACTAGCCAATCTCAGAACCTGTATACCCGAATCAGGAATAAAACCCTGCTTGTCAGATGTGCCAGCATTAATGGCTCAGCTTTATTTCAATAAAAGCTTAAGTCTTTGTGAGGCCTTGCAGGTTAAAAGTGAACCTTTGCTTTTTTACTTTCATCTGTTTTAGACTTTAACAAAGAGAATCCAATTGTGGGTAATTAAGAGGTCATTTTATTTCTAAGCTCTCCTACAACACATTAGGAGTAGCCCAAGTCATATCATGTGGACTTCTTTGTACATAAACACATCAATCAACTTTATAGATGGCAGCTGTTACTTTGAGCTGAAAACCAGAAGTTTCCTTATAAGGAAATAAATATTAACAAATTTCTACTATTCCATTTGTACTGATACCTAAAAATCACTTAGAGGATATTGGTACCAGTGCTAGAAAGCCAAGAGCAGTTTCCAGATAGGATCACTAGATCCAGTATGATGTAGGCAGTTCAGACTCATTAGTTCCTAAAGTGTTGACCTTGATGCTGCTAGGAAGAAATGAGATGCTAGGGACTCTGACGTTATGACAGCAAACCTAGGATTTTGTATCTTTTTTTTTTTTTTTTTTAAGATTTATTTATTTAGGGGTATGGGGGGTGGCTCAGTTGTTGAACATCTGCCTTTGGCTCAGGTCATGATCCTGGGGTCCTGGGATTGAGCCCCACATCAGGCTCCCTGCATGGAGCCTGCTTCTCCTCTGCCTGTGTCTCTGCCTCTCTGTGTCTCTCATGAAAAAATAAGTAAAATCTTTTTAAAAAACGATTTAATTATTTGAGAGAATGAGAGAGAGCATAAGCAGGATTGCAGGGCAGAGGGAGAAGCAGACTCTCCACTGAGCTGGGAGCCCGATGTGGGGCTTGATCCCAGGACCCTGGGGTCATGACCTGAGCCAAAGGGGGACGCTTAACCAATTGAGCCACCCAGGTGCCTCAGGATTTCGTATATTTAAGATAGGAACCAAACCACCCTTGTTGAACTTTGTGGCATAGGGCTAGCTTAATAAAAACACAGGGAGCATCAGTTTCAAAGAGAAGTTAAAAATGGAATAACTAGTAAAATATGTGCTTCTTTTCTTTATAAATATAGTAGTACCTTGTAAACAACTTTGCAGTGGACAATGTTGGGTTTCCCCCAGAGTCCAACCTGCCTTCTCTTGGAGCAGATAGAGTAGGACCACTGTGGCTGGTTCAAGGACAGATGTGAGACCACATCTGTCACATTCTGGCTAAATCAGAGTGAAGTTCAGGTCTCTGGTTCAATGGCTGGGGTGTCCATGTGTTATGTAGATGAGAGGTCTGGAACTGCTACAGCCATGTCCCCATAAGCCAGCATGAGGACATAGTTAATATAGGGAAGAAGGCAGAGAATCCAGAGCATGGGTTTGAAACATGCTTTACATCTCTATTTTTCAGTTTTCAGTGACAAACCATTTCCTTTATTGTTTAAGCTAGTTTGAATTGGGATTGCTGTAACTGACACTCAAGAGTCCTTTCTGGTACAAAGTGGCATATGCAAAAAAGGTTGAGGAAAGGTTGCTAAAGGTAATTGCAATTACATATTTTGCAAAATTACACTTCTGTTATATTCTTATGTTTTCTGATAGTATACTGTCAAGTAAAAGAACTAGAGAAGCTTCTAATTATTCTTTTTTTAAAAAAAATATTTTATTTATTTGAGAGAGAAAGAGTGAGAAAGCATGTGAAAGACTCTGAAGGAGAGAAAGTGACCAGGGAGGAGGAAAGAGGGAGGTAGTGGGAGCGGGAAAAGAATCTCAAGCACACAGCCAATACAGGGCTCAATCTCATGACCTCGAGATCATGACTTGAGCTGAAACCAAAAGCTTGATGCTTAACCAACTGAGCCAGCCAGGCACCCCTTTGTTTCTTCTTGTGATCACTAAGTGATTCTGAGTTTACCTCTTCTCATTTAATGGCCACAGGTGCAGGAATTGAGTTTTAAAATCAGTTCTGACTCCAAAATCTGCAGTCTTAACCATTCACTCTCAAGCAAGAGTGGGCAAAGTAGGGCCAGAGAGTAAATATTTTAGGTTCTTGGGCTCTAGGGTCTCATTCCTAACAACTCAACTCTGCTGTTGTAATGCAAAATGTATGTATGTATGTAATACATAAACAAATGAGCATGGCTGTGTGCCAATGAAATGTTTTAGGGCTACTGAAACTTGAATTTCATATCTTTTCATGTGTCACGAAACAGTATTCTTTTGATTTTTATTTTTTTTATTTATTTATTTTTTAATTTAATTTTATTTATTTATGATAGGCACACAGTGAGAGAGAGAGGCAGAGACACAGGCAGAGGGAGAAGCAGGCTCCATGCACCGGGAGCCTGACGTGGGACTCGATCCCGAGTCTCCAGGATCGCGCCCTGGGCCAAAGGCAGGCGCCAAACCGCTGCGCCACCCAGGGATCCCTTCTTTTGATTTTTAAAAGCTATTTAGAATTAAATCCATTCCTAGCTTTGGCTATACAAAAACAGGCCACAGGACAACGACTCTTGCTCTACTGTTACAAATAAGTCCATTTTCTAGATCATGAAAAGGACAATATCCCATCTGTGTGGCTAACCTCCACTTCTCTGCTTAAGCCCCGCTGAAGAGTTTTGATTCAAAAAGATTAAAAAAGATCATCTGGTTGTCCCCAAGGATCCCAAATGTAAGTCAATTTTTTGAACACACACTTTATTTGGATGCAGCTTGTCTGCACCAAATATTGGCTTCAACAACAACAAACACTTTTAAAACAGAAATAACTGTTTCCAACATTCTGAAGAAACATTTATGAATTTTTTAGAGGGTGTATATATTTGTTAAGTATCCCCTCCTTCCACTTGTTTTATACACCTCTTGAAAGCTACTCAAGATTTCAATGGATTTATGGACCAAATGAATTTACTGATGGAAATCCTGGAAAATATCCAGGCAGTTAAATGTACCACCATACTTTCAAAGACGTTCTCAGCATTGTGTCCTGTACCTATAAGGTCCAGAGAAGATACTGGCATTGTAGATGGGGGCTCTTAAGTGAGTGTGTGCTGGATTTGAATCTCAGTTTAGCCACTTACTTGCTATAATCCTAAAATGACTTAACCTTTCCAAACCTTGGTTTGTTCATCTGTAAAATGGGGAGAATGTATATAAAAGTAGGTCAGTTCTTGGCATCAATAAATGGAAATCATTGTTATTTTATAGTAGCATAGGAGAGTGTAGCTCAGAGTTTAGACACATGGGCTTTGGCTGGGTTACTGAGGTCTGGGTTTGAATTGCCCTACTTGCTCTACTATCTAGTGACATGAGCAAGTTTCTTAGCCTTTCCTAGCCTTGTTCAGTTTTCTCATCTTTGAGAATTATTTAAGAATAGTTGGGAGAATTCAAGAAGACCATGCATGTACAATACATCATTTGCTTGGTAAAATCTGTTTGGTACAACTGAAGCAGGATACACCTGTAGAAATGATTTTCTAATAATAACAATGTTTGGGTCCATATACAAACTGCTTGTGGGTACAGACACAGCTTATAAATAAAAGAGAGCTGACAGCAACTTTTTCTTGTAATGAGGGCAGAGAGGGCATTCTCCTCTCATCAGCAAAACAAAACTGTATAAATGTTCTCAATGGTATCAATGGGAAGTTATTCTCTGTTCCAATTTATAGAAGACTGAACTGGTGCATTCATATTAATAGTACCCATAATAACAGAGAAAAAATGAGTAGCAAAGATAAATACAAATCACAAGAATAAAGCCTAATTACTTTGCAAATCCAAAATGCAGTTATACCCATGTCCAGTGTATTTAGTTTTGAAAGATAAACTGCTACAAATTTTAATGTGGCATAAAAATGTTAAACTGACAAGGATTTGCTTTTATAATGTTTACTTTTATAATCTTTGCATTATCTTTAAGGTTGCTACTTTTTCTACATAACGAATGATACATGAGTTTGCTTCCATGTTTTGCTGAAGTCAAAACTAGTTTAAATTCATAGCAGCACTGTTTGAAATAGCAAAAAAATGGAAGTAACCTAAATATTGATTAACACGAGAACAGATAAACTAGAGGATATTCACTCAAGAGAATACTGTACAGCATAAACAATGAACGAGAGCTACATATATCAACATGAATTTCACAAACATAATGTGTGCAAAAGACTGTAGAAGAATAGATGCTATCTATATACCATTGATCTCATGTTTAAAATATGCAAAGTAGTTATGTTCTAACAGAGTAAATATAGATGATATATTCTGACAAAATATAAACAATTGGTAAATCTGGGAAAGGGTATATGGGAGTTTTTTATACCATTCTTGGAAGTGTTCTGTGAATTACAAGTTACATCATAATAAAAAAATGAGGGGCGCCTGAGTGGCTCAGTTGGTTAAGCATCCGACTCTTGATTTTGGCTCAGGTCATGATCTCAGGGTCCTGAGACGGAGCCCAGAGGCAGGAGGCTCCATGGTCAGCAGGGAGTCTGCTGGAGATTCTCTCTCCCTCTGTCCCTAACCCCCTTCACACTCTCATTCTCTCTTTAATAAATAAATCTTTTAAAAAAAGATAAAAAGTTTAACAAATTATATATTCTTTAAGGATACATACAACTGTGGCAGAATACAGAGGAATGAAGGGTAAGTATAAAAAACATCAAATTTAGGATAGGGTTGCCTTCAGGAAGTGTGAAAGGAGGGAATACAATTGGAGAACTGTACTTACCATAGTGAGCACTGCATACTTTCTGAAATTGTCCAGTTCACTTATGTTGTACACCTGAAACATAACATTGTATGTCAAATACACTTCACTAATACAGATTTTTAAAAAAAGAGCCTATTTTCACCAACACCACCCCTCATTCAAACACCACAAGGCCCTTCACAATCTGGTATCTCCCCACCTTTCCTGCCTCAGCTCCTGGCTTTCCTTCCTTGTATCTTTCAGTTTTTTAGTATTACTGAACTAACAATTCCTTTTTTTTTTTTTTTAAGATTTATTTATTATTTATTTATTTATTTATTTATTTATTTATTTATTTATTTATGATAGACATAGAGAGAGAGAGAGAGGCAGAGACACAGGAGGAGGGAGAAGCAGGCTCCATGCCGGGAGCCTGACATGGGACTCGATCCTGGGACTCTAGGATCGCGCCCTGGGCCAAAGGAGGCGCTAAACCGCTGAGCCACCCAGGGATCCCCTGAACTAACAATTCTAATGCATACATTGCCTTTACGCATGTTGTTCTGTCTGGGATATTTTTCTCCCCATTCCGCCTGGGTGGCTCAGTGGTTGAGTATCTGCCTTTGGCTCAGGTCGTGATCCTGGGGTTTTGGGATCGAGTCCCACTTCGGGCTCCCTGAGAGAAGGCTGCTTCTTCCTCTATGTCTCTGCCTCTCTGTGTCTCTCATGAATAAATAAAATCTTTTAAAAGATGCAAGTGGCTCTTCAAAATTCAGCTCAGGGCACTTGGGTGGCTCAGTGGTTGAGCATATGCCTTTGGCTCAGGTTGTAATCCTGTGGTCTGGGATGGAGTCCCCAGACGGGCTCCTCACAGGGAGCCTACTTCTCCCTCCACCCATGCCTCTGCCTTTCTGTGTTTCTCATGACTAAATAAATAAAATCTTAAAAAAAAATTCAGCTAATACATCACTTTCCCCATGAAACCTTCTCTGCTCTTCCTTGCTTATACCTTGAACATAGTGATTGTTGCATCTGCCTGCCTCCCCTTTCAATGATGAACACATTGAGGGTAGGGGGCTCATGTTTTAATCATTTCCATATTCTTAACATCTGTCTGTGATGCCTGCTACATTGGAGCTGCTAAATAAGGTCTGTGCAATTAAATGTTTTGTTTAGTCCTAAATTACAAGTTCATGATAACTTTTTTCTTCTCATTTTATACATGTTAATAAACCACGCTCTTGAGTTTTTCTACATTTAAAAGTTGTGCTTGATCCTTCAAGTTGCTATTTTTCCCAAGTCAAACAAATCACCCAGAACCCTTATGTTGACTTCTTTGCCTGTAGCTTGATGCACTGTGACACCCACTTCTCACTTCTACTTTCAAAGTTAATTCCCAGTCACCATGTGCTCTCAGGAATTAGGCCCCAATTTTTAGGGAACTGAAGCCAGAGATCACAAACTGGCTGCTCACAGACCTTTTTTTTTTTTTTTTTTTTTAAGTAATTATCAAAACTGACACACAGTAGCATCTACTAAAAAAAATGGAGGGTGTGGCAACAGTGGACCATTAATTCCCATGGTGACAAATGTGTATGACCTGAGCCCATGGTTGCCACCTCTCAGATGGCACATCTATTCTCTTTTCTCCAGCCCCCATTATCCTGCAGTGAGACCTGAGTGTCAGTCCTCATTTATAATTCTTCTCATGCTCTTGCTTTTCTCCCCCTGCCTTTTTAGTTACCCTACAGCCATTTATTTGTGACCTCTGGTTTTCATCATTCCATTCCCACATCTTATTTTACTTATCACATAATGCACAGACACTGGTAGAAAATGGCCCAGAATCCCACCACCCTAAATGCACGGAGTTTCCCACTAGTATGGAATAACACCGGATTCATTTAATAGTAATAATCTATGCCCCATCCCCCACACTAGGTGTTTCATAACTGCCAGGCTTATAAATGATAAAGCTCAATAAGACAAGTTTCCTTTTTGCTTTCCTTTGAGCCATTCACACTGCTTTGCATTCTCAGGGTGCTTTATACTTTTCAAAGTGCTTTAACATGCATTATACAGTAGCTCATTAGTTCCTCTTAGGAATCAAGTAGGGGGGAAATGCAAGGCAATTATATTCCTGGCTTTTAAGTTAAGGGAGCTGCCTGGGGATACTTTCGATGCTTACTGAAGCTTTTTAAAGCGCCAGGCCCTACTCAAGGCCCGGGGCTGAGGCCAGGAAGGAGAGACATGGCCTTCCTACCTATATGGAGCTTACAGTCTAGTGAAGGGGGCAAGCGTTAATGCAGATGAGGCTACAGCAGTGAATACTGCCACGTCAGGGAGAGAGGGGACGCCTGGCTGGGCAAGGATGGTCTCTAGAAGGAAGGCACTGCTGGGCTGGGCAGGCAGGAGCCGGGCCCCAGGGCCAGGGAGGGAAGCGCAGTGGGCCAGCAAGTGCTGAGGGCCGGGAGGCCGCCCCACTGGCCTGGCCCCAGAGCTCAGACAAGGCCCTCGACAGGGGCCCGCGTCTCCTCGGTCACCGTACTTACTAGCTGCTGATCCCTGGCTCGAGGCACGGCCCCACGGCCCCGCAGAGGCCGCAGCGATGGCGCCGGGACCTGGCCCGGTGGCCGCGCAGACCGGGCCGGCCGGGGCGGGGCGGGGCAGCTAGCGGGCTGGACCGGCGGGCACTGCCCAATATGGGCCTGTCTGGGCCCAGCGATATAAATAGAGCGCGCTGCGCCAGCCGGGGCCCGGGGACCGAGGGCCCGGGCAGCGCGGGGGGGCGGGGAGGGCGCTGGCAGCTCCCCTGCAGCGACAGGTGCGTGCCCTCGGCGCCCGCCTGGGAGCCCAGGATGCGGCCGCTCTGCGCCTGCGCGGGTCGTCCGAGCGGGCCCCGGTGAAGGCCCAGGGTGCGGGCGCAGGCGCAGAGCGGCCGGCGGCCAGGGCGGCTGAAGGTCTGGTTGGAGCCGGCAAGGAGCTCTTTTAAAGAGAATATAGAAGTTGGATTTTGATAAATGACATATCTGTACCCCTAATACAAAATGACCAAAACCCAGTATGTGTGGGCTCACTGAAAGTGAAATTTACTGAAAGTAAATACAAATTTCAGATAAGTAACGACAGTTTTTAAGTATATGCCCCAAATACTGCACGGTCACTTCACTTTAAAGTGAATGTGGGTGCTGGCAAGTCTACCTGGAAAACTCAGCAGCTCCATCACCTTTGGCCTTAGGTGGGAGGTCCCCTAAAACCTGGGAAAAGGCTGATTAGTTATGCCCAGGTGTGGGATGGTGCAGGGAAGAGGAATGTTCCCTGGAGGGAAGTGGAACAACATCTGCGTGGATAAGGCTGTGCTATTAGGTCAGGTGACACAAAATTGTTATCTTATACGTTTATTTCTTATATTCTGGAGGTCAGAAGTCCAAAAAGAGTGTCCCTGGGGTAAAAACAAAGTGTCTGCAGGGCTGCTCCCCCCCTTCTTTTTTTGGAGGCACCAGGGGAGATCTGTTTCCTTGCCTTTCCAGCTTCTATGAACTGTACTCATTCTGCAACTCATGGCCCTTTCCTCCATCTTCACAGCAGGAAACAGGCAATTCTTTCCCAGATTGCACTTTGTACTAATTTTCCTCTTCCCTCTTCTTTTAAAAATTTAAATTGTGGTTAAATAAACATAAAATTCTACCAATTTTTAAGTGTATGATTCAGTGGCATTAAATACATCCACAATGGTGTGCAGCCATCTCTACTACCCATTTCCAGAACTTTGTCATCAGAAAGAAAACAACAGTTTCTCAAATAGGAACTTTGTAGGCATTAAATAATAACTCTCTTTGCTCCCCTGGTTTGCCTCTTCCCCCAGCACCTGGAGACTTCTATTCCAATTTCTGTCTCTATGAATTTGCTTACTTCAGATGCTTCATATAAGTAGAATCATACAGTATTTGTCCATATGTGTCTGGCTTATTTTAGTTAGCATGATGTCCTCAAGATTTATCCACATCATGGTATGTATCAGTATTTCATTCCTTTTTAAAGTTGAATAACATTCCATTGTGCATGCACATGTGCATGTGTGTATACACACATACCATATTTAAAACAAAACACATTCCATGTTGGTAAAATTCCTTAAAGCATTTTAGAAGCTTATGTCAGTCCTTGCGTGCATTTATGTTTACATGTGCATATTACAGTTGTTTGATAAAACTCCTCTCTCCCTTTCCCACAAACATCTGATCTGTTAGCCCACTTTAAGTCCTTCTACACCTGATTCTTTTCCTGCTTCTGGTTTTATCAGTTGATTGTGCTAAGCTAATGAATCTTTCTCAGCTTGCTCTGAAGACTATGTTTGATTTCCCACGTGGCTACTTTATTTCACCTTTTCTAGAGGAAGTGAAACACAAGTCAAGAGCTAAGGCTTCCTGTGGGTGGAGAGGCTAAGTTGGAAGCTGAGCTCTTGAGGAGTTTAGCGGATTCTCAGATGATTTGCCAGATATTAATGAAGGATTAATATTGTCAAATATACTGATATGCCAAAAACTGGTTTTAAGGCACATGCTTTTTGAATAGATTATACATAAATATGTACTTTACTCAGTAGTGGCTTACTGCTTCATTTTCAGCCTTCATTTTCTTACAATGTTGAGTTGCTCTCCTGTATTCCTTCGGGTGTATTTTGCCATTTTGGTTTAATTTAGTCCTCCTCCCGCCGCCTTGAAGCTAATCTACCCCATGTCTGGCTCCCTTTTATTGTGATTTGCCTCCGGGCAGCTTTTCCTTGATAAAGAAGTCACTTTTCTCTCCACATATCCATTCCTGCCCCATGACATCTCCACCTTTTAAAGGAAAAATACACACCTCGAAACTATTCCCGACACAGCACACTGGTTCCTATCTTTTTTTATTTAATTTTTTTTAAAATTTATTTATGATAGTCACAGAGAGAGAGAGAGAGAGAGAGAGAGAGAGGCAGAGACACAGGCGGAGGGAGAAGCAGGCTCCATGCACCGGGAGCCTGATGTGGGATTCGATCCCGGGTCTCCAGGATCGCGCCCTGAGCCAAAGACAGGCGCCAAACTGCTGCGCCACCCAGGGATCCCCACTGGTTCCTATCTTGAACTATTATCTATCACTTGGCTTGGCAACCAGGCTTCTAAGTGAAAAAATGAACAACCAACCTGATCATTTCAAACTTAATTCAACCCCAAAACAGCCTGCCACAGAATGACAAATGGATACACACTAGTGGAATCAGCTTCTTTGTCTTCATTCTTGCTCTCCTGCCGTACTTCTGCTACATCTCTTATCTATGGAGTGATATTTTTGAAATATTATCTTTCTTCCCACCCTCCTTCCTTCGGCATATATTTCCTTATGATGCTTTGCTTCTCTGTGCCATTTCAAAGTTGCAGCTGCTCTAGCTCATTGCCTCTGGGGGGCAGGGGTGTGGAAAAATCAGGACCTCAGAAAACCTGGCAGGTGGGGAACAGAAGAAATACTCTCTTCTGACTCCAGAAGCCTTGGCTCTTTCAAAACAGGAATGAATTATTGGTATGTGTAATACATTTGGGAGGAAACCAAAATTACGGCAATGATCTTCTATCCATACTTCTTTCCCCAGCTGAGAAGAAGGGGGTCTCTGGAGGAGAGATAATAAGGAAGAAGACCCATGCCCTGTTCAGCCGAACTAAGTGTGGAGTAGTTTGGCAGCCAGCCAGAGAGGAAATGATTCCATAGTGTCTTGGCCAGTGACAGCTTCAGGTAACCATTCGAGAGGCTTGCCTACTCACCCAGGGCCCCAGTGAGGCCCAGAGAGCCACTGAACCAGAGAGGCCCCTGCAGAGAGGTACATGGAGACTCTTGCAAGACCAAAGACCTAGGGGCAATGCAGACAGAGGACAGCCATTGAGCATGGGAAGGCTGGCCCCTTAGCCTGACTCCAGTGTGTTGGTTAGATATCCTGCCCCCCCAAACTCAGATGCAACTCCGGGGAAAGGGAAGGCTTGGCCATCCTGGTGGCAGGGAACTTCAACTATTAGTGTTGACCCTAGTAAAGTAGTATTTCACTCACACTGTAGTTTGTGGACTGTGGAAATAGAGGACTTGACACACCCAAAGTCTGGTGCAGAAGCATGAGCAGCAGCAGAAGTGGTTTGTCACTCTATGGGGGATGGGATGCAGGGAGCCTAGGGATTCTTTCAACTTTAGTTTTAGCAAGCAATGAGAGCAACTTGAAAGAGAGAGATAAGAAACAGGAACTAAAATTATCACTACCAAGTCTTTTGTCTGTAGCTGGTTCTCTTCCCATCCTGAATGTTAGTCTTTCTTGTTCATGGCTGGATCCTCAGCACCTGGAAAAGTGCCTGGCACAAAGGCAGTGCTCAAAAATCATTAGGGAGGGGCAGCCCAGCCCGGTGGCTCAGCCATTTAGTGCCACCTTCAGCCCAGGGCCTGATCCTGGAGACCCAGGATCGAGTCCCACATCGGGCTCCCTGCGTGGAACCTGCTTCTCCCTCTGCCTGTGTCTCTGTCTCTCTCTGTGTGCCTCTCATGGGTGAATAAATAAAATCTTTTAAAAAAATTTAAAAAAAAATCATTAGGGAGTGAACCAGCAAGTGGGTCAGAGCAGTTTGTTGAAGGTACTGGGTGGGATTCAGTCTGGCTAGTGTGGGATGACCCTGAACCAGGCTTGGATATGAGAGCACTGGGGGCGCTGTATCCCAGGGCAACAGAAGAAATGCCCCTATCCCTGCTGCTCTGCCAGGTGAAGAGATGGACTTCAGAAACTTCCACAGCTGCCTCACACTCTCCCTTCACAGAGCTGTCAGATCTTTGATTCACCTTTGGGTGACTTGACTCACCTCTACCTCCAGGTGTCCTGTGGGTGCCTCTGACTGATGGAAGCCAGGTCACCAATCCACACCCTGGCTTTGAGAGCGTCTAAGGGACAGAACTTCAAGAAAAACAATTTTTTGTACTTTCTAGTTCTTAGAGTTGGAGGGTTGGGTTGGGAGGCATGTTGCCACACCTCCATCATTTTCAGGTTTGTGGACTGTGGGAAGCTAGGCCACCACCACCTGACAGAGCCAGAGGTAAGTGTGGGGGCAGGCAGGGTTTTCGTGCCCAGCACTTGTGGGTGTGGGGGGGTCAGGGGTTCCAGCACCTGGAAGCCTGAGCAGCTTCATTTTTATATCTTTATAAAGCATGAGCGCTTCATTTTTATATCTTTATAAGCATGAGCGCTTCATTTTTATATCTTTATAAGCATGAGCGCTTCATTTTTATATCTTTATTGGCTGTTTTGGTCTGAAGGGCTCAGGGCATTATTGCCTGTGGCTGTCATGTGGTGCTCAGCCTACAGAGCTTCGTATTGTAGCAGGTGCACACACCTGTTGTTTCCCATCAAGCCCGAAGGCTTCTAGAGACCAAGGGCTTTGTCCTGTTCACCTTTGTGGTGCATTCTCATGCCTGCCTCAGGCCCCAGAGAACAGATGGTCAGGGAACATTTACTGATTTGGGTGACCAGGAGGCAGAGCTGGTAAGTGACAGGAGAGTGGGGCGGGGCTGAGACACCTGGTATCCTAACCTGGCACTGCTCCTGAAGACTTCCTGGCCTCCCGTAACTCAGCTCTGGGAGTTTAACAGGCAAAGTGATAATGCACCTACCTCACACCCAAGTTTTAGGAGGATGAGCTAGGAGAAGGAACAGATGTGAAAAGGGCTTTGATAAACTATCAAGTAACTCAACTTCATTTGCCCTGATGAGGCTGGAAACTCCTTTCCCCAAAGATCATGAAAATGGGACAGAAAACCATTTCTTCCTGATAATATTTATTATATCCTGTCTTGAGGCAGAGGTATGGACTGTACTTCTTTTGAAGGCTCTTCCACTTTCAGAATTCGTCACGGGGAAGCATGGGGAAGGGAGTTATCTACCTACCAAGCCATGTTTTCCCACTGCTATGACGGTAAACCATGCTCACATGTGCAGCCTTCAACCTGCAGGTGTTCAAGGCTATGCACCAAATCTAATAGATGAGGGTTTTTGAAAGATCATGAACTTTCTGGAAGCCACATTTCTCTCTCTATACCAAGATTATTTCATTTTCCCCAGCAATGAAATCCTTAAATCCTGACTATGTGAATAATCAAATCGTGCTTTTTAAGCAGACTCCAAGTAGTTTATTAACACAGGTATGGCTAATTATTATTATTATTGTCTGTTGCATTATTATGCTGTGACCACTATTTATGTACTGCATAAATTAAGGTATATAGGTTTGGCTGCTCTAACAAAGAATTTGAATGATAGTTCCCTACAGAAAAAAGGAAGTTTCTTTTTCTTTCATGCAGAATTACAGGGAGTAAAGAAACAAATGGGGCAGTGTCAGTGAGGCTACAATCTAACAGGCCTCAACATTTCATGGCTTAACATAATAGAAAAGATCTTTTGCTTATGCAAAGCCTGAGGCAGGTATTCAGACCATCACAGTAGCTGTCCTTCATCTAGTGGTTCAGGGACTTTGGCTGACAGTGGCCCTACTGAGGGCTCCCAGGTGTTCATCTCCAGGCCAGCCAGAAGGGAAAGGATGTGGAAAGAGGTATACAGCAGGTTTGTGGGTTGGGCCCAGGAGGAGCAAATCTCACACCTGCTCACATCCCATTGGAAAGGCTGAGGGCGCATGGTCACGCCTAGCTTTGAGGAAGGGTGGGAAGTGAGGTCTAGTTCCATGTCAAAAAAGACTGGAAAAAGGATTTTGGTGGGTAGCTGTCTGCTGTGGACCAACTTGAAACAGAGACACTGAGTGCAAACCAGAACTTATGAAAGCAGGACATTAGTCCCTCCAGATGTTTGGAAAATGGAGTTCTGAGAACAATTTGGGAAATTCTGTGTTCCATATCCCTTGTTGGAGAATCAGAATGCAGAATTAAAGGTTCTGATGAATCCTGCAGTAAAAATGCAAAGCATTTCCTACACGTTCTTGACTCTGGATCTACGATGTGAATATGGGTCTGTGTATGATGCATGCTGAGACTTGTGTGGGGCATACCTGGGAAGCAGTGACTGGGTGGAAGAGGACCTCAGAGCAAGTTAAGAATATGTTTAGATAGAAGCTTTAAGTCTATTAAAGGCAAGAACTGAGAGATACCTCTGGGAAGGAGGAGATTCCAAATATCAGAGAGGTGGAAGGTTATGGAATCAAGGTAGGGAGGTAGGAAGGAGCCAGAAACCAAAGTGGCAGAAACACGTCCCCATCTCTCAGACCCACTGGAGACAGCTGTAGAGGAAATGACAGAGTGCTGTTGCTCATGTATGTTGATGATCTCTTCCATCGCTCCTGGCGCTCCTGCTGCTGGGGGTCTGACTCCGTCTTCCAGCAGGTGATGGTGCCAGTGGTGTCACGTGAGTCTTGCAGTTTGTGTAATGCCTCTTTCCCAGTTCTCATTTAATCCTCACACCACCCAAGAGCGTGTGGGGAGAATGACAGGGTAGTGCCACCGGCTGGTGAGGGATCTGGCCACGGAACCCCACCCCCTAATGCCATACCTGTTACACCAGCTGCTTCATCATTCTACTGATTATTTGGCCTTTGTGTCTTTGGATAGTCTCCAGGTGTGAAGAGAGGGTCTCCTGTTGTCTTTTCTTGGTAGAGTTTAACAGAGCAAGGCTTTGTGGCACTTTGCTAGAGATGCCCCACCACCTCTACTGTTACGGGTTGAATTGTGTCCCTTCAATGCATATGTGGGAGTCCTAATGCCCTGGCAACTCAGAATGTGACCTTATTTGGGATGGAGTCTATATAGAGGTAATCAAGTTAAAATGAGGTCATGAGTGTGGGTCCCAAACCAATATGATCGGTGTCCTTATCAAAAGGGGAGACTTGGAGACAGACATGCATATGGGGTGGTCACCTGTGAAAGTGAAGTTGGCCATCTACAAAGCAAGAAAAGAGGACTGGAATAGACCTTTCCTTCCCAGCCCTCAGAAAGAAGCTGCTGCCCCTGCCATCACCTTACTTTCAGACTTCCAGCGCCCAGTACTTTGAGATGAATTTCATGCTGGTACCAGTGTGTGGTGCTTTGTTACAATAGCCCTAAGAACCTAGACCACCACCCCACTCACCCCCAAGCAGATTCAGTCTATGTTGGGAGTGGTGGTGTTCAGGTTGCTGTAAAAATGCCTGCAAAGGTTGTATTGTCTTCTTATCCATGAAGATATTATACACAACTTAGTCAATAACTTGGCAAAATCAGGATACACTGTACAGATGATCATTTCTTTAACTTATTTTACAAAAGAAAATGAGGTTAATTTGATCTAATTTGCATGTATTTACTTTGTGGGTGAGTTCATATTGACTGCTAGAGACCACAGTCTTTTCTAAATGTTCATAGTCCATACGTTTGAAAATACATTCCAGAATTTTTCCAAGGATCAAGTTCAAGTTTGTCAGTCAATAATGATCATAATCCACTTTTTATCAATTGCAACACTTGCCCATCAGGAGACTTACCAGATCTGAGTTCCTTTAGCATCTCTCATCCTACTGGCTCTCCTGTCTTGGGGATCTTTTTCCTTCTCCTTTTATTTTGAAAGAATTTCAAACATACAAAACAGTTGCGAGAATACTAGTTTTTAAAAAGGTTTTTTTTTGGGGGGGTGGCATCTGGGTGGCTCAGTTAGTTGAGTGTCTGCCTTTGGCTTGGGTCATGATCTCAGGGTCCTAGGATAGAGCCCTGGGTCAGGCTCCCTACTCAATGGGGAGTCTACTTCTCCCTCTCCTTCTGCCCCTATAGTATATTCAATAACAAAAATCAAGAAAATGCAAAACATTTTGAAGAAGGAAATAAAGATCACCACAGTTAATATGTTGGTTATATCTTTGTAGACAGAATTTGTAGTATTAATAGTAAATACTATGTTTTTCTTTTGTGTGAGATTTGTGTTTGAGCTTTGTTTAAGGTACATTTCACTGTAGGAATTTTTTTTAAAGATTTTATTTATTTATTCATGAGATACACAGAGAGAGGGAGAGAGAGGCAGAGACAGAGGCCGAGGGAGAAGCAGGCTCCATGCAGGGAGCCCGACATGGGACTTGATCCCGGGACTCCAGGATCACACCCTGGGCCGAAGGCAGGCTCCAAACCACTGAGCCACCCAGGGACCCCCCTCACTGTAGGAATTTAAATTTGTTCTGTGATTGAATTCATCCATCTTCTCTTTTTCTGGGTCTCTGGGATTTACATACTTAGAAGACCCTTCCACCAACATTCACACCTAAAGAATATAAAAACATCCTCCTGTTATGTTTTCTAGTTGTCTTTCGTCTTTGTTTTTTACACTTAAATTTTAAGGCATCTGGGATCAATCATGGTGAAAGGGGAGTCCCTCTACCCTCAATGATGCAGTACTTTCTCCACCACCATTTACACATAACTCATCTCTTTCTTACTAATTTGAAGTGCTACTTTAATCGTAAACTAAACTTCCCTCTGTAACTGGATCATTTTCTCTACATTCTGTTAGCTCTCTGCATTTCAAATTTCTGCTGGCACTTGTAGCTTTACCATCCTGTTCTAATGGTTACATCTTTAGAATATGCTTTACCACGAGCAAGGGCAAATGCCCCTTTACGACATTAAAAACAATTCTTGGCATTCATTGCCCATCTGGTCATAACTTTTTTCTCTTTTGAAACATTGGTTATAGAAAATTGTATGTAAACATAGTAAACTAATTGAAACTATACCCCAAAGAATAACAATAACAAAAGCCTTTTGATAAGCATTGTTCTAGACAACAGCACCATGTACTTGTTTTGATAAATGTACACAATGTTTGCCAAAGGGAAACTTCCTTTTCTGTAACTTGGTTTGATGCTTTGACAGCTGATAGACATAGTCAATCATACCAGTCAATCATAGCTGATAGATGGTCAATAACATAGACCATCACTTCTGGTGTCTGCATGGTACAGTGCATGGAGTGTAATTTACATAACTGCTTCTCACTGATCTCATACCATTTCGGTTCTTTCCTTTTTTTCTGTTCTCTTATAAATATGGTGACAAATTTCCTTTTACATCCAGCTTTTGAGCTTCTAATAATTTTCTTCTTCTGATGTATTCTTAGAAGTAGGATTTCTTGGGCAAAAGGTGTACATACTTTTCTTGGTTTTACACTTTTTTATAGTTTTTTTTTAAGTTTTAATTTTAATTCCAGCTAGTTAATACATGGGGTAATGTCAGTTTTAGGTGTATAATATATTCTGTATATCACCCGATGCTCATCACAAATCCACTTCTTAATCCCTATCACCTATTTCACCCATTTTCCACTCATCTCACCTCTGCTAACCATCATTGTGTTCTCTATAGTTAAGGAGACTGTTTTTTGGTTTGCTCCATTCTCTTTTTTCCCCTTTGCTTGTTTGTTTTGTGTCTTAAATTCCACATATGAGTGAAAGCATATAGTATTTGGTTTTCTATGACTGACTTATTTCACTTAACATTATACCGTCTAGCTCCATCCATGTCATGGCAAATGGCAAGATTTCATTCTTTTTTATGGCTGAGTAATATTCTAATATATATATGTAGTGGAGGGATCCCTGGGTGGCGCAGCGGTTTGGCACCTGCCTTTGGCCCAGGGCGCGATCCTGGAGACCCAGGATCGAGTCCCACATCAGGCTTCCGGTGCATGGAGCCTGCTTCTCCCTCCGCCTGTGTCTCTGCCTCTATCTCTCTCTCTGTGACTATCATAAAAATTAAAAAAAAAATTATATATGTAGTGGAATATACACACACATATATAATGGCATATATACATATATGCACACACCACATCTTCTTACCCATTTATTAATTGATGGACACTTGAGCTACTTCCATAGTTGGACTGTTATAAATAATGCTGCTATAAGTATAGGGGTGTGTGTATCCCTTTGAATTAGTGTTTTTGTATTCTCTGGGTAAATATGCAATAATACGATTGCTGGTTTGTATTTTTAGAGTAGAGTAGTTGTATTTTTAACTTTTTGAGGAACCTCCATACTGTTTTCCACAGTGGCTGCCCCAGTTTGCATTCCCATCCACAGAGCATGAGGGTTCCTTTTTCTCCAGATCCTCACCAACACCTGTTGTTTCCTTTGTGTTGTTGATTTTAGCCATTCTGACAGGTGTGAGGTGATATCTCATTGTAGTTTTGATTTGCATTTCCCTGATGATGAGTGATGATGAGTATCTTTTCATGTGTTTATTAGTCATCTGGATGTCTTCTTTGGAGAAATGTCTGTTCATGTCTTCTGCCCATTTTAAAATTGGATTATTTATTTTGGGGGTGTTGAGTTATAGAAGTTCTTTATATGTTTTGGATACGAACCCTTTATTGGATATGTCATTTGCAAATATCTTCTCCCATTCCATAGATTTCCTTTTAGCTTTGTTGATTGTTTCCTTCACTGTGAAGAAGCTTTTAATGATGATGTAGTCCCAATAGTGTATTTTTGCTTTTGTTTCTCTTGCTAGGAGATATATCTAGAAAAAAAGCTTCTGTGGTTGATGTCAAAGAAGTTACTGCCTGTGTTCTCTTCTAGGGTTTTTATGATTTCAGGTCTCACATTTAGATCTTTATTCCATTTTGAATTTATTTTTGTGTATGGCGTAAGAAGGTTGTTTCTTTCTTTGTATATTATTATCTAGTTTCCCCAACACCATTTGTTAAAGAAACTTCCTTTTCTGATGGGATATTTTTAAGGTGTGCTCTTACGCTCAGAGTTTTTCCCAGCAGCCTGCATGCACAGAGTGTGAGACCACCCAACATCTGCATCTTGGCCAGCTGCGGACTTTGTGGTCTTTCATCTGCGCTATTCTGTTAGGTGAGAATTATTATTCTGATTTTATTTTTGCTTTGTATTTTTAATAAAGTTAAACATCTTTGCATATGATTACTGTTCATCTGTATTCTTTTGTAACTTTTCTTGTCCAATTACCTTGCCTATTTTCCTTGTATGGGTTTACTTTATTTTATTATTGGCTTGAGATAGAAATGATGTTAAACATTATTTTTTTTTCCTGTAATACATTACAAATATTCTCCCCCTCCCCCTTTGTCTTTCAGCTTCATGGAGTTCTTAAAAGTTCTTTTGTTTTCTGGGTTTTGCAATATTGTTAGAAATGTTTTTCCCAATCCCAAGATTATTTTTTAAAAATGCATCAATATTTCTTCTAGTGTGTTTATGGCTTTGTCTATTTAAAATCCTTAAATTTGTGACCCATTTGGGATTTATTTTGGTGTCAAGAATGACGTGGGGATCCAGATTTATTATTATTTTTCCCCAAGTGTTGAGTTAGTTATTCCAATTCTATTTATTGATCACTCCATCTGGAGTGTTCTGATTTGAAATTCTAACTTTCTCCTATATCAAATTTCCTTATTTACTTGTGTCCATTTCTGTACTTTCTTTTTTCCTACCGGGCTGTCTGTTTGTCCTGTCACAGTAACATAATGTTTTAATTCTCCTAGCTTTATAATGTTCTTATTTAACTCATGCTGGGATAAGTTTCTCTTCATTTTCAATATTTTCTTGACTATCCTTATGTAACTTTTTCTCTTCAATTTTAGCATCATTTTGGCAGGTGTCCAAGAAAAAGCACTTTGTAATTTTATTTAGAATTGCAAAAAAGCCCAATATATTATTTGGGGAAACAAAATAATTTTATCATGTTGAGTATTTTGTCCAAGATTCAGGCATGCCTTTCCATTTGTTGCAGACTTCCATTATGTCTTTTGGTAGCATTATATCTTTCCTCATGAAAAATGCCTCTAGTTCTTGGCCTGGGTGGATCTCACTAAGGGGAACATCCCATGTGTCATGCGCCTTAGAAAAAATTTAAGATTTCTTTTTTTTTAATTTAAGATTTTTAAAGTCAATTTGGACCATCACTAATTTTTCCATACATGCAGACTTTATTTTTTAAAGATTTTATTTATTTATTTGAGAGAGGGAGAGAAAGCATGAGCAGGGAGAGGGGTAAAGGGAGGGGCAGAGAGAAAAGCAGGCTCCCCACTGAGCAGGGGGCCCAATGCGAGGCTCAATCCCGAGAACTCTGGATCATGACCTGAGCCAGAGGCAGATGCTTAAACCACTGAGCCACCCAGGAGACCCCTACATACAGACTTTAGAACCCAACCCAAGTGAGTACAAGATCATGCATGCTGTTCCAGTGACTTCTGGAGGGCCAAGTGGACTAGAGGCATTTTCATTCTTGTTTTTATTTTTGTGTTTGTTTGTTTTGAAATAACTAAACAGAGTACAATTGGGGAAAATAGTGTTCTATTTGGATACCATTTAACCAGAAGTACTTCTGTAGTTTTTGGTGGTATATAACTTGTCATCCTTGGTTTCTGGGAACTTGCTACAGAAGTACTGGGACTTTGGAGGACAGGTGTCTGTTAAATTTTGAACCGGGGCAAATTTGTTATACTCCAAGTGAGTCCATATGCCGCTGTAAGCATATGATCAGGTTGTAAAATGCAAGATACCGCTTTTTACCAATAAGAGTTAAAGGGTGTCTGGTAACCTTGGTTGGTGCCAAAAAAAAAAAAAAAAAAAAAGCTTTCCCTGGAACCTTTCAAAACTTTTCCATATTAGGGCAGGTCCAGTCACAAGCTTCGCTCAAAGACTCAAGTGTTGTAGGGTGAATAGTGAGATAACCGTGGACTCTTTTATGGACCTGTGAGACTTTGTTCAACTGAAAAAGTGTTTTCACTGTAATTATTTCTGACCTGTTTTGTGGTTTCCTACCCGCCCCCTGCCTTGATCCTTTATTTGCTCCAGTGTATTATAGCCTTAAAGAGGTTACTGAGGAGGGGAGGGGTAGCCAATTTAGGGCCAGGAAGGTGGGATTTAAATATAACTGTGTAGCTGACAAAATGATTTATTACTTTGTAGGTCATTGGAAAAAAGCAGAATTTCTCAAACTGTGTTCCATGGGCTGATATTAATCATACAAATGCCCTAAGCACAAAAAGTTCTCAGGGTTCCAGGGCCAAGTTGGCTTAGGAAATGCTGCCTGCTAATTCCCCTCTCAGAGCTCTACAATGTGCATTAGCATATTAAAAGTTCTGAGAAGTACAGCAGGAAAGAATCCAGTTTTAATTCTGCTGTGTGATTAAGCAAGTATATTAGTGCAAGGGGTGGTTTCCTTTTAGGCCAAACGAGTTTCCCTTAACACCAGCTTTGGAAGGGCTAGAGGAAATTTAATGGAATTTACCCCCACTTTTGTCAGAGGGTCCCAGCAGCCCACTAAAATGTGTGTCAGTGTCAGATTAGGCTAGATTTTAAATAAAATGCAGTCAAAATCAAATTCCACTGAAATATAACTTTGCTTATTTATTCATAATATCAGTGGTATATTTAAGTGCATTAGACATGGTAAATGGTGGACCTTTTAAATCACATGACACTTTCAGAAAATGACCTTCTAATGTATTCATTGATTAATTTATTCAAGTAATAGGCATTAAAGGACTCCGGAATCTTAAACACTGTGCTGAGAGTGAAGAGTGGGAGATACTTTCGAGTCTGGGAGTGGTAAGGAATAAGAGAACTCAGAGAATATGAGAAACTCATATCATTTGTGTGGCTCCTGGCTGGCTAATCCTTGGGTAGAATTCTATCATCAGCTTTCAGTGGCTGTGGGAGGAGAAGTTCCAGCTTGAGCCTGGGAGGGGAGGTGGCTCAAGCCAGAAAGTAGGTCACCTTTCTTTATTGAGGCCTCTGAGGGTTTTGCCAGGGACACTGACACTCACGAATGAAATTCTGACATGCATCAGTTAGTTCACAATGATGACACTGCTGCATAACAAACCACCTCAAAACTCACTTACTTAAAACAATATTCATTTATTATCACAGATTGGCTTTGGGTTGATCCAATCCAGGCTCAGCAGGTGGCCCTGCTTCAGGTGGCAGACGGGGCAGCTCTGCTTCCTACTTCCAGTCTGTGAGTCAACTGGAGCATCTCTGGATACGTGTCTCTCATCTTCTTTGGGCCAGAGGACTCATCAGGAATGTTCTTCCTATGGCTGTTCTTCCTGTGGCTGTGACAGAGGGAAAGATAGCAGCCCAACCATGCAAGCACTTTCAAGCCTTTGCTTGCATCTCATCTGCTAACATCCCCTCAACCAAAGCATGTCAAAGGATAGGAAAGTATACCCGACTCCTACTGGGTGGAAGTTATATAGCAACAGGTGTGGATGTCTACTCTTGTAACTGGGGAGCAAGTAAATAGCTAGAACAATAATCCAGTCTGACACATCATGCGAAGGGCCCCCTCTAGGACGGGGAGTGATGATGCCAGCTCCCCTTCTGAATGTAAATTCCACTCAAGGTATCTGAGCCCTGAGTTCTGGCTCTTGGATATGAAAGTCTGCCTGCATCCAATGAGACCTGAGAGCTGGCAGCTGACTTTGAATAACATATAGCAGCCCAGGAATAGAAATTTGGCCAGATGAGCAGACCGATCCCCCAGCCTGTATATTCTAGTCATGTAGACCTCCTCTTTTTCAAACCCGGACCCTGGCTGTAGCCAGCACAAACAGTGCCATTGTGGAGGTTGGAAGAAGGAGGTTCATGAGCCCTTCTTTAGGGAACCACTGGACGATGCACTCCAACCACCAAGAGATGGCAGAGGAAAGTTCACAAAAGGATTGAACACTGGAAATATTTGACAAGAGACATAAGGCAAAAGCAAAGAAGGGGACAAGATGAATGGAATTGAGTGTGGGGTAGACAGTGCAAAATGGCCTTTCTTCCACACTGACTCTGTAACTGGCTTGGCCACATGACTTGTTTGGTCAATAGAGTGAGAGTAGGTGTAGTGCAAGTGGAGACTTGAAAAGTGCTGGGGTGTTGGGACTTGCCTCTCTTGCTCCAGAAGTGTTTCTGCTGCATCTGAACAAGCCCAGACTAGCTTACTGGATGACTAGAGGTGTATAGCTGTTGCCTCAGCTGACATCCAGCCACTGCCAGACCCCTGAGTGAGGCCCCTCAGGACCAATCTTACTGCCAGTCCCTCAATTAGACCATGTCGCCAAACTGGCCCTGAGGAGCTGGCTGCCTGGCCAACCCACAGGACTGTGACAAATAATGAAGTTTCATTGCTTTAAGCCTCTCTATTCTGAGGTGTTTTGTTAAACAGAGAGAACTAAATGATACATTATGTAATTGTTATATGCCCTGGCAATGTATAAATAAGATAGCATAAGCTTGTGGATTGCCTTGCCTTTAATGCTGACAAACGTGTTGTCCAAATTTAAGAATATTTAAGAATAAAAAAGATAAACATTAAGAAAAACAGTATTATTGACTAAAATTGGGTAGGAAAAGATAGGAAGAGGTGAAGGAAGAAGAGACAGGGATCCCCGGGTGGCTCAGTGGTTTAGTGCCTGCCTTCAGCCCAGGGTGTGATCCTGGAGACCTGGGATTGAGTCCCACATCAGGTTCCCTGCATGAAGCCTGCTTCTCCCTCTGCCTGTGTCTCTGCCTCTCTCTCTCTCTGTGTCTCTCATGAATAAATAAATAAACTCTTTTTAAAAAAAAAAAAAAAGGAAGAAGAGACAGAAGCTAATTCTATTGTTCACTTTTTAGACAAAGATGACGTGACAGGTGTTATATAAACATATAAATGTAGAGATAACTGCTAGAACAGAGCACAAATCTGCCTTAATAGATGAAGCACTGCAATAAAACATAGAGAAAATATATCACATATATATTAAGATATATACCAAATTTTATTAGACCTTAAGATTGTATCAACTGTAAGATCACTATGATTTTAATCATCACTGTTGCCAGTTAAACCATGAGGCCCCTCAGCTATAAGACACATCCCAATTTCAAAAATGTTAAAATGGGAAAAAGGTGACCAGGAATTTCTACAATGCAGCATTTAATAACAGAAAAACATATAAAATATGACAAAATAAAGACCAAACACATGTCATACTAATAAATGTAAATGTAATTCTCCCATTAGAAGAAAAAGTTCTTCATATTGAATCACAAAGCAAACTAGAAAAACAAACTACTTGTAACAACATGGATGGACCTAGAGGGTATATGCTAAGTGAAATAAGTCAGTCCGAGAAAGACAAATAACACAAGATTTCGCCCATACTTGGAATTTAAGAAACAAAATGAATGTATAAACAAAGGAAAAAAGAGACAAAAAAACAGACTCTTAAACACAGAGAACAAGCTGATGGTTACCAGAGGTGGGTGGGAGGAGCAATGAAGTAGGTGAAGGGGATTTAGAGTACACTTATGATGATGAGCCCTGAGTAAAATACAGAATTGTTGAATCACTATGTAATCACTAATATAACACTGTGTGTTAATTGTACTTCAACTTTAAAAAAGAAATAAAGAGCATAGACAAAGACACACCATCAAAAAAAAGTGGGGGTAAGGGGGAATCATAATCCTAGTATAAAACAAGGTGTAATTCAGGCCCCAAAGTGTTAAACAAGACAAAAGCTGGCACCTTATCATGCCACAGACCACCATGGAAATACAACAGTTACACATATCAGTGCATTGAATCATAGTATCTTTCATTAAGCATGAACTAAGGAGACATAAGGAGAAATAGACAAACATGCTAATCATAGGCCTTGACTCATTTATTTCAGTGGAAGACAGATAAAGCTGACAAAAAATTGTTATATCAACTCCATTAAATATTTTGTGGCCATTGCAAATGAAGATTATATAGTTCTAGAGGAAAAGTGTGCAACATATGAGAAAAAATACATCACATGTGTATAACTATGTTATCTCGTTATAGCTTGCAAATTGGGTGTTCAGAGGTGTGTAAAGATTGGAAGAGCCGTAGGGAAGTGTGATGCGTTGTTTGAGCAAAAAGAATTGTGAATTTATAGATTTTATCAAATTGTTTTGGTAATTTCAGTACTTTAAGGGAAATGCTAATTAATTATTTAGCACAAATCTGCATATTCCTTGTAGAGAACAGCTATGGCAACACTGGCCCATGTGAGGGTACCTGTGGAGACATCCAAAACATGAAACACAGTCATTTACGAATTAATTCATCATATGACTAACCCCAGAGCATCTGAGTTAAAACCAAATTTAGGGCAGCCTGGGTGGTTCAGCGGTTTGGCACCGCCTTCAGCCCGGGGTGCGATCCTGGAGACCCGGGATCGAGTCCCACGTCAGGCTCCCTGCATGGAGCTTGCTTCTCCCTCTGCCTGTGTCTCTGCCTCTCTCTGTCTCTCTCTGTGTCTTTCATGAATAAATAAATAAAATCTTAAAAAAAACAAAAACCAAATTTAAAAGGTTAGGCTTAATAAAGACAGTGTAATCAGAACACTGAGTGGGACATTTGGTGGTTGCTTTCTGTGCTCTAAGCATTAGCTTTGACATGTGACAAATAATTCCTACCAACCATTCTTTCACTGCAATCCGTAACACTTAGCTAAAAGAACGTAAGTATCTGAAACAAATAGTATCTGATTCTTACGTTCCCTGAGAATCAGAGATTTGCAGGGGCACAGGATAGGGAGGGATGAAGGGGACAATAATGAAATTCTGCAGAATTGTTGGTTTCAAACAAGGAAACTAAGACAACAGATTTTTGAAACCACTCACTATGGTCACTCAGCTACGTGGAAGCAGAGTTAAGATTAGAACAAAATTACTGCCTTCCAGAAAGAAAAATGCTAAATTTCTTCCAGCTCCACCACCTGAATATTCATTCGACTTAAAATGAGGCATAGTTTAAGATAAATGTTATAGTTCATGTAATATACTATATTTGTGTTAATATCCTCATATATTTTTTATTTTTCTTAGCCTTTAAGAAGTCTTGTGTGGAAGTCTCATACCTTAGTCTTTTTTTTTTTTTTTTAAGATTTTATTTATTTATTCATGAGAGACACACAGAGAGGCAGAGACACAGGCAGAGGGAGAAAGAAGCAGGCTCCATGCAGGGAGCCCGATGTGGGACTTGATCCTGATTCCGATCCCAGGTTCACTCCCTGAGCCAAAGGCAGACGTCCAACCGCTGAGCCACCCAGGCGTCCCTACCTTAGTCTTTCATACCTTCACACGGTTGCTCTTCCCACAACATGATGTCAGTACAGTAGCAGACTTTGTTATTAGCTCTGTCTCCTGGCCGCGGGTCCCCTTGTACGTGGCAGCTGTTTTGCCCACCTTCTTTCCTAACTGGGAGTGTGCCCAGTCAGCCGTGGAAAACAAAACCCAAGAAGCACAAAATCTATCAGTCGCATACATTTATTTAAAAATAACAATGCATGCTGGGCTTCTTATGTTAAAAATCTCTGTACACATGTTTCAAAGCCAAAGTGCACCGAATTTCCAAAATAAAGCATGTGGAAACATTAGGAGGCGTGAGTGCACTCAACAAACTGATGGTCCCCAAAGCCAGATGTGAGGCTAGAATGCTGTGGAGAGATGCGACAGTGGTTTCCAAGCTAAACAAATTTTCAAAAACAGTAAACAGGGTGAGTGGATAAGATCTTGGGTCAACAGAGGGAACCAGGGAAGAATCTAAGCATGGCCTGTGAAGGGAAGTCTTTGAATGAATGCTTAAAGATTTGAGTTATATATGTTTATTCAAAAATACTTTAAAGCACCTGTAATGTGCCCAGTGTTGCATAGAATGGGTTGTTAATGTTGTCAATTGTCTATATGTTTATTTCCATCTTATAGATTCTTTGTAATAAATCTTCAGTCCCGGTATTGACTGGCTACAGCAGGTACCCAGAATATATCTAGGACCTTCCTGACTGCCTACCTGAAACATGCCTTTTTTTTTTTTTTTTTAAGATTTTGATCTATTCTTTTGAGAGAGAGAAAGAGAGAGAGAGAGAGAGCATGATTGGGGGAAGACAGAAGCAGAGGAAGAAACAGTCTCCCTGCTGAGCAGGGAGCCCCATGCAGGGCTCAATCCCAGGACTCTGGGACCATGACCTGAACTGAAGGCAAATGCTTAACCCACTGAGCCACCCAGGCGTCCCCTGGAACATGCCTTTTTATTTGTCTATTTAACCTCAGCTGGAGATTAGAAATGGGCCATCATTCAGTACCACTTCAAGTGTAAGATATATATATATATATATATATATATATATATATATATATATATAAAATCTGTTTTTCATATTTTGTATTGAAGAGCTGTTTTGAGTGTTGAATTGTCATTGCTGTTCCTCTATTAGGGCATATTATCCAGAGTATTTTCTGTTTTGTTAAAATGCAATACAAGTCAACAGCTATTCAGGGGTTTCTAATTTCTCATGTTGTATTTGGTCTTCAATAGAATACATTCCTATGTTTAGAAGCCATTGTTCTGTTTCATATTATGTTATATGGTGTTTGTATTTCGAGACCTTTTTGAGCTTTTCTTTGAATTTCACTTATCTCCAAATAATGGCTGTTTTGTAATTCCTGTGTCTCAGGAAAGGCTCAGGATGGAAGGAGAGAGGTAAAGGATAGCGTGTCATCTTGAATGGGACCAGCTGTAGGACATGCTGGTGAGAAAGAGGAGACTGGGACCTGAGACAGAAGCTCAGCTATAGGATGGCCCAGAGGGAGACAGCCAGGAAGTTAGTTTTCAGTGTTCAGTTATGTAGGTAATTTTGAGCTCTCCTATTTTCGTGTGGATATTTACTTATTCAACAGACTTCCATTGTGGTCACGATGGAGTAGCTGGTATTAGATATAACCTCCTACCACTAATAACTATTTTAAAAATGGACAAAACTTGGGACACCTGGGTGGCTTAGTGGTTTAGCATCTGCCTTCGGCTCAGGTTGTGATCCCGGGGTCCTGGGATCGAGTTCCACATCAGGCTCCCCTCAGGGAGCTTCTCCCTCTGCCTGTGTCTCTGCCTCTCTCTCTGTGTCTCTCATGAATAAATAAATAAAATCTTTTTTTAAGATTAAAAAAAAAATCTTAAAGAAAGAGAGAGAGAGAGAGATAAAGAGAGAGAGAGAGAAAGAGAGAGGCAAAGACACAGGCAGAGGGAGAAGCAGGCTCCATGCAGGGAGCCTGACATGAGACTTGATCCCAGGACCCCAGGATCATGCCTTGGGCCAAAGGCAGATGCTTAACCGCTGAGCCACCCAGGTGTCCCTAAATAAAATATTTTTTAAAAAATGGACAAAACTTAAGTAATACTTCTCAGGCACTGGACAGTGAGTAGCTTAGAGCCATGATCTCTGAGCCAAGGGAAGCCCTTGAGATGACCTTCACGTTTACCCTGGGCTTCCACCTGGGCATAATTCGCAAATCACAGTGCAGGAAAATAATACCCTAACTACATAATTTTTTTGTGGTGAGAACACTTAGGATCTACTTTCTTAGCAAATTTCAAGTTTCAAGTACATAACACAGTGTTATAAGCTGTAGTCCCCATGCTGAATGTTGGCTCTCCAGGACTCAGTCTCGCAAGCTGGAGGCTTCCACCTTCCACCAATATCTCCAAACTTCCCCTGGACCTCAGCCCCTTGTGACTGTCACTCTACTCACTGTTTCTCTGGGTTCTGGTTTTTAGATCCCACATATCAGTAAGATCATACAGTATTTGTCTTTCTCTGTCTGACTTGTCTCCTTAGCATCATGTCCTCCAGGTCCATCCATGTTGTCACAAAGGACAGCATTGCCTGCTTTCTCATGGCTGAATAGAATTCTTTGGTATGAATGCCACATCTCTGTGATCCATTCGCCCTTTGATGGATGCTTAGGTTGTCTCAGTGTCTTGCCTACTATGAATCTTGTTGTGATGAACGTGAGGCGTTGAATTGTCAAATTCAAGAGATATCTCTGAGATCGCTCCCCCTTCTTGTCACAGTTTTGAAATAGTAATTTTACTTTTCTCTCTGTTTATAAAATTGTTTCCCTCTTCCCTGGTTTTATTGATGTATAACTGACATACAGCACTGTGTCAGTTTAGGTTATTGTAGCATCATTGTTTGACTTACATATTTTGTGAAATGGTGACTACTATAAGTTTAGTTAGCAACAGTCATCTCATAGAGACACAATAAAAAGAGAAAGCAAAAAGAGAAAAGAAAATAATTTCCCCTTGTGATGAAAACCATTAGGACATACTCTCTTAACACCTTTCCTGTATATTACATGGCAGTGTTGGCTGTAGTTGTCATGTTGTACATCATGTCCCCAGGACTTATTCATCTTAAAATTACAAGTTTCTACCTTTCCACCACCTTCTCCTATCCTCTCTCCCCCTGCCCTCTGCCTCTGGGGACCACAAGTCTAATCTCTCTTTTTCTATAAGTTTGGAGACTTGTTTTGTTTTTAGACTACACATAAAAAGAGATCATACAGGGCAGCCCGGGTGGCTCAGCGGTTTAGCGCCGCCTTCAGCCCAGGGTGTGATCCTGGAGACCCGGGATCAAGCCCCATGTCAGCTCCCTGCATGGAGCCTGCTTCTCCCTCTGCCTGTGTCTCTGCCTCTCTCTCTCTCTCTCTCTCTGTCTCTCATGAATAAATAAATAAAATCTTTTTTTTAAAAAAAAGACCATACAGTATTAGTCTTTCTCTGCCTTCTTCACTTAGTGTAATATCCTCAGAGTCCATCATGTTGTTACAAATGGCAAGATTTCCTTGTTTTCTGTGGCTGAATAGTATTCTGTGTGTGTGTACATGTGTGTATATACGTATATATATATATACACACATTTATATATAAGTTGTGTGTATATATATTGTGTATACATCGTGTGTATATATATATATATGTGTGTGTATATCTATATCTATATCTATATATCTCACTACTTCGTTATCCATTCATCCTCCAGTGGACACTTAGGTTGTTTCCATGTCTTGGTTATCATAAATAATGCTACAATGATATCTTTTCAAGTTAGTGATTTCATTTCCTTTGGATATATTCCCAGAAGTGGGATTGCTGGATCATATGGTGGTTCTATATTTAATTTTGTGAGGAAACTCCATACTTTTTTCCCTAGTGGCTGCACCTGTTTACATTCCCATCCACAGTGTACGAGGGCTCTTTCCTCTGCTGCATCCATGCCAGCATGCGTTATCTTTTGTCTTCCTGATGATGGCCATTCTGACAGGTGTGAGGTGGTATCTCATTTTGGCTTTGGTTTGCACCTTTCCCTGATGTTGAACATCTTTTCATGTACTTGTTGGCCTTTTGTGTATCTTCTTTGAAAAAAATGTTTATCTGGGTGTTTTGTCCATTTTTAATTGGATGATGTTGATGATGATGATGATTAGCTATTATCACTCCCTTTTTAAAGCCATTGCCCGGGGGCACTGGACTGGCTCAGTTGGTAGAACACAAGACTCTTGATCTTAGGGTTGTGAGTTTGAGCCCCATCTTCGGTGTAGAGATTACTTTAGAATAAAATCTTAAAAAAAAAACAACAATAAAACTGTAGCCCAAATATGATTTCCCATAGCATAGCCAAAGCAGGACAGAGATTTTTTTTTAAAGACCTTTTTAAATACCAAGGAGAACAAAAGAGAAAATCAGAAATATATAAGAAGCACAAAAAGAGTTTGGCTTACAAAAGATAGATCTTAGTGAACTTGATTGGGACACAGGCCTTGTGCCACTCACTTCTTTCCTCCCCAGCCTCCAGAGACTGATACAACCAGACAGGCTCTTGACATGGCTTCTGATTTCTCTGCTCTTGGCTGTGTCTACACGAAAGGCATCACCAACGGCCCACAGACTCAGCCTCTCAGACATGGTAAGTCGCTCATTGGTCAAGAGACTGATTCTGTTATCTGTCTTTATAAAGTCCTTCTTCTTGGTTCTTGTTTCTGGACTGATAGACTCTTCTCAGTCCCCAGATAATAGGCAGATTTCAGATAACTGACATAATGGATTATCTCTTCAAGTCAGACCCAGTCCAACATGTAACATTGCCTATGCACGTACTAACCCCAGCCCCAATGCAACAGAGGTTATGAGTTCATCATAGTTGTGAGTCCTTCTACAAACATTTAGTTGAAATGTGAACCTGCTGGGGTTTTTTTTCTCCCATATGTTCTCTGCTTCTATTTTGCCTGGTGTAGTTATCTATGGCTGCATAACAAGGCACCCCAAAACTGGCCTAAAAAGTAGCAAAAGTCTGAGTTGGGGGGTTGACTGTGTCAGCTGGGTAGTCCCAGCTTGGGATCCCTTATGAGGTTGCAGGCAGTTGGTGACTGGGGCTGGGTTATCTTGAAAGCCTCTTTAGTACCACATGTGGCATCTGGGCTAGGACGAATGACTGGCAGTCCACATGCATCTGTCTCTGATCTTCCCACAAGTGGTCTCACCAGTATGAAGCCTTCTTACATGACCACTGAAGCTTCCATTCACCAGTAGCTTGTGAATCTCTGCATTTTCCATTCAGTACCATCACATGGGGATGAAAGGAAACTCTTAACACTCAGATAAATAGTGTGCAACCAGGACCATAGCCATTTAAATTCTGTATAATCAGGAAGAGAACTTTCACAAAGACATCTAGCATGCAAAATATAACCAGTCTTTGATTGGCTATCAGGTTTTCAGCATCATTGTACTACTTCCTGAGGAACAAACCTAGGAGGGAATAACTCTGGGCCTCCTGTGTTTGGGGAACTGGTGATGACCACCATGGAAGGTAGGAGGACAAGGTGTGTGAGTTAGGTTCTGACTGGATTTAACTCCCAGCACAACCACACCTGCTGTTGGCTCTGCAGCAAGTATCTCCAACCCCTCTTGGCCTATTTCCTCTCCTCTGAAAAATGAGAATCATAGTAGCACCTATCTCACGATTTTTGTGAAGCATAGATTAGATATTTCACCAAAAACATTTAGAACATCTGTCTATTACAGAATAACACTCAAAACAACAACAACAACAACAACAACAACAACAACAACAAAACGGTTAGCTATTATTACCATTCACACAAGATCTTAGAATTTTTGCCATGAAGCATCGGACTTCTACTGACAGGCTTTTGGCCTGACATCCCCATCTCTCAGAAAATGTTGATGTGAGTATACATGAGTAGACATAAATAGAAAGAAGAATAAAAATGTTCAGATGGATTTGACACAAAGACAATTCTCCTTTAGCAATTACAAAGCTATAAAAAGAATGAGAGCAGCTAGTGTTCTCAACACATTTCCAAACAACTTGGCTCAAGGATCAATTACAGTACAGACAAGTACCAAGTCCCCTGGAAGCTCCTTTGCACAGCTCTGTGAAAGTTTCAGGGCTGATTGCATTTTATTTTATTTTTATTTTTGGCAGCAAGAAAATTTGTCAAGCAGGAGTGTGAAAATTGGAATTGTCAAGACTGCAACAAAAAGCAAGCACATTTGACCATTTTGAGGAAGCATCAAGGTTGAGCTTCGCAGCTGCTGTCCTGGATAAAAGAAAACACAAGCCCCTGGCTAGAAAAAAAAAAAAAAAAAAGGAACCTAATTATGTCATGATGAGCTGGGAGAAAATGGCAAATAAAAATTGCAATGCAAAGCATGATGGATGCTATTTTGTCCATCGGAACTGCTGGAATGTAGTGGTAGAGCAGGGTGGCATAATAACTCTGTTTTCTTCTTTCCCAACTTGGCAAGCAAGCAGAAACACAGCGGCAGACCACATCTTTTTGTTTTGTATTTTTTTTCTCAACATAATTATGTCAGGTTTGCAGAATGGATTGTAGAGTCATCAATAATGAAAATAAAGCAGACATACCACTTTAAGGCACAAAGCTGTCATTCTATTGAGTAGGAATTTCTTGTTGCTTATTTATATTTTGAAAAATCCATGGGGGGCTTCTCTGAGGATAATTTACATTATGGCAAACCATCCATCTTTGAATATATGACTTCCAGGTAGTGTGGATTTTATTCACATCCGGTCAGCACTAATTACATTTTATACTATGATTTATGTCACAATCATGAAGATTCAATTCAAATCATCAATCAAGGAGACTCAATTTCTATTTGTTCTTCTGCAAAGTGTTCATTCTAGTGGTTTGGTTTGCTGGTAAGTTAATGGGTGTTCTGCATAGAGGTGGAAGGTGCATTCTGTTTTAATGGAGTATTTAGATTTCATATGTTTTCATAACCAAGAAATCAAAGTGATGATTCAGGTGTTTTAACAACCAAATTATTCATAGCATATACTTTTAATTAATTTACTGGGGGATTAATCATTTCCTTTTTTTAAAAAGATTTTTATTTACGTATTTGACAGAGAGAGAGAGAGAGAGAGCACAAGCTAGCACAAGCAGGGAGAGGAGGAGAGGGAGAAGCAGATTCCCCACTGAGAGGGGTTCAATTCCAGGACCCTGGGATCATGACCTGAGCCAAAGGCAAACATTTAACTGACTGAGTCACCCAGGCACCCCAATCATTTCTAATTTAACTGAATAACCTTAGATATACGGAGAATATATTTGGCATGCCACATTAAAAAAGTAACAACAACAAACTGTGTATGAGCCATTTTATTTAACAGAAATAACAAACATATATTAAATGTGTAGGTGTATGTTTTTATTTATTATAAGATTTATTGATTGATTGATTGATTTTATTTATTTATTCATGAGAGACATACAGAGAGGCAGAGACACAGGCAGAGGGAGAAGCAGACTCCATGCAGGGAGCCGGATGTGGGACTCAATCCTGGGACTCCAGGACCACACTCTGAGCTGAAGGCAGACGCTTAACCGCTGAGCCACCCAGACGTCCCTAGGTGTATGTTTTTAAAAGTAGCTTTGAAAAAAAAAATAAAAAATAAAAAAATAAAAGTAGCTTTGGAGTCCGGCATGTGGGGTGAATTGGCAGCTGGAAGACTGGAGGCATGGAGACCAGTTAAGACATTATTTCAATGGTTTGAGAAGGAGATGAGAGCACCCAACCCTAGGCAGTGGCACTCAGTTGGATGCAAAGGGACAGCCTTGGTGGCAATGACAAGGAGAGACCTCTGGGAGGAGCGATGATGAGCGGGGCAACAAGTCATGGGAAGTAAGTTCTGGAGGAGATGTTTTACACAAGGCTACACCGAAACTAATGTCTTCTTTCCAATATCATTTTCCTTCACTAAGAGCTGCTACCATCTTTATAAATCAAATTATCATTATTATAGTAGTACTTAAAAATTCTCTATAGGGGATCCCTGGGTGGCGCAGCAGTTTAGCGCCTGCCTTTGGCCCAGGGCGCGATCCTGGAGACCTGGGATCGAATCCCACGTCGGGCTCCCTGCATGGAGCCTGCTTCTCCCTCTGTCTATGTCTCTGCCTCTCTCTCTCTCTCTCTCTGTGTGTGACTATCATAAATTAAAAAAATAAAAAAAAATTCTCTATAGTTTTCACTGAGTGCTTTCTTCCGTGGTGAGTCTTTTATCAGTTCATTTATAACTCTGGAATTTAAAAAAAAATCACACATAGTTTTGTTGAGAATTTGTATATAAATTATTCATTATATATAGATATAGATATGTCTCAAATATACTTGCATATAAGGCAGAGAGAAGTTAAAGACCTAAGTAAGGGGGGAAATATACCATGCTTATAAATTGGAAGACTCAATTTAGTTAAAATGTAAAAGTTCCCCCAAACTGGTCTTTAGCTTTAATCTGATCTCAATTGAAAGCTCAGAAAAAAAATTGGCAAATGAATTCTAAAACCTATGTGGAGTGCAAAGAACACAGAGTAGCCAAAACAGCCTTTTAAAAAGTACAGCAAAGCTGAAGACCTCACATAGTCTGATTTCAGGACCTACTATAAAGCTAAAGTAATAAAAAAAAAAAAAACCCAGCATGATATTGGTGTAACAATGGACAAATGGATTATTGAAATTGATAACAGAGTCCAGAAACAGACTTACACATAGTTAATTGATTCTTCAGCAAACAGCACTGGAACCCACCTTCTATAATGGGCAAAAGACTTAAACAGGTACTTCAAAAAGGAGAAATGGAAATAGCCAATGAGCACATGAAGAGATGCTCACATCTTAGTCACCAAAGAAATGCAATTTGAAACCTGAAACGAGGTCCTGCTATGTATCCAACCACGGGGTGAATATTAAAAAAGATGGACAATATCAAGGGTTGACAAGGATATGGAGGAACTAGAAGTCTCATATATGACTGGTGGGAGTATTAAATGGTGTAACAACTTTGGAAAATTGGTGTTTTCCAATACAGTTAATGCAGTTCCCAGAAATGCTCACTTATAAGTGTTATCAAAGTAAAACAAAAATGTAGGTTCACATGAAGAAACACAGAAAAAAATAGTGAAAAACTGAAAACAACACAAATGTCCAAAAGTAGCAGAATAGATACACAATTTGCAGCATATCCATAGAATGGAAAAAATCATTAATAAAGAGGATCAAACCACTGGTACATATAACAGCATGAATGAATCTCAAAAATAGTATGAACAAAAATCTCAACAATAATGTGAGTAAAAGAAGCTAGATCCAAAAACAGTACATACACATGATTCCATTTATATGGTATTCTAGAAGAAGCAAAATGATCTACAGTGACAGAAATCAGAGAAGGGGTTACTCTGAGTGGGGAGAGTTGACTAGAAGGGGGTACAAGGGAATTTTCTGGGGGTGATGTTCTATATCTTGACCAAGTATTAGTTATATGTGGATATTTTTCAAAATGTATGGAATTGCACACTATGATCTGTGCATTTCACTGTATATAAATTTTAATTCTATGAAAAAAAAGGCAAAAGTTTCACCTAATATTTACATATGAAAGGTCTTTGGAAGTCTTCTGATGTTATGGGAGCGTCCATAACATACAAAGCACTAAAAACTACAATTCCACGTTATCAAAATTCAGAAAGCATGGATGTGACCAAAGCTGTTTCCAGGGCAATTTGTAACTCTTATTATTAAACATTTGTAAGTGTGTCAGTATCTTGGATGTCACCCCGTCCTCCCTTTGGCTGGTAACAAATCTTCAAACCTGCTTTCCCCTGGCAATATTTCTGTGGCTTAATAAGGGAGGAGGAATTACAATTCTCTTGATCACTGCTGACTTAAAGTCTCTGCTTCTACTGATTTTGTGATTTGTGTTCTAGATTTTTGATACCTTTGCTCTTTCAACACTGCTACTTTTCCTGGGATAACATCCATAAAACCAGCATGATGTTTTCACTCACAACCTTGAGTGAAAAGGTTGGTTGTGTGCAGATGTGCGGTTGTGTGTCCATATGGCTGAAATTTTGAAGCCATGGAGCAGTTTAATATTGCAACAGAACACATCAAATGGCGCACGCATACACTTCTGCGGATCTTTCATTGGTCACTTTTTACATTTGCTATCCAGTGTCTGGTCATATAGCTGGGCTCTCTCCTTTCTGCTTTTCCTCTTTCCCTCCTTGGCTTGCTGCAATCCCCAGTGCTCCTCCTCATTTAGTAGTTATTTGTAGTTTCCCTCCTCAATCTAGGCTGGACTCTGAGGTCTAACTCAGATGGTCATATGGTCCTCAGGTAATTTACGGGGATTGAGAGGGATTTCAAACTCACGAATATCCTCCCTTTCACTTACTGCCACACGAAGAAATATGGAAATCCCCCCCCCCCATCTCCCAACAGAAAGAAAGGTGGATGGAGTGTATAGCTATGCAGCCCTGGGAAGAAAGAAGGAGAATCTTTGAAAGTGGGACATCTCACACATCAGCACAGATTATAGAGGAGGCCAGAAAGGGCCATTTTCTAGAATTCTTTGATGCTTTGCCCAGAACATGAAGAAAATGACTCAATGCCTGTGAGAGGAGGACACATCTCTGTGAGGATGGTTGTCCCAGATACAACGCACTGAATAAATGCTCAGAAGAGAGAGTGATGGTCAGTGCCCTGGTAGGGGCTTTAGGCACCTCCAGCTACTTCAACATTGCCCCTCACCCACATGGCACATGCCTTCAAGTCACGCACAATTTAATACAGAACAACTCTTGGGCTATAGATTGTGGTTCAAGAGGGGAAGACAAATGAGTGTCAGGTCAGGTGGAAAAATATCAAGGGGAACTTATCCACACAATAGTGGAGCAAATAGAAGATCTGGACAGATGGATACCATCATTGGCATGAGCAAGATGTAAAGAAATGGCATGTAGCTATGCAAGTTTGTAACAACAAAAATGCACAAAATACTGCATAGAAATAACAAAGAACCTAGTCTGGAAGCAAACATAATCTAAGGAACAGAAAGAAACTTCCAGATGTTTTTCACAATAACTGAAAGGGTAGCAACTCAAAAAAAACTAGCTTGATACT
Organism: Vulpes lagopus; assembly: GCF_018345385.1. Taxonomy (NCBI): domain Eukaryota; kingdom Metazoa; phylum Chordata; class Mammalia; order Carnivora; family Canidae; genus Vulpes; species Vulpes lagopus. The sequence goes on from NC_054830.1 coordinate 56,342,227, forward strand.
GGTGTAATAAAATAATAGCGATGCAAAGGAAATTGTGGAAGAACAATGAGACTCCAAGCACCATTACAGATCTGACACATAATTTAGAAAGAGCCAGAAATCAAATTCCTAATATAGAAAAAAGTTCGAGATAATCACAGTAACGTCAGAGGAAAAATACAAAAAGACTAAAGCAATTAAGAAGGTGAAGGAGAGGTCCCTGAGTGGATCTGTCTGTTAAGCATCCAACTCTTGGTTGGCTCTGGTCATGGATCTGAGGGTTGTGGGGTGGAGCCTCACGTGGGGCACTGTGCTGGGCAGGGAGTCGCTTGGGAATTCTCTCCCTTTGCTCCTCCCCCACTCACTCTCTCACGTTCTCTCTTCCTCTACCTCTCTGAAATAAGTAAATAAATCTTTTTTTTTTTAATTTATGATAGTCACAGAGAGAGAGGGAGAGAGGCAGAGACATAGGCAGAGGGAGAAGCAGGCTCCATGCACCGGGAGCCCGATGTGGGATTCGATCCTGGGTCTCCAGCATCGCGCCCTGGGCCAAAGGCAGGCACCAAACCGCTGCGCCACCCAGGGATCCCAGTAAATTAATCTTTTTAAAAAGGTCTTAATTTTAAAAAGGTGATGTATTTGAAGGAATGGTAAAATGAACCAACATAAAGATAGCTAGAGTTAGTAAAATATAGAACTCAAGACATTGACCAGAAATAATTTTCATAAATATGATAGAGAAAAACATTCCTATAATGAAAGAACAATAACATCTTTGGCTCATAGGCCCATATTACCTAGGGGAAAATTTATACAGAACAATTAATACCTTACACATTGTCAAGTTGTTGGACTTTGAGACAAAAGACACAATTTTTCAGGCATCCAAATGCATAAAGAAGTCATTTACGTGGGAAGACATCACTCTTGATTTCTCCACAACATTCATTTCCAGGAGACATTGAAGTGGAGTAATACTGGCAGCATTCTGAGGGGAAGAAGGTGTCACCTAAGAAGATGACAACCAGCCAGAGTTCTAGTAGAAAAGAAGCAGGAAGTCACACTCAAACATGAGAGTCTTAAGTCTAAGTGCATATGGCACTTATTGTAAAAAAAAAAAAAAAAAAAAAAAAAAAAAAAGACTTGACAATAAATAGAACCAATGATGAGATTACTTTTTTTTACTTTTATTCAATAAAAAAAGAAAAGGTCAACATTATGCATTAAATTCATATAAAAGCACATACTAAAACTGAGCAACTGGGGAAATGTTTATTGAACTAAATATGTTACAGCACTTGACAAAATGAAAACATAGCTAACAAGATAAGATGCTAGTGGGTGAAAGAAGTGTAAGAATAAAAATCTCATATTTCATAGAAGGGAATCAATTATTTATTTATTTATTTATTTATTTATTTATTTATTTATAAAGATTTTATTTATTTTTTCATGAGAGACACAGGGAGAGACAGAGACAAAGGCAGAGGGAGAAGCAGGCTCCATGCAGGGAGTCCGATATGGGATTTGAGTCTGGGACTCCAGGATCATGCCTCAGGCCAAAGGCAGGCGCTAAATCGCTGAGCCACCCAGGGATCCTCCAAGGGAATCAATCATTTATATCCAAAATTGAGACATGTATAAAAGACATACAATAAATTCAACATTTCAATTGTTTTACAAACTTTGAGAAATCTTTTAGGGACATCTTATAAAAAACATTTTTCTGAAGTTCAGAAATTTCTTAGATTTCACACTAGTTTCTATTCTTTTGGTAAAATCAAATATTAAGTACAAATCCTTCTATTTGTATCTATCTTCCAATGTAGGTCTGGAATGGTACTAATGTCATGCTTAACACTGTTTTCTTTTCCTGGTTAGTGGAATTTGGGGCATTTTTTTGTTTTGTTGTCTTTTGCTTTTTGCTTTCTTTTAAATTTTTTTCTTATTTTTAAAATTGTTTAATTAAAAATTTATTTAATTTATGATTTTTATTTTTCATTTAATGGAAACTTTAATAAGTGTTTGAAGTAAATATGAGAATGGCCAATACAATTTAGAAAAGACAGTAGCGGGATCCCTGGGTGGCGCAGCGGTTTGGCGCCTGCCTTTGGCCCAGGGCGCGATCCTGGAGACCCAGGATCGAATCCCACGTCGGGCTCCCGGTGTATGGAGCCTGCTTCTCCCTCCACCTGTGTCTCTGCCTCTCTCTCTCTCTCTCTCTCTGTGACTATCATAAAAAAAAAAAAAATTAGAAAAGACAGTAGCTGGGGCACCTGTGTGGCTCAGTCAGTTAAGCATCTGGCTTTTGATCTCAAGGTTCTGAGTTCAAGCCCTCTATTGGGCCCCACACGGCATGGAGCCTACTTAAAACAAAACAAAATAAAAGCAAAAACACAGCAAAGAAGAATGACTTGCCCTATTGAATACTGAAACATTATAATGTAATTGCAGGAAGTAAAGCAATGTAGTGCAGAGGGAAGAACCGGTAGCTATTTCACTGGAACAAATTGGAGTCTATATCCTGACTCATGTAAAAGAATTGGTGTTAGATGTAGTGCCTTAAATTGGTGGCATTATATAATAAATTCTGTAAGGTATTTGAAGAATAAGTTGAAATGCTATCTCATAACATGTAACAAAATAGATCTTTAATACTTGAAGAATTAAAGAGTTTTAAAAAGGAAGAATAAGAGGAAAAATTGTAAGAAGATGAGAAAATTGTAGCTGATTTCTGGGTAGGGGAAGACTTTGTCTTTCTGATCCCTCAAGAAGAAAAACAAATGAAAATGGTGATAAAATTGACTACTTGAAATTTTACATATTTGTATGTGACAAACCACCACACAAATGATTAAAATCAAATGTGACCTGGGGAAAATTTGGCTATCTATATATGTATCTGTCTAATAGGCAACTAATTAATATCTTTAACATATAAGCACTTGTACAAATGAAGAAGAAATGAATGTCATGAACAGACCAATCACAAAGACAAGAAATACTTTTTTAAAAAAGTAAAAAATGAAGCAAATATTTCTTTTTACTTGTTGACAAATAAATATAATTTACAAACTGTGGGATGTTATGGGTCTTTTTGTATATATAGCAAGTAAGAAATTTTTAAAATTGGAGAAAACTCAAAATAGGTGAAGTCAGGTAGTGTGTACATTCTTGTACTCTTAGTGGAACTATAAAGTAGTACAGTATTTCTTTTTATGGTTGAAGCTGCCCATGTTATTCTTTTTTTCTTGTTTCAAGTAGAGTCCACATACAATATTATATTGGTTTCAGGTGTACACCATAGCGATTCAACAATCCTATACATCATGAAATGCTCATCATGATCAGGTGTAGTCACTGTCACCACACAACCTTATCAGAATATTATTGATTCTAGTTCCTATGTGGTAGTTTTTAACTCCGTGGCTTATTTATTTTATAACTTTGTATCAAAACCTTTCACTCAACAATTTTTTTTAGGATTTATTCTAAAGAAATAGTTGAATACCATTCAATAGTTGAATGCTAAAAAATTAGCAGCATTGTTCATGGCAATTGAGAACTTCTCCTCCCCAACTGTTTCATAAAAATTTCTCACCCTCACCCCTCTGAATGCCACCATGAGAGATGATGAAATGTGTGATTACTTTTCCTCATCCACTTATCCCTTATCATATAATTTTGTGTAAGTCCTATTATTTTTAGGTTGCCAGGGTTTGTATTATTTACACCTGTTTTATCATTATGAATAAGTCTTCCATGCTCTGATTCTAAAAATGGAAGGGCAATAAACTTCATTTACCAGACGATGATTATGGAAGTGTTCCTTCTGGAATTTAGAAAAAGCACCATAGCTAGGGATTTTCATCTGTTTGACATGAATATAGCCCAAAAACCTATAAGAGAACAGTGCCTTGGAATATAGTAAGCATTGAATAAATATTTGCTGAATAAGTGAAAATATTAAATGGTATGATTGGATCCATAGAAAGGAAAATGTCATTTTTTTGTCATTAGAGGTGTGACTGGCAAGAGCCCAGAGTGCTGTGCAGCTCCTCCAAGAGAACTAAGGAAGTAACTGGGGAGCTTGCTTAAAATCCATCGTCTTATCCCAGACTACCACACTGGGATCTCTGGAAGAGCACACGGAAATGTGCATCTTTCATATGCACTCAGTGTGGTTTTCCCACACATTAAAGAAGCAGACCCCTCATCCTGCTGGATGCTTTTTATTTTCATTCTGGCTCATTTATTCTTTCTGGATCACATACAGATGCCACAATTTGCTATATCCTGTCTGGTCCTTTTATTCGAGCCTTATTTATTTGTTTTGCTAGAATACCTAGGATAGATTTTTTTAAATATAAAGACTGTGGCCAATAAATTATGAGTTCCTGTCTTTCTACATGTCTTTCTCTCACCTTCACATTGATATAAGGGGTCTAGAATTCTAGGTTCTGAAGTCTTACCCCAGAATTTTGAAACATGGCTCCAGGGTAGTCTTGTGTCTCCTATTGCCAGTGAAAAGTCTGGTGGAAAAGTCTAATTTCCTCACCTTCTACAAGGCCTGCTTTATCTCTGTGGGCCTTAGAATCACTTCTTGACCTTAGTTCTGAATTTTCAGAATGTGTCTGCCTGTGAGTTTCACATAATATGAAATCCTGCTTGGCCCTCAGCACTCTCGTAGCTTGAAGAGTGTCTTCATTAGAGCACTGAGCCGAAGGGGAGGTTGTGATGCTACCACACTCTCTAGGCCAGAGGCTGGCAAACTTTTTCTGAAAAAGTGAGCCATGCTGCCAGAATGGAAAGGAAAGTCAGTGGCTGTGTCCCAGTGAAACCTGACTTACGCATGCTAAAATTTGAATTGCATATATTTTCACATGTCACAAAATATTACTTTCATTTGGATTTCCCCCCAGCCATTGAAGAGCAATTTGGAGCTTGCAGACTACAAAAAAACAGGCAGAATTGGATTTGGTTTGCAGACCTGATTTTGTCCACCTCTGCTCTGGGCCAACAGAGAAAACACAAGACAGTATTTTTCCTAGTTTGAGTCTCTCTGCAATGTATTTGTTTTGTTTGTTCTGTATGTTCTTTTTTTTCCTACCATTAACATCCCCTTTCCTAACAGGAGGTACTTTGATTCCCAGAAAATAGATTGTCTTTCAAAAGATAAACCAGCTTGCTGCTGGGGTTATTTTGTTACTCCAAGGGAGGGACCTTATATGAATAAGGATTCAACTCAGGTAGAACTGGGTCCCCTAATTTTACAGAATTACATAAATTATTATAATAAACAGAAGATAAAGATGTAACTGTATGCTGATCCCAGATAATAAATTAGTTCACCAGAAACACATCTCCACAGAATCTACATTTTTTTCTCCTACATTTTCATGATGAAGCTGATTCAGTTACCTTTTCCATTTCCAAGACGGTGCCCGTCGGCCTAACAGCATGCACAATTATCGTTTTAAATTATTTTAATTTAATTTATTTTAATTATTTTCTTGGGACGCCTGGGTGGCTCAGTGGTTGAGCATCTTCCTTTGACTCAGGGCGTGATCCCAGGGTCCAGGATCAAGTCTCACATTGGGCCTGCTTCTCCCTCTGTCTATATCTCTGCCTCTGTGTCTCTCATGAATAAACAATAAAATCTTAAAAAAAAAAAACCTATTTTCCCTATGTCATTGTTTTATTTTATTTTTTTTAATTTTTATTTATTTATGATAGGAACACAGTGAGAGAGAGAGGCAGAGACACAGGCAGAGGGAGAAGCAGGCTCCATGCACCGGGAGCCCGACGTGGGATTCGATCCCGGATCTCCAGGATCGCGCCCTGGGCCAAAGGCAGGCGCCAAACCGCTGCGCCACCCAGGGATCCCTATGTCATTGTTTTAGAATTCCTAATAGTTGAGTTTTGAACCTTGGATCCATCTTCTATGTCTCTAAATTTTCTTCTGTCATCTTTTTCATCTCTGCCTCTTTGCTCTTATATTTATTTGGTTTTATTTTCCAGATCACAAACTTGGTATTTCTCTACGTCCATGACATTCTCTGTACCCACTGAATGTCTTATTTCAAGAAGCATGTTCTGATTTCCAAGAACTTTGGGGTTCAGATTATTCCTTTTATGCAGCAGTAAATAATATTGTATGCAGTAAATGGAATAGATTATATCATAACTATTCCATATTGTAGTCTCTAAATACCATTCCCACAAAAAGGAAAGCAGTCTGGTTGTACTGAACACTGATTCCAGGTGTGGAGCAAGAAATAAGCAAAATAAACCACAACAGCTTATTAGACTGAACATCTGGGGAAGTCACGATGAGAACTGAAGTTACATCTGACGTTCTCAGGAGCCAACCTCGAGAGGCTCCGATGGGCCAAAGATGGGACAAATGGATACAATGGATGGAAGCAAAATAAGTTAAAAGAAATGAGTTCATAATGGCAAGCAGACCATATCCTCCTTTGTTGTATCCTAGGAAACCAGTCATTATTTTTTAAAATGGCAGTAGAGGAAAGGAAATAGATACTTATTTTGCCTCTATCACATAAATGGCTCTAGTTAAGTGAATAGATGATAAGGGGAAGTTTCTCACTCTAGGTGTTATTCCAGTAAATAAATGAGGAAGGGTTGCTAGAATCTGAAAGGCATCATTTTGCAACATCTTTTTTTTTTTAATTAATTTTTATTGGTGTTCAATTTACCAACATACAGAAAAACACCCAGTGCTCATCCCGTCAAGTGTCCACCTCAGTGCCCGTCACCCATTCCCCTCCAGCACCCGCCCTCCTCCCCTTCCACCACCCCTAGTTCGTTTCCCCGAGTTAGGAGTCTTTATGTTCTGTCTCCCTTCCTGATATTTCCCACACATTTCTTCTCCCTTCCCTGCTATTCCCTTTCACTATTATTCATATTCCCCAAATGAATGAGAACATACACTGTTTGTCCTTCTCCGATTGACTTATTTCACTCAGCATAATACCCTCCAGTTCCATCCACGTTGAAGCAAATGGTGGGTATTTGTCGTTTCTAATGGCTGAGGAATATTCCATTGTATGCATAAACCACATCTTCTTTATCCATTCATCTTTCGATGGACACCGAGGCTCCTTCCACAGTGTGGCTATTGTGGCCATTGCTGATAGAAACATCGGGGTGCAGGTGTCCCGACGTTTCATTGCATCTGAATCTTTGGGGTAAATCCCCAACAGTGCAATTGCTGGGTCGTAGGGCAGGTCTATTTTTAACTCTTTGAGGAACCTCCACACAGTTTTCCAGAGTGGCTGCACCAGTTCACATTCCCACCAACAGTGTAAGAGGGTTCCCTTTTCTCCACATCCTCTCCAACATTTGTGGTTTCCTGCCTTGTTAATTTTCCCCATTTTCACTGGTGTGAGGTGGTATCTCATTGTGGTTTTGATTTGTATTTCCCTGATGGCAAGTGATGCAGAGCATTTTCTCATGTGCATGTTGGCCATGTCCATGGCTGCCTCTGTGAGATTTCTCTTCATGTCTTTTACCCATTTCATGATTGGATTGTTTGTTTCTTTGGTGTTGAGTTTAATAAGTTCTTTATAGATTTTGGAAACTAGCCCCTTATCTGATATGTCATTTGCAAATCTCTTCTCCCATTCTGTAGGTTGTCTTTGAGTTTTGTTGACTGTATCCTTTGCTGTGCAAAAGCTTCTTATCTTGATGAAGTCCCAATAGTTCATTTTTGCTTTTGTTTCTTTTGCCTTTGTGGATGTATCTTGCAAGAAGTTACTGTGGCCAAGTTCAAAAAGGGTGTTGCCTGTGTTCTCCTCTAGGATTTTGATGGACTCTTGTCTCACATTTAGATCTCTCATCCATTTTGAGTTTATCTTTGTGTATGGTGAAAGAGAGTGGTCCAGTTTCATTCTTCTGCATGTGGATGTCCAATTTTCCCAGCACCATTTATTGAAGAGACTGTCTTTCTTCCAATGGATAGTCTTTCCTCCTTTATCGAATATTAGATGACCATACATTTCAGGGTCCACTTCTGGGTTCTCTATTCTGTTCCATTGATCTATGTGTCTGTTTTTGTGCCAGTACCACACTGTCTTGATGACCACAGCTTTGTAGTACCACCTGAAATCTGGCAACATCTAATGTGCCATTGGATTTAGGCAATGATCATCAATAGCTGCCAACATCACAGAGAGACAACCAGACACGAAGTGCCTCTTGCAGAAAGTTCACAACACTTCCTATGAAGTTGTCATGTCCTCTCCCACTCCCTGCCCCCAGCCAAAATCAAATCAAAATCTGATAATGCATCTAAATCTAGCTACCAATTTACAGAAGATGCAGACAACAGAGGAACATGTTCAGAGGCACCATGAAGACACACTTAGCAAAATCCAGACTGCAGAGGGTTCTGCGAGACCTACAACCCAATTGATTCTTCAAAAATTAATTTTACAGGAAAAAACAGTGACAGAAGCTGAACCTATAAGATTGAAAGGGACTTAAGAGACATATTAATTAATCGTGCTGTATGTTCAGGGAAATTTGAACACCAATTGGTTATCCGATGATGTTAAGGAAACATTAATTTTGCATATGTGATAATGGTATTATTATTATATTGTTGTTTTTTTAAGAGATACAAACAATCTTTTACAGATTGGGCTACTTACGAATGAAAGCTATGATGAGTGGGATGTACTTTAAAATAATCTGGGACAGGAGGTGCCTGGGTATAGTCAGTTAAGCATCTGACTCTTGATTTCATCTTAGGCTGCGATCTCAGGGTCATGAGTTTGAGCCTACACAGGGCTCTGTGCTCAGTAGGGAGTCTGCTTGAGTTTCTATCTCTCTCTTCCTCTCCCTCTCCCCTTCCCACTTGTACTCTCTCTCTCTCTAAAATAAATAAATCTTTTTTAAAAAATAATCTGGGATGGGAGTCAGTGGAATTATAGACAGAAGAAAGTTGGCCATGCATTAGTAATAGTGCATTTGAGTGATGGGTATGTGGGGTTCACTCTATAATCTCTCTACCTATGTCAGTATTTGAAATTTTCCAGATAAAAAGTTAAAAAAGCAGGGGATCCCTGGGTTACTCAGTGGTTTAGCGCTTGCCTTTGGCCCAGGGCGCGATCCTGGAGTCCCGGGATCGGGTCCCGCGTTGGGATCCCAACATGGAGCCTGCTTCTCCCTCTGCCTGTGTCTCTGCTTCTCTCTCTCTCTCTCTCTATGTCTATCATAAATAAATAAATAAATAAATAAATAAATAAATAAATCTTTAAAAAAAGTTTAAAAATCAAAGCGAAATGCAAATGATAAATTTGTGGAAATACTTTCATCATACATCACAGACACAGGGTTAATCTGGTTAATGTATGGCGTGGCTAGGAATCTAGAACAAAGTGAGGTGACAACCCAATAGAAAATTGCCAATTTGCAGAAAAAGAAATCTAAATGGCCCTAAAATATATGAAATATGCTTAACCTCACTCATAAGAGAAATGAGAATGAAACTGTAGATTTCTGTTTTTGAAGCCACCCTGGTGTGTTACGGCAGCCCTAGCCCATGCAGGTAGTATGCCATGTTCTGGGTAAGACAGGAAGGAAACTAAGTAGATTATTTTTCACATGTGTTTGCATTTGCACATAAAGTAAAGCTGAAGGACAAGGGTGGGAGCGAAACTTCTCAACGTATCCCTTCCTATTTTTCTTTGATTTTTAAATCATGCCAATGGAGCACAGATTTTAAGAGTTAAAAATGAAAAATAAGGTGAGGATTTATTCTATCTTTCTCGAGTGTTCTGAATCCCCTCCGATTCCTTCAGGATCTGCTGTCCTTCAGGTTTCTGCTCATCGTCCTCTTCCTCGGTGGTAGTTCTCCTGGCACATCTGGTGACCACTCGCTGCCACATGTATTTCTTAAGCAGGGATGATTCTGGCCAGCATTGGTTCCTGTGCTGTGGGCCTCTGTCCCTCCACTCCCACCCCCGTGCTGGATCTTCTGTGTGTGAACTGGAAGTAGAAGCCTTCATGGACAGAGGTTCCCTGGGGGGTGCAGGTGGGGGAGCTGGTTGGCTATCTGGGAGCCCATGGGCACCAGGGCAAGAAGGGCTTGTTCTGCTGTATCCCAGTCCTTGGCAGAGCAATTCCCTTTCTCCCTCCCTCATCCTTCCTGTGTCTGCCTGTGCTCTGCTCTGCTCTGCTTCTCTCATCGGGGACCTCAGCCCTTTCTCTGGAGCATCTTTACTGCAAGGAACTGAATTTACAGAGAGAGGAGGACTTGGATTTCCCCAGCAGTTCTGGTGTGGCTCGGATCCCCAAGCCTCTGTACTCTCTGCACCTAATGATGACACCCATCAGAGGGCTTCCCCAGGGCTCCCTTGGGAAGAACGCCTTTACCCTCTGCCCTGATGTCTCCACCCATCAGGCTCCAGCTGCTTTCTCCTTTCCCCAAATTCCTCCATAGTCGGGTCTGCAGGGGGCACCCTTTCTTGCCTTCCAATGTTATTATAGCTCATAAATGGAAAAATAATTTTTTCTCCCATCATTACAAAATGATGTTGGCAAGCAGGGGCGGCAGATGTGCCTGTTCCTGAAATAGGTCCCAGGGATCTCGCTGTTACTGCATTTTGATTTGTCGAGTCGAGGGTACACGAGTTCATTATATTCATTTCAGAAGATGGGGAAATGTAATACATTTAAGGAAGGTGTCAGAATCAATCAGTATTCCAGAAAAAAAAAAATTGACCTACATATTTCAAGCAGAGAGGGATTATACGGAGGAAATTGGCTGGAGGTGTGTTAAGAGGGGAAGTCGCTGGTGCCCACAGACCAGGGTGTAAATGAATGCGCTGATGGCCCCACCGCTGTCCACCGTGTTGTCACTGCGGAGTCTGCCTGTTGCTTGCCTCTGGAGATGCTGAGGCTCTCTTGGCTGCTGTGGAGGGCAGGAACCTGCCCTCGGCATCTGGGTGGTGTGAGTGCCTCCCACTGGAAAAGCCCAGCTGGATCCCTGCTATTAGGGGCATCTGGACAGAGTGTTTCTTGCTTCCATTGCCTGCAGCATAAGGGGGAAAAGGAAAGGATAATGTTGAAATTATCAGCATTACCAAAAAGGACCAGCTCCCCCCAAGCAACTAAGTTGCAGTGGGATTGATAATAAGACCTTACTGAGTGGCTTGCATTGGAGGTTCCACAAATAGCTCAGGAACCAGACTGCCTGATTCAATCTCTGCCTCTTAGCAGGGCAGGGATTACTGTGCCTCAGCTTTTCCTCTAGAGCCGTGATAAAAGCAACACCTCATGGGGTTGTCATAAGGATACATGAGTTAATGCATGCATAGCCCTCAGGACATGGCCTAGAACATTTGTCCTTTTGGTTGCCTTGTGAACGATAGGGCACTCAGAGAAGTCACCCTGTCTTAAAATTTTTTCTCATTTGGTGGAACCTGACTTTATAGAAGGATATTTTACTCTTTAGTGAGGTGGTTCATGTTTTCAAAATCCATAAATTGCTGGGAAATTTCTCTCTGAACAGAAACCCATGTGATGTGAAATGTGCATGACTGAATTGTATAATCAATTGTGAGCTTTAACCATCTTTTTGTATTTAAAATTTTTTTAAATTTAAATTCAATTTCATTAACATATAGTATATTATTAGCTTCAGAGATAGAATTTAGTGATTCATCATTGCATAGAACACCCAGTGCTCATTATATCAAGTGCCCTTATGATTTCACTCATATATGGAATTTATGAGCTTTAACCATTTTGAATAATTATTTCTCCTCAAATATTTTTTCTTACAAGAACTTTTAAAATAATAGAAAATTTAAAAATAAGTTTTAATTTATACCCGTTCCTCAAGAAATGTGAAAAGTATGGGTTAAGTAAAAATAAGGAACAGACAATGGTGAAGGTTTTATGATAGCTGATTGACTATGTGATCATTGAATTTGGAATTCGAAAACTTGGACCTGAGTCTCAGTCTTGCCTCTCCACAGCCATTGTAGCTCTGAGTCATCTTCTTTCTCCAAAAAGTGAAGAGGCATTGGACCAGGTGCTTACTACAGCCCTCCTAACCTCAATAGGTTGTTGGTCCTGTGTTAAACTATTAAGTGTTGAGATCAAATCAATTCAACCAAGAGATTGGGTCCCATGCATATCTAATCAGATTACCCACAGATGTAATAAAGACCATGTGAGGGTAGGGGTCTTATAATTAGTACACTTCACTTTTTTTTTAAGATTTTATTTATTTATCCATGAGAGACACACACACAGAGAGAGAGAGAGAGAGGGAGAGGCAGAGACACAGGCAGAGGGAGAAGCAGGCTCCATGCAGGGAGCCCGACGTGGGACTTGATCCCGGGTCTCCAGGATCACACCCCGGGCTGAAGGTAACGCTAAACCACTGAGCCACCAGGGCTGCCCTACACTTCACTTTAAGGCAAGGTAAAGGGATCCCTGGGTGGCGCAGCGGTTTGGCGCCTGCCTTTGGCCCAGGGCGCAATCCTGGAGACCCAGGATTGAATCCCACGTCCGGCTCCCGGTGCATGGAGCCTGCATGGAGCCTGCCTCTCCCTCTGCCTGTGTCTCTGGCTCTGTCTCTCCTTCTATCTCTCAAGAATGAATAAATAAAATCTTAAAAAAAAAAAACTTATTTTAAAAAAATAATAAGGCAAGGTAAAGGATATATTTTCAAATTTGAAATGAAAAAAAAAGTAAAATTGAACATTTTCAATATCAAATAATTTTTCATTTCCAAAAATATCTCTCCTATTGTTTTTTTAAATTTCATAATCTCCTGCACATTTCTGTAAAATGTTCAAAACATGAAACGATTTCCACACAGCTTTTCAGGAGGGCTTGGAGAGCTCTGCTACTTTGAATAGATTTTGAACCTCTCGGCATCACAATAAAAGATGAGATAATGGTCTGGCGTAGGTTCTCCATCCCTTCTCTTCATCCACTCCTTCCCCACCTCCAAAACTTCCTATTCTGGCCATTAAGGCAACTCCTCACCATTTCTTAATGTCTTCTGCATCACCACTGTCTAGCATTTGGTAGACGCTCAACAAATTCTTGTTAAATGGACATCTCAATTTTGCTCTGATTTACATCCAAAAGATAAATAGACGTTCCAAAGAGGGAGGTGAATTCACAAACTAGAGGGCTCACAAAGACTAGCGTTACTTCCAAGGGCTGCCAGGTAACTTTAATGAGATTATTTCAGTGAACAATGTATCTGTTATCCTACAGATGCCTCAGGATAGACTGAGGAGGGAGGCAGCATGACCCAGTGGGCAGAGGGCAGCAATTTGAACTGGGACAGCTCTGATTGCACAAGTATTTAACATCTGGTCAGTAAGTGTTACAGCAGGGACATTTGAGTAGGACACCTGAGTAGGCTCCTGGAAGCTCCTATCCACACCTCCTTGGTTTGTTAACCTACAAATTTCCCGCCAGCGTTTTATTATGAAACTATTTCAACATGCAGAAGAGTGGAAAGAACTGTACAGTGAACTCTTATGTACCTATCACCTAGATTTTTAAATATATACTCTACACTTGTTTCATCACCAATCTGTCCATCTGTCTGTACCTCTAAACATATCCAGCTTATACTGATGCGTTTCAAAGTAGGTTGCGGGCATCAGGACTTTACCCCTAAACACATGGGTGTGAATATCATTCAGCAGATTTCCATGTTTGTTTCCTTTTTTCCCTTGGAGGTAAAATTTACATCCAGTGAAATGCCCCAATTTCAAACTGAGTTCTGACAAATGTGCATACCTGTGTTACCCAGACCATCATGAAGATACCACCACCCAGGGGGTCCAAAGGTACAAACTTCTAGTTCTAAAATGAATATGTCATGGGGACATCATGCACTAGTGACCATAGTTAATAATACAGTATTGTATATTTGAAAGTTGCTAAGAGAGTAGTTCTTAAAATTTCTAATCACTAGAGAAATACTTCTGTAACTATGTGTGGTGATGGATGGCAACTCAACCTGTTGTGGTCATTTTGCAATACATACAAATTATGAATCGTTATGTTGTACATCTGAAACAAATGTTACATGTCAATTATGCTTCAATTTTTATAAAAGAGGGATACCGTCACCCCAGGAATCCCCTCTTGCTGGCTCTAAGTCAAGTCTGGCCCTACCCTCTCCCTCCAGAGGCAAGCACTGTCTGACTTCACCATAGATGAGTTTTGCCTGTTCTAGAACAATGGAATCACTGCACGTGTACTTTTTTGTCCAAGGCTGTTTGCTCACTCAAGAAGGCACCACAAGCTATGTACCCAGTCCCCAGTTGACCACATGTGGGTCGCTTCCAGTTTGGGGCCATTAGGAATAGTGCTGCTGTGAATATTACTGCACTAATCTTTGTGTGGACATGTTTTCGTTTCTTTTGGAAAACACCCAGATGTTGCCGGGTCATGGGTGAGGTACATGTTTTGTTTTGTTTTGTTTTGTTTTCATGTTTTGTTTTGTAAGAAGCCTTCGGACGTTTTTCTAAAGTGGTCATATCATTTGACACTCTGGCCAACAACGTGTGAGATTTCCAGTTATCCTATACCCTGGCTAGCATTAGGTGCCATCCGTCTTTTAAAGTTTAGCTGTTCTGATAGATAGGTTTATAGGTTTTGGACCCTAGACATGTCTGGAAGGCTCTAGGGGAGGAGATAGGGAAGCTGGGATGAGCCGTGGGCCCTTGGCGGGCTCAGGGAAAGAGCTATTTACTAGGGCAGAAGGGGATCCCATCCCAGCTAAAGATTAGCTCCATCTGGAGTTGAAGAACTACATATTTTACCCTTGCTCTGCCACCAACTTGAGGTGCGACCTTGAGATTTTCTGTCATTGAATCCCCATTGTCACTTCCGACATGTGAGAGGATTGAAAGAGATGATTTCCAAGGTTCCTATCTTGTTTTTAAATGTAATATATACACACTGAAAGAATACATTGGTTTCCCAGTGTAGTTTTTAGCTGCACCTCTCATGTTAGAGCAAGGTGGGCTTTGCAGAACCTGTTTGTTGGCAGCTTTTGAGACACTTTTATTTTTATTTTTAAAGATTTTATTTACTTATTCATCACACACACACACACACACACACACACACACACACACACACAGAGGTAGAGACACAGGCGGAGGGAGAAGCAGGCTCCCTGCAGGAACCCTGATGTGGGACTTGATCCCAAGACCCCGGGGTCACACCTGAGCTGAAGGCAGACACTTTAACCGCTGAGCCACCCAAGTGCCCCTTGAGAGTACTTTAGAGGCAGATGGGCAGTTTAATTTACTCCAACCTGGGGGCACCTCTGCCCAGTGCAATGGCAACTAGGCGGGGCTACAGCCGCCCAGGCTGCAGTGAGATATATTTTAACATTTTGGATCCTGGAGAGTCAGGAAATCACAGTTTTGTTTGTGCTGCCTTTTTGGGAGTGGGACTAGAGTACCTTTGCCTTTTCTTTCTACCTCACTATGAACAAACCCTCCATGAATTTTAAGGTACCCCTCAACAGGCACCCCCTCCTTTAAAACTGATTGAATCTCTCCCTCCCCTACAAGACACTCCCCTTGACCTTACTTCGGGCACTTACCATTCTCCACGTGTAGGCTCCTTTTCTGGACACGTTTTATGTCTCGTGGGCTGTGAGCTCCTGCGAGGGCAGGCACCCTCCCCTTTGTGTCCTGGGCTCTCCCGGGCACCTGGCAGGAAGCAAGGACTGCAAATCTGTGCGGCGGGGACTATGCAGGAGATGGTGTCTGGGAATGGACCTGTTCAGTAGGAGCTGGTGAGAGCCGCAGCTCCGGCGTGCACCTGCTCTCCTGAGCTGTAAAAATAGCCACAAATAAAGCCTATCATCAAACTGTCCAGGAAGCCACCTCAGGAACACGCAGAAAGCCACCTGCTGAGAATATCACACCAAATGGGGGTGTTGAAAGAGTAGGTGTTGTTAGGAGTATGAGAGTCAGAAATCTGATCTATATGGAAAACAGCAGCTCATTAGCATGTGTCAAGTGTGGACCAGGGCCACGGGAGGCTTTCTCAACATCCCCGGGTGTTCAGGTCACTGGGCAGAACTGCACCCTCCCCCGCATTACAAAATGACGTGATTGTGCACCCCTGAAGCCTGAGGGTCCTTTTCTTAGAACCCATATTCACCAAGATCCCCTCTGATTTCTACTGGTTTTCAAGCAAGCTTTTACACTGGGAAGAAAACCTGGCAGCCCGCCCACATGAATACCGCAGTATACTTGGCAATTACTTTTAGTTTTTTTTTTTTAATGGTGCTTATTTTTTCAATTATAAAAATAATACAAGCTTATAATAGAAAATTGGGAAGTATTAAAAACTAGAAAAGAAGAAATAATTATTCATGATTTCACTGACTAGAACACCCACTGTTAGCATTTTAGTGGATTTCCTTCCAGTCATTTTCTATGAATATTTATATAGTTGGATTTATTTTCTGGGACACTCTTTTTCTTGTACTTTTAACTTGAAGTTATAACATGAACATTTGTCCATGATGGATGACTATTGTAGGTATTTACTCTCTAGCTTCTTACTTTTTTTTTTCTTTTAGCTATTTGCTTAAACCCTCCAGAAATATCAATAAAACTAAAAGTATATATACCTTTTGGGGTGCCTGGGTGGCTCCATCAGTTAAGCATCCAACTCTTGATTTTGGCTTAGGTCATGATCTCAGGGTCATGGGATTGAGTCCCACATCAGGCTCAGGACTTAGCTCTCCCTCTGCCCCTCCCCTACTCACTCACTCTCTCTAAAAACAAACAAACAAAAAACACAGAAAAAAAGTATATATCTTTTTCTGCTCACCACAGCAATAGAAGCTCATTGTAGCAAAAAATATCAAAGATGACAGGAAAATGTAATTTGGAAAGAGAAAGTTCCTTACACTTCCTCTCCTTAGGAATAATCACCATCATGGGCTGAGCATCTCTATACATATATTAACATTAATATATTTATATACATGTACAATTTAAAACTTTTTATTACTCAATCAGTACATCATGAAGTAATCAGACCAGTGAGTATGCAGAATAAAATGTGGATGGGCATGCCCAGCCTCTGCCCTTACTTCCCCAGAAATTTGAAATGTGTTTTTCCAGTTCTTTCCCTAAGCATTTGTGTTCCTATGAACATGTTCATTTACATTTTGCTGAGGGCTGCTTTTGCACCAAAGCAGTGGAATTGAGTAGGTGAAACAAGCATTGAGAATTTGACCTTCACCACCTGGCATTACTCCCATCGACATGTTACCTTGCTTGGCAAAGGTTTTTTGCAGATGTAGTTAAGGTTACCTATCAGTTATCCTGGATTATCTGGATAGGTCCAATAGAAGCACATGGGTCCTTAAAAGCAGAAGAGGAAGTAGATCCACTTTCAAGTGGATCATGAAAGTTCTCATCACAAGAAAAAAATATTTTTAGTTACTTTGTAAGGTGATGGATGTTAACCAGACTTACAGTGGTGACCATTTCACAATGTATGCACATATGAATCATTATGTTGTACACCTGAAACGAATATAATGTTGCATCTCAATTATACCTCAACAGGGGCGGGGGGCGGGAGGAGAAAGTGGACAAGGAAAGTAGAGAAATCCAAGCACAAGGGTGCTTGGAGGTAGAGGAGGCCATGTGGCTGGAAATAGGACCCTCAGTTCTACAACCAAAAGGAGCTGGATTCTGGAAGCAGGTTCTTCCCCAGAGACTCTAGATAAGAGGCTGGCAGCCAACACCTTCATTTCTGGTTTGTGAGCCCTGGAACAGAAAATCTAGGCGTGCTGTGACTCCTGAACTACAGAGCTGAGAGCTAATAAACAGGGGTTTTAAGTCACTATGTTTAAGATCATTTGTTATGCAGGCCAAAGAATGGATACAAATTTGTGTTATAATGTAGATATTTACAATCTGGCTATTTGCAGTAAAAGTTTAATGACCTTGTACTAGACAGCCCCCTTTTCTCTTTCTTGATCAAATTTTCCTTAGCCTTCACCTCTTCTGGATGATTATTCTGGAATATGCCTCCAGGTCACTAAAAAACATTTTTATATTACTCCTTCCTTTTCAGTTTTTAGATCCTCACTCTGGAACTCAAGGTGAGTTCTGCTTCCCACTCTGGCCCATCCCTCACCCTCCCATAGTTTTAGCTTGATTAAGCAGGTGGCCAATGTTCACACTATCATAGCTATGGAAATAACTATTTGCAGCTATGAAACTGTCAAATGTAGTAAACTATGATTACTTTTTCTTTTTCCCCACACAACTTTTGTTTTCCCTGGAGTTAATAGTTGTCTTTTGTTTTCATGAATTTATTGTTAATTCAATCCCAAAGCCCTTACCTATTGTCTATATTTTTCTCACAATCAGATTGTATGCATCAGATCATAATGCTAACGGTTCATCTTCTCAAGGAAGTCTCTTCTGGAATTTTCTGAACCATTCCAATTCGGACTGCTGCACACCTGTCCTGCTGGAATGCCACTTCAACATCATCTTGCCTGTACCCTTTCTTTTGTCCCTGTGTGGGATCTACTATTTCCTGGATCCCTAGTGCCTTCTCTTTCTTGGTTGAGTCATTTGTTTGAGAACATCCTCCAGGAGCTTCCTCGGATAGGATGTGTGGGAGGCAAATTTCTTGAGAATCTTACATCTGAAAAAAAAATCTTTTTTTCTCTCACACTTGACTGATAGTTTGGCTGAGGCGAGAGGTCTTCCAGGCAGGAAAAGAGGGTTGCTTCATTGCCAGCCAGGTTCTCGTGTTGCTCTTTAGAAGTTCAATACTGTGGTGGGTAGAATAATGCCCCTATCCCAAAGATACCCTGGCCATAAGTCCTGGAACCTGTGAATCTGTTATTTCAAGTGACAAAAGGGAGTTTGCAGGTATGATTAAATTAAGGATTTTGAAACAGGGGGATTATCCTGCTGGGCTGAATATAGCCATAAGGGTCTTCATAAGAGAGAGGCCAGAGGGTTGGAGTCAGAGAAGATGTGAGAGTGGAGGCAGAGGTGGGGCGGGGGACAGAGAGGCAGAGACTTGAAGATGCTACTCTGATGCCTTTCCAGACAGAGGGGCCATGAGCCAGAGAATACATGTGACCTCTAAAAGCTAGAAAAGGCAAAGTAGCAGATTCTCCCCTAGACTCCCCAGAAGGAATGCAGCTCAGCCTGCTGGTTGACTTCAGCCTAGCAAGACCTGTTTGGGATCCTTGACCTCTAGAACTATAACATACTAAGTTTACATTGTCATAAGGCACTTAAGTTGTGGTTATTTTTCGTAACAGCAGCGGGGAAATGAATACAAATGCCATTCAGTGATAGTGTGATAGCTGCTTATAGGTGAATAACAGTCTGATTCTTGATCTTTTCCCCTCAGCCTTTCTCTGTCTCTGGAAACTTATAGGACCTTTTCTGCCTCCTGCATACTGAAGTTTTGAGATACCGTGCCTCAGTGGGCACTTGGTGGGTCTGCGATGGGGCAACTTATCTTCTGGGGTGTTTTAGACTCCTTCTGCCTGTGTTCCCACCTATCCTCTATTTGATTATCTTTTTTTCCAAAATGCCTATTATTTGAATGCTGGACCTCACGGACCAGTTCTTTAATTTTCTTAACTTTTCTCCTTACTTTCCTGCTTTTTGTCTTTTTGTCTACTTATGTGTCCTTTTATCTTCTTAACTTTCTATTGAGCTTTTCATTTCAGCTATTATGACATTAATTTCTAGGATTTCCTTTTTGTTCTCTGAATATTACTTTTTATGACATCTTGTCTGTTTCACGGTTGCACTATCTTCTTTTATCTTTCTGAGGCTATTAATAATCTTTTTGTTCTAAGCATTCTTCTTGGAAAAATCTCTGTTTTCTCCAAATTCCCATTCTCTGTCTCCATCTTGGTCCATCTCCACTTGCACCTTGGTGTCCATCTTTTGTGTTAGAGCTTTTCCCTCTGATGTGCCCTGATGTCTCTTCATATTCAGGAATGGGACACTAAAACGATTATCGGGAACTGAGGTCTTAAGCAAGGCCTGCCAACTTTCAGCTTCATTGCAGGGTGGTGTGGCTAGGTCACTTAGTCGGGGATGTCCCAATGTCACTCCACAGCTTCCATCCAGAAAGATCTTCTGGTCTCCTGCCTCAAGGGGAAGGTTTCTGGAAACTGAGTCTGGAGGCGGGTTGGGGATTTCACCATCCAATATACACAAAATCTTTTTGTCTTTTCGGCACGACAACGCTGGCCTCCACTGTGCCTTGTGTTTCTGAGTCCAGAAGACTTGCTTTTATTATTCTCCCCTCCCAGAATATTTCTCATGCTCTGTTAGGTTGGGAGGAAGGCAATAACATGATGTGGAGTGGAGGAGTCTCAGGGGCTGACTACCCCTGAAACCACTCGTTATCACCGTTGTGGTCACCCCTAGAGGAGTTCAGTGCCTCGTTTCATTGGCGTCTGGGGATTCTGCAGGGTAAATCCTGGTTTCTCCACTGCCAGCTTAGCACTTGGTTTTTCCAGGGGCTGCTACATGTGTCATTCACCTCTTTCATTTCTGCACTTCAGCTGCCAAAGCTGGGTCGCAATTGTCCCTTTTCTTCCTCCTCTCCCTGAGGTTCTGGCTTTAAAGCAACCCTCCTGGGGATCCCTGGGTGGCGCAGCGGTTTGGCGCCTGCCTTTGGCCCAGGGCGCGATCCTGGAGACCTGGGATCGAATCCCACATCAGGCTCCCGGTGCATGGAGCCTGCTTCTCCCTCCGCCTGTGTCTCTGCCTCTCTCTCTCTCTCTCTGTGACTATCATAAATAAATAAAAAATTAAAAAAAAAAATAAAGCAACCCTCTTCTTGGCATCTGAAAGAGGTTTTGGAAGGGTGCAAAAGAGATGCCTATGTTCCATCTGCTCTCTCTATGTTGTGTGACTTATTGGGCACCCTAGGAAAATATTTAACAGCTCTCTCCTTACACAATAAAATTCTTTTCAATAACAACCATGAAGTAGTAATAATAATAATGATGAAGAAGAATATCTAGAAGAGAAATGCTGCAGCGAAATTTTTCTTTTATTGAACTTCGTAGTAAAGTCATATCAGCACACATAAACACGAACAAAGAAAAAGTAATGGATTAATATTTTAAATTACATTAATTTAATTTTATTTTATTTTAAAGATTTTATTTATTTATTCATTCATGAGAGATACACAGAGAGAGAGGCAGAGACACAGGCAGAGGGAGAAGCAGGCTCCATGCAGGGAGCCCGACGTGTGACTCAATCCCGGGTCTCCAGGGTCACGCCCTGGGCTGAAGGCGGCGCTAAACCACTGAGCCACCCAGGCTGCCCAATTACATTAATTTTAAAGGGGAGAATTTACACTGCACTCATACTCTCTTTCAGAGTCTTAAATTTTAAGCAGAAATAAAAATTCCAAAGGGTGCCTGGGTGGTACAGTCTGTTGAGTGCTGACTCTTGGTTTTGGCTTAGGTCACCATCTCAGGGTTCTGAGATCAAGCCCCACGTGGGGCTCTATGCTCAGTGTGGAGTCTGCTTAGGACTCTCTCTCCCTCTCCCTTCCCCCCACCTCTCTCGCTTTCTCTCTCTCTCAAATAAATAAATATAAATCTTTAAAAAAATAAAAACTCCAAATCATCATGTAAAAGAATAGCAGAACTGAGGTAGCTCAAGTTCCCTTTTCTCTGTAAAATCACTGTGCCATCACTGTTCATTTTGAATCTACTGCTTAAAAGCAGAACATGTACTTTCCATACTGTGGATACACTGGAGGTAGGAGGCCAGAGGGAGCGCAAATGATTCCAGACTTGCAGTGACTGCATGCAGCTGGACCTGCCTGCCACTGGGACCTGGGAGTTCTCTGAAGGAACTGGGTGATCTGCTCCCGCTACCCTTGAGATATACATCACATTCGAGAAGTTTCTTAAATTATTTTTAACGTAAAATTTGTTGACCACCTACTGTACTCCACATACTGATAGGAACTTTCGTCTGTGTTCTTCTTATACAGATGTATTTAATTGAGTCCTCTTCCGATGATTTCAGCAATGCTCACTGCCTGCTAGGTCAAGCAGTTCCACATCAGCCGTGCCTGCAGTTCAACACTGAGATGGAAAATCCTCCTCTAATGAAGTTGGGTTGTGGGTTACTGTGCCATCCAGCTGCATTAGTAAATGATTTCTACAAACGTGCGGAGAAATTAAGGGAAGGATTTCCAATGCCCTTGAGAAGCTTGGTTCTCTTCCCATGCAGCATTCCTGACTCATTCATAAGGAGTCTGTCACTGGCTTAGGCTTGTCATCGGCCACTTGACGGCTTTTGGTGTCACTTGCAGAAGTTCATGTTTGTGTGAATATATTTTGCAAGACAGTTGTCCCCTTACTTTTCTGCCTCAGCTTGTGAACCTCATTGTGTGTGTTATCAGTGACAAACCTGATGATGTCCCAGAGTGGGGGTGAGCTGATGGGTCTCTTCCATTCTATGTCATCCACTGCCCACTGACAGTGACAAACCCATTGTGAACAAGGGACCCTTGTGCTACAGACTGAATGTTCATGTCCCCAAATATCTTATGTTGAAACCTCCCCCCCAAGGGATGGCATTAGGAGGCAGGACCAGGTGATAAAGAGGGAGCCCTCATGAATGGAATTAGTGCCCTTAATGAAAGAGACCTGAGAGAGTTTTCTAGCCCCCTTTCTGCCATGTGAGGACACAATGAGAAGTAAGCCACCTGCAGCCACAAAGGGTTCTCACCAGAACCTGACCAGGCTGGGTCCCTGAACTCAGACTTCCAGCCTCCAGAACTGTGAGAAACAAATTTCTGTTGTTTATAAGTCACCCTATCTATAGTACCTTTTTATGCAGCCAGAATGGACTGAAATGTCTTGTTTTTTTCTTTTTTTAATGTAAATATTCTTATTTATTTTCTACACTGTCATTGAAAGGTCAGTAAGATCCAGATTCTCTCTTGAATACGTTGTCTCAAGGTGACTCCCTCATATGTAACTCAGATTCTTTCCCTTCATAACATCTTATTTTTCTTCTCCAACTTTTATTTTGACAAATTTCAAATTCATCCCAAAAGTTAAAAGAATAACACAATGAAAAAGCAGGTGCTCTGAATCAATTTGCCTATTAATGTTTTGCAACTTTTTGTTTAAGCATTCTCCCTCCCTCCCTCTTGTACTTTCTCTTTCTTTATACACTTACATACACAAATACACATTTAAAAAAATCATTGAAAAGTAAATTTCATCATTGTGACATTTCACTTCTAAATACATCAGCATGTATTTACTAGAAGAGAGGGCATTCTCCTACATAATCACCACACAGTCATCTTAGCCAATGAATTTAACTTGATATACACTATTATTTAGCATATGGCTTGCAGTCACATTTCTCCAATTGTCCCAACAATGTCCTTTACAGGTTTTTTTTTGATTGGAGATTTAATCAAATATTTGCATTAATTGGTTCTGTTTCTTCATCTCCTTTAAGCTGGAAGAGTTTCCTTTCCTTCGCATGTTCATGTGTGTGCTTCTGTGCATACATGTATGTGCATTTAATGACATCGATATTATTACAGATTTTATTTATTTGAGAGAGGGAGAGAGAGCATGAGCAACAGAAGGAGCAGAGAAAGAAGGAGAAGCAGACTCCCCACTGAGCAGGGAGTCCATGCAGGTCTCGATTCCAGGACCCTGATATCATGACTGGAGCTGAAAGCAGATACTTAATCAACTGAGCCACCCAGACGCCCTTGACATCGATATTACTGATTCCAGTCCATTTTTGTTCAGAATGTCCCTTGACTTCAGTTTGTTTCTTTATACTTAAATTTGGGTCACGTATTTGAAGGAATACCATAGAAGTGATGCTCTATCTCCAGGGCAACACATTGGGTGGCACATGATGTCACTTTTTACCTTTACTGCTCATGTTAGGACTGATCATTTGGCTAAGGTATCACTCTAAAGGTGTCCTTATCTCTTTAGAAGAAACTGGATTTATTTTTAATTAATTAAATTTATTTTATTCAAATATAATTAACATACTGTGTTATGTGGGAAACTGGGTTTTTCAATCCTTTCTTGGGGTGTATGTACTCTCTACCCATGTGCTGTACACATAGTACCCCACAGTTAGTCGATGTCCTGAGGAGGACAGCACATTTGTTGAAAAGCAAACATTTGTTGAGCTCCCTCTATGGGTCACATGTAGTATCTCATTTAATTTTGCCTGGGAATGTCATCGTTATTCCCATTTATAGACAAGGCAGTTGAGAACTAGAGAGAGAAGTTATGTATTCCAAGTGGCACCTAGGTGACACACTGGTATTCAGACTCAAAGTGGTGTAAAGTTGACATCTGCCTTCTTTCTCTGCCCTAATTGCCTAGAAGTCTGTTCCTGTCTTCTTACTCTGGGGGGTGGAAATGCTCATGACACATGGGCAGTAGGTGCAGCAGAGCTTTTAAAACTTCTGCAGGCCAGAGATGTTAGAAAATATCCTTCAAAACAATGCCAGAATCAGTGCTTGCAAAGCACATGTGATTGGGGCAGCACTCATTTATTACTTCCTGGCATTGAATAATCTCATATCCTGACAATTCTACTTTCAAGAAAAAAAAAATCACTCTCAAGCCAGCATGTCAGAATTAATGAAGCATAAGATGCAAGCCTGTTACATCAGTCTTTCCTGAAAATATTCCAGAGATCACCGGTACAGCATGCAAATGCAGAGGCTGCTAAAAGCCCCTATAGTCTCCAGTCTCCCCTTCATTGAAGTAGGACCTCCCACTTTTAACTTGGCAGATGGCTGCCATATGGTTGCCCAGAACAAGGACTACATTTCCCAGGCTTCCCTGCAGCTAGGTTCTTACCATGTCGGTAAGACACATGAGCCAGCCATGGGTGCAATTTTCCAAATTGTACCCTTAGAAGGAAGAGGCTTCTGCTCTGCATGCCCTTTCCAGATAGACTATGGAATGTGAAAATATAAAAGTGGTCAGCATGAACAGACAGTGCATTCTGATATAGCTGTGGTAGGGGTAGACTATGGATGTGGCAAGTGAACAGAGAACATGCTGGCACCACATAGGGATGAATGGAGAGTGCCCAGGGACTATAGCCATGGCAAGGGGCGAGGGCAGAGGTGGCCAGAGTAGAACACTGAGGCTCAGAGGCAAGTGTACTGTACCTGCGGACAAGGGGCCAGCCCTTGGCTTGATGACACCGAGATAAAAGGAGCTGGGGTCTCTCACACTGAGAAGCCTTCCTGCCAGCCCTACTCTATGCATGGTCATACGATTATATGAGGAAAAAAACTAAACAACTTCATTTTTATTTCTTTTAATTTTTTAAATATTTTATTTATTTGAGAATGGGAGAGCAAGAGAGAGAGAGAGAGAGAGAAGACATGGGTGGGGGAGGGACAGAGGGAGAGGGAGAAGCAGACTCCCTGCTGAGCAGGGAGCCTGATGTGGGGCTTGATCCCAGCACCCTGAGATCATGACCTGAGCCGAAGGCAGATGCTTAACTGACTGAGCCACCCAGGTGTCCCACAACTTCATTTTTAAAGTCACTTTTATTTGGTGACTTCTTTTTTTAGGAAGCTGAACCTATTCCCAAAGTAACAGCTAAGGCCACACTCAACTTCATGCTACCTGGCCTCCCTGCCTTCTTTCACACCAGAGCTCCCCGAGGACACCCTGCACTTACACATGCATGCTCCTACCCACCCTCCAATACCCCACTCAGAGTGGAGGATCTTCTCCTCTGGGAGCCTTCCCTGACGCCCATCCCTTACCTGGTAGGATTCATTATTTTCTCTTCTTTGAGCCCGTAAGAAAGTGACTAAATTGCTATTGGCACCTACCCTGTGCTACCATAATGATTTGCTCACATGTTGATCTCTCGGACTAGACTGTCATTTTCTTAAAGCCAGGAGCCATATTTTATTCATTTTTGTATCTCCAACGCCGAATTTGTAAAAAGTACTAATAGATCTTTTGTGAATGGATGAATGAACACAGATGATATAATTACACGTATACCCATACAAACCCTCATTCTTTACAAAAGTGTTTCCTTCTTTACATGACACCTCTTGCGAATAGCACACCCATTCCTCCCACAGAAATTCAATGAGCACACATTCACTATTATGTAATTTACAAACCAGGGCACTGATTATACATTGCCTGAAAGCTTGCACGATAGATTTGTCAGGTGTCCTTAGCTACAATCCCGGGAATGGGCTCCCCCGCCGCAGCATTGCAGTGACTGCAGAATACTAGTTAAATCAATGCCTTTGCTCTGTTTGTTTCTGTCTCTTTTCAGTTCAGAGTTGGCGATCCGGTTTGCAGTACTAGCGGTTTCCAGAAAATGCTCAGGCGTGCTCAGAGCTAACAAAGAGACTGGCGTGTTTTCCTGCCCTGGAACACTATGGAGTTCAAGGGCTTTTCAGGCTAGCATGTTCTGTTCCAGTGGGTGTCATGTATTGCCTTTCTTTTATTCTGTGCCAAATATCCTACCATCTCTAGCAACACTGCAGGTGCATCTGGCACTACTTTTGTGCTAATGCCAATACTGGTATTAAAATTAATTTTCTCCTCTCTGGAAAGACAATGTTAGTGTTTTCCAGGTTGCAACAGGCAATGTGTGTGACGAGTCTTGCAGCTATCCCTGGCTGATGGCTGTATGCTGGGATTGAATCTCCACCCATCTGAATGCCTCTTAGGTATTAGGTGGTGGCCTGTGTGTTCTTGTATCTGGCCTGGGTTTTATTTTTGCAGAGATTTATCTTAAATATACTTCCTTTGTAAAAGTCCTAAAATTAGTATTTGAAAAAATTCCACTGCCCAGTTTTATCTTTCAAGCTGTGGATTTTAAAAATTAATTGGCAGCATGGATTCTCTTCTCTGAGCATGCAATAATAAAGTATATAGAAAGCATATATTAATTTGTGGTCTTAATTTGCTTGTTTTCTGTCTCCCCCAGACAGGACATAAGCTCCAATAAGAGAGGCATCCTGTCGGTTTTATTCTGGCTGTATCCTCAGCACCTGGCACATACTTGGGAGGTGCTCGGTGCATCTGTGCAGTGGCTGAATGGATTGCGTCTCTTCTTTCATAGACACATTCGCTGCATTAGCAGCTGCTCTTGCAGCTTCATCGGCACGCGCCACCTTTCTGACCCGCAGGCCTGCTGCTTTGCCACACTGTCTCCCATGGGAGGAGGGCTTGTTTGTGTTTTCTTTTGCTTTCTTCCAGGTGCTCTCTCAGTTTAATTACATTCACTAATTTGCCCAGAAGACGAGCCATTCAAAATGCAATAACTGTTTTGGAAAAGAACTGAGCTTATTTTCAGAAGATAGGGTTTTCAAAATATGTTTTGGACCTAACCAAGAAGGAGCTAAATCGGGGCAGGGGCTTAAGTAAGCAGACAAGGAAGGCTGCCAGTTTCATACGTAACGGTGATGTCAGAGGGCAAGGAGCAGAGAGAGAAAGACAGAGATTGAGGGCAGAGGGAGAGAGTATGTATCACTAAGTTTTCCACAGACAGAGTTCCATTCAACAAACGTGTACTAAGCTTGTCCTATGTGCTAGGTGCTCTTCTGGAGGCTAGAAGATGACAGACAAGGTCCCTACTCTCACGGACTGTTCATCCTAGATGGTCTCTACCCAGTGGAAACAGAATGAAAATCACAAATGCAAGCCACACGTAGAATTCTAAATTTTCTAGTAGACTCACTGACAAAGTAAAAACAAGTAAATGAAATTAATTTCAATATTGGGTTCACGTAATCAATCATGCAATCCATATACAATTATTAATGATCTATGTTGTTTCTTTTTTTTTAGGCCACATCTTTGAAATCCAGTGTGTATTTTACATTTACCACCCTTTTCAGTTCAGATGAGCCATGTTTCAAGGGCTCCACAGCCACATGTGGCCAGTGGCTACCAGATTGAACGGTGCCATTCTAGATAATAAAGATGTAATATATAATAAGTATATGTATAAATCATGTAATTTTAGTATCGAGTATTGTGATATATTATCATTCTTAACAGTAGAGGTATTAGGAAGAAAACCAAGAGCGATAGAGGAAAAGGAGGCCATCTGGCCAGGCTGCTCTCCGAGGAGCTGATGCTTATGCAGAGATTGGAGTGAGGAAGTGAGCCATGCTAAGACTGGGGGAAGAGCTTCTAGGTTGAGGGCTCAGCAAGAGCAAAGGCCCTAAGTCAGGATCCTATGTAGAGTGGTCAAGCCCTGGCAAGACGGCAGGTGTGCTGGAGCAAAGGAAGGGTGATTGATAACTGGGCAAACCAGTTTGAAGCCATCGAGGCTCCTGGTCCCAGGAGCCCTGCAGACCAGGCAAGGAGTTTGGCCTTGCTCCTTACCATGTTCCTGTCTTGTCTTTGGGTACATGAATCCATGCTCATGGTTCCTAGATGTTCCGTTTTTTTTTCTCCCATGTTGAAGGGTAAAAGTCAAAAAGCCTCTCTCTGATGCTGTCTTAGGACCACTTTAAATATAGTAGCTGGCATGTTTTCTCTTTCAGGGTGCCTAACGGTTTCTGTACTACTCCCACCTGCGCCCTGGACCCGTGCACAGCGTGTCTGGGGTTTGGAGGGCAGCAACATGCCAACACACACCTGTTTAAAGGCACTTTTACTTGCAAGGTGTCACAAGTCACTAGCACACCCTTTGAATGGCTTTACTTCGCACATATCACAGTCATGCTTAGAAAGAAGGTTACAAATGCATTATCAGCTTTTTTCCAGGGTCAGACTTTCGGAGGAGTTTTATCCCTCCTTACCTGAGGAAGCCTGACTTAGCCAGCTCACCTTCATGCCACTAATCAACTCAAGTCCCCACACTCTGGACACCGCTGGCATTTGTAGTGCTCCCCAAGGGCAGAGACCCCTAGACGCTGCCTCCAAGGCTGTGCATCAGGTGAGGTCAGCAGGTGGGGGAGCATGTGTCCCTAAGATGGTCTGAGGAGCCCCTTCTGTTACTTTCTGCAGACTTCTCCAGGTGCATTTCGGTCACCCTTTCTCTCTTCCTTTCCCCCTTCCCCACTCCCTTCATCTGCAATGCTCTTCCCTATTGGCACCATAAGCTCTAGCTAGCTCTCTGGGAGGTCAGTGTGGTATGGCCACCTTCTCTTCCTGCTTTCAGGCAAGTTCTGATCCATCCTGAGGGAGTTGGCCAAGTTATGTTCATCGCTTTTAGAAAATTATTTAAGATGTTGGGGCCATGCCCTCTCCCCATCTGATGGGGAGACCTAGGGCTCATATTATAGCAGGTATACATGAAAAACAATGTTTTTTTAACCTCTCACAAAGAAATGCTGTTACTACCACCTATAGTAGCTTTGTGTGACTGGTGGCCCCCTTCCTGAGCCAGACCATCTATCTCTTCCTGATCTGACATGGCTGTGATACTTCATCATGGTTTTGTTTGAAGAACTATAATGCTCCTTACTATTTTGGCTGAATTGCTAAACAAACATAGGAGAATTTTAACTTAGGGATAGAACCACATGTTATTTCCAATATTTTTGAACTTGGTCTTTGTGATGTGCTTCAAGTGTCAGAGTTTAAAGGGTTTTGTCTCTTCCAGCATTTTGTTCCCCTTTGTCACATGCCCATGTCCTCCCTTTCTTCTTGTGTTTCTTGAGCATAGAGGAGCAGTTGGTTCACAGCTACCTATTCAGCTTCAAATATGTGTGTTCTTGTGTTGACATGTCACACATATATACAGAGGCAGGAAAGACCAGAAATGTTTTAAAGGACTGGAAGGGTCTACTGCTGGGATAGTGACAATTCAGATCCCATATTAGTCAGAGCAAGTAGTGCCAGCTGCTGTAACAGACAAAAACCCAAATCTCAGTGGCCTCATGCAGCAGGAGGTTATTATTTCTCCTTTGCTTCATGACCCAATGCAAGTTGCTGGTGGTGGGGGTTTCTCTGCTCCATGTGACCACTCAGGAGCCTAGGCTCTTTCAATGATGTGGCTCCATGCCATCTTACAGATATCCTTCACTCTTCACCTGGCTGACAGGGAAAGGGAGATAGATTTAATAGGGTAGGTCTGGCCATGGTGCAGATCACTTCCCCTCACATTCCATTGGCCAGGCACTCCGGAAGCTGCAAGGCTGTCTGGGAAGTGAAGTGTAGGTGTGTGCCCACGAAATGCTGGCAGTCTTTACCACAAATATGACTTAAATACCTTGTGTACCTCACAGACTTGTCCCATGCTGCACTGGTAGATGAGCCAGAGGGAGCTTGAAAATCGTAAAGACTATAGTTTGTTCTCAGGGGAACACTCTGCTTAGGCCAATTTGCTGGAGAGTAGAAATCCCAGCAGCTGACCATCAGAAGGGGCCTGAGAACCCCTTTAGAACCAGTGGTTTTCTACTAGCTGTGTGGTTTTCCAGTCTGGATCCCTGATCCCTTTGGAATTAGTTCTTGGGTAAAGTGTGAGCTGTGTTACCTTTTCGCAAACAACTAACCAGTTGTCCAGGGCTGTTTGTTAAAAAGCCTCAGTGATTTGAGATGCCATCTTTATCAAATACAGAATCCCTTTATGTGGCTGGGTCTATTTTTGGACTTTCTGTTCTTTTCCACTGGTCTGCTGGTCTTTTTATGTGCCAGTACCACACTGTCTAAAAAGGTATGCTTTAACATCTGGTAAGATATTCTTGCCTCTCAGACATTCAGTGCTATTCTTGCATTTTTCAAATTAAGAGCTTTAGTATCAATTGTCTAACTCTACGAAGAAGCTTGTTGCTATTTTTATGGGGATTGTTTAAACTTTATAAATTAATTTAAGGAAAACTGGCATCTTTATGATGCTGTCATTCCATCCAAGAGCAAGGAATGTCTTTCCATTTCTTCACATGTTTTCCTGTCTTTCAAAGGTATTTAATATGGGTCTTGTATATTTCTTCTTGAATTTATTCCTAAATATTTTGCCTTCTTTGTTGTTTTTATAAAGGGGATTTTCTCTTCCTTAATATCCTCTGTTTTATGTATACAAATATAAATACATATACATATGTATTTCAGGGCTATTGATTTCTATGCACTAATTTTGTTTCCTGCTGTCTTACAATTTTTTTTTTTTAAACATCACTAGTTTTCAACCTGCAAAGCTCCTGAGAGCCACCTGAAGAATACTTTCCAATAGAGATGCTGAGACTCCCTCCCTGACCCATGGTTGCAAAAGGATGTCAATGAAGAAGAGTTTTAGTGGTGCTCTGCTTCTCTGGTCAAAATCCATTGATTAAGACCCCAAATGTGAGTAGCTCAGATCATAAGCTAAACATTCAAGCATGAACATTCAAACTGCAGAGACACACATCTGAAAAAGGTACAGCACCCTTGGGCAGCAGTCCTGGAGGCTGAACAGAACTAAGCACCAGGGCCCAGGGGGCTGGCACTCCAAGTCCTGGGGAGAAGGGAGGACCTCAGATTGAGCCCCAAAGGGGACCAGGACGCTGACTGTAGACACCTGTCATTACTTGTTTATAGATTTACATGTTTATTCTTGAACTTCAGGTGTACAGAACTGAGCCAGTCATCCCCTCACTTCATGCTACTTAATCATGGCTGGTTCTTTCTTCTTTTACTTACATTTTCTTCTTTCTTCATATTATTTTATTATTCACTGTTTATTTATTACTTTTTAGTGTTCGTCATTTTCTGTATCTCCCACCCCTCTCCCCAGTCTCCTGCCGAGCAAATACAGCCCTCCTATTCTGTTTATAGTTCATGTTTTAAAAATATGTGTTTTATGGAGTGTCTATGGTTTTAAACACATAAATGGATGTGTGTTCTAAATTTCATTGTTCTTCACTTTGTTCACCACATACTCTGTAAGATCCAACCCATGACTTTGGGTGGGTCTGACCATGGCTTGGAATTCCATGTGACTTTCTGTGGTATGGCCACTGCCCCAGTGATGGCCACTCTGGATGTGTGGACAGCCCTCCACAAAAGATTGTGTGGCCCCCACTGGATCTGTGAGAACTGGAACATGAGAGGCTGGCTATGGGATGCATGCACCTCCCTGAGAGTGGCTATTCACTCCTACCAGCCAGGCAGAAGCTTTACTCCAGCCCCACCCTGTCCCTGTCCACTTCCCATGGGTTGGCTTTCACTTGGTGCCAAGCTAATGATGTGCTAATGCTATCTAATTGTGTAATTCTCTGATGGCTAATGATTTGGAGCATCTCTTCAATATGCCTGTTAGCTTTTTGAGATTCTGTTTTCAGAAATTCCCTGTTCATTTCTTTTGCTCATTTTTTCATTTTTTAAAGATTTTATTTATGCATAAAAGACACACAGAGAGGGGCAGAGACCCAGGCAGAGGAAGAAGCAGGCTCCCAGCAGGGAGCCCCATGTGGGACTCAATCCCAGGACCCCAGGATCACGACCCAAGCCAAAGGCAGACACTCAACCACTGAGCCACCCACATTTCCCATCTTTTGCCCATTTTTTTAAAAATGAGGACAGTTGTCTTTTTCTTGTTGATTTGCAAGAGTTCCAGGTAACTTTTGGAAATTAATCCCTAATTTGTCTTTGGCAAATATTCTCACCTTTTCTTTGTTTCCTCCTATTTGTCTTTGGTATCCCTTGTTGGAAGAAAATCCTTAATTTTGATGTAATCAAATCCTTTCTTTTCTTTCTTCTTTCTTTCTTTCTTTCTTCTTTCTTTCTTTCTTTCTTTCTTTCTTTCTTTCTTTCTTTCTCTTTCTTTCTTTTCTTTCTTTCTTTCTTCTTTCTTTCTTTTTCTTCCTTTTTTCCTTCCTTCCTTTCTTTCAGTTTGTATTTTTAAAAATGTAATTGAAGACATTCCTTCCCTCACCTGGGTAACAAAGATATTCTCCTGCCTTTCCTTCTATTAATTTTTTAAGTCCATCTTTCACTTTTGGGCCTCCAGTCCATGTGATAGTAGGTAGAGATTCAGCGTTATTTTTTGAATACCATTTACTAAGCCCTTTGCCACCTCTGGTTCTTACTCATTTGTGGTGAGAAGGCGGTGATTCATCTGCATTCCTATCTGGGTTGAAAATATTATAATTAATTATACACACATCCCTAAATTTAAGTCACTCATTCTATCCTTTTGGATCTTCTTAATCCCTTTATTTTAATAGGTTGAAGCCCTTTTAGATGTTGCGAGGTAACACCGGGTCCTTGTAGATTAGGGTTGCGAGATTTGGTAACTAAAAGTACAGGATGCTTTTATGTTATGTTTGAATTTCAAATAAATAACAAATAATTTTTAGTATAACTATGTCCTAAATATTGCATGGGACATGCAATACTGAAAATTAAGTCACTGTTTATCTGAAATTTAGATGGAATGATTAGAAAAGGAACAGCAAATAAAGCCTAAAGCCAGTAGAAGGGAAATAAGGTTAAGCAGAAATAAACGAGATAGATACCAACAAACAAACAAAAAGTGGTAGAACAGATCAACAAAACTAAAGAGCTGGTTCTTTGAAAGAATTAATAAAATTGATAAACCTTTAGCCAGACTTGTCAAAAAGAAAAGAAAAGATCCAAATAAATAGATGGAACTGGCTTCCTACATCTTATCGGACAACTCTATGACATATTCAGCCCATAGAAACGTGTCTTGACTGAGTCTTCCTGCCCTCCCTCATCCCTCTGCCATTGTCCCCACTAGTCACAGGGACATTAGTTACACACTATTCCTGGCTGGCATGGCTCAGGTCCTGACTTGACTCCTTCCAAATAAAGTATCCTTAAATGGATATCTCAGTATTTCACCTAAGGGTTTAACTAATACTTCTCAAATGTTAATATGCCTATGAATTACCTGGGAACTTTGTTAAACTATAGACTGGTTCGGTGGGTCTGGGGTGAGGCACAGCATTCCCTATTTCTAACAAGCTCCTAGGACAGGTTGATGCTGCTGGTCGGTGGACCACACTCTGGAAGTAAGGAACCAAGGGATTCCTGTGCACATCATAGGGGGCCTGGGTGTTAAACCATCAAGACTTGGGGAACCAGAGTAAAGCCTAACTTGACAGTTGCCCCAAGAATTCGCATGGTGGTAGAAGGTTCCTTCAAAGGAAACAGAGCTGTTGTTAGAAAGGAGCAACGATTGCCTGGTGGTCAGCAAACAAACAAATCAAAGAAAACCAATGTCCACATAGACCTCTTCCAGATTTGAAGGAAATGAGGGGAAATCTGACACAGGTCTGTGGTGGGGTATGGGTGAGAGACCCCCAAGTATCTACATTACTGGTTTCCAGTTGCTTTTCACATTAGAAACACGAAGAACCCATTAGAAATGTAGTTCCCTGAGACATAAAAGGTGGGGCCTGGACTCTTTTTCTAATTCAGATTTGACCACCAACTTCCTGTGCAACCTTGGGCAAGTCACCTCATGCTCTGGTCTCAGTTGCTTTGCCTATAAAATGATGGCTTTAGATTCCATGATATCTAGGATCTCTTCCAGCTACAAAATCCTCCCCAAGGCTTGCCAATTTTGCTTGATGTACACTGAAGTACAATTTAAAATTGTATAAGGTATTGTGATTTCAGAAGACAGAGTTCTTAGGTGTGTGGTATTTACAAAGGCAACTTACAGGGGAGAGTTGATGCTGTGTTACAAATAATAATAACAATATTAATAATAATGTAGATCATATAAAAAGCATTTATTATATGCCAAGCATTATCCTAAGCACATTAATGTGTTAATTCATTGAATCTTCACAATTCTGTGAAGCAGGTTCTATTATTACCTCCATTTTACTGATAAGGAAATGGAAGCAGAGAGACTAAGTAATTTGCCCAAGGTCACGCAGCTTCTAAGTCCAAGAGCTGAGTCAGACCCATGGTCTGTGCCTTTAACAAGCACACCACATGGCCTCTTTGACAAAAGCCACCAATTAAAACCAGACCAGAGAAAGAAAAAAAAGAGCTACTGTTGAGAAAAACTATGCAGTGTGTTCCTCCTCCTCCCCAACCTTGCCTAGATTATCTGGAAATATCTATACATATGTAGCAGTTTCTGCAGTTACTCAACCCACCATTGGACTTTCCCTGCATAATCATAACCACTACCTCATT
This sequence comes from Vulpes lagopus, assembly GCF_018345385.1. Classification (NCBI taxonomy): domain Eukaryota; kingdom Metazoa; phylum Chordata; class Mammalia; order Carnivora; family Canidae; genus Vulpes; species Vulpes lagopus. The sequence goes on from NC_054830.1 coordinate 56,377,382, forward strand.
TGCCTTCAAAGACCAAAATTTAGCATTAGGTCAGTCGCATCTATTTCAAAAGAAGCCAAAAAATTTTTCTTTTTTGCAAAAAGCAAAGTCGAAAGATACACATCTGTGATCTGCCACTGTTACTTGCTAGCAGGGGTCCATTTTATTTGCGCTTATATTGACCCCAAAGGAATATTTTTCAGCATGCATAACTTTTAACTGCTCCATTAACCAGATTAGTCAGTGCAGGAATTTCTCCTTTAGGCTGAGAACAGATCTCCTTATAGTGATTGGGCCCACTTACTAATTGCGGGCTTTCTGGACTTGCCAATGCATTTAAAGAAGGTGGTGTGTGGGTGGGGACCAGTATTTTCATCTTAGTAGATCTGATTGTGTTTAACGGCCTTTCCTAATAGGGCTGGCCCTGGTGCTTAAAGACGTAGCAAAAATAGTCATCCACAGAATGTTTCTGAGAGCTGGAAGAGAGCCTTAGAGACCATCTGGGCCAATCCTATGCTGACCCACGGGAAGCTGGAGCCCAGAAGAGCAGTAGCAGGCTGGTATGGAAGGATCAGTCTCTAGGAAATGCACATTAGAGGCAGAGCTGGTGGGGGTGGGGGCAGGCCTACACCAGCCCCCCCACCAGGACTCCGCCCCTGTGTCCCCACCACTGATAGGACTTTGCATTATCTATGTTCCATGTGCTCTGTACTTTACCTATGTCTTTCTTTAAATCAATCCATGTTTTAACTCCGTGTCTTTTTGAAAGGTTTCTTTCAATAGAACATGAACACTTGCCACACATTTAAGGTGATGCTACAAATAAAACAAATGATAATAACAAAGCCAAGTGGCTAAAAGGGGAGACACACAGACATTGGAATGTTACAGGCACATAACAACCTAACAAAGACTTTGCTTTTTACTCATCAGAAAGATGAAAGAGAAGAGGGACTTTCTCACCATGGAGCTGAGTGTTGTTTAATACCCAAATATTGAGCACCTGCATCCATTTCCCCAGCAGCCTGGGTGCGCCCGCCAGCCCGCAGCAGAGGATGGGACACCAGAGGTGCATGGATCAGGTCCAGAGGCTGGCCCTGTCACTCCCGCCCAGATGGCCTTGGGCAAGTCAAGGGACCCACAGCTTCTTCAGTTGCAGGATCCCCTGTGGGGGCCCACACACAGGGCAGTGTTGGTAAAGAGACCTATTCATTGACCTCCCTATTTTGATTCGAGCAAATGCAACTTCTGTGGGAACCACACTAAAAGGATTAGAAATTCCCTGTTTTGTTTCATGATTCCTAGTGGTTGAGGAAAGGCAGGAAAGTGCTTCTGACGGTCACACCTGCCATTCTGGAATAACTGCTTGTAATAACATTTGACCCTTCCATGTCAATGGAAGACTGAGGGTGGAGCCAGGTTTCCTGAGCTTTCCTGCACCTGCACATGTGTTAGAACTTGTTTCACACTTAATACCCAGCAGCCCTCTCTTAACCATGGAGATCATTGGCCCCAAATCTCTACAGGAAGAATTTATTTTTATTTTAATGTTTATTTTTTATATTTTATTTATTTATCCATGACAGACACAGAGAGAGGCAGAGACACAGGCAGAGGGAGAAGCAGGCTCCATGCGGGGAGCCCGATGCTGGACTCCATCCTGGGACCCTGGGGTCACGCCCTGAGCCGAAGGCAGACACTCAGCCGCTGAGCCACCAGTTGTCCCTATTTTTATTTTTTTTAAAGATTGTGTTTATTTATTTGAGAGACAGAGAGAAATCATGAGTGGGAAGAGGAGCAGAGTGGAAGAGAGAAGCAGACCCCCCACTGAGCAGGGAGCCCTAGGTAGGGCTCTATCCCAGGACCCCAGGATCATGACCTGAGCCGAAGGCAGGTACTTAACAGACTGAGCCATCCAGGCGCCCCTGCGGGAAGAATTTAATGGAAAAAAATAGTGAAAGGGGCCAAGGCAGAAATGATTTGAGGACAATTTTTATAACCGTTTCAATAAGGCAGAACAGCAGAATCAACATACTTGTCACAGCAACATTAAGAGTATTTGTGACCTCTCTGTAACAGCACTGGGTACATGACTTTGTTGGTTCTGTTCTCCAGGAAATTCTTTTCTGTAGGACAGAACAAAGTGTTTCTTTTTGCCTTTCTCTTTGTTTTGGAAAAGCCCAGGAGTCTTCCTGAGTAGGGGAAACCCCCGTTTTTCTCCCCAGTAATGTCTCCTTTACTCTTACACAGAACACTTCCCTTCTGATGCTCCAGGTCCCCAAACGTGGGGTTTTTCCCACCCCCAAACAATTCTGTGACAACAGCTGGGTGTTCTGCGATCAAAGTCAGTGCTGATGCTGTCTACTTGGAAGCAGTGGAAACCTGCAAAGTCACAATGCAGATGGCCATCCACTGAGTTCTGCTGAGGTAACAGACGTCCTCGCCATGCTGAGATGTTTCCCAAGCCCTGCCCTGAACACTCACACTCAGTAGTTGGGTCCTGCCTCTTGAAGCCCAGCAGGGTGGAGCCAGCAGAGATGAAGTTATTTCCCTGTAGTTGCCCTTGGATCTTACTTTCTCCCTTCCACCTCAAGGTATTTCTGGCATGTTCCACTCTCCTCAGACCTCAGAACATGTACAGAAAGCCTGCCGGGGTGGTTGTCTCCAGGGACAGGAACAAGGGTGGAGGAGTGGCAAGAAGACTCACAATTCACTGTTAACTCTGGTCTGCATTGGAACTTCTCACACATGCATCGATTCACTTAGCTTAATCATAGTGACATTGTCTTGCACCCTGCCTACCCTGTGCCAGACTCTGTGCTACGCATCTAACCTGCTCTATCCCAGCCAGCCCCGTGAGCTAGATAGGATTCTTAATTACCCTTCTTTTGCAGAGACATAAAGAAGGTAAACCAACTGCCCAAGATTGTGTAGTTCAAGTCACCAGAGCCAGGGATCGAATCCAGGTCGTCTGGCTCCAAAATGTAGAGATTTCGCCACTGCACACCACTGCCTCTTGTTAACACAAAACATCTTGAGAGTTGTTGCCACTTATTTTCCACCCACTTCATAGCTCAGTGCAGTCTGTTTTCTGTTCTGGTTAATCCGTGAACTGGGTTCTCTCCAAGGTAATAAATGGCCTCCTTGTCATTAAATCTATTGAACACGTTCCAGTCCTCTTGTTTGACTTCTGGACAGCATTCCACTCTTGGTCCTTCTTACAACATGCCATACTTTTAGAGTCTGTGGAATACACCTTCCAAGCGGTCTTCTTCTGTTTCTGTCACCTTGGTAAAGTCTCTTGTCCCCATCCTCCTCCATCACCTCCTCCTTCCCCTCACAAAGATCTCTCCTGGGTAGAAGAAGTTCTACTTCTCCTGGGAGAAGTTTTAAAACTTCTCCCTCCAATTCATGGTTCCTGGGCAATCCAATCCATCCTTATGACATCGAGTAGACCACTTATGTCCAAGCCCTTATTTGTGTCCTGACTCTCCTACTGCATCAGCTACAACCCATCAGGCTTTGGCTTGGATGTCTCAGAGAGGCAAAAAGTCTAGAACTACACATCACACCTCACTTGCCACCACCAAAACCTACCTGCTCCCTCATGTTCTGACCCAGTGAAACAAACCAGACACTCAAGTGTTAGCTTTTAAAAATGTTTATTTTTTAATGATTGATTGATTGATTGATTGATTTACGAGACAGAGGGAGAGAGAGAGCCAAAGAGAGCTAGAGAGCACAAGCAGGGATAGGGAGAGGGAAAAGCAGACTCTGCCCTAAGCAGGGAGCCCAAAGTGGGGCTCAATCCCAGGATCCTGGAATCATGACATGAGCATGAAGCTTAACTGACTGAACCACCCAGGTGTCTCTAAAATATTTTTTAAATTTTGATTCCAGTATGGGTACCATACAGTGTTATATTGGCTTCAGGTGTACAATATAGTCATTCAACACATACAACACCCAGTGCTCATCACAACAGGTGCTTTTCTTAATCTGCATCACCTATTTCACCCATCCCCCCCCACCTCCCCTCTGCTAACCATCAGTTTGTTCTCTATAGGTAAGGAGACTATTTTTTTGGTTTGCCCACCTCTTTTTTACCCTCTTTGCTTGTTTTGTTTCTTAAATTCCACACATGAGTGAAAGCATATGGCATTTGTCTTTCTCTGACTGATTTCGCTTAACATTATACTCTCTAGCTCCATTGCAAATGGCAAGATCTCACTCTTTTTTATGGCTCCATAATATTCCACATATATATGTATATGTATATGTACATATACATATATATGCATACCACATATTCTTTATCCTTTCATGCCCAATTGATGGACACTTGGGCTGCTTCCATATCTTAGCTGTTGTCAATGATGCTGCTATAGGGACCCCTGGGTGGCTCAGTGGTTAAGCATCTACCTTTGGCTCAGGGCATGATCCTGGGGTCCTGGGACTGAGTCCTATATCAGGTCCCCTCGGGGAGACTGTTTCTCCCTCTGCCTATGTCTCTGCTTCTCTCTGTGTGTCTCTCATGAATAAATAAGTAAAATCTTTTTTAAAAATAATGCTGCTATAAACATAGGGGTGTATGTATACCTCTGAATTAGTGTTTTTGAATTCTTTGGGTAAATACATAGTAGTGTGATTACTGGATCATAGGGTAGTTCTATTTTTAACTTCTTGAGGGAACTCCATACTGTTTTCCACAGTGCCTGCCCAGTTTGAATTCCCACCAACAGTGCACAAATGTTCCTTTTCCTCCACAACCTCACCAACACTTGTTGTGTCTTTGTGCTTTTGATTTTAACCATTCTGACAGATGTAAGGTGATACTTCATTGTAGCTTTGACTTACATGATGATGAGTGATGTTGAGCATCTTCCCATGTGTCTGTTGACCATCTGGATATCTTCTTTGGGGAAATATCTGTTTACGTCTTCTATCCATTTTAATCAGATTATTTGTTTTGGGGGTGTTGAGTTGCCTAAGTTCTTTATATATTTGGATACTAATCCTTTATCGGATATGTGATCTGCAAATATCTTCTCCCATTCTGTAAGTTGTCTTTTAATATTGTTAACTGTTTCCTCCACTGTGCAGAAGTTTTTAGTTTTGCTTTCATTTCCCTGGCCTCGGGAGACCTATCCAGAAAAATGTTCCAGTCCTATGTTGAATAGAAGTGGTAAGACTGGATGTCCTGGTCTTCTTTCTGACCTAAGGGAAAAGCTCTCAGTTTGTCCCCATTGAGTATGATGTTAGCTGTGGATTTTTCATATATGTATGGCCTTTATTATATTGAGGTATATTCCCTCAAAACCTACTACATTGAGGGTTTTTATCATGAACAGATGTTGTATTTTGTCAAATGCTTTTCTGTATCTATTGAAGTGATTAGATGGTTTTTATCCTTTCTCTAATCGATATGATGTGTCACGCTGACTGATTTGCAAATATTGAACTACCCTCGCTCCCAGGAATAAAGTCCACTTGGTTGTGGTAAATGATTCTTTCAAATATATTATTGAATTTTGTTTGCTAATATTTTGTTGAGGATTTTTAAGTTTATGTTCATCAAAGATATTGACCTACAGTTCTCCTTTTTGTATTTTGTCTCTATCTGGTTTTAGTATCAGGGTAATGCTGGCCTCAGAGAATGAATTTGGAGAGTTAGGTTTTCTTTAGGTGGGTGCAGTAGAAGGCTGGCAGATGGGCAGGGGCACACACCACCCCAAGAGGGCTGCTTCCATCCAGCCATAGTGTTGATCATTGTCAGGTACAAACGTGGCCCATGTTGCCAGGATTTTTGCCTTTGACCAGAAGTCCAGAAACCAGCACTATCATGTGAAATGTCCTAATTTTCAAATGTTGGCTACTTATTCAGGTATTTTGAATGTTGGCATCAACCCAACTCAACCTCCTGCAAACCAGATGCAGTGCATAGGCTGCCAAGATATACCTCTACCTGCCCACTCTCCTGGGGTGCATGTGCTCTATTCCACAGATACAGGGATTATTTCTGGGCCAACTCCCATGTCTCTGACCTGACCCTTCTCTTCACTTCCTAGATCCACAGATCCAGCCTCCCTACAGGCACCTCATGCTCAACACATCTAACACTGCAGGCCCTTATGACCATATCTCTCTGCTCTTCGAGAGAAGCTGGGAATCTGGATTTGCATGTAAAATTACCAACTTAAAAAATTCACATTAAAAGTTTTTTCAGACAAAACTGTACCTTTTCTTGGGCTGCCAAGCTGCCACCCCTGATTTAGTGCAAGCTGGCTGCCCACAGGCACTGTGTTTAGTACTGCGTAGATATGATCTACACTGACTATGGCCAAGCCAGGAGTGAGTATTCATATCCCCCTGATTCAGGTGAGGAGACAGTCTTAGCAAGGCCAGGGAAGTTGCTGAAAGCTACACAGCTGGTCAGTGGAGCATATCTCAGAGTTTAGGTATTTTTGCTCAACTTAAGTTTTCCCTCTAAGTTTGTACAAAGTCTTACCTCTTCTCTATTATTCACTCTAATTACCATCTCCATTCCCAACCTCCACTTCTCTCTGTCCAGAAGTGATTCAGAGTTGAAATGTACAACAACCCAAATTCCTATAATTGCAAATGGCTGTAGAAGTTAACTTGCACATACCAAGGTTTCTAATAAGGGAAACTCCTGGCTTTCTTTTTGTCTCCTAGTTTGCTCCTACTGCCTTTCTCCCCACAGTATTTCCAGCATGTTCTGCCCAGCACAAACCTTAGAGTATCTCTAAAAGGCCACACAAGACCTCAGTGGGAATAGAAAGATACTCCTTTTACTTAAATTTCTGCCCTGCCTTTTTATCACAGGCTGTAGGGACAGATCCTGCCAACTGGCACTCTTCTGAAAGATGACTGTCTCTAGAGTGGTCCAGTCTAGAGAGACTGAGTCCCTATATCTCTGTGGGCACATGAGTAGGCAGGGATTGCTGGATTATATTACCAGATATAGGATATCTGCATCTGCAATGGCACAGGAGATACTCTTTTCCCTATTACTCCCACTAAGTTCAACTAAAAACCCTGAACATCATATATAAGACAAAATGAAGGAAACTCTAAAAGAGGAGACAAAAGGCAGACCAGCTAGGGACTTCAGGAGCCAAGGAATGGTGGCAAGCTCCTGGGTTTTTGTTTTGCCTTAGATATTGTAGTCTTTGAGCTAGAGAAGCCAACAATCCAGAAATGTCATGGGCACAGACCAAGCAATACCCAACCAAAGCCTGTTTTTCCACCTAAAGAACCAGGAGAGAGAAAGCTGAACAAGACAGAAAAGCATGGGATCCCTGGGTGGCGCAGCGGTTTGGCGCCTGCCTTTGGCCCGGGGCGTGATCCTGGAGACCCGGGATCGAATCCCACATCGGGCTCCCGGTGCATGGAGCCTGCTTCTCCCTCTGCCTGTGTCTCTGCCTCTCTCTCTCTCTGTGTGACTATCATAAATAAATAAAAATTAAAAAAAAAAAGACAGAAAAGCTTCAGACATTGACCTTCCACACTAATCAAACAACACAGAAGTAAAACATTGCTCACTCCCACACCCACCAAGGCTGAGTAGGCAAGCTGGGTTTCTCATTCTACCTGGGAGTAATAAAGCCACACAGCCACCTGCCCATCCCCTGGCCTACAGCAGTATTAGAGAGGACCAGCAAAGACAGAAGCTTTAAATAAGATCCAGAGTCTCACCATACAAGACCAGACTATCTGGGTTTCCATAGAAAAACACATCTCACCAAGAACCAGAAATACCTGAAGTTGGATGGGAAAAGACTGTATAGGAACGCCTGGGTGTCTCAGTGGTTGGGCGCCTGCCTTCGGCTTAGGTCATGATCCTGGGATCTAGGATCCAGTCCCACATCAGGCTCCCTGTGAGGAGGCTCCCTCTGCCTATGTCTCTGCCTCTCTCTCTCTCTCTCTCTCTGTACCTCTCATGAATAAATAAATAATTTTGTAAGACAGTATATAGATGCCAACAGAAAGAACAGTGATTTTAAGGCAGCCGTGATAAAAGTACTTCAAGGGGTGATTACAAACATGGCTGAAACTAATGGAAAATAGAAGGTCTCAGCCAAGGAGGAGAAGACCTACTAAAGAACCAAAGGGGAATTGGAGAACTGAAAAATTAGACAGCTGAATTTAAAAAGCTCAGAGGATGGGTTCAGAGGCAGAATGCAGGGGAGAGAGGAAAGAAGCAGTGAACTGGAAGACAGGGCACTAGAAATTACCCCATCTGGACAATGGAAAGAAAATAGACAGGAAAACAAATGGAGAGGGCCTCAGAGACCAATGGGACTATAACAAGAGATCTAACATCATACCATCGAGTCCCAGAGGGAGGGGAGGAGAAAAGATGCTGGGGAGGACAAGGCTAAAAGTCAAGAAAGAGCCACAACACTGAAGGTTGACAAGGGTGCTGAGTAGCTGGATCTCTCACCCATTCTGCGTGTTCATATGAAATGGCATAGACTCAGGTTCACACAAAAATCTCTAGGTGAGCACTGAAAGCAGCTTTATTTGTGATAGCCCCAAACAGGTAATGACCCAAAGTCCCTCAATGAACTGTGTGATTCAAGTTATAGAACATTCTCGAAATGAGAAAATTTTAGAAACAGGAGAACAAATTAGAGCCTGGCAGGGGTTATGAAAAAGATGGGGGTGGGAGGGAAGTATCTCTGGCTAGAAAAGGCAACACGATGTGCTGGAATGTTCTGCATCTTGACTTTATCAACGTCGATATCCTGGTTGTGATATTTTCCTACAGTTTCCCAAGACGTTACCATGGGGAACCTGGGTAGAGGATGCATAGCATTTCTCTGTGTTAGGTGTTAACAATTGCATGTGAATCTACCAGTATCTCAAAATAAAAAGTTTACTGGATAAAAAAGAAAAAGAAAAAGAAACACCAGATATACAACAGCACAGTCTCAATCTCTAACCTGCTGGTTTCTCAATCTGCTGACCACATACCACACTCTCATTTATGTTGGTAACCGAGCAAGCAAAACTTCAAGCTCACTACCCCCATTTCCACAGAGGCTCTGCTGACAACTTCAGCAAAATCTGTCCTCCAAACTTTCACACTGTCTATTTAAAGTTTTGGAATGTTGGAGCTGGAAAAATCTGAAACAACAGCTGCATACACAAGATGGACTGGTGGGCTCCGGGCCCCCCATAACATCTTTCAGATCCCCAACTGCCGGGCTTTGAAGAAATTACCATCCCAGTAAATACAATGTACTTAGCAGGGCCCCTGCCCCAGGGCTGCTGCCTCTAGACCCTGCCTATACGGATGTTGCAAAACAGCCCCTCAGAGAAGTCATTTAGCTACGGCTTCTGTATAGCAGGCCTGGTGAACTGCTTGAGGCCAGAGAGCTGGCCAAGCCACTGGGCGGCACTTAGGACCCATAGCTTCTCAAAGGCTATTGTTTTATTTCTTAAGTTAGATCACAGGCTCTAAGCGGCCTTGGCCCCCCTGCACGCAGACAATGTGACATTGAGATACCAGTTTCTGGAGGACAGCAGTTCTTTTCACCATTGGTATGGCATACAGTTATGTGAGAAAGAAGGAGAGGCACAAAGGCCAGCTGAGGTCAATGTGAGCTGGGGACATTTGTCACACTCCTTGGGGACATAGGTATTGTTGCATTCCGGCTGCAGGTGAGGAGATTAAGGCTCACAGGACAAACGGAGAAGCTGGAGCAGGTGGTCTGGACTCTAAGTCCAGTGCTGGTTCCTAGACCTCCACAAGCTGCATTGCGAGTCATTCCAGATAGTGTTCAGATCTTCCTTGGCCTGTGTGGAGGCACCAGAGATTTCCTTTCAGGGCCCACCTCTTGGGACCTGGGCACATTGCCGGGGACAGCGGTAGAGGGACAGGCCTACAGTCTGCTTCTACCCCACCTCCTGGGAGGTGTGCACTCCCACCCCAGCTTTTTATGTGTGTGTCTCCCTGGGGGTGTGAATGTGTGTGTGCGATATGAGTGTGTCTGCCCATATGTGCATGTCATGTTTGTACGCTGGTCGCTCTGTGTCTGTGCTCCTTTCTCTGTGTGTCTATGTGGGTTTGTGTATCTCTGTGGGTGCCATGTGTGTCTTTGTGTATTGAGCACCTGCGTGTTTGTGTGTCTGTGGGGAGGTCTATGCACATGCCTGCAAGTGTGAACATGCAGCGTCTACATGGATCTGCATACGTTCCCGTATTATCTGGGCGTGGGTCTGTGCACACATGTGGTCTGCGCGCTGTGCAGGCTGTAGCTGCGGTGTGCGTGTGTGTCCCTACGTGGTGCACGAGGTGTGCTGCGCGTGGGTGTGGCGAGTCCTCCCCCCGCTGATCCTCGGGAGAGCCCGGCTGGGTGCCAGGCCTCGTGACGGTCCGGCCACCCCGGGGCGCGGCCTCCCGCCAGGCCGGGCGGGGAGGGGCGCGTGGCCGGGCCCGCGGGCCGTGCCCCCGCTCCTCCCCGCGGGCCGGGCACACGTGGGCCCCGGGCGCCGCCTCCCCGCGCCGCCCGCCGTCCCGCGCGTCCCCACCCCCCGCGGGCCGCCCCCGCCGCCGAGCCGGCCCGGGATAAAGTGGCAGCGCAGACGCCGCGCCCTGTCGCCGCGGAGCCGGAGGCGCGCAGCTCGGCCCCGCACCGGCCCGCCGCAGACGAGGACCCGCGGCGCTGGGGAGCGACAGCGGCGCTCGTGCTCGTGGCCCCGGTAACTGCCCCGGCCCCCGCCCCGGCCAGCCGGCGCCGTCCCCGTCCCCGTCCCCGTCCCCGTCCCCGTCCCCGGGGGAGCAGCCCGGGGCCCCGCGCGCTCGGCGTGGGCTCCCGCGGCCCCGGGGCGCGCGCGTGTGCGGGCGCGTGTGCGGGCGCGTGTGCGGGCGCGTGTGCGGGCGCGTGTGCGGGCGCGTGTGCGGGCGCGTGTGCCGCCCCCCGCTCCCCGCACCAGCCCCCAAACCAACTTGCCCGCGTCGGCGCCACCCCCCGGCCCCCGCCGGCCCGGCACAGCCCGCCAAGCCCCCTCCCGGGCGGTTTCCCCGCCGCTTCTCCAGTGACAGCTGCGGGGCTCGGTTCCCGGCGCCGCCGGAGACGGGCAGGAAGCAAAGTTTGTCCGGAGCCCGGGGGCGACTTTCCTCGGGGACCCGCCTGTGTGCGTGTGCGTGTGCGGGCGCCTCGGGGCGCGCGGGGCGAGGTGCCCGGCTTCCCGGGGTGCGGCGCCGGCGAGCCCCCGCGGGCCTGCGTGGGGAAGGGGCGACCCGAGCGAGTGTGGGGTCGCAGGCGCCGCCCCCCCGCCCCCCCGGCGAGGAGCGGAGCCCCGAGAGCGCGCCCGTGCCCGCGGGGGGCAGGCCCGCCGGCTCCGCGCCCCCGAGCCCGAAAGCGAGGCGCGGGGACCGGGGCGCGGGGACCGGGGCGCGGGGACCGGGGCGCGGGCGCGGGGGCTGCTTGATGCCGCCCTGCGACCGCCCGGCTCTGATCCTCCACGCTGCCGCGGCTGTGGAATGCACGAGCCAGGACATGATGGAAACAGGTTTGTCATGGAATCTTCGGAATCTCAGGCAGGAGGAATTAATTGGAGTATCATCCACCTCATTATTGTGCCCCTTCGAAACTTCCTTGGGGATTTTAAGATAGATGGGTCTTCTTGCAGCTGGGTCTTTATACCCACAGAGCTGACTATAATTTCCACTTGATTACAGCTAAAATAGTCTTTAAGATGAAGTTTCCTGAAATGATTTAAAATAAACACAGATGGGAAGGGGGGAAAAGCTGTAATGAGGCACTTAAAAAATAAAGTGAGCATTTTTCTGAAGAACAAATGGGATTTTTCAGTCTTGGAGAGATTGCAAGAAATATATGGGTTTTTAAAAAAATCTTTGAAATGGAGGTTGTTTTTTTTTTTTTTTTTTAACTGCTTAAAAAATATGACTGACACCGAATGAGGCTTTTCTCCCCATCCCTGTGTGTTTTGCCATATTTTTGAGTTTGGAACATGTCCTCTTTTTCCTTTCAAGGACCTGAAGATCCTTTCAGGATGCCGGAGGAAAGTTCCCCCAGACGGACCCCACAGAGCGTGCCGTACCAGAACTTGCCTCACCTGGTCAATGCTGACGGGCAGTACCTCTTCTGCAGGTACTGGAAACCTCCAGGCACACCCAAGTAAGTCGGCCCCAGAGTGCTGCCCGAGCCGCACGCGGGATTGTTCTCGCCTGCCTCTCCTCCCACATCATGTAGCATCTCCTCCGGGGCCACTTTCTTCATGACCTACTTCACATGCATTTTCACATCAGGCACAGCAGTGCTAACAAAGCTGAGATTTATACTTGATCTTTTCTTTTTTTTTTTTTTTTTTAATTAAGAAGCAGGAGTTATGTTTTCATGATAACCACTAGGATACGGATATCTACCTTCTGGCAGTTTTCAAGAATTCCACATGACTTTATTTTTTGTGCTGGAGTGAATTTCCTGTGGTACAGGCATTCCTTTAAAATCAAACCCAACAACTCCAGAAAACCACCTCAGCAGATAGGAAAATCAAAACTGTATCTCTAGAGTGACCTTTGTTTTCTTTTCCTGTGACTATGGGTTTCAGAGGTGTCATATGTGTACAAGGAGGAAGAAAGGGGTCTGGGTATCTCCTTCTGATTTCTTGCCAGCTCCATTACTTTGTACATTTTCCATCAAGGATTTGTCTTGCTATTAGAAACAGGCGTTGGGACTATACACCATAAGACAGCTGGTCTCCTGCTGCTTCCCTCCTCTTGTACAAAACAGGGAAAATCCTCCTTGTTTGTGTTATTCAGGGAAAGAAATTATTTGTGGGGACCAATTTGCCCAGTGACGAGTGAGCATCTCCTGTCCCATGGATATTTTACCTGCCTCGCAGGCCTCTGGTCTCCCAGGGGACACGGTCTGATGTGAATTATGTCTCTCTCTTTGTGTTTCAGTAATCACCCAACCCTAGCACAGCTGTAGAGTCTTTCTTATATTTTCAGCAAGGTGTAGGTAATCCAGGTAGCTAGCTGCACATGAAAGATACAGAGATAGACACTTTTAAAGCCCTGGTTTAAAATCATAGTTTCAGGGCAGCTGTGCAAACTAGCTATCATAATGGGCTGGTGAGGGTTCCTACCACTTCTGGCAATATCTTTCTTGAAGGTTTCCTCGAGAAGAGAGTGTGTATGTCTGTGTATGTGTCAGATGGAGAGAGTGGGGTAGGGAGGGAAGGAGGGAGGGAGGAAGTGGGAAGGAGGGGAAGGGTTGTCAAGCATTGTCATTAATTCTCCATTCTGACTTAACTAGCTGTAGAATTCCATGGTCTTGGTTCAATTCCTAAGAACTCTGTTATATATTTAATCAATATACAAAAAGAGGACATAGAATTGAAAGTACACATTTTTAAACATCCAGGTCCTGGACTTTGGGGTTCCTTGGTTGAGTGGGGAGGCTGTCTTAGTTCGAGGTCAATGAAATAAGGGTAAGGAGGGCCTTGGGTCTCCCACGGGGGCCATGCAGGGCGGTGGGCGAGTGGGTTGGGTGCGAACGGCCGAACTGGCTGCCCTTTCTTGGCTGTGAGCGGTTTTCACAATCTCCACGCTGATGTGGTACTGTGGGCAGTTCTCTCTGCTTCTTTGCTTTTGCTCCACTTAGACGCACAAACCCCTCCCCCCCTCCCCAGGGGGTAGTTTGAACTGAGCTATCTGGGAAGTCAGGGTTTGTGCTGTGGTGGCCAATGACAGTAAGAACACGGGTGGGTGGCCAAGGCAGTTGGGCCCTGGGAGCTGTGGAAGGAATGTGACGGGGAGGCCACTCCCTGTGTACGCCACCCCCCAATACCCCCCACCACATTTACCTTCTGAAGGTCATACAGATCATAGGGAGCTGGGGCTGATGTCAGGAGTGATCTTCAAACCATCTTACCAGCAGTCCTGACCAATCAGAAAGTCTTGGAGGCCCCATGTGGGTTAGAGCTTCCCGGAGGAGGAAGCCGAGTGTGGGGAGATGTGAGGGCCTCAGGGCAGAGGTCTGTGCCAACTGGTGTGAGAGTATGTCCGTGTCTTCATAACTGGGAACAGCTGCTCGGGCCGCTAGAGCTACTGTGCAGGCCTGCCTTCCTTCGTGGCCTGGAACATCTCCGTTGTTGCGTTTCAAGGCTGTAGCCTGTTGCTGTCAGAAGGGGGAGGGACCTTAGGTCACCACTGGCCTCAGTGTATTCTCCCCAGGGAGTGTCCTTAAGGCCCTTTCCCCGGTTAAGCTCAGAGCTCTCTATGCCCTACCATCTGCAGGGAAAAGCCAGACACATGGCACCTCCTCTCTGTCCTTCCACTCTGCTCCATTAAAAAACAAAAACAAAAACAAAATTTTTGTTCTCACAGAGGACCTTGAGCCCTCAGACGCCACCCCGGGTGTCATCTGACGCAGAGAGTCTGCGTGCGCCACTCTAAGTTGCACTGCTTTGGGCTGGTTTTTCGGTCAGTGAGTTGCCTCCAGCTCCTGGGGCCTGCCTCCGAGCACCTGGAACGTTCTGCTGTCCTGCTCTGTTCGCTCCGGTCAGGCCTGCTGGGCTCCAACACCAGTGCTAGCGCTGCAGGTGGCTCAGCAACACTGGGTCACAGGTGTCAGCCTTAGCTGGGAAACCGGCCTAACCTGCTTGTGGAAACAGATTGTGTGTTTATAAATTCTGTCCAGCCTCTCACACTGGACCCTGAGAAAGAAGAAGACATTCCTTGGGATTGTTGTTCTAACGTGTGTGTGTGTGTCCAAACACGACACTGTTTTTAATACAGCGAGCCAAAGGCTCAGCTTTGAATCATTTTGCGCTGGAGACTTTTAAGCTTCTGTTTGGTAGTGTCAAGGCAAATGCATGTCCCTCTGGTAGTATTTACCGGGATAACAAGTGTTAGTTAGACTTGAGGGAGGGTGGAATTATCTCGTGTCAATCGAGTATCTCCTCTTAGTTGAGTATCAAATGTGTTCCCGGGTTTGGATTAGACTCTGCACACACCATCTCATTCAGACTTCACATTTGCCTCTATTTCCCCTTTACGTGAGAGAACAGGCCCAAGGTGACCGTAGCTGGATTCAGATCTGATTCCTCTGCTCCAAGGCAGCTACTCTTCTTAACACATCTCAGTGAAACTCAGACTTTTGTCTTTATGAGCAGCGGCTTCTCATTATGCTTCCATCTCTTATTAGGGCTGAAGATCACTTCACCCTGTGGGAAGAGTAATGGAATGATGGGTTCAACCTGTTTGCTCAGCGTTACTAGAAGTGGGAAGTGGGTCCGGATCCATTCCGAAACCAAAGTCTTGAGAGGCCCTGGGCGTGGCTGCTTCATCCCAATTGGGTGTCTGGGACCTTTCCAGGGCTGGTTCTTCAGCAGATTTCCAGCCCAGATGCCAGCAGGGAGACAGATGACCTGCCGCGGCAGGGAGGTGGGTTGCCTCGGGAGCTCCAATGCCCCTGTCAGGACACCACAGGGCCCTTAGGCCATGAGAGGACAACTGTCTGTGTAAAGCTCTGCGATGGTGGCCAGCCCCAAGTGCAGGTGTGGCTGCTCCACATGGTGGGAAACCGGACTCAGCAGGAGGATTCCCAGGCTTCCCCGGTTCTGGGGGCCCGATGAGGGCCAGGGCACCCCCCTGCAGCTGCATGACTGCAGCTATGACCCAGCACATGGTTGGTGCCTGACTGCTCATCGGCAGAGCCGCCTGGCGGGAGGGGGCGTGGGCGTGGGCGTGGGCTGATCCACAGGTCCCTGCCCTTCACCTGCCTTTAGAGCCGCCACTTCCCTCCCATGCACTTGGTCCCTGGGCAGCCCCTCAACCCTGAAGGGCTGAAGAGCTTTCCTGTCCGCAGCGTCTGTGCTGATGACAGCTGGTTGCTGGGGGAGCTGTTTCACGGTGCAGTTGTCTCTTGTCCCTCTGCTGCCGGGGTCCTGCCCCACGCAGCCCTGCCTGGAGAATCTCTGGGATTCACAAGGGACTTGATTTTGCATTTCCTTTGTCATTTTGTTCCAAACTCCCCTACATGTTCAGAGACCTTCCAGAACAGAAGCTGCTGGAGTTCCTTCTCCAGACCTTGCTGGCTCTGTGCCCTTGCCCTGTCTTGCATCTGACTGCAGTTTTGGTAACCTGACTTCTCCCTCCAGTGACCCCACAGCCCCACCCGCCCGAGGCACTGCTGCCTCTCCCCTCCCGGTTCTACCAGTCTGAGCTGTGTCCCAGGCCATGTGCAGGTAGTGTGGTTTTCAGGACTTTCCTCTTGGTGACACAGAGTAGAACACATGGCAGGAAAGGGACTCTCGAGCATCATGGGGCATTGTTTCTAGAACCTCCCCAAGTTCTCAGCCTTGGCCATTGTTGGTGGATCTAGAATCAATAAACTATCTCTTATTCCCCAAAGCGGGGCTCAGCTGACATCCCCTACCTCTGGCCTGGGTCACACTGATCCCTTTCCCCATGAAGCCTTCAGAACCTGCAGCTGTACTGTTGAGCAATGCCACCTTAGGACACTTCCTCCCACCTATGCACATTTACCTGGAGATGAAGGGAGTCCTTGAAGCTGGGATATATTTAAATGCTGCAAAACACACTCCCTTCCCGCTGTCTTCATACTATCCTCCTCACATCAGCCACCAGCCCCTTTTCGTGTGGCACCAGTGGCTCCAGAAGATAAGGGCTCCTCCCAGTCAGCTGGATCCAGGCCACAGCGATGCAGTCTCCACCATCTGGCTGGACATCATTTTGATCCCTACTGCCTTCTGGGATTTTGTTTTTATAGATCAGATGGGCTTTTCCTGTGTTCTGGTCCCCCTTCGGTTTTCTTTTTTTTTTTTTTTATTTTTATTTTTTTTTATTTATTTATGATAGTCACAGAGAGAGAGAGAGAGAGACAGGCAGAGACACAGGCAGAGGGAGAAGCAGGCTCCATGCACCGGGAGCCCGACGCGGGATTCGATCCTGGGTCTCCAGGATCGCGCCCTGGGCCAAAGGCAGGCGCCAAACCGCTGCGCCACCCAGGGATCCCCCCCCCTTCGGTTTTCTAATCAGGTTGTAAGTCAGTTATTTAGTCCTCCCCTCCTGACCCCCCCCCCCCCCCCCCAGCCTACAGCATTGGTCCAGTGTTCTGGGCAACGTTCCATGACTTTTGCTTACATCTTTGAGTGTTTCCACTCATATATCTTGTGCTGACTCCTGCAGCCCTGATGACCTCTCCCCACTCTGAACTCCTGCCACCTGTGTGACTAGGTGTTACTGCATCACTTAGCTTTGGTGGCTACGTCCTCAGGGTGGGCCCAATCACATCCCTTCTTCGTTCTTAAAAGGAGCCATTTTGAACTCCATTCTGTTGGTCTCCATGGGTGTGACAACAGTCAAGCTCCCCCCCTAGGCCCAGCCCCTTAGACCTGCTCTAGTTGTGTTGGCATAGCTCTTGGGCTCTTCGGAAGCCTCTGGAGCAAGACAGGCTCTTAGGGCTTACCTGCCTGCTCCCCATGCTCAGCCATAGTCATGCTCCCATTCACCAGCCAGTTCAGCCAACACCTAGTTATTGGCATCTACATGTTCCAGGCATTGTGTTGGGTACCAGGATGGGGAGAGGGTGGCAAAGACCTCTCCGTTTGATGAAAGGATCGGGGTAGATGAATACCTGGATAGTCATGATGTTATGTGGTCAGCCCCTAGGGATAGGACGACTGCTAAGCCCTGGAGAGCCTTTGTGCGAATGAGGAAAAGGAGTCCTCCCAGGCAGACCCAGCCCCTCAGGTATGTGGCTTGAGAAGCAGAACGTGGGCTGGATTTCAGCTCCTACTCTTCATCTCAGCCAGTGCCCTTGACCTGCAGGAAGAGCACGTCAGGGGCAGGAACTGAGGCAGGAACAGGTGGACTGCACAAGGTGTTCTGTTTGGGAGCCTCAGCAGTGGTATTGCTGGGGCGGAAAGCTCCAGGAAGAAAGTTTGGCAGGAGCCTAATGAAGCCAGAGGGGGCCGGGCCCTGGGGGCTGGGTGGACAGGGAGGCTGCAGGCTGAGCCAGAGGCTTGGCCTTGAACTTTCATTCAGGGTGTGGGAGCCCAGTGGATAGGTTTTAAGAAGGGCTGTAGTCAGACTTGTAACTCGGACAGCCATCTGGTTGGAGGGATTTGCCATCATCCAGGGGACAGTTGAAGAGGGCTGATGTGATAGTGGCTCCTGTGATAGCAGTAGAAGGACTAAAGTTGCCTGCTCCTGATGATGCTGGCACTAAAGGCAGGCAAGGACCCGTCCCAGGTCCTTGGGACCCCTCCAAATGACAGGTGCACAGGGAATGGAGGGTTCTCCTTCCCCACACTCCCCTTTATTATCTCTGTTCCGAAGATGTCCTCTCTGCTCTCTGATGGTGAGGATGGGGTGCAGGGGGGTACCCACCCCGTGGGACATCTCCTTGGAACATCCCTGGAATAAACCAGCAGGAGAAATGGAGGACAGAGGGCATGGCCAAGCCAACTGAATTCCCAGTAAAAGATTAATGGCAGGGACAAGTTCATTTTCAGGAAAGTGAGAAAGGAATCGTGTCTCACATTGGCTCTCCCCAACGAGGGCTCTAAGAGGAAGCGCCTTTGACTTAACGTGTTGTTTAACGAAATCTACACCTGAGCCCTGAGAAAGTAGACCTCACTCTGCATTTATAGCAACGACACTATTTTCAATCAGATTAATCTGTTTCTCAGTAGCAATTTGATTGTCTATTGCCTATTTTAAGAATTTCCAAAAGTCTCTTTCTCTTGTATGAGCTTTTGTTTCTCCTTCCACTGCTTGTGCCTAGTTTTAGTGTAGCAAACTGCCTTATTTTAAAATAGGGCATTTCTCCTGGGTGGGTGTGTTGTTGTTGTTGTTTAAGACTTCAAATAGCAAAGATCTTTTGACCAGAGGAAGGGCAGGCTGCTTCTCTTACAGTTGATTTTTCTAACAGCTTCGTTAAGGGATAATTTCTTCCAGTTGCTATAAGAATGTTCTGCAGATACAAATCTGGCTTTGTTTTGCAGTGGAATCTAAGAAAGAAATAGCAAAATAAGCTGCCTTCTGAATAGCACTCGTTGTCCACCACTGTCTATTTATCAGCACCGGCACCTTCGAAGTTTAGATCTTAATGCCAGAGGCACTTTGTCCGTGAATGCAAGCCAAACCATCGCTTATTGTGTAAATGGAAGAAATGGTCTTGAGTGGTGCGAATTTTTACAGCTGAGATTACAAGACGACCCTTGTCCCTTATTTTAGGGTCATTCAAGGTTCTTGTTGGTAGGAGGTTCTTTTCATTTCCCACAGCCTTGTTCCTTGGAGGTGGGGGTGGGGATGCTGATGGTGGTAACCGAGGCACTGGGAGGTGACACTGTTCTCTCTGTGTTGGAGACACACTCAGCAGGGGGCTGTGTGGAGCCAGGAGGGTGGTGACAAGAGCTGTGAGCCGGGTCAGTCCATTTGCAGTTGCCCGATTTCACAGGCATCATGCCTCTCCCCCGTGGGCTGACCGTTCAGTTTTACTCTTGGCATCCAGAAAATACTGTGAGCAGTGATGAAAACCTGTGCCTCCCCTTCCTCAAAAAGGTGTAAAGGAGCTGTTTCTCACCAGGATCACAGCTCTATCAATATTCTGGAAGGAAGGAAAGGAAGGAGGGAAGGTGGGAGGGAGGAGGGAAGAGGAAGAGGGGGGTGGACAAAAGGAAAGAAAGAAGGTTTGGGAAAATGTATTTTCAGCTGGTGTTAGGATTGAGGGGACCTGGACCTTCTGTGTCCTTGACAAAGTTTCCTAAAACAGAAGTGTTTATGTTTCACAGAGCAGGATTAATAGAGATGAGGATGGAAACGGATCATTTTGTGAAATCGCACCTGTGCTACTTTGAGGGCTCTCGTGCATCTGTCCCCTCATGCTGCCACCTTCAGAGAGCAGACATCCATGGAATGGCCCAGCGCAAGGCTTAGATTACCGAGATGGTGCACGCTTCCCCCACCAAATTGCAGGCTAGCCAGTATCTTGTTTCTCGGCACACGCGTGTCATGTCCCTGGTGCCTAGAATAGTGGCCATCCCTCTGCAGGAGCTTCGTGAATGTGTGTTCATGAGTGAATGATCTACTTTGAGAGAGGAGAGAGCATGTGAGCATGTGACTACCAGAGCTCTCTCTCTTCTGGTGGAGGAAGTCAGACTTGAGCACTAAGGTTTTCTTAGAGTTCCCCAGCTCGCCACGGCCCTGGGACTTCACCCAGGTAGGTGGTGGAGACTTTCAGGGGGTTAGAGTCTGTGGGCCTTTTGACATCATGGGCAGGTTTTCTGGAAAGGAAGATGGATCACAGGCTCCAGCAGATTCTTTCCCAGCAGACTGGAGTTCAGAGGGCAAACATGAGGTCACCTAAGGGGCTGCATGGACCCAGGGGCAAGTTCTGACCATGCTCTCTCCTCTGTACCATACTGTCTCCCAGGAGTTGCTCCCACACCTTCTTCTTATGGATTTAAGTCACAAGGTAGCCCTTCGCAGTAGAGATTTCAACAGATGTCCAGTTTGGGGCAAGGCTTGGAGGGAGAGGTCTTGATCGGCCCCCTCCTGGCTCACTGCTGGAAGCCATTTGACGACATCTGCAATCTGTTTTCAGTGGTTAGAAGCGTGTGGGCACCTAGGTGATGCCCCAGGATGCTGAGTAATGGCGATTGATGGACTTCCAAAAGATGGCAGGAGACTCACTGAGAGGCCCTACAGGAAGGGGGATAAATTCGAGGAGGAAAAGAAGCCCAGGAAGCCTCTAGGAGAATAAGAGAAGGATGTGGTGGAGGAGGTGTGGGGCCCCCCAGTACAGGGGAGGTGGGAGGGGGAGGAACGGAAGGAGAAAAGCTTGAAGGCAAGGAGAAAACTGTGTCTTTGATCTTGCATAGCCTCTGGTTAATCCCATCTTGTCAAGGCAGGTCAGTTTCCCCAGGCCGCTTGCATGCATCTGGGTTAGAGAGGAAAGATCTTGGCTAGGAAATTGCTGCCCTTAGATATTTTGGAAGTTTTGCTCTGTTTATCCTGTTCAGTTGATCTTGAAAAGACATGTTTCAGGGAAAGCTGGTCTTTCTGGGATGCAAAGCAGGATAGCGCAGTGGAGAACAGTATAGACCACGGAGCCAGACCGCGGAGAGCATCCATGTGGATAAGGCGTGGGGCTGTGTATAAATATATAAATTCTTGACCAATTTCTGCACGTTTAAAATGGGGAGCACCAGTACCTTTGCCCTACGGTGGTTGCACAGGTCAGGTTTGTCAGAGTTCATGCCTGGCACATAGTAAATGAGGTGTGAGGGTGGGCTCTTATTACTTAGTTTGATCTCTTTGGCTGCCTCTATCATCAGTCTGGCAGGCTGTGAGGAAGGACTGTGTCCTGGGCTTGTCTGTTACCCACCGTTAGCCCCTACTTCCCACCATCCTGGCAAGCATCAGCCACATAAGCCTTATAGGGAAAGCAATAATGATCCTTATTTTTTTTTTTTTAAGATTTTTTACTTATTTCTTTAAGAGCGAGAGAGAGCAAGCATGAGGGGGACAGGGTGTCAGGGGCAGACGGAGAGGAGAAGCAGACTCCCTGCTGAGCACAGAGCCCGAAATGGGGCTCCATCCCAGGACCCTGAGATCATGACCTGAGCCAAAGGCAGATGCCTAACTGACTGAGCTGCCCACGTGCCACGTGATAATGATCTTTATAGATTCCACTTTTACTGCTTTCCCTCATGACCTTAGGCTGCATGCTTTCCCCCAGTGTTCAGCCTATTTATTATTTTCTTTTTCTTAACAGATAAAAAAGTTCTGTTTTGAAAAAAAAAAAAAAAAAAAAAGTTCTGTTTTGGAGTACCTGGCTGGCTCAGTCAGTGGAGCATGCAATACTTGATCAAGGGATCTTGAGTTGGAGCCCAAGTTGGGTGTAGAAATGACTTAAAACAAAAATGCTTTAGTTCCATTTCAGTGAGATTTCAAACCCCCTAAGTAACAGAACGTTAATAGAAATAGATACTGGGTGCTTCATTTACAAGGTAAAGGAAACAAGAAAGCTGTAAGGAGCCGTTGGTGGTGAAATTCTTTTTGAGATAACAGGACAATGAGACACTTTTATCTCATGCAAAACCTGTGACAGTGTGTGAGGTGCACTCTCAATTGGCCAGGAAACCAAACAAGTCTTAGCAAGTAGGGCTGGGAGTCAGTGCCAGCAAACCTGAGTACAAGCATCCACTCCATTTCCAGTAGGCTGTGTCTCAAGATATGTCGTCTTGGGCGTGTATGTCTCCTTTGGTCCTAATTGTGTATCAGGTTGTGTGGAAATTTTCTATTGCAACAAATGTGACTAACTGGTACAAGTGCTGTCCTGCCATTTATTGCATCTGGAGTGAGCAGGGCAGTCTGGGGTGCAGTAGTAACCTATGTTACTACTGTATGCTGTGTAACAGCATTTCCTTAGCTCATGAGTCTGTGACTGGCAATTTGAGCTGGGCTCAGACAGACAGTTCTTCTGCTGACCTTGGCTGGGCTTCCTTATGCATCTGTGGTTAGCTGCTGCCCCTTCAGCACTGACGCGCCAGCGAGGGGCTTACTGGTCTTGGATGGTTTTCCTCACATGTCAGGTATCCGTGCACTGCTGGCAGGAGCACCTCGGTTCTGCTGCATGTGGTTTGACACCCTTTGTCAGGCTAGCTCAGATCTGTTCTAGGGGTGGCAATGTTTCAAGAGCAACAGGAGAGCAAACCCCAGCGTGCAAGTGCTTTTCAAGTCTCTGCTTGGGTGAAGTGTGCAAGTGTCCCGCTGTCAGAGCAAGTCAGTTGGGAGGCGGTGTGCAAGGGCACATCCAAGGAGCAAGGACGAAGGAAGGGCATGTTTTGAGGTCACTTTTGAGATTCTATCACATGGGGAAAAGATCTTTGTCCTTAGAGTCAGGAAACCAGCCTTAAAGTTTTATTTCTGCCTCTGCTTATGAGTAACTTTAGACAAGGTACCATCCCTTTGTCCTTTAGGCAAGTTCTCAGAGGGTTTTGCATTTTATACAACTCTAGGATACCTTATATCTTATGATGATGGAACAACTCCTGAGCTTCTCCAGGGTAGAAGTCACAGTAATTTTTTTTTTGTTACAGAATTTATTTATTTATTTATTTATTTATTTATTTATTTGAGAGTGCGTGTGTGCACGCACATGAATGGGGGAGGGGCAGAGGGAGAGAGAGAAGAGAGAAAATTTCAAGCAGACTCCATACTGAGTAGGAAGCCTGGCCAGGGGCTTGATCTCATGACCCTGAGATTGTGACCTGAGCCGAAACCAAGAGTCGGTTGCTCAGCCGACTGCGCCCCCTAGGCGTCACCCCCCCAGTCATGTTCAGTGTATTCTCTCTTCTCCAGTGCTCCTGCCTTGTAGAATTTCATTCTTAGTACAAAATAAGGGATTTAAACATGTTTTTTGAATAAATAAATGAACTTCTTATATTTAGAGTCAGATGATTAGATTAGATGATTCTCCAAAATTCTTTCTGGCATGGTTTTCTATGAAAAGAACAGAATATTTCCACTGAGTATAGATCAGAAGGGCTAACTTTTTGTTCAGGCAATGGAGCACCAAAATCCAGATGTGTCCCCGAAGGAGCTGGTAACACCTAGATTAAGAATATTCCTTCTAGGTAATCTCCTGAGATACCTGATGGCTGTGTTGTAGCCAATTTAACTTGGAGGTAAAATTCTGTATGTGAAAACGCATATATGAGTGGGGCCTGCAGGACGGCAGAAAGAGTTTTCCATTTTTTTAGCATCAAAGTCAGAGTGGACACCAGGATCTGGACATGAGGACGGCCTCCTTGTTTGATGTGGGAGATGATTCAGCAGTATTAACTGAGCTCCAGATGCAAGCTCAGTGGCTTGCTAGACAGCATTGGAGAGTCCACGGTACGGCCCAGAGACTCAGGCCTGTTTGAGTGTGCACCTCCGATGCCACAAGTTCCTTCTGAACACCTTGCATGAGTGTACCCCATTCTAGTTTGGCGGTACAGAAATGAAGTGGCTCTGTCTCTGCCTTCAAAGACACCTGTGCACATGTATTGAGGCAGTTCTAGTCACTGTGGGAGTTTGTGGGGGGATTGGGATTTCAGAGGAAAGTGTAGGTGTTTTGGGATTTCAGAGGAAAGTGTAGGTGGTGACTTTAAGCTGTCTCTTGAAGGTGGAAAGAGACATTCCAGGTGGGAGGGAGCGCTTTTGTACAGGCATGGAGGTATGCTCTGAAAATGGCAGGTGTTCTTCAGAAACTGTAGCCTAAAGCAGAAGATGAAGATGGAATGGTTTGTTTGGGAGTCTGGATGTGAATGGCTACTGTGCCCACTGGCTAAGGATACCACAGCAGAATACCACAGACCCATTGGTAGAAACAACAGAAATTTATATTCTCACAGTCCTGGAGATTGGAAGTCCAAGACCAAGTGCTGGCATCCTGGTTCCTGTTGAGAGCTCTCTTCTTGGCTTGTAGGCGGCCACTTTCATGCTTTATCTTCACGTGGTCTTCCTTCTATGTGTGCGCATTCCTGGTGTCTCTCTTCTTATAAGGGCACCAGTCCTACTGGATTAGGGCCCCATCCTTATGATCTCATGGAACCTGAATTACCTTCCTAAGAGCCTTATCTCTTAAATACACTTATACTGGAAGTTAGGGCTTCAACATATAAATTCTGGGGGGTTGCAATTGTAACAGCTGTATTTGCTATGCTAAGGGATTTGGGTCTTATTGTGTGGGCCATGTGGGAACCATTATAGAGATTCAGTGAACGTGGTTATTGTTTACCATCTAGTACATTCAGAGCAACTGGAAAATCTTCCATGGCTGAATTTGGATGTGGATCCTAGCTTTTCACATTTTTGCTTCTCTGTGGTTTCATGGTGGAGGCCTCAGCCTGTCTGAAGTTGCTGTGGATTTATCCTTCTCCTTGATATCTACTACCTAAGACCTTCTAGTCTCAGCTGACCCCATTGGCCAGCTGGCTCAGACATAGGAGTGGGAGCAGGCCAGGGATAAACTCTGTCTTTACAGACTCAGGGCACTGTACAGAGCCAGTATTTTACCCTCTCTGTAGCCATTCCTGCTTCTTCTTTACTGATTGCTGTCCCCAGGGGTACAATTCATGATTGCTTTCTATCAGCTGCAACTATTCCATTCTCCTTACCCAGGGTCATTTGCAGCCAGGGCTGGCTATAGGCCCAGTCTTTCATCTATGACACAAGAAAAAGCAGGGCAAATTAAACCTAAAGCAAGCAGAAGGAAGGAAATAATAAAGATCACAGCAGAAACAAATAAAATCGAGAGTAGAAAAACCAATAGGTAAAATAAACGAGTCCAAATTTGGGGTGTTTAAAAAGATCAGCAAAAGTGACTAATCTTTAGCTAGATTGATGAAGAAAGAGAAGACTTGAATGGCTAGGATCAGATATGAAAGAGGGACCATTACCAATCTTTCATGATTACAAAAGATTATAGACGAATACTATGAACAATTGTCTGCTGATCAATCAGATAACTTAGGTGAAGTGGACTAATTTCTAGAAAGATGCAAACTCCTGAAACTGACCTGAGAGAAATAGAAAATCTGAATCAATTTACAAGAGACTGAATTAGTAAGTGGAAAACTACCCACAAAGAGAAGCCCAGGCCCAGGTGGCTTCACTGTTGAAATCTACCAAACATGTAAAGAATGAATATCAATTCTTCACATAACTTTCTAAGAGAAGATGAAATAATTCTTAACTTGTTCTAAGTGGCTAGTATCACCTGGATACCAAAAGCAAACAAAGACATACAATAACATAAAATAAACAGGGGTGCCTGGGTGGCTCAATTGGTTAAGTACCTGCCTTCAGCTCAGGTCATGATCCCAGGGTCCTGGGATTGAGCCCCACATTGGGCTCCCTGCTCAGTGGGGAGCCTGCTTCTCCCTCCCCCGTGGGCCCCTCTCTGTGCCTGGTTCTCTCTCTGTCTCAAATAAATAAATAAATAAATAATCTTTAAAAAAAAACTATAAGCCAATATTTCATATGCATATAGATGCAAAAATCTTCAGTAAAATACTTGCAAATGGAACCCAGCACCATTACACAGAATTATGCACCATTACCAAGGGAGGTTTATCCCCAGAATGCAAGGGTGGTTTAATATCTGAAAAGTAATTACTGTAACACACCATATTGATAGAATAAAGAAAAAAGATAATCAAAAATATGTAGGAAGGGCAGCCCCAGTGGCTCAGCGGTTTAGCGCCGCCTCCAGCCCGGGGTGTGATCCTGGAGACCCGGGATCGAGTCCCACATCGGGCTCCCTGCATGGAGCCTGCTTCTCCCTCTGCCTGTGTCTCTGCTTCTCTCTCTCTCCCTCCCTCTCTCTCTCTCTCTCTCTAAATATATATATGTGTGTGTGTGTGTGTGTGTGTGTGTGTGTGTAGGAAAAGTAGTTGATAAAATCCAGCACACTCTCATGATGAAAATCTGTAACCAACTAGAAGGTTGTCCTTCTAGTTGGTGAAGGACAAACTAGCATCAGACTCAATGATGAAAGATGATATGCTTTTCCCTAAGGTCAGGAACAAGATGAGAATGGCCATCTCCTCACTACTCTTCAGCAGTGTATTGGAGGATCTAGTAGGGCGGACAGGCAAGAAAAGGAAATAAAAGGCATCCAGATTGGAAAGGAAGAAATCAAACTATATTTGCAGATGACATGATCTTGTATATGGAAAATCCTAAGGAATCCACTAAAAAACCATAAATGCATGCGACAAAGTTGCAAGATACAGGCTGAATAGACACAAATCAGCTGAATTTCTACACACTTGGAGTGAACAATCAGAAAATGAAATTAAGAAAACAACTCCATCTACAAGAGTATCCAAGAGAGTAGAAACACTTAGGCCTAAATTGAACAAAAGAAATGTAAAATTTAGGGCAGCCTGGGTGGCTTAGCAGTTTAGCGCCTTCGGCCCAGGGCATGATCCTGGATACCTGGGATTGAGTCCCATGTCAGGCTCCCTGCATGGACCCTGCTTCTCCTTCTGCCTGTGTCTCTTGCTGTGTGTCTCTCATGAATAAATAAATAAAATCTTTTTTTAAAAATGTTTTAAAAAATTACATTTTTTAAAAAAATGTAAAAATGTAAAATGTAAAGTCAGAAAGTATATATTTTGGAAACTGCAAAACATTCTCAGGGAAATTAAAGAAAATACAAACTAGTAGAAAATATCAATGGACTAGAAGAAAATATTGTTAAGATGGCAATACTCCCCAAATTGATCAACAGATTTAGGGCAATCTCTATCAGAATCTCAGGTGGCTTCTTTCTAGAAAAAGCACAAGTAACAAAAGAAAAAATTGATAAGTTGGACTTCATCAGAATTTCAAAGCTTTGTGCTTCAAAGTACACTCTTAAGAAAGTGAATAGAATTAGGAGAAAATATTTACAAATCATCTAATAAGGGAATTGTATCTAAAATATGAAAAGAACACTTACAACTCTTGAAAAAAGGCTAATGACCCAATTAAAAAATGGGCAAAGACCTGAAAGCATGTGACTAAATGGCCAATGGGCACATGAAAAGATGCTGACCATCAGTTGTCATCAGGGACATGTGAGTCAAAACCACAATGGGCTATCACTTCACACCCACGAGGGTGGCTAGAATTTAAAAGACAGTAACAACTATTGGCGAGGATGTGGAAAAATCGGGATCCTCACACACTGCTGGAGGGAATTTTTTTTTTTTTTTTTTTTTTTTGCTGGAGGGAATTTAAATGGTGCAGCCAGGTTGGAAAAACAGTCTGACAGTTATTCAGAGGTAAAATGCAATTACCGTATGACCCACCTGTTCCATTCGCAGTTATATACAAAGGCGACTGAAAATGTAGGTTCACCTAAGCACTTGTACATGAATACTCATAGCAGCATTATTCCTAATAGTCAAAATGTAGGAACAATCCAAATGTCTGTCAGCTAATGAATGGATGAACAAAATGTAGCATAACTAGGCAGTGGAATATTATTTGGGCATAGAAAGGAATAAAATACTGATACATAGGACAACAGCAGTGAAGCCTAGTCACCAAAGACCACAGATTATATGACTTCACTTATACAAAGTATCCAGCATAGGCAAATCTACTGAGAAAGTAGATTAGTGAAGTAGATTAGTGATTCTTGAGAGCTGGAGTGGAGGTCGGGGAAGTAAGGGGTGATAGTTAATGAGTGTAGGGTTTCTTTTTTGGGGCAATGAAAATGTTCTAAGATTGATTATGGTGATGCTTGCATTACTGTGTGAATATATTAAAAAGTGTTGAATTTTACACTTTATGAGTGAATTGTATGGTCTGTGAATTACATCTTAATAAACCTGTTACCAAAAAATGCAAATACCTAGGGAAATGAGTTAAGGAACATTATGCAAATATTTTAAATGATGTTTACCATAAAAATCCAATAGTAGGGAAAGTTGTTTAGGAGATAACGATACATGGGAATAACAATACAAAACTGTGAACTCAGCCATATTAAAAATACCATCATGGAAAAAAGATTAGGAATATGAATTGCAGCCATTGCTAGGTTGTGGAATTGTGATGGGCAATTTTCATTTTATTCTTCAGATTTTTCTTGTTTTCCCCACATTTTCTAAAAGAAGCAGTTTGTGAGAAGGCTGTGGAGGACTTCAAAACTGAACCAGGTCTTGAAGGGTGATAGATCTGAACAAAGAGGAAAGTGTGACCCTGGCAGGACTGGGTAGCCTCACAAGGCATAGTGTGGACAGAGAAAATGGCTGGAGCCCTGAAGGACAAGGCTCTAAAGGCAGGTGGCTGTCTCATTGGGAAGGGCTCATGTGCCTTGTTTGGACTTTAACTTGCAGGCACCGAGGAGGCTCTGAGACTCCCTTGTTGGGAAACGGTGGGAGTTAATACAGGGAGAAGAGTGGAGACTGCTGCTGAGACATCCATAGCAGATCCAGCAGCAGGAAGTATGTAAAGGAGAGACCAAAAATAGTAGGTAGTCAGAGAGCACTGTCGTCACAGGGGGAACAGCAGGCCCCTGGCTTTGGCCCCTGTGGACAAGCAGCTGGCCTGAGAGTCCCCTCTCCCCAGCTTGGGTGGAATCAGCCACAAAGTGTGGAGATTGAGGAGACATGACTCCACCATGACATTCCTTCCTCTTCCTTTTTTTTTTTTTTTAAAGATTTTATTTATTTATTAGAAAGAGAGAGTATGAATGGGGGAGGCACAGAGGAAGGAGAAGTAGACTCCTTGTTGAGCAGGGAGCCCAATGTGGGGCTCAATCCCAGGACCCTGGGATCATGACCTGAGCCAAAGGCAGATGCTTAACGGACTGAGCCACCCAGGCGTCCCATGGCACTCCTTATAGCTCTTCTGAAAATGATTTGGAGACTCCCAGAGAGAGGGGTGTTGGATGTCAGTAGGCCCCTGGCTTTCATGCCTCAGAGAGAAAGCCTATATGTCCTGCAGCATCTGTGAGGGAAGAGACAAACATGTAGCTATAACTGTCCATCCATGCAGCCAGCCACCCACCCTTCCATCCTCCCATCCTCCCATCCATCCCCTCATGCGTCCATCCATCTGTATGCCTCCATCATCCATCCGTCATCCATCTACCCATGGATGTAGATTCATTTGCAGATTCATTCAGCAAACATTCACTGAGCACCAACTTTGTGCCAGGCCTTTTGCTGGGCCTTGAGAGAGAGAGAAACCATTGAGACCCCATGGTCCCTGCCTTTGGAGGACCCACAGGACAGAGAGAAAGGCAGGAAGGCAAACCACTTGTACATGTGCCAAGGCCCAGTGGGATCTGGGCTCCAGGCCAGGTGCTTTGCTTGGAGAAGCTTGAGAGCTTCACCGAGTGTTCTCCCCTCACAGCCCCAGCTCATATCCTGCCTGGCTGTTGGGTGCATTCAGAACTCCACACACCACATCAAAGATGGGCATTGTCAGCTTCCATCTCAACTGGCACCCGCCAAGAGTTGGGGAGAGAGCCTGACTCATCTCTGTGGCTAAACCTAAAAGTGCAGCAGTGAACTTACTTGAACACTCTTTGAGCCCATATCATCTTTGGAAAGAGGAAGGAAACAGATCTACAGAAAGGTCCAAGCCTGAGTCTGATGCCTTGCTAGATACTTTTTTTGGCTTTATCTCCCTGAATCTCATATCACTGTAGACGTTTAGAATCATTCCTGCTGCGTTATTGATGGAGAAACTGAGTCTCAGAGAGCTGCATGCTCATAAATGGCAGAACCAGCATCTGAACCAATATGTTTCCTTTAACAGCTGCCTAACATGCAGCTCTGCCTCATGAAACCCTTCCAGAGCCATTCCTATAATCCCACCATGTGCATAGGTCCTATTCGGTGTTCACCATGACCCATGGAGGTAGCGATCCCATTTTACAGACAAAAAGATTGAGGCTCAGAAGGCCACAGTGGCTCTGATGAAGTCCCACGGTGGGATGACTGGTCTGTTGTGTGAGCCCATGGTCCATGGTCCATCTACTGCCTCCCGCCACACCCCACAGGTGTCCAACTCCAGTGTGTGCTCTGATCAGGCCAGCCTGGCTGCAGCTGCCTGTTAGGATCATAGCTCAGAAGCCTCATGGTGCCTGCAAAATTGTGACTGTTTCCCTTAAATCCATCACTGTGTGCCTGTCTCACCTCTCCTGCATTCTCAATAAACGATCTCCTGATCGTTTATTGCCATCCGTTTGGCATTTCACCACCCAAAAGAACTTAGAGCCATCTGCATACTTGGAAAGTTCATGCTGTTCTCCTTCCAGGAAAAAAAAAAGTGTTACATAAGATGGAGCCCAGCACACTGGTATAGGAAGGTCGGGGAGCCTGTCTCTGATTAAAGAATCTACTACCTCCACTCGCTGTTTTCTGCTTCATCCAGGTCCAAAACCACATCCCAGTGGTCTCTTTAAATATTTTCCCTTGCAAAGCCTTTAAGAAAAATCGAAACGTTATCCCCATGCCCAGATAGAAATCCTTTCTCTCCAAGGTCTCCTTTGGGTTCTGTGAGGAGAAGCTTCTTCCAGAGAAATCTCGGGCCTTCCTCCTGGCAGTCAGTGCTGGCCACTTTGTCCTTTGTCCTTTGGGTGGTGATGGGGGACATCTCGGGGGCTGAGGATCCCTGTGGACCCTCTCCAGGGTTATTGGCTGGCTGGCCCAATTCTTGCCATTTCTCCCTCATAAAACAGGCTCTTCCTCCACTCATTCACCTTAGTCATTTCATTTTGTGGTTGTACATAAAATGAAGACATTGAGTAATTAAGGGAAAGCAGAAAGCTAGGACACCTGACCACCACAGGACAATCATGTTAACAGTCACAGACTCTGAGAAGTTGGGAAGCACTCTAAGGATGATCTAGTTCTACCCCCGTGGCTCTACAGATGGGGGAACTGAGGCACAGGGAGTTAGGGTCATGCATTCCCTCTCAAAGAGGTAGGCGGCAGTGACAGGTGTTGGGGAGTCTGAGCTGAGTGAGCCAAGGTCCTGGTTCCCGGGGAAGCCAGAAGTCGGCTGGCAAGCAAGAAAACAGTCGAGGGAGAGGTGACCAGTGGGGGGAATGTGGGTCAGGTGACAAGTCAGCAGAGGAATGGGCTTTGAGGTGGGTGGGGACTGGAACCTGCTGGCCAAGGACAGGGTGGGCCTGGAGCTCCCTCTGGGGCTTGCCTCACTGGGCACGCGGCTTTTTGCTGCTTCTTCTTCCTTCCAAGACTACTTTGGAGGTTTGCCTCTCCTTTCTAGTCTCCAGTGAGTCCTCAGATGCTTCCCAGGCGCTGGGCAGGGCCCGGGGGCCCAGAGACCCCATACAGCCCGGGCAGTTTTGCTGGCCCAGCGCTGAGAAGGAGCTGCACGTCCTCCTCAGACCCGTGTCCCCCACACCTTGCTTGTTCACGGGCCACCTGTGGGATTTTCATGGCAGCCCTTTGAATTGAATATGATTTCTTCATAGTCTTTGACTCACTTTCGTTTTCACTTCAAATCTATTTTAAGAGGTAACGTTATTCTAACTCAGGAAATAGAAAACCGGTATCAGATGCCATCAATAGCCGGAGAGACCACAGGAGAAAACCAAGCCATAGTGCTAAAACTGGGCTTGTCCCCCGGAACCCTGAGCCCGTGGCTTCTCTCTCTGTCCTGGAGATGGGCTCCTATTCGAGACCTTATTTAAGACAGATCAGGGCCTCAGAGCCCCTCCCTTCTGTGCTCACAGACCAGAATAAATATTCTCCCCATGCGCTTCCATGCTATTTAAGGTGGTGTCATCCCACGTGCCACCAGCGTGGGGATCTCACAGGTTGAAAGCTTGTAACGTGGTACCTTGGCACCTCCAAGGTTCATCGCCCCAGTTACTAAATGTTGATGGTTTGAACTGTCCCTCCAGGAGACTGATGGTCTTGCTCTCAGCAATTTTTTTTTTCTGCCCAGGTGTATATACACACCTGCAGTCAGGAGTCAGGCTCTGAATAAATGAGCATGCGTCCCCCCTTCTTGAATGGCACAGGCCAGCACAGCAACACCGTCCCAGATGGCAGGAGCTCGCATGCAGCAGCCACCATGGGGAGTCTGGTTGGCACCTGGGAGGATGCTAGGGAGCCGAGGGTCCTCCCCTGGCACCTTCTGGGGCCTGCACCCCCGTCTTGGGAACTAGGGCAAATCCAGGCCCTTTATTTTGCAGTAAGAAAGAGACCCAGGCTTGGAAGACAGAGCCTGGTACTCCTTTGCACAGATGAGCCGAGTCAGTCGCACCAACATCTGGCCCCTTGGCCTGTCTTTTCTGGAATCGTGGGACAGCTGTGAAGCTCTTCATTAATGGACTGTCCTAAAAATCATGCCCTGTGCCTTCCACAAACCATTAGTGATTTCCCAGAAGGCCTGTTCCAAATATTGATCTGGATGATGGCCTCCGAGGAGCCCTTTGGCACAAGGACCTATTCAGGGCTGGCCACCCCTGTGGCGGCCAGAAGAGGCCTCTGAAGAGACTGTGCATGTTAATGAAGGGTCTTAATCTCTTAGCCTTTTACAGAACAGCTTTGTGATGAAAAATAAATCATTCCTGGAGGTTGCATCCCTCTATGTGGAGGAAATTATATTAAGGCAGGACAGACCTGGTTGGAGAAGAATAATTCATTCTTTTTTTTTTTTTTTTTTTTTTAGGAATAATCATTCTATAGAAGCTTCTGACTTCATTCTTGTAAGGCAGTTAGTTACCTGTCTCACTGGCTTGGAATCGACAGGTTTCCTGCACCTCCAGGAAATCAGCGGAAGTGGGGAATGTGGGAGAGGCTGATCGAGCTTAATTAGGGAAGCCAGAATGTCACTTCAGCTCCTTATTAGATTCTGAGCGCTAGAGCTGCCAGCTGCTGAGTGCCTCGGTGGGCCCCTCTATGTGGTCGCTTTTGCATTTTATTGGCAGCCATCAGGCACTTAAGTTCTGGAGTCCTCTCCGACCAAACTCTGGCTGTCGCTCTCTGGATCTCGTCCATGCCATTGACACGCAGCACTGTCCAAGTTGGAGATGGAGCGTGGTGTTTGACTTCCCTGTATTGTGAAACCATGACCGCAGTTCAGCTGGCATCCAGCCCCTCATACAACAACATCAAAAGTACAATAGGAAAGGTCTTTTCCTTGTCCTAAGCACCCTTAGGATCTTAATGCCTTTCCTGTACGCACACAGCAGCATTAGCTGTAGCCACCACCCTGTGTGTGACGTCCCTGGGACTTAGCTTTCTTATAACTGGAAATGTGTACATTTTGACCTCCTTCCTTGGTTCCCCCTCCTCTCTGGTAACCACAAGTCTGATGTCTTTTTTCTATAAGTTTGGGTTTTTTCTTTTTCTTTCTTAGCTTCCACATCTGAGTGAGATGTTACCGTATTTAGCTCAGTGCCCACCAAGTCTATCCATGTCGTCACAAATGGCAGGATTAAATGATGTTCCGTTGTGTTTTTAGATATATACACACCATGTCGTCTTTATCCATTCATCCATCGGCGGACTCTTAGGTTGCTTCCGTGTCTTGGCTATTGTGAATAGTGCTGCAGTGAACATGGGGGGGGGGGGGGGGTGCAGATGTCTCTTCAACATAAGTCTTCATTTCCTTTGGATATATTTCCAGAACTGGAATTTCTGGATGCTATGGGAGCTCTATTTTTAGCCTTACTGTTTTCCTTAGTGGCTGCACCAATTTCCATTCCCACCAACAGCACACGAGGTTCTGTTTTCTTGACATCCACTCCACCTGTTGTCACTTGTCTTTTTGAGATTAGCCATTCTGGGTGGTGTGAGGTAATAGCTCTTTGTATTTTCATTTGCATTTCCCTGATGACTGTGATATTGGACATCTTTTCATGCATCTCTCAGCCATTCATAATCTTCAGGAGTATGTTTCACCGAAGTCTTGAACCTAGTATCTAGTGTGATGAGTACTGTAGGAAGCAATTCTGTGTCATTAGGGATAAAGCAGAATGTCCTTCTGACCCTCCACCTTGACTGTTTTTCTCCAAAGTGCTTGACACAGCTCAGAATATGTTTATTTACTAAGTGTTCTGGCTCTGGCACTAGAATGAAATCCCCATAAGGGTAGAGACTTCATTTAATTCACATGTGTCCCTGATCCTCAATGAGTGCATGGCCCAAAGTGCTCGAGAGCTCTGTTAGTGAAGAAATGAAGGGCTGAGAGTTGCGTGGGCATCAGGCTGATGGCAGGCAGTCCTTCTGTTCCCTTGTGTTGCATTATGGGTGTGATCATAGCAGCCTTCCAGGTTCGTGGGGCTTCATCTTTTCTCTCTCTCTCTCTTTCTATATATATATATATATTTTTTTTCTCTTTCTCTCCTTAATAGACGTTTGGGATGCCTGGGTGGCTCAGTGGTTGAGCATCTGCCTTCAGCTCAGGTCATGATCCCGGGATCCTGGGATCAAATCCTGCATCAGGGTTCCCACAGGGAGCCTGCTTCTCCCTCTGCCTATGTCTCCATCTCTCTCATGAATAAATAAATAAGACCTTTTTTAAATAATTAAAAAATAAAAATAGATGCTTTGGGGAATATTCCTGAACTTTGCATGCTTCTGAACTTTGCAGTTCTTACCCCCATGCTTTTTAGGGTTCTTGCATTAAAATGGATGTGAGGACAGGAAAATCAGTTGTGGCAGGAAGATAATAGTTAACCACACAGGGGACCAACATAAAAGCTACTTCCTCTGGCACAGGATGACAGGCCCAGGGTGGCCTGGCTGGGGCTTTATGAGTAGGAGAACATTTTGATGTGATAATGACAATAGCCAGCTTTGTTGTGCATATTTGATGTCATTTAATTCTCCCTGCAGGTCTTGTTGTTTCGCCATTTCCCAGAGGAGGAAACAGGGAAGACTTGCCCAAAGTCACAGAGTTAGGAAGGAACAGAGTCTGGATCTGAACCCAGATCTGCTTGCTGCTGCACACATGAGGGATGTTGGTAATGAGTCTGCATTTGTTACTATACAGACTGAGCAATGTTTAAAAGAGGCCTCCAAGCTTAGTGGCTTATCTAAGATGAAGATATAGACTCCCCCTTCCTTACCAGTCTAGGGGTGAGTGGGCCAATTGGGCGGGTCAGTCTGCTTCACAGGGTCATTCAGGGGCCCAGGTTTCCTTCCATCTCATTGCTCCACCACCTCTGTGTGTGTGGTCACATGAACAAAGCTGGGTCATTGCCATTTCTATCTTCTAGACCTGGGGAAGGAGGAAGAGAGTGAGTGTAAAACAAGCAAATTGTTTTAAAGTGGGTGTCTTGGAAATTACATGCATCACTTCCACTCATATTCCATTGGTGCAAATCAGTGATGTGGCCACACCTAGCTGCAGGGAAGCCTGGAGAAGATGGTCTCTGCCTGGGCAGCCTTGTGCCCAGGTTAGGTTCCATCACTCTGGAAGAAAGGGAGGATGGAGTTGGGGGCAGCCCATTTGCAGTCTGCCGTGAAGACCATCGTCTCCTCTTTCGTGACCGTTAATGCTGGTCTGTTGTAAGGAGGGTGCTATGTATGTTCCTTATTGTCACGCAGGCATGTGGTCCTTTATTCATTTAATAAATGTTCTTAAGGCCCTCTTCGGTGGGCAGCTCTGGGGTGAGCGGTTTGGGGGCCACCAGGAAGTGGGATTCACTGTTTCTCCTTGTGGCATAGTGAGGAGGTGAGACACCAGCCGCGAAGCACTGGGGAGTGGAGAGAGTGGATTCATGACTGCATTCATTCACTCCCATTTATTCACATGTGTGTCTTTCTAAGAAGGGACTGAAGTAGTGTAACTATAGCAATGGACAGTTGGCAAATGCTGTTGACACCCACTATCTCTTTCGTCTTCTCCCCCACCCTGGGAGACGCAGGGGCAGGTTCAGAGAAATCACATGACTGGTGGGGAATGGAGCCAGGGTTAGGAGCCAGGCCTGTAGGGGAGCATGGCGAAGTAGGCACAGCACAAATTCAAGGTCTGGTGTATCCAAAGTCTAGTTCTGTCTCCTCTGCTAGCAAACAGCTCACTTCCTTGAGCCTTAGTGTCCTCATCTTTAGAAGTGGTGCTATGCTTTCTTATGTCAGAGAGCTACCCCTAAGAATCTCCTGGCAGAATGGATTAGTCTTTGGTTAAATAGATGCTTCCTAGGTATGTTTGTCCTTCTCTTCTGGCTTCTTTGGGGCATTTGATCTCTGACAGTTTGTCCTGCATGCTGGATGAGGTCCTGGGAATGCACTGGGAGAATGCTGAGGCCACAGACCCTGAGAAGCTGGGCAGGTGGCCCTGCCTGTCCCTCCCAGTCCTCGCTTCTCCATGGGAACTGTGTTGCTCTCCCATCCTGACCCTTGTTATCTGCGGCCCTTCTTTGGAACTGTTCCCACCTCCTGCTTCTCTGCCCCAGATTTCTCTCGGTGCTCCCTGGCTTGGCCACATCGTCCATGACCCTCAGCTCACTGTGGGAATGCTGACCGCCTTCACGCTCGCCAGGGCTCCGGTGGCCGGAGCACTCTGAGAGGACCCCAGAGCAGAGCCTGTAGAGTAAAGAGGCTAGGAGGGACAGGAGAGGGGCCAGCAAGGTGAGGGCCGAGGGGGAATGAGTCAGTGGTGGGAGCAGAGCAGTGGACGACTTTTGGCTGTGAACAATAGAAAGCTGGGGTTTGTGTCAGCACAGATTTGAGTGGGAGAGACTGGGGGCAGGGTGTTGAGCTAGAGGCTGTTACAAGCATCCGGGTCTGGGGTAGCACGAGCGGGGGTGGCAGCAGAGGGAATGGTGAGAACAAACAGGAGAGGGGTGGGCCCTGGAGGAGGGGCCTGTCTGGGGGAGTTGGTCCTGGGACTCCGTGGCTGGGGCCAGCTGCTGGAGCCACAGGCATGGTCACAGGAGTGAGAATGAGGCAGGAGTCCAAACCAGGCCCTCAGAGCCAGAGGGGACCCGGGATGTGGAGCCTGAAGCCAGAGCGGGGAGCCTACAGAGATGAATGTCCAGCATTCCAGGAATTCACCTTGGGCGCTAGTCTGACGCACACAGATCTGGTAAGGAATACAGATCTGTCTTTTTATCTAAATCCAAACTTCCTTTCCCCCTAAGTTCAAACTAACCTATACTAGAAGGAATCCATTCTTCTGTAAACCTGATGAAATCCATCGGTGAACATAATGAGCAGCCATTCTGTGCCAGATGTTGTTCTGCATGATGGAAATGAGGGGAAATAGGGAGGCTGTCGTTTTCTGGCAGGAACAACAAGGGAACAGGTTATTGCAGCCCAGCATGATCAGAGACTGTGACACAGCTGAGCCCAGGGCTGTGGGAACCCAGTGGGAAGCCTGACTAATCCTGGCTCAGGGAACCGAAGGGAACTGTCACCCAGAAGGTCCCATTTGAATTGGGTGTTGCAGACTGAACAGGAGTTCATTGGCAGAGAGGAGGGAGAGAGGACTCCAGAATGTATGTGGTCATGGTGGAGTGAGGCAGCATAGCTCAGAAGCCTTTTATGTGCCAGTGGTGCTCAAGCTCATCAATAACTAGGAAAATGGGAATTAAAACCACAACAAGATACCATTTCACGCCCATTTGATTGGCAAATCTGAAGTCTGACATTATTACCAGGGGGTGGTGAGGCTGTGGACAAAGGAATGCTCACAGCTATAAGGAAGAGTGTAAAATGGCCCCACCTCTTTGGAAAACAATTTGTCATCACCTGGGAGAAGCTGAACATCTTCAAACTCTATCCAGTGACTCTATTATCAGATATACATGCTGGAAACACTCTTGCCCATGAGTACCAGGAGACACACGAGAATGGCCAGAGCAACATGACTTACACCCAAACTGGAAACAACCTGAATGCCCATCTGTAGGAGGCTAGATTAACACATTATAAAATATCTTATGGTGGAATATCATACAGTAGTCAGAAAGGACCCTGTGGCTGCTCATCCAGGTGGATGAGATCCCAAAGCATACTGAATAAAAGAAACAATTAACACCCAGAAAAAAAAAAAGTTAGGATGAGTCTATTCACATAAAAGTTCGAACACAGGCAAAACTAAACACATCAGTGTTTACCTACACACATAGATGGTTAAGCTGTGAAGAAAAGCAAAGGAGTAAATTATCCCAGGAATCAGGAGAAGTGATGACTTCTGGAGGGAGGAAGAGGTGCACATGCACTTCCTCAGTGCCAGTGATGTTCTGTACATGCATGTCCACTTTGGTACGACTATTTAAATTCACAATGAGAAATCATGCCAGCCTGCTGACCTGGAAATACTGATCTCAGTGTAATTGTTATAAGGATTGGGATGCGCCTCGAGACGAAGTTTGGAGACATGTTGGGAAGGCTCCTCTGTGCAACATGAAGAGTTTGATTTTGTGTTGTTTTTGATTTTATGTTTTCCTCATCTGGAATATTTTAGGATATGAGTGATACTCAGAATATATAACATCTCAGATAAATAATAAGGAGTTGTAGATAACCCTAATAAAAGAATGTCATAGGTCTCAATCCTTTGGCCCTGGATTTCTGCTTTCAGAGGCCTTCTAGCTCAGAAAATAGGCCGTGTGCAGAGGAAGGCTAGACCGAGTATTGGAAGGTCAAGAGGAAGTGTTATCTAGGAGAGATGTTACTTTCATACATCAGGGGGACATTATCCTTTGACTACAAAGAGTGAGTGTGTGACTGTATGTCCAGGAGGAGACTCTGCCTTGCTCCGCTCCAGCTGGGTCTGCTTGGGACAGCCATATGCGATGCAGGAGTAAGAGGAGCCAGCAGGGAGTGACTGTCCCAGAGGCTGAGCAGTGAACCATCTTGGGACATGTCCTCTGCAGAGAAACAAGGACAGTGGGGATGGGGGATGATGTTGACGTAGTCATGCAGCCGGCAGCCCATGACATGCCAGCGACAGAGTGGCATCGCATGCTTCTCGTCTGCCAGCCCTGACTGCAGGCACAACAGTTGCTCACAGTCTCCCATGAGACTCTGCAGAGTGAATAAGGCATTGCCTTCCAGAACCTCTTGGCTTAGCAGGCTAGATAAGGCAGGCGTCTGGGTGGCCCAGGGAGAGGAATGCGCTAAGTGCCCAAAGAGAAATGTTAGCAGTATGATAAATTAGGTGTTAAAATGCTTCAAATTGTTTATCCCCCCTCTGCTTCAAGCTGGTTGATGCTGGATTTGCTTTTGCACATTTATATGAAAATACATCGTTGCTGTGGCTTATAATTTTCTAGTTGAATGACTTTAGGGCAGGCCCACTTTGGAATTTAATTATCCTTACACTGGGAAGCTTTGCTGTGAGATTCTGTGCTCAGGAGACTGGATGGCCCCAGGCATCCTGTGATATTTATCAAGGAGCACCTGTGGCTTCAGTACCTCGCAGTGTTGAGGGTTGTGTGGTGACATTCCTTTGATGGCCCCGGAAGCGAGATGGACCAGTCTTAAACTAAATTCAGCCCTACCACTATTGTGTAGCAGAGTGAGGCTCTCATCTGCTGGACACCTAACTAGAACTTTTGAAGCCAGACCCTGATTTTGGCAACCCGAATGCATTAGCTCCATGGTGCTTGGTAAGGGAGGCCCCAGCTAAATGTAAAAGAGTCAACTACTGATTCATGGAATGCAAGAGGCTGGCAGCTCCCAAGTAGCCGTGACATCGTCCTAGGGGGAAATTGGGGATTGAAGCTATGCAAAACCAGCCTTCTCAAAACCAGGAGATATAACATGGATAGGAAGATAATATGTGGCTGTCCAGAATGTGGTGCTGAAAAAGGCTCACAGGCTGCCTGGGGTTCAGCAGAGCAGGGAGCCACGATTGATTAGTAATGTCTGCTCTGGGTTCAGGAGGGGACTGGGGGTCCGGATGCCATGGGTTTGTCATCTAATCACTTCCTAGATACCTCCCAGGTACTGGGCCCTGTGCTGGGGGCTTCCTCAGACATTCCCCTCATTCACTCTCAGAGTGACTCTCGAAGGAGGTGGCAGTGCTCTTCCTGTGGGCAGCTGTTCATGGAAAGATGTTAAGGAATCCAAAGGAGGATCCTAAATGAAACATGCGGTGTGATGATAGTTATAAGTTATAATTACAATTAAAAGTCATAACTATACATTGATAATTAAACTGTAAGCAATGACAAACAGATATTAATATATGTGGAAAGGAAGAACCTGGGAGGAAATAAAATGTTCACACTGGTTATCACTGGATAGTGAGGTTATGGATGGATTTCATTTTCCTTTAGGCTTGTCTGTATTTTTCCATTTTTCAGAATGACCCACATTCCCTTTTCAAAATACATAAATTATGTGTGTGGGCATGGGTGTGTGCATTTTAAAATATTATATATAAAGAAAGATTTGGTGGCATGATTTTTCACTTCATGGATACACCAGGAACATTAATTACTCCTTCCCAATGTACTAAGGTAGCAGCTTAGAGTAATGCTAAGCCTTTTGCTTCATCTGGACTGAAACCTTTGGGCAAGAACCCCCACAATCATCTCCCAGTCTCCAACACTGAACAAGTCTTGGCCTTCTTTGGAAAGACTGAGCAAAAGATGAAAAATCGCCAGAGATCCAAAAGACTTAGCAGCCGCAAAGAAGGGCATCTTTCTCAGGAATCACAGGAACGAGTATCTTATGAGGTGGTATTGCTACAAGAAATTTAGAAACTTGCCAATAACTCCTGGCATGATCAGGAAGACTTGTTTGTTTGTTTGTTTGTTTGTTTGTTTGTTTTAAGACTTGGCTTTTATAAGTGAAGAATGAGCA